>NC_134855.1:151364805-152564805 GCF_049852395.1 Peromyscus maniculatus bairdii
AGCCTGAGCCATTAGGCCAAACAGTTTAAATAATATAAGCGTCTGTGTGTTTATTTTATAAGTGGGCTGTCGGACTGCCGGGGCTTGGTGGGACCTGGAGAGAAAAAACTCTGGCTACAGTGGTGTATTGTGTGTGTGTGTGTGTGTGTGTGTGTGTGTGTGTGTGTGTGTGTGTATCTGTAAAGTTAGTAAGTTATAAATCTCAAAAGAGAAGTGATGGAGTGTATAGTTTATGTCTGGTGTTGATTGTATTTGTGATTGTGGTGTATTACTTGCGTGTATGCATATGGTGTGTGAGTGTTTATGTGTTTGTGTCTATATGTGGTGTGTGTGTGGTATAAATGTGTATGTGCTTACATCTGTGTATGGTGTGTGGGGGTGTGTGGTGGTGTGCATATGTGTGTTTATGTGTGTGTGGTATGTATGTGTCTGGGTGTGTGTGTGGAGGGTGTATGTATGTGTGCATATGTATGATGTGTGTGTATGTGTGTGTGTGTGTAGTGTGTGTGCATGTACTTGTGGTTACCTGTGCATGTATCAGAGCCTGAGGATGATGTTATGTCTTCCTCTATCACTCTCCATCTTGTTCTTTGAGGCAGAATCTCTCACTGATCCCTGTGTAGGCCATTGCCAATACAGTTAAGGAAGTCAGCCATCTTTGTTCCATTCCACTTAATGTAGTTGCTGTTGGAAAAGATACTAGGTTTGGTTTGAGTGTGCAATGTCCTCCATAGGCTCTTGTGTTTGAACACTTGAGTAGAACCTGGAGGCAGGCTTTCAAATTGGTTTAAGCACATCAGCATCTCAGGTAGTTGTATAAAATATGTGAAAGTTAGCACATTGCTATAAAGAGCACACTGAGGCACAATATTGAGTGGCTATCAATCTAGCTGTTTCTGTTATTCTATATTTAGTGCTTAGGAGCTATGAGCTACTATCTTAATAAAGAAATTCTGGACCTACAGAATGTGCAGGAGCCCATCAGTGCCTCTTTTGCATTCATTCTCAGCTGAGTCGGTTAAAAATGTTGTGAGTCATCATTAATGATTTGCACATTTATGACTCTAAAGTATAGGCCTAGTTTCCTAGACAGTTCTTGCTTCCAGGGTCACAAAAGTCTCTAGAAGGTCCTGGGCACTAATTCAGCCCATCATGCTTCTCACTGTGACATGGGGATAGCAGTAGTGTGTGGTGGTATTGTGTTCCCCAAAATATTGTGTACCTTAATAAACTTATCTGGGGTCAGAACAGAAAAGCCACTAGATACTTAGGATAGGCAATGGTAGGACACACCTTTAATCCTAGCATTCCAGAGGCAGAAATCCATGTGTTCAAGGATATATCCAAGCATGGTGACTCATCACGCCTTTAATCCCAGAAAGCGAACCCAGGGAGTGGTAGTAGAAAGCAGAAAGGTATATAAGGCGTGAGGACCAGAAACTAGAAGCATTTGACCTGGTTAAGCATTTGGCTGGTTAAGCATTTGGCTGGTTAAGCTTTTAGGTTTTGAGCAGCACAGTTCAGCTGAAAGCCATTTGGATATGAGGACACAGAGGGTTGCAGTCTGAGGAGAAAAGATCAGCTGAGAAGTTGGCCAGGTGAGGTTAGCTGTGGCTTGTTCTGTCTCTCTGATATTCCAGCTTCACCCCAAAAACTGGCCTCAGGTTCATTCTTATTAATGAGACTCTTTAAGATTCTTGCTACAGTAGTGCCTGGTGAAGGGTGAGGTAAGACATGTGGTGGACAGCCTGGTGCTTGCTACAGCTGTGTAAAGGAATACTTAGTTGTTGTGGCTTTGCTCTCCCTATTCTGTCTCACTTCCTTCCCTTGTTGTGTGATAAAAAATAATGTGACAAAGTCAATCTAAGGGCAAAAGTGCTTATTCTGGCTCCCAGTCAAAGGCATGATGTATCATTGCAAGGAATCAAGAAGGCAGGAGATTGAAGCTGCTCGCAACATCACATCCACAATCTGGAACCCAGGGATTAGTGCATGGCACTGGGCAGCTTTCCCTCCCTCTCCACTCACACAGCCCAGAGTCTCAGACAGCGAATGTCGCCACCAATAGAGCAGGCCTTCCCACTTCAATCAATGCAATGATCTGCCAGTCATGCCCCAAGGCCATCTTTTGGGCAATTCTAGATTTTGTCAAGTTGACAATGAACATTAACTCCAACATATTATTGTCGTTATTTTTCCCTTACATGCTTAATGTACATAGAGGGTCACTATAGTGTGAATTCTGAAGATTTGGGTTCTATTCCAGTTTTGACTCTTAGTTTTCCCATGTGTGACCTCTAGAGCTCAGTATCTCCATCTCTAAAATACAATGCATTGATGGGATCCTACACACACCACAGGTACCAGGTGCTGCAGCTCTCAAATATGTACAGTATCTTCAGCAGTGTTTGCTCATGCATCTTTATCTCACTAATAGTTCACAGCCTCTATGCTATAAATATAAAGACCACAAACAGCTTGATAGATGGCTACCAATGCTGATGTTTAGTGTGCTCTTCACAGGCAATGTGCTGCCTTTCTCTTATTTTACCCCAACATCAGAGACTGTACCATCTGCAAACCAATTTGGCCAGTTGTGTCCCCTAATGAAGAGTCTGTGGCTGCTATGAACTAAAAGGTTTCCTCTGGACTTCAGCGGCTATTAATCTATGTTCCAGGTAAAAGCCTCCACTTTCCTCCTGCCAACTCTAATAAAATCTCATTAGGCAGGCTGAGAGGATGGAGGAAAAGGAAGGAAGGCAAGAGCACTCGAGAAAGCCAGGTCCGTGTTAAATTAATTTTTGAAGTAAGCCAACTCCTTGTCCACTTTCTGGCAAATGTGTGTGCGGCCCCTTCCAATTCTTAAGCCTCAGACAGGATAAAGGGTTAAACCTTTTACTGATGAAGAAGCATTTACAAGTATCTACATGCATTTAGTGAGGAGAGAAACTATTTTATTAGCAGACTGCTGCACGGGAAAGTGGTCCCACCTACTTTATGTGACAAAGTAAATATGTTGCTTTAACCTGAAATGACTACATCAAACCTTACCAACAGCAATTATCTTGACAGAGAATGATTTAACTCAGATCTAGCAGAACTACAGATGGAGAAAGAGATACTGTTAGGCCATGGGTATCAGTCCCCTCACTAAGAAATCTCAGAACTGAGCAAAATAGTGTTCAGGAGGATGGAGGATTCAGAAAGTTTGTTTGTGAGAAGAATGCTATCTTTCTTCCTTGTCATAAGACGTAGACTTTCAGTATCCACTGGACATAGCCAGTTTCATATGGACCCATGTAGATCCCATGTTAACAACTAAACAAACCAAGCAAACAAAAACCTATATGTAGCTTCTGTATTTTCCCAACCCTGTCTGGAGAAGTGCTTGTTAGCTAGATGAATGAAACCAAACAACACTATGCATTTCTGGAAATGTTTACTAGAAATCTTCTCAAAGACAACTGCAGGGCTCCTGTCTCTATGTTTACTTGTGTTTTAACGAGGTCTATGACCTCATTGTCAACTCCCAGTGACACAGTAATTGCTTCCCATAGACCAGACAGGGCTTTCTCCTACCTTCTGTAATGAGATGGAGAAATGATCCCATGGAAGTGAAGACTAGACAGAAGTCACAAAATTTGCTCTGCAGATAAGATGACTTTAAAAGTTTAAACTGATGCTCAGCAAAGACAAACTCAGAAATCCCACAGACGTGTTTTGATTTCATTTGTTTATCCTAAACAATCTGTTGCAGTGACACCAGGAGATATGTTGGATGGCTGACTAGTGCATAGACTAGGGAGTGCAGCTGCCTGTGGAAAGAGAAGTAGGATTCTCTTCATACAGTCCTCCACAAGTCACACACCCCAGTTACAGTGCTGATTCCCAGTGCTCATCTGTGTTCTGTACACCAAGTCATATCCAGTGTCACGTCGGTATTTAATGCATTGACAAACACTGAAGATAGTTCCATCAAATGAAGAGGGCTGGGACGGGGAGCTCCCTAGGGATTTTTATAATCTTGATAAAATTTCAACAGAGAAATTTAATTCTGAATTTTTCTCTTTTGATGCTTTTTTAAATAAATTTTTTCCTGAAAAAAAAAGTCAACAAATATAAAGTGTGGTATATCTCTGTAAATCTTAAAAGGCTGGACTTACACATACATATACACACACACTCACACACATACTCCTACCTCTTCACAAACAACATAATGTTAACACAATTGGCAAAACAGCGAAGTGCTGAGGGACTCTAATGACAACCGTTTCTCCATTTTGTCTCCATGGTGATGCCTGCTCTTTGAAGAGGGTACTTCACAAATTAATATACCTGAGATAAAAAAGAAAAAGCTCCCCCATTTAAGAAAATATGTGGATGGCTTTGTTACTATTTGATATCCAATAGACCCTGCACCTTGGTCCTGATGTCCTGAACCATGGCAGCCCCTTTGAAGAAACCAGATGTGTCCAGGTGGTGAGCTCAGAACCTCAGGATGACTGGCTAGTCTTCCCACTGCATTTAGTAGTTCACCTTTGCTAAAAATCATCTGAACTCACAACAGAGTCTTTCTGAGAACCTGCTATTGTTTTATTCATTGGTTTAGAAACCTATTTTTCTGGTTTTTAGGAGAAAGTTTGAACAAATGAATCACACAATGGCATTAAGAAGTACACCAAAACTGCGGGAGAGACCACTGAGCAGTTAGCTGTTGTTTTTCTGGGGACCAGAGTTTTCTTCCCAGCAATGATGTGCGTCAGCTGACAGCAGTCTTTAACTCCAGCTCTAGAAGGTCTGTACCCTCTTGTAGCCATCACGGGCACTGTACTCATGTGTGTGCACAGGCAGACATAGAAATAAGAACGACATAAAACTTAAAGAGAAAAGAAAGCACACAAACCATGACTTGGTGACTTATTCTTAAGTCCATGGGATGAAAAAATGGCTCCCACCTCCACTTCCTCCTCTTCCTCCTTAGACTCGGCTGAAATTGTGTAGGTTTCTCACAGACTTTTTTGCACCCATGAACACGGGACAGTTTTAAACTGTCACTTCTTAGCTACCTGTAGCATGAATCTTAAAAGTTTTTATTAATAAAACAAACCTGAGGCAAGTTATTGGGGTCAATGCTGGTAGACCAGAGAGACAGAACAAGCCACATCTATCTCACCTTGCCAATTCTTCAGCTGGTTTTGTTTCCTCAGACTAGAAGCCTCTGAGTCGTCATCCAGAATGGATCTCAGCTGAACTGCTGCTCAAAAGCCTGAATGCTTAACCAGCCAAATGCTTAACCAGGCAAATGCCTCTAGTTTCTGATCCTCACGCCTTATATACCTTTCTGCTTTCTACCACCACTCCCTGGAATTAAAGGCTTGCTTTCTGGGATTAAAGGTGTGATGAGTCACCATGCCTGGCTATATCCTTGAACACATGGATTTCTGCCTCTGGAATGCTAGGATTAAAGGCGTGTGCTATCACTGCCTATCTTGAGTATCTAGTGGCTTTTCTGTTCTCTGACCCCAGATAAGTTTATTAGGGTACACAATATTTTGGGGAACACAATACCACCACAGCTACCTGTACTCAGGAGCTTTTAAAACTTTCTTTCTCTAAACAATCAGCATTTAGTCTCTCTCTCTCTTTCCCCCCTCCCCACATCCCATGATATTTCATTGTTTTGACAGCATCTCCCTGTATAGCTCAGACTGGCCTCAAATGCAATGATCTGTTGCCTCAGCCTCCCAACTGCCAGGATTGCATGCATGTACTGTGCACCTGGCTGAAATCCCTTGATATCTGTGGTTTGATATCTGAGGGCTGTTTCAATCTGACTTTGTCAAAAATCCAATCTACTAGACTTGGTATCCTTCCCAAACGTGAACAAGACATAGCATGTAGGCACAGAGCTGTTTTGTGGATAATCTCTCAAATTCAAATGTTTGTAAAAATATTCATCACAAAGTTTAAACAAGCACACAGAAAAATGGAAGGAAGAAGACAATCTAGGAACAGCAATTATTCTTTTTGCAAGAGAACAAATCCATGTTAAACTGCTGGAGCCTTTCAGTGTACAATCCCAGTAGGAAGCTGTTTCTTTGTCAGCATTGTGAAATTCCACAGATTATCCTCAGCTTCAAAGCCTGGGTGTATTTACGACAGCAAGGGGAGGGAAAACGTCCTTTGAATGGGTGACTTTCTCCTCCAGGTGCTGGAGTTCTTTAAGCTGTGCCAGCCGCCTCTCACACAATGATTTCTGCTTAAGCTATTAGACTGACTCAGCCCTCCCAAATGCAGCTTGAGGCAGAAGCTCTGGTTTCCCATGCACTGGTGTGCCCACATTCTCACACCAAATACTCATAAAAGACATTGTCATTTTATAAATGACCTTAAAAAAATAACGCCTGGACTGCCTTCGTAGTGTTGTCATAAGTAAATACCAGCCCCTGACCTTATCTCCTGCCTCTGCCTGGCAGGAACTCCTCACCTCCTTATGGGTGAGAATTGCTAAAGAAATATCCTGGAGACCTCATTGCTCAGGGGATTATTCCATCTTTTTCTGAGTTTTGTAGGTTGGATGGTTCTGCATGAAGATAAGTAGAGGCTGATGAAAATGGGTCACTTCATAATGTAATCCCCCATCCCACATCCAAAAGCCAGAAAACAAATTAATAGTGCTGTAAACCCTGGTCCAGACATAAGTCAATAAGAGGATGTCAGAGGAGGGAGGCTGCCCTGTGGTCCATATGGCTGCCTGGAAATAGATTTGAAAATGCCTTTACAGTAAGAGCCATCACCTAGAGCCTTGAGAAGTTCTGCCTCCTCTTTGGACTCTGGGTCTGAAGAGTGTCTTTGCTTTTCCTGCTGTGATACACAGAAATTTATCATGAATCTTGGTCAAATTAATACAATTTATGAATGATTCATACTCTAAAAATAATAAACTGCATCCCAACACAGTTGCCTTCTGTCAGACCCCCTCCGTGGATATATAAAATTACTCATGAATGAACAAGAACTCCTTGCTACAGGTAAAATTGATTATTTTAGTTGCCTTCATGTACTGGGGTTGGGGGAATGAGGTAAGATGTGATAACCACTATCTGAACAGCTGTGCACACCCACATGAGACCTCTGTAGAATCAAGTCTATCCGTTCTTCTTCACAGAAGAAGGAGCAGGTCATTGGACCCTCATTTGAGACTAGTGACTCACTGCCCCTACCCTTAGCTCCATGTAATAACCCAACCTCTCTCCTGGTGGTCTTGGGGGTTGCTAGTAGATCAAAAATATGTGGTTGACTAGGGGTGGGACTCCAGAGAGGCAGTTTAGGTTGTGAGTTGTTACCCATGATTCAGTGGTTTTTTTGATGATAGAGCTGCCCAGTCACTCACGTTCCTGGAACTCACTCTCACCTGTGCTCCTGTGAGCAAACACAGTACACCCATTGGTTCCCTGGGCTGGACTCAGGTCAAGTCACTTCTTTGGTCTGTGGTTGTTTTCTCTTTATGACGGGATAGTAATATATACAGCAGGAAAAAAGAGTCATGGAACATGTGGGCATGCTTCTATAAGCAATGGGGGTTTTCTGAATGGACCATCTGATGCTGGTGGGCTCACATTCTTCACTACAGCAACAGTGTCCTCTGTTCTAAGTCTCCAGTGTGCACACACCAACTGACACTGTCCCACCATGAACTGAAAAGCCAGAAGGAGAGTATAGTTGAGTTGTATTTGTGTGACATTGGGATTGTGATCTATTTGAATTAAAAGTCAGAAATGCTTAAGCATGTAGAAAAGATCTCTGCCAGAGTCTCTTGTTTCAGTCTGCCCTGTGTTCTGTTTGTGAGCACAAGGAAGCCCGCAGTAGTGATCTCTAATCAGCAGTCAGGGATACAGTAAGATTTTTTCTTTCTGTACAGTCTAACTTTATAGGAAACATCCTAAACCGGGATTTGAGAGCTACGTGTGTGCTGGACGTTTCTTTGTCCATCTTACCACACAGATGGAGACAGATCGTAAAACAGAGAGGAGGCCAACTGAGGCAAAGCTGCAGAGCTGGAAGAGAAGGGAAGAGAAGCACATGGTCTGGAGGTCCTGGAGGCAGTGTCTCCCAAAGCAAGGGCCCAGTTACATTCGGAGTCTGTGGAAGTAAGTTTGAGTTCACTTCCTATTGTGTGAAGCTAAGACTACTTCTGGAGTCTGAGGCACAAGGACCTCTCCTTTCCACAGGCCTCTTTGCTACACTAGGTGTTAAAATCCATGACATCATTTTCCTCTTCACCCTAATGGAAATGATTCTGTAATTAACTTGTGAGTTGAGTACAGTGATATTTGTATTTTTGGGTCTGTTTGGCCCATTTGAAATCCCATCCCTGAACCTCCAACCAATGACAGAACAATACCCCTCCACACAAACTCACATAAACACACAGGCATATAGGGAGACACACACACACACACACACACACACACACACACACACACATAAACATACACAAAGACACACACAGATATACACATATAGACATTCACACATACATACACATATACACACACATGAACACACAGACATCCCCATATATGCACACAGTCACACATGCATGCACATAAACATAAAAGACACACACACACACACTCTGAACTTTCATTAAATATTAACTTCTCCAGGTCAATAAAGGACATGAGTCATATTCACCCTCAATTCTGTTGCATTCATATGAAGTTGAGTTTATTTCAGCTTTTTTTTTCTATTAAAGAGGAAGGTGTTGCTTGGTGACTGTCCTGCTCTTGTCCTTTTGAAAGCAGCTCAACTATGGTAGGACTTTATGCTTTGTTTATGTTTTGCATAAATGACTTTTTTTCAGAACTAAGAATAGTATTAGGCCATCCTGCCAAGCTATTACTATAGGTGTGTGTGTGTGTGTGTGTGTGTGTGTGTGTGTGTGTGTGTGTGTAAGAGAGAGAGCGAGAGAGAGAGAGAGAGAGAGAGAGAGAGAGAGAGAGAGAGAGAGAGAGAGAGAGAGAGAGAGAGAGAGCACACCAAGACCTGCATGTGGGGTCAGTGGACAATTTGGGGGAGTCAGTTCTCAGCTTTCCCTCAGTGAGTCCCTGCCTGGGCTGAACTCCTGTTGTCAGGCTTGCAGCAAGTTGGGCCATCATGGCACTGACCCTTGTCTAAACTTTTAACTTAATTTTATTGTGCTATGCTGGGGTATATCATGCTTCTTTCACACATAGAATACACTTTGAACATAGCCTCCTCCATTTCTTCAACTTCCATGTCCTGCCCCCTTTCCATCAGCCCACCTGTTTTCTAGACAGTTCCTCTTCTGCTTTTGTGTCATCTACACATCAACAATTTTCTATGGAATCCAGGACCAGCAAATAGAGAAAACATGTAACACTTTGTTTTTCAACACCAGAGACCGTTTATCTTTCAAGGGGCAGCTCCATGGAAAAGGGTTCTCAGCTTCAGGCTTCTGGGATTTGAGAAGAAATGATGGAGTTTGTGATTCAGTGCTTCAAGCATGGTGATTCTAAGGCTAGCCCACTGGGTAGCTTTAGCATCATCCAAGAAACTGCTTAAAATATGGCTTCCCAGGATCTACCCACTAGGACAAGCAGGTCTCCATTCAGGTGTGGGACTCTCTAGTATTTATTTTAAGAAAAAGCTTTCTAAGTTATTTTGGATACCCCACCCCAAGATTTATGAGCACTTCTGTTGGGACTGGAAACTAGAGAATGAATAGGTCAGAGAACTGAGTCTGGAAAACACATCATGAATAAGAATGGAATGGGCAGTGGGGAGGCTTAGGGATAATGATATTTGCTACCAGGCCTAAAGATCTCCATCAATCCCTGGATCCCATGTAGTAAATGAGAGAACCAGCCCTACAAGTTGGCCTCTGACCTCTACACATGTGGCACGGTACCCCATGTGCACAAGTAAATAATTAAATGTAATAATAAGATAATTGAGTACAGGGAAGGGAACTTCTGATTGGCTGATGATAGGTAGGAACCAGCTTCAGTGCATATTTGCAGTGCTGGTTATGTGAGGAGGTGTGCCCACAGTTGAAGCTGATCTGAATTAATCACAAATCTGATTTGAACGCAGTTAATGTGAAATTCTGGGTCACAAATTAGGGATGGTTCCAGCACTAGATGAGACATGTGTCCATAAGCCACTTACCTTCTCTGAACCTCAATTTCTCCTCTGTAAAGACCTATGATGGTAATAACTCTCTCACAGTCATTTTCATAGGGGTTAGAATTTATCAAGGAAAGAAATGGGCTTTGGGAACTGTAAATAAGCTACATGAGTTCCTTCCTAGCAAGAAGCAGCCAGTTGGAATGACTGCTCAGTACTGAAGGAGACAGGAGGATTTCTGGGAACCGGCATCTTCCTTCTGTTTGGAGCACCATTGCTGTTGAGTCCTCTGTCTCTATTTAACTGAGGTCATGGATCCTTTTGAGAACATGATTATAGACAGATATGAACATAAACAAATGAAAGAAATCCAAAGCAACTCTGGCTATTATACAGTCAATAAGGAATTCTAACTTCTCTTGTCATTTACTTTTTTCATCCTATAAATATATTTTCTTATTTTTAAGAACTTTTTTCATTTTATATGCCAACCACAGACCCCCCTCTCATCCCTCTTCCTGCTCCACTCCAAGCCTTCCCCCACATCTGCTCCTTCAAAAGAGTAGACCTCTCATGGGGAGTCAGCAAAGCCTGGTACATTCAGTTGAGGCAGGACCAAGCCCCTTCCTCCTGCATCAAGGCTGAGCAGTGTTCTACCATAGGGAATGGGCTCCAAAAAGTCAGCTCATGCACCAGGGATAGATCCTGATCCCACTGCCAGGGGCCCCTCAAACAGACCAAGCTACACAACTGTCTCCTGTATGCAGAGGGCCTAATCCGGTCCTATGCAGGCTCCACAGCTGTCGGTCTAAAGTTTGTGAGTTCCCACGAGCTTGGTTCAGTTGTCTCTGTAGATTTCCCCATCATAATCTTAACCCTCCTTGCTCATTTAATCCCCCTTCCCTCTCAACTGGACTCCTGGAGCTCAGCCTGATGTTTGGCTGTGGATCTCTGCATCTGCTTCTATCAGTTACTGGATGAAGGTTCTATGATGACAGGGTATTCACCAATCTAATTATAGGGGAAGCCAAGGTCAGGCACCCTCTCCACTATTGCTAGTAGTCTAAGCTGAGATGATCCTTGTGGGATTTCCCTAGCACCAGGTTTCTCTCTAACCCCATAATGTCTCCCTCTATCAAGATATCTCTTTCATTGCTCTCCTGCTCCCTCCCTCTCCCAGATCAACCCTTCCATTCCCTCATGTTCTCATCCCCCATCCTCTCCCTTCTATTGCCCCCCCATCACTCCAATTTATTCTAGAGATCTCATCCATTTCCCCTTCCCAGGGTGATCCATGCATCCCTCTTAGAGTCCTCCTTGTTAGCTAGCTTCTTTGGAGGTGTAAATATATTTTCCTTGATCCCTCAATTTTTGTGTTTGTTTTTAAAGTCAGTTCTTTGGAAATTTCATACAATGTAGTTTGATCATATTCACTTGCCACCCCAAACTCCTCCCAGATCCACCCACCTTCTCTACTCACCCCACTTAGTGATCTTGGTTATGCAGACTTCCACTGGTGTGCAGTTACCTCTTTATTATGGAGTTTTTAAAATTGCATCTGTTTTAATTCTCTTCTTCTACCATATGAACCCTGGGGCACAAACTCAGGTCATCAACCTTGGTAGCAAGCTCTTTTACCCATAAGCCATCTCACTGGCCACATTTGTTTAGTTCATCTCTTTTTCTCTATTCAAAGACAGTGAGGTTCCCATGTAGAGAACTTCCATTTGGTCTCTGCTACTTCAGCAGTGTTACAAGACTGACTCTCATAGTAACACCATAGACACACAAAGAGACTCAGAGCAGACTCAGTGGTAAAAATGCCCAGTGATAAGATAGAGTCAAGGCAGAGAACTCACAACTTTCATGGAGTCATTGAGATGATGATAGCTACTTAAAGTGAAGTGTTTTGTGCTTTAGTGGGGAGATACTTTTGATGAAGAGCCTGGAGTCTAGAATTCAAATGTAGGAGGAAACAGTGAATTCCAGAGTTTCACAAAGGATTAGAAAAAGATGAAGAAAATTAATAATGGATTAGAAGTTGAGACCTAGCTACTAGGAGAAAATGAACTCATACTTTGATTAGCCCTCCTGATGCATTGAAAAGAGAAATTTGTCATGGAGGGATGACTCCTTGGTAACAGGCTTGCTTGTTGCCCAGTTGAGGATGTGAGTTAATTCCTAGAACCCAGAAAGAAGAGAGTTAACTCACATCTCCTCATATACAAATAAATGAGTAGATGTAATAAAAGAGAGAAATTTTACTCAGGTATATATATTTCAACCTTCTTTCAAATGGCAAAAAAAAGAGTCTGAATCCACTGACAGAGCTAACTGTAGCTTCCCCCTTTAGATGTGATCTGGGCTCTCTGTTCAGCCTTCATCTCATCATCCATCCACATGACAGGTTGGTCCACATGATCACTTCCATTCATGCTCACTGCTATGAAGGTCTTAGAGCACCATAGATGTCCCATTAATGAAAAAAATGCTTACATAATGATCATATTGAAAAATAATTAGCAGCCACTGTGTGTTGAGAACTTGCTACTGAAGACCAATATTTCTGAGGCAGATAGACAGGGAATAAATAGACTTTTAAGATATGCTGTGGACAAGTGGTTATATGTAATTAACATGAACCATTAGGAATTGAATGATAGAGAAAGAAGCAGACATTATGGGAGGTAAATGTTTGTTAACAAGATTGCTATAAAAATTGTAGAAGGGTGTGGTTGACAATGGTACTTTTGGGTATGTGGAGCATATTAATCCTTTAGTTGAGTATCTGTCTTCATCTCTTAAAAACTGACAAGTTCTATATGTCAGCCATCCTATTAATTGACCTCACCACACAAATAATAGTACTGGTAGGTTCACAGTCACGCCCCAAGCAAAAGAGAAAATATAGGAAAAAAGATTAAAACCCTCTGCAGCCGGGGCTGGAGGAAGAGAAAGTAATATGCTTTGACCTGGGCAATAAATCTGCAGGGCAGTAATGACCAGCTCTTGACACCAGTGGTGACATTGATCAAGTATTCTGTCCAAGGCTGCCCCCCGCCATAGCTCCGGACGACAAAGCCTTCCTTGACTGTCCATGTCACTATTTATGAACGCATGCCACAGCATGGAGATAAAGGGATGGTAAAGGTCCAATGACCTCTTTAAGTTAATGTGAGTCCTGATTGAAATCAGCACAGACACTGTCCTGTGGACCAAGGGAGGGCACTGTCTTCTTTGTGTTACTCTTCTACCAAAGGATCTGGTGTAAAATATTCCTAGATCTTAAGAACCACAGTATTTCAAAGTTCTTACCCCCAGTCAACACAGTGAAAGTCCAGAGCAGACAAAGGCAGAGTCATTGACCATTCACATAGGGAATTAAGTGACTGGCCACAGTCTGGGGGAAGATGCTTACTGTGCTCATTGGAAAATTTGGGGACAAAGTCTCAGCTAGAAGTTGAGCCTCATGTTTCTTTCCAACCCTGCTTAATTACAAAGATACACACACCATTGGTTATGTGGAACTTTGATTATATTTTTCAGATTATATCTTTTTTTTAAGAAATTTTTATTCATTTTGCATATCAGTCAGAGACCCCCCTCTTCCCTCCTCCCATCCCTCCAGCCTTCCCCTGTGGTGGTATTGTGTTCACCAAAATATTGTGTACCTTAATAAACTTACCTGGGGTCAGAGAACAGACAAGCCACTAGTTAGTCAGTGATAGCACACGCCTTTAATCCTAGCATTCCAGAGATAGAAATCCCTCTGGATCTCTGTGAGTTCAAGGCCACATTGGAAATAGCCAAGCATGGTGACACACACCTTTAATCCCAGAAAGCCAGCCTTTAATCCCAGGGTGTGGTGGTAGAAAGTAGAAAGATATATAAGGCGTGAGGACCAGAAACTAGAGGCTTTTGGCTGGTTAAGCATTTGGCTGGATAAGCATTCAGGCTTTGGAGCAACATAGTTCAGCTGAGAGCAATTGGGATGAGGACACAGAAGCTTCTAGTCTGAGGAAACAGGACCAGCTGAGGAACTGGCAAGGTGAGATAGCTGTGGCTTGTACTGTCTCTCTGATCTACCAGCATGGACCCCAATTACTGGCCTCAGGTTTGATTTTATGAATAAGAACTTTTAAAATTCCTGCTACATTCCCCCCCAACCCACTCCCCTTTCTCTCCTAGAAGAAGGTAAGGCCTCCCATGGGGAGTCAGCAGAGCCTGGTACATTTCAGTAGAGACAGGTCTAAGCCCCTCCCCTTGCTTTGATTATTAATCTTGGTGTAATTTATCTTGACAGTAGCATGATCATCATAAAGAAATACTAAATCCAAACTTAGAAATTGTCATAAATTATTTAATGGTTATGAAAGCTAATTTATAGAACATGTGAGTTATGAGAAAAATCTGTAAGTATCCTTGGATCTTTGTGTAGCTGAAGAAATAATACATCTGTGGCACCACCCTCCCAGACCCCCTTGGACTCCATCTATCATCCTTTCTACCAGTGAGCCAGACAGTTAGTTATGGATTTGGGGATGTATCATTAGACCACACAAATGCACAATTCTGTATAAAACAATACTTAATTAGTTTTTATGAGTTGGAGTGTCTATTACTGGGGTATGCACAAGGTGGTCTCCTGTTCCTTCTCCTCAGAAATACTAACTTCTGCAGATTCAACTATGTGAATGAGGAAACCTTGTGGCCAGGGTTCAGTGGACCATAGCCAAGAGGCCGGGTCTAGCCTGACGTCTGTATCTTAATATTTTACACATTGTGTCATCTGCATCTATCATTCCATTGTTATTGTAAACAGATACATTTTAAGTAGTTACACAAATAAAATAGTGGTACAGGATCTGCATAATATTCTCTATTTTTGTCTGTTGACCTGAAAAATTTAAGTTGTTTAGTTCCTGCCCATCTGTGAAAACACAAGCAAAAAAACTTGTTATCGGGTGACTTAGAGCATTCATGTCATTGCAGAATTTTATTTTTTAGTATATTTATCACTATTGTAGAATGCCCATTGTTGAGGTAAAAGTTACTTGGGTTTTAACTAAGGGTTTAATTTTTATTGCAGAAGTTATCATAGGGACAAATCTATAGCCTATTCCTGTGGTGTGCAGATTTTTCCCCAGTGGATCTCAGAATACAACTTAATTGTTATGTATTTAGTTTACTAGGAAATGCAATATCTTTTCTATAGATGTAACCAACCGTCTTATTAAATAAGAAACACAGAAACAATGTAAAAGAGAAAGCCGAGAGGTCAGAGCTCAGAGCTAAAATCTCACCCTTCCTCCTGCTGTCCCAGCTTTGCGAAAAGAGACCTACTTCCTGTCGGTTCGTTTTTTTATAGTATGTTGTTCTGCCTTCTCATTGGTTGTAAACCCAAACACATGACTGCCTTGTCACTGTCTGAATGTACAGCCCCCTAGGTCTTAAAGGCATATGTCTCCAATGCTGACTGTATCCCTGAACACACAGAGATCTTATGGGATTAAAGGCATGTGCCACCACCGCCACACTCTTGCTATGGCTCTAATAGCTCTGACCCCCAGACAACTTTATTTATTAACATACAATCATAATATTTCAGTACAATTAGATTACCACCACACTTTTCCCCAAATAGTTGTGTCAATGTGTGATCCCACCAGCAGCTTCATGGCAATAGTAAGCAGCATTTATCTGTTTTCTCTGTTTCTTAAATATAACTAACTATATTTAGCTCTGTACTTAGATGTGCCAAAGAGAAATTGAGATAAATAAAATCAATGACAGTATCCTAACCTGACACATTGCACAAATTCTTAAAAGTAAGTCTTCAGATAGGCTATCAAAGCTCCTGTCATGTTCTGTTTTATTAGCATATAATGGAGTTCAGAGCTGGAGACATGACTCAGTGACTAAGAACATTTGCTGATCTTCCTGAATACCTAGGCTTGAGTTCCAGCACCCACATGGCAGCTCACAACCATCTATAACTCCAGATCCTTGAGATAGTACTTCCTCTTCTAAGCTCCATAGGCATGAGGCACACACATGGTGCACATACATACATACATATATACATACATACACACAAAAATCCATACACATAAAATAAATAAATCTAAGTTTAAAGGTATAATTGACTTCTTACCTTAGAGCATTCTTGTTCAGGATTGAAAAATTCAATGGGTTCTATGTTTATATTACATATAAATATGTATATTCTGTATTTACATGCACTCACGATATTCACCTGTTAATGTCTTTGCTAGTAAATGCATTCTATTAATGTCAGAGACAATATTTTAATATTTTTCAGTTATTTGGCAACATGTTAAGTTACAACATGAAGTTTCAGTAGAAAGAGAAATAATGGAAACAATCTGGATTATGTGAAATATGATTGTTTTGTGTGCCCCTAAAAGTCCAAGAAGACAAGAAGCTACCATAACTGGTTACAAATCTTCATGACCATTGTGATCTCTGGGCGGATTTGGAACCCATGTGCTCTCTGAGTAAGGAAAGCCCACCCATCTTGGGGAGCAGTGTTTATGCAATAGGCCTATTTAGAAACTCTGCTATCAACCTCACCCTGGAAGTGTAATTTCCTCTGTAGCAGCATGTCTATGGAATTACTTTCCTTGTAGATCAATGGAACTGAGAATAGAATCGGCTTCTCTTTGTTGGCATTCATACTTCAGGTACCCCCAAGTGCCTTGTGTAATGAAAAACAGCAATGTCTGTGCCTTAAACACACTGTTGACCATAATGCTGCCTTTTCCTCTGGCATTACTGCTGAAATGGAACTGATTTGGAGTCAAGCAGCATGGGGAAAAGATGCATTTCTTTAGCTTAAGATATCTGGAAAGCATACACAATTACCGCTTTGTCAAATTTCTGAGTCTACAAACTCATATTACCCAAAGTGGCCAGAAACAAAAAGTATCTTTATTTTCACTGGTGTCTGTGTTCATTTCATAATAAGACCAGGAGCAGAAACATACTCCTTTTACTTGCTTTTAACCTAGGACAGAGCTACCCGGTAACTTTTCACTGAAAGAATACGGGTAAATGAAACAGACTGACCACATGAGTACTTCCTTATATTCTGTATGGTAGTGATGGGATCAATAATAAGGCTGTTTTTATTGATTCATTTAAGTATGATGGGTGGTAATGGTCAATATTTGAAGGATCAGCCTGCTGATACCAGTACAATAGCAAACATGCTGCCATAAGACATTAATTATAAGGTTATTAGGACTTCAAATATTTGCATTGTTTTCCTTGTGTCTGCACTGAGTTCACAAGTTCATGATGTAACTCAACAAGAACATAATGATGCATCTACCATGCCCACTACTTTACAATCATGGTTGATAACAGAAATCAATTAAGGCAAAGACACTAAACATATGGGGTTTACAACAGTGTAGGAAAGAGAGCAACTGTTAACTGTTAAAAACAACAACAAAGTAGGGGTTGGAGAGATGGTTCAGCAGCACTAGCTGACCTTGCAGAAGACCTGGGTTCAATTCCTGACATGCTTCTGGCATCTCACAGTGGCCTCTGACACTAGGTTCAGGGAATACAATACCCTTTTCCAGAATCCACAGGCACACATGCAATGTACATGTATACATCCAGGCACATAGACATATACACAAAATAAAACAAATAAATTTTTAAAATAATGTTAAGAGAAACAAAATGTGTTGTGTGTCATGTGTGCATGCTCTGAAGGAAGTTATGTGAGCAAAGAGGTCAGGAGTGAGTCAAGAATGGGACCAGGTGGTAGGCATTCGAATCACCCAGGGAAGATGGAAAAACTAGCTAGTGCAAGCATGCAGGTTGGTCCATTCTCATCTACAGTGCCATTCATGAAAAAGAAATAGTTCTTTATGTAAAAGAGGTAGGAGCAGTTATTAATGCTTTCAAGGCAATAAACATAAATATACAACCTGCTGTGTCCACTTAGTGTTGTTCAAACTTATGCAATTTTAGGACTGACTACTTGGGATTAGGTAACATGTTAGGGCTCATCCCTGGAGAAGATGGAGTCTCCAACTCTTGGAAACTTGACTACTGCCTGTAGCTCTTTATCCAGGGATGGAGTCTTGTGAGATTTTCCCCATTCACTTTGGGATGACAACTATCTATAGTTCATATACCTACAAACTTGGTATAATTGCTGACCAAGCTCCAGGGATAAGGCTGCTTTTAGGGCAAGAGGCAGCACCTTTTGCAAAGTTAGTTTTAAATGTCTGCTGCTGGGTTTGTGATTCTGAGAATAAACAGAGTAACAAAGGAACAACAGAAAAATGCTCAGCAGTTGATGCTCCATCAAAAAGAAAATGAACATTATTGCTTATAATACTCTCTAATGTATGAAAAATATGTTTCAAAATACAGCTGCTTGTTTTTATTAAGAGTTTCTCACAGGTATCATCACAGCCCAGGTCTTCAAACACCTAAGCCAGGAAAAGCTGGAAAAGACAAGTCTATTATTAATCTCTCTTAACTCTTCTCTTTAATGCTGAAAGCTGCTGGTACTCTTTTGAACAAGAGTTTCTTGCTCTCTGCCAGAGTTTATGAATGATTGTTTTCTGCTGACTCAATCTGGGGAAAACGCTTTTGCTAAGACAGTCCCGAGTGGCCACCTTCATCATCATCTTCTGTGTGTCCTCTTGGAACCATAGAAACAGCTCCACTTAGATTTCTTCCCATAGTCAATCCTCTGCTGGGAAATATGGATTTCAGATCTTAGTGTTCAAGACATTTTCTGGAGTATCTCCCAAGGGCCAGGCTGGGCAGATGTGTAGAGTGAGTAGTCTGTTGCTCCTTGCAGACCTCAGTTACACCTTCTGTTCTTGTGTTTATCTTAGCTCCTTCCAAATTTCTCTGATGTATAACTCAGTTCCTTTATTGTTTATACCTAGACATACCTGAATGGTGGTTTGAGCTGGTCTCATAGGGACCAGAGTCTGGTTTTCTTGAACTTTGAGCTAGAGACTGATTTATTGAGTACTCGTGGGAAACATACAAGCCTGTGGAGGAGGAGGAAAAACACCCAAATAAATAAAAACAATGTGTCTGAGGACAGAGTCCAGCTTTAGAAAGACCCCCACAGGGAACCTAAACATAGACGAGCACTACTCAGCTGCCCTACCTTGAGAAAAGAAATGGTTTCATGTTATTCCCTGCATAGTTATGGACGGTGGATCCTCTGTGCACAAAGGGTAGCTAGCCTGTCAGGTATTTCCTGCCAGGTGGCTTCTGTTAGCCCTCAGGCAGGTCTTCTGAGAATCGTACACTGTGAGCTATGAACACTGCTAAGCCTGAGCCTGGAGGTGGGTGCTCCAGCATGACCACTGGAGGCTAGGCAGGCAACAGAACCCTCCTCTGCCTCTGTGGTCTTGTCTTCTGCTTTTGTTCTCATCCTAAGTAGTTCAACCATGTTTCCAAAGCAATTTCTTCCCTCAGAGTAAACAGTTAACATGCTGGATAAATTCTTTTTAATTCCTTCTCTAAATGTTTCAGCATGAGCCAAAAACCTCAGAAGGCTGCAAACGAAGGTGTAATTACTCAGGTTGGGATGTCATTGGAGATTCATTGTCTGCAGGGTGGGTCGTGGCACCCTGAAATGAATGGCATGTTATGTTGGTTTCTAAGCGGGGCTTTCAATAGCAGAGCATTGCTTCCCACCGAGGAACAAAACATTGATTTAGAATCCCATGTGCATCCACTGAACTTCACTTCACGGGATCTAGGGGACATGTATGCACTTCTGAATAGTACCCAGCAAAGCCATGGCCAGAGTTCTGAATGAGTGAGCAACTGCCAGGGATGCACAGACCCAGACTTTCATTCAGCAGTGAAAGGATAATTTAAAAGGGCCTCATTCACCTGGTATCTAAATTAGAATCACCAACCTCCCAATCTCCCTGAGGTAAGTGGAATGGACACTGTCTATAGCATGCAATCCCCAATGAACAGGGATTATGAAGAAGGATCAGTGATGATTGTAGCAGGTTACAGTAATTGGATGCTTCCACGTGACTCTGAGTCTCTTCTAACATGCTCACATACCCCTGTAGATTGCTTAGAAGATCCAGTTACCAAGTAAATGAATTATAGAAAAGGAGGTGGGAGCACAAGCAAGTCCCATTACGTGTGACTGGGCGTGTTCTGACAGAAAGGATGTGAGTAAATTTCTCACTCTGATTAATATAGCTCTGAAAAGTTATAAAAGTAGATTCTGCAACAGATATATGTGACCAAGTCGCATAAGTCTTGTAAGACTTCCTGGAACTTAGAGGACCGAAATATGGGGTGCAAAGGTCTGAAAACCAAATAAAGCATGATCCATGCAAGTGGGTTGGAGCAGATGGATGTGAAAGGCAAGAAACATTGTAATAAATAACTTTGTATCTTGACTGTTACACATAACAGTGACTCTCAGGCCAAGGGAAGAATTTCATTTAAGAAGTGAAACTTTGGGCAGGGAAGTGATTCGGATACTGAGTTGTGGTTTTTGCAGTAGACAAAGCTAAATGTTGATGCTGGCGTTGACTAGAGTGTGGTTGGTCAAAGCAAATGGTTTTTTAAATAGTCGACAAAGATTTTGTCAAAAATCCCTCAGGAACTGGTGATGAATAAGAGGTGTAGAGGCTGGCTGGGATGATGAAGTATTAAACGGGAGATGGTAAAGTTTTCTTCTAGGCTCCAAAGTCATACAACTAGAGCAGTAAGAGTGTCATTCACTGAGATAAAGGGGAAGACAGAGAATGAGCCTGTTGGAAAGATCATGAGTTTTGCTCAGGATATTTCAAACTTGAGGATGACCTTGAAAGAAAAATAAGAGAAAATAGAGACTAGCAGGTCTAAAGGAGATCTCTGGGCTGGAGTTGATGACTGAGGTGCTGAGCACACGCAGCATTCACCTGTGTGTGCAGAAAGGAACAGGCCAGGGTGGCTAGGGTGGCCAGGGTGGCCAGGGTGCTCCAGGAAGCACTGACTCAGGAGCTAAATATGACTCACTACACAGCACATTTGTCAGCAGATTGTCACAGGATGTTGTGTAGAACTATCCTCTGATGGGAACCTTCACTCCAGGAAAGGATGGGAAGGTTCATGACTCAAGACAGAAACTAACTTCATGTCTCAGAAAGCAGAGCTTAACAGAAATGACAAAGGTCTCTCCCAGGGTTACACAAACAGAAAATAACTGAGGGAGGGGAGGAGATTCTGAGAAGCTGAAGGCCAGAGAAGAGTGTCTCAGACCCACAAACTGCCTGCAGGTTGTGAGAGAGTCCCAAGGTGGCAGCTCTTGTGAGACATCATCTGTGCAGGGGTGGGCTGCATTTGAGTCATACCTGTTTCTGTAAGCAACCCCTCATCTACACTCCTGTAAGTAATCTCCCCTAAAACTCATTGATTACACTACAGTAGAATCCTTGCTTGGTCTGTGGTGGATGCCTTATCTTGAATGAGTAGATCTGTGCAGATCTGCATCCTCTCTCTGCAGAAGTCCCACACAGCACAGAGGCAGACTAGCAAAATTGTCAAGTATGAGTTTCTTCCCTTTATAACACTCCTTGCTTCGTAATGGAGCTCTCAAAAGTGAGAGAATAGAGGAATGTTTTTGTTCCAAAAGCAAAGAAAACATTTTAACAAGACTTGAAATTTGTTCTTTTCATTTTGTTCCCTTTGAAACTTCCTTCCACACTCTGTCTGAAGCACGGAGTTTACTCCCAATGTTCCAGCCAGCAGGTCAACCACATACTCCACACTCTCTGTCAAATGATGGCAAATCCGTGGCCAATCACTCTTCCAAGAATCCACAGAGAACTCAGAAGAGTATAATTGAAAGACCCAAATAAAGGATGGCTCCTAGGTTACCCATTAGAGGCAAAGAGTGTGCTCACTCAATTCTGTTTGATGGGGAGAGGACAGGCAAGTGCCTGAACAAACATGTCCTCTGAAAAACACAGCAGCCGGAGGCTGTGAAGGAGAAGAAATCCAAAGACAAAACCCACACGGGCCCTCAAGCTCTGCTTGGTGACTGGGATTAATCTGTCACCAGCAAGCTTTTTCAGGTATAAGCTACTGATGTCCTTGAGCAACCTTCCTATGTTTCATCCCATCAACAGCGACAGGAAGGTCTGCTTTCTCAATTATTCGCTTAGCTCACTGCAAATAGATATAGTAAAACTGCAATTCACAAAAAATAATACTTAGCCAATGGAATCTATTGTACATTTGGATGTTTTTTTTTTTCCAGATAAGCTCCAGAATAGGGTATGTTTCTACAATTTATTTTTTTTATCACATTTATTTATTAGCCAAGGAGAAGAGAAGCCTATGTCACATAGAGGTCAGAGAAAAACTAGTGGGAGTCTATTCCCTCTTTCCACTGTGTGGGTCCCTCGGATTGACCTTAGGTCATGAGGCTTAACAGCAAACGACTTCACTCACTGGCCTTAAATATTTTAATTTTGTATAAATGCACCTATAAAAATGAAATTTATGATTCTATAGAGAACATGAAGATGGTAGCTATTCAAGGGGAATAGAGGTTCCTGCCTGACTGGCCATTTCAACCATATCTCACTTTTATACACTCCTGGGTGTGTGCTTGGGTCTAGGTCACTCCTTAGTTCCCAGGAAGCTAATTGGTGTAGAAATAGGCAGCAGGTCCCCTTGCCTCCTGGCTTGTAATTGGAGTTGTTTACTGGGATGAACTTAACACATCAGAAATTGACAGGGAGTAAGTTTGGGATAATTCTCTCTCTCTCTCTCTCTCTCTCTCTCTCTCTCTCTCTCTCTCTCTCTCTCTCTTTCTCTCTCTCTCTCTCTCTCTTCTTTTTTTGAGTTTCTAGGGTCCTGTGGACACATGGATTCCTTCTTAAGAGATTAGAATTATCAGGCAGATTTTCCCAGGACGTCTTCTGTCTCAAGGGTTGGGACTCTTTGTCTTCTCTGCTCCTCTATAGAGCTCACAGTGATAGTAAGATGGCTATCTTATTTTTGTTACAAGATTTTTGTGCTGCAACTCCTCGTGATTTCTTTTTGGATTCCTTACACCCTGCCCAAATCTTTTTATATTGCCCTTTTATAAAACTGTTTTAGTTCCACTCATTCTCTATACATGAGATCTCCTTTGTCACAGTTACTTGGTCTCCTTTGTCACAGCCACTTCATCTCTAGTGTTGGATAGCATTCTCAATGCATCAGGGTGCCTGACATAAACAACGTAATGATAGAAAGATTTATTTCAGACATAGTTATGGAGCTTGGAGTTTTCAGTCCATCATAGCAGAGAGGGTGGTGATCAGTTCAAGCCACAGAAGACATAGCGAAAGATAGAACAGGGGTGATGGAGAGGGAGAGGGAGGGAGGGATGGAGGGAGGGAGACAGAGACAGAAACATTGGATCTAAATTAACCTTCATAGACTCACCCTGAGTAAGTTATTTCCTCCAGCTGGACCCCATCTCCTACAATTTCCACCACTTCACACAACAGCATCATCAGCTGAGGACCAAGTGTTTAATATGTGAGCCTGAGGAGGATCTCTCACCAAGGGCAACCCAAATCAGGAATGCAAAAATACACAGAGAAGTAGAATAGGAGCTCAATGTACAGTGCTTGATTCACTTGTACACTCATCTCCCAGATAAACAGGCCAACAGCTCCTGGGTGTTTTAGGCAGGTAGTACCCTCTACACAGGACTCTCCCACAGTCTGTCCTCTCACACCCTAACTCAGTTAATTTAACTGAGAGCAGTCACACGACCCAGCAAAGATCATTCACACCTTTTCCCTGGAGACTTGGAGTGTGGGTTGCAAAGGCCAGTTGTCCAGAGCACTAAGCAGGGAAGGGGCCACCATGGCAGTGAGGCTACAGTAAAGGGAAAGAGACAGAGAAACACAAAAGAAGGCTTTCACACTGAAGCCCATCTCTACCGAGAACTGAGTTCCTATGAGTGCCCATCAAACCCTCAGTTTTTGTTTGTTTTGTTTTATTCAGTTTGTTTCTCTTTCTTGCAACCAAGATAATCTTAAAGGATCCATTAGACAGTAAATGTGGCTTTCTACTGAGCAAGAAAGCAGTACCTAGGACTCTGCGGCAGCTCCGTCCAGGAGTTTCTAAGATAATTGGAAATATCCTGTTCAGTTCACAATGCAGTAACACTAAGACATGTCCATTGAATGGGGAGATGTTAATGTTACTTAAACTCAAAAACTGCTTCTGTTTAAATATCTGCTCAGAGATAGACACCATCACTACACAGTTCAGCTCCACAACTCAGCTTAGCCCTTTATGTTTTTCCTTTCTTTGATTATTTTTCTTTTTTTTTTTTATTTTTTTATTTTTTTTTTAATTTTTTATTTTTTTTGGTATTATTATTATTATTATTATTATTATTATTATTATTATTTTACAACACCATTCAGTTCAACATAATAGCCACAGAATCCCCTGTTCTCCCCCTCTCGCCCACCCCTCCCCCCAGCCCACCCCCCATTCCCACCTCCTCCAGATCAAGGTCTCCCCCGAGGACCGGGGTTGACCTGGTAGACTCAGTCCAGGCAGGTCCATTCCCCCCTCCCAGACCGAGCCAAGTGTCCCTGCATAAGTCCCAGGATTCAAACAGCCAACTCATGCAACGAGCCCAGGACCTGGCACCAATGCACAGCTGCCTCCCAAACAGATCAAGCCAAATGACTGTCTCACCCGTTCAGGTGGCCTGATCCAGTTGGGGGCCCCTCAGCCTTTGGTTCATAGATCCTGTGCTTCCATTCATTTGGTTATTTGTCCCGGTGCTTTATCCAACCTTGGCTTCAACAATTCTCGCTCATATAAACCCTCTTCTTACTCACTAATTAGACTCCCAGTGCTCCACCAGGGGCCCAGCCATGGATGTCTGCATTCAGATTCCTCAGTCCTTGGATGGGGTTTATGGCACCACTATCTGGGTGTCTGGCCATCCCATCACCAGAGTAGGTCAGTTCCTGCCATCTCGCGACCATTGCCAGCAGTCTTTTGAGGGGGTATCTTTGTGGATCTCCGTGGGCCTCCCTAGCTCTCTGCTTCCTCCCCTTCTCACATGAGAAGGTGATTATTTTTCTAGGTGCTCATCTGATGAAAAAAATCACTGCAACTAACCATTGATTAGTGGATGCTTATTTCCATCTCTTTGGGTTTTTGACAGTCTTGAAATCTGGTCCAGGAGGATGACATCAGTACAGAGCTATCCAGCTTGACCTGTGTTACATTTTCATCTCCACTGTCTTATTCTATTATACTGAATATATTATAGTGCTTATAGTAAGCTTTGTTCTAGTATAGCATCATACCTTCAGAAAATGTATTTTCTTTTATAGTCATTCTTAGTATTTTACTTACCCATCCATCCGTCCATCCATCCATCTATTGGACTCAGCCACTCAACAAATGTTCAGTAACCAGGACAGACTTAGTGCCTATAAAACATGTATAAATTGCATATTTGTAAGTGGGATGGATTTTATAATTGGATATTATGCCTTGAAAATATACAACTAGAAGATCTTTTAATGAGATGGGAAGCTTCATGGACTTGCTGAAGTTACTTGCTGAAGACCCATTATAGACAAGCATTTGGGAGCAGAGATGATATTCTATTTCCCTTGGTGTTTCTGCTTTAATTTCTTCATTTAAACCACTGAAAACAGTGCCTATTAATAGTAATTGTTCAGTTAATGGTGTAGCTTATTAATAACAGTAAGATTTGCCTGCAACACTATCCTCCAGAATCTGCCACATACACATGCTCTTCCTGTAACCGCCTCCATTTCAATAAATGAGAGGCTACCATGTTGTAGATCAGGTACTCAAAATAAGGTGGAGAGTGGTCATGGAAGACCAAGACAGTCACAGTAGCATATGGGCTCTATTAGCACATGCATACACACATACAAACACACACATATATACATAAGTATGCATATACATGCACACACATGCATACAAATACATGCATACACATATACACATATATTTACACACAGATAAAATAACCTGCCGAAGTTCCAAGTAAGAGAGAAAGATTGGGTCCACTATTTGAGCCTTGAAGATATACAGAAATAATAATCACGAATCCAAGAAACTAGGTGTGGTAACTAGCAGTTAATGGTGCCTTGTGATGGATAACCAGCAAAGAGATAAGAATGTCAGTGCTGTGGGCTTTGGGGAACACTATGACAATAGCCTGCTTCAGCATGTGCTGGATTCATGCCCAGAGTCTCCAGAAAGCTCACCCTGCTGAGGCTTTGATTGTAGGCACGTGACTCCCACTTGGAGAGTCTGTCCAAGCCCACTGGACTTCTGACCTGCAGACCTTAGAGATAATAAGCAGGTATTGTTGGAAACTTGAATTTTGCAGTAATTTTTTATAGTGGCAGAAAGTTAATATGCATTTTAAAATTATACTCTTCCTTTCAGGTAAGCACCATATGGGTATGCAATCTGCATACAGAGAGAGGAAAACTAATAACAAAAGCACAAAGAATGGCTTGGGCAGTGCTATTCAGTGTAGAGTTAGCATAAGAACAGATGAATACAAACAGTTCAGATGTCCAGTGCTAGAGAATGCTAGCTAGCTTACAGTGCATCCAAAGCATGGAGTACTTGAAAAATCATGAGGAAAGCTGGCACTAGGTTACTAGGGCAACCAAGCATTCAACAAGAGGAAATTGTCTTTAGTGAACTGGCAATATGAATGAACAAGGCTGGATGGAGTTAGAGAATCATCATTTTACAACACTAATGAGTGAATAGATTTGGGAAAGAATCAATGGCACATTTTGTTCCTCTAGTTCTCAATTAGTATTAGCCACTTTGGGCAGGGGTGTGCGTGTGGAGGGCGGGGGGCGATCAAGAGAAAGGTACCTAGGTATCCAGGTACCCGCGGATGATGACTCAGCAGGTAAGAGTGAGTGCTGTTCCTCCAGAGGACCCAGGTACCTGGGGATGATGACTCAGCAGGTAAGAGTGGGTGGTGTTTCTCCAGAGGACCCAGGTACCTGGGGATGATGACTCAGCATGGAAGAGTGGGTGATGTTTTTCCAGAGGACCCAGGTACCCAGAGATGATGACTCAGTAGGGAATAGTGGGTGCTGTTCCTCCTAGTACAGGTTCCGTTACCGCAACACACACTGGGTATCTCACAACCATCTGTAATTCCAGTTCCAGGGAATTCAACAACCTCTTTTGGCCTCTAGGGGCTCATAGATACACATAGTTTACATATACTCAGGCAGGCACACACATGCACATAAATTTTAAAAATTATTGAATGAAACATGATATAAAAGACCATAATTAAGGCAAGTAACTATAAGGAATCAGTGAGATAAGCAGGTGTCAAAATTTAAAATAAAACTCAACAAATATGGTAAAAGAGAGAGACTGTTCTTCAGTTAAAAAGTAAATAGGTGAAACTCCCATGGAACTCCAGCATAACTGAAAAAGGCAAAGAATAAACAAATCTAGGTGAGGTCACCATTACTGGTGGTGGGATGGTGCCACTGAGCCCTTAGAGCCACTGGGAAGACAGTGTGTGGCAGTGTGTAGTACCGGGATCTTAGAGTTTAGATGAACTGGAATACTTCCTCAGGGCCCACAGACTAGGACATCCCTCCCAGTATGAAGTGGATAATATAAACAGTCCTGTGTTAGTGAGGAAATGTAATTCACATATGAAAACTTAAGAGAACTGTTTGGGCTACGTATTTTTACTGGAAAATTTCACTTAATATTTTAAATAGAATTATTACAAATAATTCTTGATTATATTTTATGATGGCCATTATGACTAGGCCATCACATGGCCATTCTTGGGTGGGTGTGAGAGAGGGTTGGAGGAAAAGAAGGCAGAGAGGAAAATGGGGAAGGGTAGAAAGAAAGGAAGGTGTTTGTTCTGTGATGGCTGATGTTTGCGTATCTGTTGGTCAGATGTCAACCTCAGATGCCTTCCACCTTGTTGACTGAGACACAGTTTCTCACTTGCTTGGAATTTGTCCACTAGAATAGGCTGGGTGGACAGAAAGAGAACATATCTCCATCTTCTCAGCTCCAAAATTACAAGCATGAACCTGTTGCTGGAGGGCTTCTCTCCAGGTTCCCCAAGCCCCACAGTCCCACAATCCACATATAAAATAATCACTCAGACGCTTATATCACTTATAAACTGTATGGCCGTGGCAGGCTTCTTGCTAACTGTTCTTATATCTTAAATTAACCCATTTCTATAAATCTATACCTTGCCATGTGGCTGGTGGCTTACCAGAGTCTTTATATGCTGCTTGTCCTGGCGGTGGCTGCAGTGTCTCTCCCTCAGCCTTCCACTTCCCAGAATTCTTCTCTCTCCTTGTCCCACCTACTTCTTGCCTGGCAACCTACTTCCTGCCTGGTCACTGGCCATCAGTGTTTTATTTATATAGAACAATATCCACAGCACTTTCCCTTTTTTTCTTTTTTTAAAAAGGAAGGTTTTAACTTTAACATGGTAAAATTACATATAACAAAACAATTACCGAGCAAGAATTATAGTTACAATATTAAAGAAGATGTCCTATCTATCTTATATTTGTGAGTTTAAGGTTTTATATCTAACTTATCTTTTTTTATAATGGAGGAAATTACAACTATCTAGTTTTCAACCACATCAAAGACCTGAGAAGGAACATAATGGTACCTGAGAAATGGTAGATGGATGCAAGCAACTTTTGGGAATCTTGCAAAAGTAGACCAAGACAGCTGGCAGCCTGGACAGTCACCTAATGTTTCTCAGCATTGTTGGTGCATTTAAATTGGCTACAGGCCTAGAGTATCTGACAGACCATTTTCAGAAACAGGATTTCTGAAAGACCATCTTACCCTGTCTTGGCAGAGCACAGTGGTCGCTTTCCTTGTGTCCCACTTGTCCAGGAAGGACAGCATTGTATTCGTACTGTCAGCCGTCAAGGCAAGGGCAGTTCTTTGCCCAGTAGGCCATTTTGTGCCAAGAAGACAAACTTCCAAATGGAAATGTCTTAGAAGCCCAACATTCTCTCGGGATCAAATTGGTACAGCCAGGAGCAATTGTGTCTCATGTCAACAGAATTCTAAGTTATTTAAATGCCATATTCTCTAGGTCTATGAAGTGTTTGAAGATTATCTATCTATCTATCTGAAATATATCTATGTATACCTAGAAGACTTAACTAACATGGTTACAAATATGATTATCATAAATGACTAATTATTAATCTATTTTTAATTATCCATTACAATTTTAAATGAGTTACATAAACATAATACCTCAAACAAGAATAGAAATATATATATACAGTATAACAAAATTAACTTCAAGTTTGTATCAATAAACTAAAATTTATACCAATGTAAAACATTTTTTTTTAAATATTTTTTTTTATTTTTGGTTTTTCGAGACAGGGTTTCTCTGTGTAGTTTTGCGCCTTTCTTGGGACTCACTTGGTAGCCCAGGCTGGCCTCGAACTCACAGAGATCCGCCTGGCTCTGCCTCCCAAGTGCTGGCATTAAAGGTGTGCGCCACCACCGTCCGGCTCAATGTAAAACATTTTAAACAAGCTGTTCTTTAAAAGTAGGTTTATTAATCTACCCTTTTATCTTATCATCTCCATATCCTCCTATATATCTATATCATATCCCCTTTTCTTTTTTAGAAAGAGATCACATTTATAATCAACCTGTTTTAAATAAAAATATTGGTTTTTCTCTGTCCCACACCAGAGGGCTCTGCTGATTTGGGACACAAGAATCTCTTAACCATTTTTTTTTTAAGCAATATGTCTGGGTTTAGAGGGGGAATGAGCCAATTCCACCTCTAAAGCCAGCTTAGCACATTTGGGAATTTGGGTGTAGCATCTCTTACTACTTCCTGCTGGAGGGGGGCGCTGTATCTTATGGGGACGCAAAGAAAATTTTAGGCCTATGGGGTAGTCTGTGAGGCTGTATTGTGTGAACCAGTTGCCTTGAAACCGCTCTGAATGTTAGATCATCTGGGCCATGGTGTCATCGGAGACCTTTCAGGGGGTCTTGGCTGGTGAAACCTGATGTATCTTAATCTGGAACAAATCCGCAGCCTCTGGCTTTCTGTGGAAACAAAAGCAGAACCTCTTTTCCAAAGCAACATATCCTTAAATCCAAATTTTGAAGTCAAGTTACCTTTAAAATATACATTTTGGCATAACTCAACAGCTTTTGCAATCAAATGTTTTTCTTCAGTTACGAATATCAAAGACAACATAATCCAGATTTTATGTGTGATAGCCATCTTTACGTGGCTTATTACCTTTATTATTTTTTAAACACTTTATTTTTAGATACTATTTGTTTATATAACTGTATATATTTTTTTCTTTTAAGCCTACGTACATTTTTACATGCATTATAAACTATTTTATCTGAATCAGTCTTATTGCGAACTTATTGCTTTAAACTACAGTCTTTTAAGCCTGAAACAGCGCTGTGGCTGTTGGCTCCGCCCACTTCAGCTTCCCAACATGGCGGTGGTACGTTTTCTGCCAGCTCTGGGAGCCATCAATTTTCAGAAATAGTGGGTCTACGCTTTTATCAAAGCAGCATGTAGCCCAGAAACCTCTTTTTTTTTTTTTTAATACTAGTAAGGACTAAATCTACCACACAGCGTAATGTGCCTCTGGCAGACACCTCATTACCGCCATACTGCCGGTCAAATGCACACGCCAGGAACCCACCAGTGTTAAAACCTGCGTTTTGCAGCGTCTAGCTGCCATATGAGACAAGAAGCAGGAACCTGGTTCTGGCTCTGTTTAGAATTGGTTATTAAATATTCTCTGGTTTAAGGTGGAAACTCGAGCCGTTGGGCGCCATTTGTTGCTGGAGGGCTTCTCTCCAGGTTCCCCAAGCCCCACAGTCCCACAATCCACATATAAAATAATCACTCAGACGCTTATATCACTTATAAACTGTATGGCCGTGGCAGGCTTCTTGCTAACTGTTCTTATATCTTAAATTAACCCATTTCTATAAATCTATACCTTGCCACATGGCTGGTGGCTTACCAGAGTCTTTATATGCTGCTTGTCCTGGCGGTGGCTGCAGTGTCTCTCCCTCAGCCTTCCGCTTCCCAGAATTCTTCTCTCTCCTTGTCCCACCTACTTCCTGCCTAGCAACCTACTTCCTGCCTGGTCACTGGCCATCAGTGTTTTATTTATATAGAACAATATCCACAGCATGAGTGTTTTATTTATATAGAACAATATCCACAGCATGAACCAGCATGCCTTGTTTTTAATGTGTACTCGGGATTGAACTTCGGTCCTCAGGACTGCGCAGCAATCTCTGTACCTGATAAACGACCTTCCCAGTTCTGATGTCTCTTCTTGCACAGACACCAATATCTGAACTGTGCCTCACCTAGAAGTTTTCATTTCCCCTAAAGGAGTCCTTAGACACTTATTTCCAAACACCCTTAGGAGGCTGGGCTTTAACATGGACCTTTCAAGCCACACAAAAAGGAAAAAAACAAAAAACAACAAAAATCTTCAAAGTAACAACGAGATTAAAATGTAACAAAATTCAATTAGAAACTGGGTGAAGACATGAACAGAGCAGATATTTCTTGTGCAAAAAAGCCGTGGAAAAATGTTCAACATAATTAGCCCTTAAGGAAATACAAGCTGAATCCACAATGAGATGTCATTAAAAACTACAATTAGAATGTTTGAAATAAAAATAAAACTTACAAATGAGCAAAAGCTTGCCCGTGAGATGCACTAATTATTTTCTGTTTTTGAATCTTGGGCTTAGAGGTACAGAGCCCAATGACAAGACAACTTGCTCCCTGGACCACTAGGTCTGCATGGCTCATGCTGAGAGGTTCATTTAGAGATGCCTGTGACCCTAGTCAGATGAAATACTGGTTTACAGAGAGAAGTAGGTGGGAATGTTTGCATCTTCTGATGACTCATGCACCATGCTCAAACCTCACCCTTGGAAGGTTCTCTCCCCAGATTTGAAACTTGCCAAAGCTCAGTGTTGCTTGTCAACAGTGGCCCTCAGCTCCTTTCAGTCAGAGTAACTGGGTTTGTTTTTTTATTAAAAGACTCAAAGGGGCCATTAGTATCCTATACAGTCTTTGTTTTCTTTCCTTCCTTTCTTCACTGCCTTGTTCTGGATCCTTCTCTTCAAAGTATTGAATAGGTGGAACCTTGGACACTTGATTTCTTTCAAATGAATGTGTACCTGACATATTCTGTCAGTGACTGAGAACCGACATCCAGTCTAGCTAGAAGCTTTTGGTACACAGTAAAATGACTAGAGTGAACTAGTTTCCAATAAAAATCAACTCTGAATTTACTATAAAGTAAAATATGATACTAATCTCAATATCAAGATCAATAGATTTTTAATTAAAGTCATAACATCATGCCCAGAATGTAAACAATTTTAGATAACAATATTTGGTAGCAAGTAAAATACCAAAAGTCTTTTTTTAGTAATGGCTTATCGCTAAAACCCAATATATTCCTGATATGCTATCAACCTGACAATAAAGTAATATTGTCCTGTGTTTTATTAATCTCTATGTAGACTGAGTAATTTATATTGGGCTAGGAATATGAAATCAACATGTTCATGTTATGTACCCTAGATATCTAAGTTGCATGCCAATTTATTGCTTTTTATTGAAGAGATTGTATATAAACAATAATTTCTAAATTTACTTTATAAAGAACAAAGATTTAAAAATATTCCTAAAACCAGAATCACTTTAAAGTTTTTTTTTCTTCTATCCAGTCATAGTATAATTATGATAGTATTTGGGATATTTTGGTTTCTTAAAAAAAATGTAGGTTTTGATAGGTAGAATCAGTTGACATAAAAATTGAACTGTAGCATCCTTTTGAATAAATATGTATCTTTAGTGATGTGTGTGTGCATGTGTGAGTGTGTGTGTGCCTGCAAACATGTGTACACAAATGCCCTTGGAGGCCAGAAGAGAGTCTCAGATTCCCTATAACTGGTATTATAGGTAGCTCTGAGCTGCCCGGCATGAGTACTGGGAACTGAACTCAGGTCCTCCGGAAAAACTCCAAGTGCTACTAACCACTCAGCAGTCTCTAAAGCCCTGAGTATAATACCTTTTTAAAGGATGATTTGTCAGTTTATTTTTTCATTTAATTTTTAATTTATTATATTGGAGACAGTAAAAAAAAAAATCTCCCAAACATAACAGTTGAATGTCTTCTTTTAGTACAGTAGATATAAAAAATATAGATAAAAGTGGATTTAATACAAATCTATCTGCTCCCGAAATTCTTTACTAGGTGAGAAACGAGCCTCTATAATAACTCTAGGGTATTAACACTTTTATAGATATTAGGACATTATGTTATAGCTTAACTTTATTTCTAAAGACTGTTAAGGTAACAGCATATCTGATCATTATGAGATCTACTAGGAATATGACATAAATAAAAATGAATGAAAAAATGTCTAAGCTAAAAGTCTAAGTTTTAAATGATAGTTGAAAATATTGAAATAAAAGCAAGGTAAATGTGAGTTTACTTGGAACTGTTGTGTGGACCTGTTATGTCATCTGAATGGAGGAAAATGGATAGAGCAATAACAAGCATTGGATTCAATATGCATGCAGTATTTTTATTACACAGGCGTGAGGCAAGTTTATAAGATCAAGCAAGCATACACATTAGCCTTTGGAAATGAAAGCTTGCATCCAAATGTTCTGTACAATTTTACCCGGAGTGTGTTTTAAAGAAAATCACAGTAACCAAAGCTGCTTTCTGTGGATAGGGTGTGATGAAATAATTGTAGTAGAGTTGAAGTACCCAGAGATGATATAGAATATAAGAAAAGAGATGCATTAAGGTTGGGAATGAACAGACATGTTTCAGAGTACTTCTTGGGGATGGCGAACTCAAGGTGCAGCTATCCCTATAGGATTATTTATTCATGAGCATCCACTTTACAGGAGGGTTGCTGGTATTGCTTGGGATGAAGGCCCACCCTGTCTTCTCTGCAGCAAATCAGAGTAAAATTAAAAATCAAAGGCTGCTCAGAAGAAGAAAGGACAAAAACCAAGCCATCAATTATCATCAAGAAAAGAAGAAATGGGAGGGCAGGTGTAAATGTAGATGTGGCCAGAGAGGCTGTGGTCTCTTTTTGGTCTGTTGGTGCTGCCATAGAATATACCAGAAACTAGGTGGTTACAAATGATAGTTACGTGTGACAGAAAATCATGAGATTTGTGGTGGGTAGAGGGTTCTGATGGTTAAACAAGGCAGAGAAGTTATTCTTCTGAATGTTGGAAGGTGTTCATTGATGGGAGAAACAGATCAGGAAATAGGAACTGGAAATTTGTGGAAAGTAGAGACACAGATTTTTACCAAGACCCATGCAGAGATCAGGGAAAGGATCTCCCAGTGAAGACCTGGAGGATGCCCAGAGGGTGAAGATCAAGAAAAGTGAACATGAGACTGTGGCAGAGTGTGCCTGGGATGCTCCAGAACAACAGTGGTGGAGGAAGGAGTGATGTCTGGTTCACACTGGGTATAGTCTTGTAGGAGAGAAAGTCCTTTACAATGCTATCTTCTGTCACTGGGATGGCATTCTTCTGAGATACAGGGAGCCCTAGCAGAGTGAGGATGTAGAGCTGACTCTGGCCCTGCTGTGAGGTGTGAAGAGGATAGATCATGATAGGAGCAGGGAAACTACTTCTGCTCTTTTACTGCAAGTTATTTCCACCTTGCATATCTGTATCCCCAATCTGTAAATTAGAAAGAGTATTCACATTACATATTCCTGGGAGTTCAGAGCATCAGACAAAGTGTTATATGGCACAGTGCCGGGCACATGTACAGCACCACGTGTTTTCAACACTATTATTGTTACTGCAATAGTCTAGACTAGAGACTGAAGTGGATATCACTCTGTATGCTATGAATGTGTATTGCTCTGATTTGGTTGTTAAATAAAATGCTGATTGGCCAGTAGCGAGGCAGGAAGTATAGTATAGGCAGGATAAGCAGAGAGGAGAATTCTGGGAACAGGAAGCCTGAGTCAGGATTTGCCAACCAGACACAGAGGAAGAAAGATGTGAAAGCAAAACCGAGAAAAGGTACCAAGCCACGTGGCTAAACATAAGAATGTTTATGTAAGTTTAAATGTAAGAGCTAGTCAGTGGTAGGCCTGAGCTAATGGCCAAGCAGTCTTAATTAATATAAACCTCAGTGTATTTACTTGGGTCCAAGTGGCTGCAGGACTGGTGGATGAGAGAGATTTGTCCGGACCATGGGCTAGGTAGGACACAGGAAAACTTCAGCTACAAGAGACCATGACTGTTTGAACTACCCTGGTGGATCTGGAGGTATCTTTGAAAGTAAAGCCAGCAAGACATGCTGATCAATTGGATGTCAGTGTGGAACATGACGTCATCAAGGTAGCCTCAGCATGACAGCCTGAGGGAGACATTCTGGAAGCAGAGGAGCAGGAAACTATAACACGGATTGCTAAACAGTCTTATTATTAATAATAATAATAATAATAATAATAATAATAACAGAGCCAGGTGTCAGGGTGAAAGCTGAAAGATCAGAGAGCAAACCAGTCATGTTCTTACCTCTACACAATCTTCAGCCTCCAGAGCGAAACTTCCTGTTTACTCATGCCTTATATACCTTTCTGTGCCCTGCCATCTTATTTCCTTCCTAGTGCTGTGTTTAAAGGTGTGTGTGCTACCCAAATACTTGGTAGCAAAGGCATGAGATCCCAAGTGCTGGGATTGAAGAAATGTGCCACCACACCTGGCTCTGTTTCCATTGTGGTCTTGAACTCATAGAGTTCAATTTGGATGGATCTGTCTCCCAAGTGATAGGATTAAGGGTGTGTGCTACCACTGTCTGGCCTCTATGTCTAATCTAGTGGCTGGCTCTGTCCTCTGATCCCCAGATAAGTTTATTAGGGTACATAATATATTGGGGTACACAATATATCATTATAGGAAACAGCATCAGAAACTCGGGATTAACCTGAGCTCACCCCAAGATGCAGCATTCTCATCCATATGGAGACTCTGAGTGAGAAATCGGAAGTGGAGAACTGCCCGCACACATATGTGATCCATGCTTGTCAGAGGCACGGAAGATGTACACACAGAGTTTGCCTCCCTTAAGCTTTATCTCGATGTTTATTATGTTCCAACAACAAATGGTTTGGCTAAGGTGAACTATTTGGTAAAAATAATATCACATTTATTACAAAATGTAATACAGTATGAGAATGACTTCTTCCAAACCAGGACACATGAAGAGGGCTGATGGCGTCTGCAGCTGCTCCCAGCACCTCAGTTGTTTAGGGAAAAAGCTAAGCTATCCATGCAATGACAGGTTTTACAGTTACCTATGAGATTCAATTATAGACACAAGCTGCTTATTTTGCCAGCTTGGTACTTGAACTTGCTCTCCATCGTGAGGGCTATTTCTTCATTTTTTTTTTTGTTTTGTTTTTGTTTTTGTTTTTCGAGACAGGCTTTGCGCCTTTCCTGGGACTCACTTGGTAGTCCAGGCTGGCCTCGAACTCACAGAGATCCACCTGGCTCTGCCTCCCGAGTGCTGGGATTGAAGGTGTGCGCCACCACCGCCCGGCTTTATTTCTTCATTTTTAAAGCCACCTGAATGGGAGTTGGTGGTAGCTTGCATAGATTTCCTCCCACAGGTCAAAACGTTAGAATTCTTGATAAGCATTTGCCAGTAATTAAGGAAAGCCCCTTGGCTCAGAGTGTCTGTCTGAGCACTCCCTGTGGCTACTGACTTGGAGGGAATAATACATAAGGGCATATGGCCAGAAAGAATGTATTCATAGTCTCTGATGTCCAATGAGCTATGTGCATTTTGAATCACTATGTTCATATTCAGCTGGGGATACTGAGGTTAAAGGGGTTTATAATTTTGCCTGTGTTCAGATTTCTACAAAACAGTGGGTCTGACATTTAAAACTAAGTCTTATGGCTCGAATTCACACTCTGTCCCTCCCACAGCATTCTGTTCTATGTCTCTCTCCCTCAAAAAACCCTCTCCAGACCCTAAGATTTCATTCTTGTGTTATTCTCTGTCTCTGCATCTGTCTCTGTATGTCTCTGTCTGTATATCTCTCTGTCTCTGTGTCTGTCTCTGCTTCTATCTCTCTCTTGTCTAACTTCCAATTTTTATTCTCAACAGAGATTAAAAAGTGCACGGGGAAGATGATACAATTTAAACCAGTAGGGTTTCTAGTATTGCCTAGACTTCAGATAGCTCAGCTATTAGTTTCATGCACTAAGAGCCAGAATAAGGTTTAAATATTTGCTATGGATTGAGTATCCTGGTCATTCTACTCAACACATTGTCATTTCTAGTGGCCAAAAGTAAAGGATTATGCAAAGTTATCCAATTCCTTCTTTAAAATACCTCATGTGTTTTATGGACTTTGGTACTTTTTATCTCACATAGAATCCCAATAGCTAAAGACAAGGACTGGAAACAGGAATTGGAAGCATAGAAAGTGCTGACAGACTGGGGTTTGTTTGAGAGGAGATTGACAGCTCCTTTCCCTGTGGATTAAGTTCATGGTGTATGCTCTTATCTGGAAATGAGTCCTATTACTGGTGTTTGGAGGCTAGGTTTGGGGAAATTTTAAATATCCTCAGGAGAGGGCTTGGCTGTATTTTTGGGGTCATTTGATATTATTTACTAAATGGTTCAGCTCCTTTCAGAGAGAAACAAAGGCTCTGTCATTCTACCAGCTTCTTTCCCAATGAAACTCACTGTGCCAGACAGAAACACACATTTTGTTCATCCAGCATGGAAGCACAATTCTCTCGTCTTGAATGTCAGAGTGACCACTGGGATTTGAATTGAATTAATATGAAAAACAAATTCTAATATTCTAGGCAGCTATTTCTTAGACATTTGTGTGGCAGTGATGATCTGTTATATTATATGCATTCCTGCATGTATGCTGGTACCTACATGATAGACAGGTGCTTCCATTTATCAGTGGAGCAAAGGCAGCATAATTATGTTTACAATGGAATTCTTTGTTCTGTTGCATAAAGTTTCTTAAATACAAAAAAGTACCATGATGAAAATACTACATTTAGAAAGATATATGCCTTGTGGGGGAGGGGGTGAGTGGGTGGGTGCATGCAGGTGCATATGAACATGGGTGTTGGCATCAGCTCTGTTCCTCCATCCATTTCTACTTTATTTTCCTGCATCTTGGTGTCTCACTGAATCAGATGAACAGGATTGACATCAGATGAACAGGATTGACAGAAAGCCCAGAGATCCTCTTGTCTCTGATTCCCCAGTCCTGGGACTGTAGATACACCATTGCCCGTGACTGTTTACATGGATGCTGGGATCTGGACTTTGGCTTCCAAGCCTGTGCAGCAAGCAGTCTACTAGCAGATGTCATATCTCTAGGCACAGACATACACTTCTTAGTTTTATTGATTATTCAGGAAATTTTATTGATAATATCACAAATGTCTCCCATTTGCTCTAATTGCTATATTATGATCCCTTTGGAAGGAGGAAGGAGTCCACCCGCTATGTCAGAAACATGTGTAACTGTGTGTTTCTTCTAACCTCACAGATGTCCGTGTGTGCCTTAGGAATTTGGCTTAAACATTTTATGCACTCCTTTAAGCAATGATTTAAAACTGACAGGACCTTTGGAATGGGTTGAGAGCAGAATGTGGGTCCAGTGGACGAGCAGCCACATGTGGATCTGGCTCAGGTGCCTCTAGGTCCTGATCGTTCCTCTTACAAGGACTACTCTGTACACTTCCCTCTTGCTGCAAGTCAGTCAATACTCAAGTAATAAATGCCTTACATATGGATGATCAAGGGTGATGTGGGGAGTTTACACCTTGGAAAATTGACCAATAAAATATATGGAAGCACTTACTTTAACATTCCTTCAGGGAACTTAGAGAAATAACCCAGTCAGTGAAGTACTTGCCTTGCAAACACAGAGACCTGAGGCTTGGTCCTGGCATCTGGTGCACAACTGTAGTCCCAGAACATGGGAGACGGGGCTATTCAATCCCCGGGGCTTCTTCTCCACCCTAATCAGAGAGTTCCAAGCCAGTGAGAGATCCTGTCTCAAAAAAACAAGATAGATGTCTTCTGAAACATAACTCAAGATTGAGTTCCACATTTGTGCACACACCTATATACACACATAACTAAATAAAATTACTTTCTAAACTCTTGAAGTTATTCATAATAAATGCAGGAAAGAATAAAATGTATCTTCAAAGATGAATTATTTGTTTATTATAGTCTACATATCTTAAAGCATCTCTTCATAAGACATTAATGTTTATGTTCTCTCTCCACAAGTCTGTCTTTAATTGGCTTCCTATAGTCAAATTTGTTTTTCTAATTATTTATTTGAAGAAAATACAATTAGCAACCAAGAGAATATTTCAGTTGCTCCTAGGTTCACTCATTGACAACATTAATAGGGTTGCTTTTTATTTTTATTTTTCAGAAAGATAGACTTAGGGATAAAATCTTTGTGGTCATTTATGTGCTTGTTTGCCCTCTGTTGCTGTGATAAAAGATATGACCAAAAGAAATCTAGGAAGGAAAATGTTTATCTGCCTTCCACATTCTAATCACAGTCTATCCTCAGGGAAGTCAGGGCAGGAGCTCAAGCTGAAACAGAGGCAGGAGACATGGAGGAGTGCTGCTTACTGTTTTGCTCCCTGTGGCTAGCTCAGTTTGCTTCCTTGCAGCACCCAGGCCCACCTGTACAAAGGTGGTACCACCCACAATAGGCTTGGCCCTCCACATCAGTAAATAATTAAGAAAATGCCCTCTCCCCACACCCCGGCACAGATTAACCTTCAAGGCATTCTGACTGTAGCAATTGCTCAGCTGAGCTTCCCTCTTCCCAAGTAACTCCAGTTCTGTTCCAATCAAGTTGAAAAAACTAACCAGCACATTTCACAATCCCCCATAGTGATTTTAATGGGAAGAATTAGAACATGATGGTTTCTATGAACCATATCCAGGTTGTGGATGGATCTGTTTTAACAGCATGCCTACAATCTCAGAGCTGAAGGAAAGCAAGAAATGCTATGTAGTCCAGTGTTTATTTAAGCCCAGAGCTTATAGATACTGACTTGGTGTATTCAATAGAGATAAATCGGGCCCCAATTCCACTCTAGCCAGCAGACTTGCCAACATTCAATAATGCCCATCACTTATGTCTTCAATCCAGAGTGCTTAATTTCTTTATTTTTTATATATGATATAATGCATAATTTCTGGTATCTTTACATTATTTGGAGAAGATATAATAATTAGCATGTACTGAACATGTATGACTTCGTTAATGAATACTGGGCAACAGAATAACCTAATGTTTATTGAACTAAAAGCTTTTGGAAAGTTAGGAAGTCTTAGGTTACACTGGGCTGTCTTGAAGACCAGGCTTTGATGTAATATTGTGTAATGCTTTTGCAATACTCTGTTGACAAGTCAAAAGACTACCCATGATTCAAAGATTAGGGTCATAGCTTTGTAAATGTACTTATGTCCCTTCTCAGTTCTTTCCTCCTTAGATTACATGGTCTATCATGATTCAACACACATGTGGTTCACAGATGTGAAAACATTGCCTTTCTCTCCTTACCCAAATCACTGGAAGAATATTGAGTGAGAGAAGCTAGGGTGCCATTGGCAGCTTACCCATGCCCCAGTGGATCACCTCACACCCACACATATGTAGGCAGAACTAACTAGACTCAGTGGCTTTTAAAAAATTAGGACATGAAGTTTGTAGGGAGAAGTGTCGAAGAGCACTAGAGGGTGTCAGAGGAGGGAGGAGGGGTGGGTATGACCAAGACAGAGTGTATGCAGGCATACAATTTTCAAATAATATATAAGATTAAAAGAAAAACAGCAAGGTGAGGGTGAAAGCTCTTGTTACTATTTGGCAAAATCAACCTTATTTGGGATTTCAATGAAAGTTAAGCATTTCTCTCATGCATTTTATATAGGTTGTATCTCCACACACTTTTAAAGAGATAAAATGACAACCAAATCAGTTACAATAACATTGAAGGTTGTAAAATGCATATAAGAGAAAGAGGTTTATCAGAAATAGTGAGCAACACTGAGATGTTAATAGCCAGAGTATTCTTAGAAGGCAGTTCCAGAAATGTGTTCCAGGGAGGGCAAGAGCACACACTGAGCAGCCATGTCTCTGTTTTGGAGAAGTCCACCATGTGGCCTGAGCCCATCAACATGAAAATGGATGTTCCCAAGCCCTCTGGTCCTGATGTCATGTCCTTATGCTTATGTTACCTATGGCACAACTGGCTTAGAGGGAAAGAAAAGAAATGGATTTTCGTGTCCTGTTTCCATTTCATTTCTCCCTAAATGCAAAACTCCCATTCTGGCAAAGGGCATCAGTCTCTTTGAGCTTTATTATATGACTCAGTATCCCCAAGTCAGAGAAGCCTGAGGATGATGACATGAAAATGTACCTGAGCTGGGACAACTGGGAGGCAGGCAGGTGGGCTGACACTATTACAGCTTGTTGTTCATTTCCTAACTCTAGATTGGGATGGACCGATTTGTTTAGGTAGCTGAGTGCTGTTCTTCAGTCAGAATTTCTACTTCTTGCTGGTATGCAGCTCTTTGACTATGTTACTCAAATCAGAAGTCACATTAAATACTCTCCTAAAGGAGACTTTTGGGGCATTTTTATCAAGAAGTTTAACTTGGTTATCTTTCCCCCAAAAAGTACATGTAATGAATGTGATTAAAAGACATAGAAAATCATGTCTCCTATCCCCAAGATAACCCTTAAATTTACTTCTAAGCACTGTCTAATATATTCCTAAAGGGGCCATGAATATTTCTCTGTGATTTTTCTTTGTGTTGTGATTTACCGAGGATTATTTCTTGGAATTTCAAGTCATCATTCTGCAATTATCACACATAATACAACACTTACCATCTTTATTGACCATTCCTCATGCCACTATGAAGTGTGCATTCTAAATGGTGCTTTACATAGAGTCTTACTGAAAAAAAAATTCTTTCTTTCTTTCACTTTTCCCCCTTGTATTAAGTGACACAAAAGAGTTGGAATCTGCTCAGGGGAAATGAACACGTTACTCTCCTGATGTGAGGCATAAGCTTAAACTTTAATGGATTCTTCAAGAAAGACCAGTTTTCAGCAGAAACTCTTTTATCCTACAATGGTAATGGGGAACGAGGAGCTGGGGATTTTCAACAATGTAAAAGAAGAAAATCTGGGACTTTTGAAAGAGTGGGATGATGTGTGGTTCTAAAAATGTTCCATTTGTATTTAAAACATGCCTAAGCATCTACAAAGAAAATAACTTTTTGTAGATTTTAACTAATTATGCTGACATATGATGCTTTTAAAAGTCACTGGCCAATCATTATTTGAAATAAAATAGTGTGGACTTGGGTGTAAAAACTGGATTTAATGAATTCATTGTAGTGAGAGATGTCCGCTACATTTTTTCCCTTTAGGTTTTAACTTTTACAACAGCAGCATATTAGATTATATTGAAAGCCTGTTATTTTATAATTAGCATTATTAAAGCTGAAGCTGAGAGTAGTCACCCCTGATTTTGGCAAATGCTTGCTACATAACTCACTCTAGTAGTTAACACACTCCTTCATCTGTTTACAGGTTAATGCAACTTGAACCAGCAGATATATCAGTCAATCAATAAAAAAATAGTAAAGTAATCCTTGATCTTATGTTGTGTGAAATTTCAGTTTGATGAGAAGCTGTGAGGCAAGGAACAGAAGATATCCTATCTATCCTATATTTGTGAGTCTAAGTTTTTATATCTAACGTATCTTTTATCATAACTAAGGAAATTATAACTATCAAGTCTTCAACTACATCAAATACCTCAGAAGGATATACCTGAGAAATGGGAGAAGGATGCAAGCAACTTTCAGGAGTCTTGAGAGAGCAGAGACAGCTGGCAGCCTGGACAGTCATCCAAAGTTCCTCTGTAAAGTTGGGGTATCTGTCTTTAACCCACAGGCCTAGAGTCTCTCATTAACTTCTCTCTGTATCCTATAGAATGTCTGGCAGTTTCCTCTGCAAAGCAGGAACCTGAAGGACCATTTTGTCAAGAAAAGTTTAGTGGTCACCTTCCTATGGGTCCTGCATGTCCAGTTGATCAAGCAGTCCAAGCAAGAACAGTTTCTTGCACAAATGGCTATTTTTGCCAAGAAGAAGATAAATTCCACATAGAGTGTCTTCAATGCCCATATTTCTCTCTGAAGTAAATCAGTGTTGTCAGGAGCAGACATGTCTCACTGTCCAGAAAGTCTAAATTTTTAAAACATTTTAAGTGCCATATTCTGTAGGCCTTTGAAGTGTTTGAAGATTACCTACCTAATTGAATTATGTCTATGTATACCTAGAAAACTTAACATGACTATAAGTTTGACTATCATAGAAGACTAATTATTAATCTGTATTTTTAATTATCCATTACAATCTAAATGAGTTATATAAGCACAATACCTCAAACGAGAATAGAAATATATATACAGTATAACAAAATTAAGTTTAAACTTGTATCAATAAACTAAAATCCATAGCAATGTAAAACATTTCTAAACAAGTTGCTGCTCTTTAAAAGTAGGTTCATTAATCTACTCTTTCATCCTATTATATCTATACTATTCCCTATTCTTCTTTAGAAAGAGATTGCATTTATAATCAACCTGCTTTAAATAAAAATATTGGTTTTTCTCTGTCTCACACTAGAGGGCTCTTTTGATATGGGACAGAAGAATCTCTCAACATTTTCCTTTAGCAATATGCTTGGGTTTAGAGAAGGAGTGAGCCAATTTCATCTCAAAAGCAAGCTTGGTATATTCGGGAATTTGGGCATAGCTTCTCATACTACTTCCTGCTAGATGAGAGTGCTGTATTCTTATGGTGACACAAAGAAAATTTTAGGATTATGGAGTAGTTCATGAGGCTGTATTATCCAAGCCAGTTACCTTGAAACCATTCTAATGTTGGATCACCTGGGCCATGGTGTCATAGGAGACCTTTCAGGGGCTCTTGGCTTGCCAAACCTTATGTATCTTAATCTGGAACAAATCCACAGCCACTTGTTTTCTGTGGAAACAAAAGCAGTACCTCCTTTCCAAAGCAACATATCCTTAGATCCAAATTTTGAAGTCAAGGTACTTTAAAAATATACATATTGGTTTAACTGAGCAGCCTTTACAATCAAATGTCTTTCTACAGTTAAAAATATCAAAGATAACACAATCTAGTTTCTCTGTGTGATATCTATCTTTATGGGGCTTATTTTTATATTACTTTTACTTTCTCTTTAAAGACTTTATTTTTTAAAACTATTTCTTTATACAACTGCATATATTTTTTTGTCTTCTTCCAAGCCTACATACACATTGTAAACTATTCCATCCGGATCTATCTTATTGTGAACCTCTTGCTTCAAACTGTAGCATTACTAAGACTGAAATGGCAGCTGTGACTGCTGGCTCTGCTGACCTCAGCTTACCAACATGGCAAAGCTATGTTTACCGCCAGCTTCAGAGGAACCATGCTCACCAATGGACTCTGGGAGGCAATGGGTCTATGCCTCTATCAAAGCAGTGTAGCCCAGAAACTTTTTTTTAACTATCAAAAACTATATCCACCACATGGCATAGTGCACAGTTGGAGACACCTCTGTGTAATGTGGTATAGGTTAAGCCTGCACGCCATGAACCCACCAAAGAGTAGCTCAATCCTGCAAGCTGCCGCTAACTTGAGAGAGACAACTATGAAGCTGTTTTTAGCTCCATTTTAGAATCTTCTTTCTCAGGTTTTAGGTGGAAACTCTTGCCCCATGTTCTGGCGCCATTTGTAGCTGAAGGTTTCCTGCATCCACCTGGCTCCTGCACCTACTCAGACCCAAGTAAACACACAGAGACTTATATTACTTATAAACTGTATGACTGTGGCAGGCGTCTTGCTATCTAGTTCTTATATCTTAAATTAACCAATTTCTATTAATCTATAAGTTGTCACATGGCTTGTGGCTTACCAGTACTTTTACATCTTGCTTCCTCTGTGGCTGGCTGGCAACTACTGACTCAGCCTTCCTCTTCCCAGAATTCTCTTCTCTGCTTATTCTGCCTATACTATATTTCCTGCCTGGCTACTGGCCAATCAGCATTTTATTTATCAGTCAATCAGAGCACCACATTCACAGCATACAGAAAGATATCCTCAGCAAACAGGTATTAGGAGGTGTCATCCAAACTGCCAAGGGAGAAAAGCAATGAATAGTCCTGCCTAGATTTGTAAAGCTTTTACATCACAACAATGACCAGTATGGAAAGTTATATCCAAGGGTGTAATAGTGGCACTAATCCCTCGGGGGTAATCAACAGCTGTCTTATTGGACTAGCAGCCCAATCAATAGGATGGATTTCATGCCTAGTACTGCAAACCATCCAGCTCCCTGTAGCAGGTGAGGAAGGACAAGGACCACAGAGGATAGTTTACCATTGTCACTTTCCTGAACCAGCATCATTCCCAACAATGTTCTAAATAATTATCCTTATACCCCAGATAAGCATAGATCTCACCCCCATCAGAGAAGCCCTTTTCCCCCCAGCAGATGGAGATCATTTCAAAAGCACACAGCTCTACGAATTCAGAGAATAACTGACCTTGGTTTGTCCAGCCCCAATTGGCACATTTACAGCACAACCATTACACTTAAGGCTCAGGAAATATCACAGAAAAAGAGGGGTGGAATGACTATAAGAGCCAAAAGATGGTGTAATCTGCTGCAAGATAATGTCTTTTATATATGACAGAGAGATATGTCTATGAAATCTCAACAATATGGTTGCCTAAATAGTACCAGTACAATGACAACAGCACAAATGAACACAGATGGGGAATCTCAAGAGACCCCACTCTAGACGAATAGCTACAAACAGTTAATGGCTACTGAGAAAGGGAGGACTATTCTTCTACAGAGATGAGCCACCTGACAGATATCCAGTTCTAAGCACTCAACCCTAAATACCTGTACATACAGGCAGCATGGCAGCATCAAATAGACTCAGAAAGCTTTGTGTGTGTGTGTGTGTGTGTGTGTGTGTGTGTGTGTGTGTGTGTGTGTGTGTGTACTTATATTACATAGAACAATGAAGAAGAGGTCATGGATTTGAGAGGTAAGTGTGGAAAGAAAGATAGAATGGGGAGACAGACAGGCAGAAATAATGCAAATGCAGTATATGTGTATAATTTCTCAAAAAATAAGTAAGTAAAAATAAAAAGTAGTGATTAATCCTCATGTCCGCAATCAAGGTCCTCAGGAGGTCTCCCCAGATCAAATCTGATATTTATTGATTTTGAAGAGAACCATAACTCTGTTTCCTGTGGAAATAAAGGCATAACCTCTCTCCCAATGCAACACAGTTCCTTTCTGAACTTCCATTTAAAACCAAGACATCCCTAAAGTATATAGGTTGGTTTAATTTAGCAGTCTCTTCCACAATCCAAGTCTCTCAGCTGCTGTGGGATGTCTTTCTGTATACTGTGAATATGTGTTGCTGTGATTGGTTAATGAAGAAGCTGCTCTGTCCTATGGCGAGTCAGATTATAGCCAGGCAGGAAATCCAAGAGAGAGAGAGATAGGAAGAAAAAAAGGCAGAAGTGGAGGAGATGCCAGCTGCCACCCAAGGAACAACAAGATGCTAGTAGACTGGTAATGCCATGGCCATGTGGCAACATATAGATTAATAGGAATGGGTTAATTTATGTTGTAAGAGCTAGCTAAAGAGAAGCCTGATCCAATAGGCCATAGAACTGGTAATTAATATAAGCCTCTGTTTAATTATTTTATAAGTGGCTGTGGGACCAGGCAAGATACAAGAAAACTTCTGACTACACTCAGCAGCTGCTGTTCTGTGTTCATTAGCATTTAAACAATTTAAAATTAACAAAAATATCATATAAGATCCAAACTCCCTATGTTATAATAGTTCCCATCTTTACATGGCTCATCCTTTTTATATTATTTTACTCTCTCTTTAAAGACTTTATTTTATTATTTTTAAATTATTATTAATATTATTACTATTATCTTTATGACTGTCTATATCCATTTTCTACTGTATCTTTTTTTTTTTATTTTTTGAGATAGGGTTTCTCTGTGTAGCATAGTTTTGGTGCCTGTCCTAGATCTCCCTCTGTAGATCAGGCTGGTCTTGAACTCACAGAGATCACCCTGGCTCTGCCTTCTGAGTGCTAAGATTAAAGGTGTGTGCCACCATCACCCAGTTCTACTGTATCTTTTTTAAAAGTTTTCTTGGTCGGGACCACTTTACTGTACCTGTAGCCTTCTCTGACCATGTGAGCCACGCCTCAGACTTACCAGGTGGCCCCACACATGGTGCTGGCTGACTCAAGCTGGCAGGCAGTGGCTGGGTGTGATGTCTCTCTACACAGCAGCCCACTTGAGATACTGTGGGACTAGGAAGCCATGCTTGACTCTGGGTTTGTGTGTTTGAAACTGTTTTTTAAGCTTTCTCATGTCCTGTGTGGAAATACATGGCCCTAAGTTAGGTGCCATATATAGCGAGTCCTCTGTCCCACCAACCAGCTCCTAAATAACAACACAGAGGCTTGTTATTAATTATGAAAGCTCGGCCTTAGCATAGACTTGTCCCACTAGCTCTTGTAATTAAATTAACCTGCTTATATTAATCTACGTTTTACCATGTGGCTTTTTACCTTCCTTTTATGCTGTATGTCTGACTGCCATGTCACCATGGTGTCTCCTATGCACCTTGATTCATCTTCTCTTCCTCTCTCTTCCCAGAAATCTTGCCTATATCCCTTGCCTAGCTGTTGGCCATTCAGCTCTTTATTATACCAATCAGAAGGAGCCTTGGCAAAGACCTATCTCTACAATGTAAACAAATATTCCACAACAGAAGAGGTCATGAATTTAGGAGGGAGTGGAGAGACAGACGAGGTGTTGGAAGAAAGAGGGGTTGTAGTCAAAATGATTTAAGTATGAAATCCTCAAAAATATAAATAAACTAAATTTTAGGGTACTCAAGTACAGCTGTTAATATGCAATCACATCTGTTGAGAGGCCATGAGTGTAACTTCCTTTCACACCTAGAAGATCCAATTCTATGGTCCTCCCTGACTTCACCTCTTAATTCCTTTTCTACCCTTTCTTCCCTGAAGTTCCGTGAACCTTAAAGGAAGGTGTTACATGAATCCTAATTGGTCTTAATAAAAATACAGAGCAGAACATCAGGGTGAAGGCTGAAAGATCAGAGAAGCAGAGCAAGCCACAGCCACGACCTCTTACCTCACTAACTCCTCAGCCTGAAAGAGAGTTCCTGTCTCATCTTGCCTTATACACCTTTCTCTGCCCAGCCATATCACTTCCTGTCTCAACTTTCCTAGTGCTGGGATTAGAGGTGTATGCCACCACTGCCTGGTTCTGTTTCTCTTTTAGATTGTATTAATCTCATGTAGCCCAGCATGGTCTTGGACTCACAAAGATTCAGACGGATCTCTTCCTCCCAAGTGCTAGGATTAAAGGTGTGTGCCACCACTGCCTGACCTCTATGAATAACTCTGTCCTCTGATCTTCAGGCAAGCTTTATTTCCTAGATTATAAACAATGTGCCACAAGGAGGGCTTGTGCTAGTCAACTTTCCAGCGTGGATACAGGGTGGCTCACAAAACCTCACTTCTAGTGAGACTTGACAATCAGTCAATGGCTGCCAGAAGAAAGAAAAGTTAGTTTTCTTGAGAAGTAGAGCTGCTGGTAGGTTGCCCATGCTACATTAGCTAGCCCTAGAACCATGTGCAGATGTGCAGCACTAAACAGACTCAGAGGACATAAAGTTGAGAGAGGTAACTGGGATGAGAGATCCAAGAAAAGTTGGAGTGAGGGAGTGGGATTGATCTAATAAAAATAAAATGTATTCATACATGAAGGAAAAAATGTATGTTTGAGGCTAAAACCCTCTTAGATATTATGTAAGAGGCAAGTATATAACTATGATATCAGATTTTCTGCTGAGTCACTGTCTCTTTCTTTCAATTAAACATCTTCTTGGCATAAATCCTCAGTCCTCTTACATAGCTCTCTCATCCAGCCTCAGTGAACACTACTGCAAGACTTTGGACTGAAAAACTGGGTAGCTGAAATGACTCCTTCGTGACTTCCTCCTTCCTGAACATACTGAAGTCTTACCATGGTCAGCTCACCCTGCATCCTGGACTCAAGGGCTCAGGCTTTCCTGTCTCACTATTCTGATCATCAAGACCCTCTTCTCCTTTTTATTCTGCTTATCTTTTCTGTGGACATTTTGTAGATCCTGATTCATGTGCCAATCTTCCCCAGCATGTCCTTCCTTCAGTGTTAATGTGGGAAGCTGAGACAGTTCTTAATTTTTACTACATATTCCCTGATAATCTGTCTCCTTCCCCATGTTTTCATCTTCATGTAGGGTGGTACACACCTGTGTGATGTCACTGACAAAATCTGAGCCTCCACACAACTAGCCTAACAGTGTCTATGAGGCAGGCAGTGCTCAAAGATCATCCCCATGTACTTGAGACAGATGGCTTACCTGAAATGGGCATTGGTTGGTTCTGCAAGAAGCTGGGACTTCCTGTTCAGTTAATGTGTTCTCTAACATGACAGAGCTCATGAAATGTCAGTCCAAACACTGGATTTCAATGACTATTGCATAGTAATTTTGAAACAAAACTTTTATGGATAATTTACATGTGGCCATTATTTAATCATTTGCTTCTGTTACTAGAGAGATAGTCAGCTAACTTCCTATTTAATGATGAGGGACAGGATGACTCCTTTAAGTCAAAATGTTGGAGACTCTAGCCAGAGAATAGGCAAGGATGAAAAAACCATAGAGACTGGAAAGAAATGAAGCTATACCCACTTATAGACAATTTGAGCCTTTGTTTAGAAAATAAGGAACCGCTAAGTATAACTAAATGTATCAGATGATTTCTGGGAGCCTGCAGAATGTGATCTGGAGTCTAAAACCCACTGTCTCTGTATGACCAATCCATGGATAACATTCAGATCTGGCTCTCACTCACTCCACTGAAGTATCTTACAAAGTGACACAAAAGAATGCCTCAGGAAGCTTCTAGGTGGTTCTCACAAGTGAGCTGGTGGGAAAAACAGGCAGGAGAGAAACAATCAGTTGAATTAGGGACCCTGACATGGGACAATGTGATCATCTTATTAATACTACCACCCATTTCATGTCCCTTTACAGAAATCCACATATGTCCTGTAGGAATAATTTGACCCTTTGTGCCTGCTGTTGTGATAGGCACTATGAGTCTGGATATCTGTGAGTCTTTAGACCCATGGGGGATAATGAGCCTGGAGTTTATCAAAGACAGGGACACAGAATATCTCCTCAAAAAGGCTCAGTTTCCTGTGAAGCCAGCCTCCCCCCACAGTCAGATCCTTTGAGCCCTAGAGCAGCTGCTGGGCTGACACGATTTCAACAATTCTTATACTAACTGTGAGACACAGATAGAGCCCTAAATCTTTTATGTTGAGCACAATGGTACTTCTGTATGGAGAGGAGGTGTTAATGAATGCTGTACGCTTCTTTAATTATCAGATGCTGGATAAGGGCTACAAAAGGCAGGCAATAAGGAGTACCCATCATTCCCAATGCCCTGCTAACTTTGGAAGTTTTGTGCTTAGCACCACTGACAGCGTTGTCTAAAATCGCCTTGGTGGATGGGAATATATGAAGCTAAGCCAGAGCAGAGAGAGCTGAACATCCTTGGCAGCAGTCACATGCTCAAACTGCAGAGTGTAAGAAAGCAAAAACACATCACAATTTAAAAAAAAGAAAAAACAAATCATTGAAAAGGATGATATTGCCACTGTATTTTTTTCAATCCTAAGACCAGCCAGTCTTTAAATAAAAAGAACTAGTTGGTGAAATGCAAGTGCTTCCAGAATTCAGAAATTTAAAATAGGAAATAATTGCCATCCATCTGGATGACCTTAAATACACCCTTAATATCATTTTGTCAGCCTGCTATTTCAAATTATATATAAATTGGAGTTTTCTTGAAGTATTCTAGAAGCACTGCTAATAAAAAATTAAACATATTTATATAAATCACATCATTACCCTTTAGTTAGATTTACTTTGTGAATATTTATTAGTTGAGCTGTCCATTCTTTCATGTATTCCATGTGTTTTGGTTCCTTAATTATCCTTCATCATTTCTCTATATCTCTCCCTTTCATATTTACTAATTAAATACATATATATTTATACAAATACATGAGATATGTAGATATCTCATAGTATGATGGGCAATGGAAAAATAGTGTAAAATATATGCAGAATCTATGTGCCTATGAGCTCCTCCTGTAGCTAGAAAAAAACTAATCGAATGGTTAAATGCATGTGCATTCATATGCCTAATTTTATCAAAAGTTGTAGATTATTTTGGAAACTTAATTTGTTCCACCTAATTTAGATGGGGATATTGTTTAGGGGAGAAACATTTGTATCAAGACCTGAGGAACACAGAGATGTTTAAGCTAGTAAGGTAAGGAAAGGAAATAGAATGTTCTAGAAGGAGGGAATGAATTGGTAAGGTTGCTGCTAAGATTACATGGTTTCCCTCTGGCCTGCCTTGGGCAGAACTCAGGCCTGGAATGTAAAAGGAGCAACAGTGAGGTTGACAGAAGTCCAGAGAGAGCAAGAATTAAGCAAAGGGAAGGGACCAGACTGACCATTTGAAAGGACTCAACTACACAGTGAAGAAAGCCTAAGAAGAAAGCAAAGCTGATATGAAGAAAAAGAGGTGACTGTGGGAGACTGGGCCACACTGTCAACCTCCTCTCCAATCCCCTTTGGCACAGACATCTGCTTAGCTGCTTAGAAAGTGATTTTCTTGTCTGTGAAGCAGAAGAATGCAAAAGATATTTCTCTACTAAGGGGTCCGGGAAGACTGATCGGCTAGTTCTGGCGCATGCGCTGTGAAATTTAGTGCACAGAGCGTTAGCTGACTGGGAGAGCAGTCACAGTGAGGCTGTGCTCCTGTGAGTAGGGAGATAGTGCCAAGATCCCATCTCCTCACAGAGGGTGTTGGGAGTACGAGTCTTTTTGTCATATATCTATTTTTAGACAGGGTCTCGGGTATCCCAGGCTGCCTTGAATTCACTATTAAGTAGCCAGCAGTGACCTTGAACCTCTGATCACCCCGACTCTACCTCCAATGTACACCATCACAGCAGGCACACGGGATGCTGGGGAAGCCAGGCCAGCACTATCATCTGTGCCCACCCTGAGCCCTGGAATGTGAGACTTAAACACCTAAAGTGCTTTCCCCTCCTGGAATTTGCAAACAGTCCTGGGAGTGCCAGTTAGTCTAAGGTTCAATGTCTTCTCTGCTGCTTCGCCTGCCAATTCCAGAATTTATTAAACTAATGCTCCTGTGGGTGGCTGAGTGTGACAAGTGGGGTTGAAGAAAGTAGAATGGTTTGTTGATTTTCTTCCCTCTTCACTTCCATGGCTATCCACAATATCATTCTCTGCCCTTTAGTTGGAGTCGGTCATTTATGCCACTCATTTTTCTTTCAATTGCTACATACACAGTAGGTATTTATTACTCTTACCTATATTCTTGGGCTAGTGAGATGGATCAGTAGATAAAGCCACTTGCTGGGAAACCTGGAGAACCAAATTCTGTAACAGGATTAAAAAGTGGAGGGAGAGAATCGAACCCTGCAAGCTGTCCTCTGACTTTTGCACAGGGGTTGTGGTACATGTGGGGTCACATGCACACACATACACACACACACACACACACACACACACACACACACTCACACACACACATACACACAAGAGAGGGAGAAAAAGAGAATATAATTGTAAAAATTATATTTACTTCTGTAGTTATCTTCATAAATAAGTTAATTACCTTTGAAAACATATGGATGTGTCTTGCATCTTTTGACACTGAATCCATTTTATTCATTTAAAAAATTCTTATGTGTAGTAAAATATAACACTCCATAATTCTTGTGACTAGCAGGCCCTTATAATAAACCCCTGGCTAAAACATTGTGCCTTACCTTCCTTATTCAGTCTGACAATTTGACAGTAGAAGTTTTATGCCACTCATATTTAATATAACTCTGACATAGTTGTATTAAAGCTATTATATATAGTAGTATTTTAGAGTGTATATTTTTAATTTTTATCATAAAGACCTAAGGGAAATGCATTTTAATGTGACTGTTGATGAAAATTCATTTGTTTAGAGAAATGATCCAAAATCTTGTCCTGGAAAGGGCTAAATTGTCCATATTTTATGGTTTTGACCTGGTTAGACTTTGTTCCAAATACTCATTTCTGCTGCAGGAGACAAAAACAGCCACAGATGCATGCTGGTGAGTGGATGTGGCTGTGTTCTAATGGACATCATCTACAAAACAAGGTGAGGAGCAACCTTGGAGAAGAGAGCAGAGCTTGCCTACTCCCACTCCGAAGTTTATAGTAAACCCGTTTGACTTGTCAGAACTACTTTTGAATCACACTCTATAACTTTATATACAGTGTAAGGTCTTCAAAAGAATAAGCTTTGGTTGGTGGCTCAGTGTGAACTATTATTTCATTTTGATTCTGCATGTGTAGATATAGATCGCATATCATAATTGTGAACACAAGATAGAATACATAGGGTATTTGAAATACCAATTATTTTAAAATAAATTTTGATGAAAATATTCTTTTTAAAAAATATTTATTGTGTGTATGTGTGTGTCTGTGTATGTGTGTGTGTGTGTCTCTGTGTGTCTATGTGTCTGTGTCTATGCACAGTGTTTCCTGCCTTTGTGTAAGAAGAACAGAAGAGAGCCTGGGCAGGAGGCTGGGCTTGCTAAGCCAGTTCTTAGATGCAGACTCTGCTCCTTCTGAGGTGCAGGAAATACTGTTGCTACCACCCATCTCTCCAGCCCCAAATTTCTTCTCAGATTTATCAAAATGGCAAAACTCTTCACTCTGTGATAGTTTCCTTTCATTAAAATAATTTTCTTTAGCCTCTCCTGTAGTGGAAATCGACAGCATTTTGTTGTTTCTGATTTGTTTGTATGAAGTTATTTTAAAATTCCATTTCTGAATTACGAATTACATTGTTTTCACTAGTATTAGAGTTCTGGGTTGGCATCATCATAAGGAAACCATTAGCTTCTGCACGGCAAAAAATGTCAGTGAAAAATTAGAGGTGAATTTTATCTTTGTTCTTTCATATATACCTTGTGCTTACCCTGCTGATTATTAGACTTTTTTGTCATTTTTAATAAATCTCTCTCTCTCTCTCTCTCTCTCTCTCTCTCTCTCTCTCTCTCTCTCTCTCTCTCTCTCTCTCTTTCTCTCTCTGGATATGTGTATGTGTGTGTGTGTGTGTGTGTGTGTGTGTGTGTGTGTGTGTGTGTGTGTGTGTTATTGGCCTCTTGGATGATCAGTGCTTAGCTTTTGACCTTTTTGTCCTAAGTCTGTCTCCCTCCTTTTCTCTCTCTCGCCACTCCTCTCTGCTTTCATATATTTTATACTTAATCGTTTTCCCATAAGTGTCTGAGGCTCTGCCTGTTCTTCCACATTCTTAATTCCCTCTGAATTTCATTTTTGAAGATTTTGACACTATGTCCTCAGATAAGCTTTTGTTTTCTCATTTTCCAGTTTGCTATTTTTTAACAATACAATTTTCACTTATGATGCTGTAAATTTAGCCTTAGTAAGTGTTTTTAGTTGTATTGTTATATCTTCTATCTCTTCATTATATTTATGTTTTGATCTCAATATTTGAATACATTTATACTAATTCTTAATGAAACTGTATTAGTTAACTTCTGCTGTGTGACTCCATTTCCTGATTGCCATATTTTCCTGTTTCTGCACATGCCCCACACTCTGTTAGTAAACAGGGTAATTACATTGCTGAAAGCCTGATTGTGTTTTTTTCTACTAAGATAATTTACATAATGTTAGGCCCACAGTGATGACACTAATTTTCTCCTCTCTTGAGCTATGTCCTTTAGATTTTGCTGTTACAGATTTGAAGTGACCTTAGCTGCCATCTAACCCCATTACCCTGCCATCCTCAAAGCATGTCTCAGAGCTCACTAAGGATCTTCTATCTGCCTAGCCAGGTCTCCCATGACTCTGTCCTTTGAGCTAGCTCTACAGACACTCCCAATTGCAATTCCCTGCTGTAATTTGTTGCTGTTTTTGTACAGCTTTGTAGAGTTCTATCTGAATGCAAAGCTAAACATCCCAGTCCTTGAGGGGAAGTCCTGTGATTATATGTAGATTGCCCAGTCGACTGTATAAGAAGTTACCTAATATCGTAAAACTCTGCTATACAACTTTCAGATACCCCAGTCTTCCCCAAAGTCAAGTGCTAATCTGATCAATTCAGTCAATTCAGTAACATGTCAAGTGCTGTTAGGTATTTACCAATACCTGTAGCTAGAATGTTTCCCATGAACAGGAATCTTTCTCTCATGGACCATGAAGTTTTACTGCTTTATGGTGGCTCTTACTTATTTTTTTTTAAATCCATTCCTTGTAATGAGAATATTTAACATGAGGTCTTCTTCCCCCTTGAAATTGAAATGGCTAGTAAAATATTGACCATATAAGTCTGAGATTGTGGAGATCTCTAGAACTCACTCACCTTGCATACCTGAAACTTTGTATTAGTTACATGGCAGCTGCCCATTCTCTTCAAATTCTAATCCTTAGCAATCACCATGCTGCTCTCTGTTACATGATTTGCCTCTTGTGGACACCTCATATGAGGAGAGTTGTTGGATTTATTTCATTTGTAATTAAATGCATTGAAGTTTATTAATATTTTCTTACAAGACACATTCCCTTCCTTTGAAGTCTGAGCACATTTCATTTTGGGTATATGCCATGGATTCTATAACTATTCATCCTTTGATGGATATTTAGATGGTTTCCATGTCTTGTGAATAGTGGTCCTGTGAGCATGGGAATGCAGGCATCTAGCTGAGATACCAATTTTAGTCCCTTTATATATGGACCTAGAGTATGATTTGGGGATCAAAGGAAAACTCTATTTTCACAATGGGGGGAAAAACCTCTTCTTAAGTTTATTGCTGTTTCATTTTGCCTTTGTTTTGCTGTTATCTATAATACCTAGAAAATTTTATGTTACAAATACTTTAACTTATTCACATCCACGGCGCAGTAGTTGTTTTTTACTGTGAAAAAAACACCATGATCAAAAGCAACTTAAGGAAGAAAGGGTTTCTTTTAGCTCATGGTTTCAGAGGGCTTGACATCACAGGAAGGGAAGGTGAGATATGGAGGCTGAAGCAGGAAGAAGAAGGATCACATTTCTTCTGCCCACAGTCAACACACAGAGAAGGCAGGAAGCAGGACAAGGCTAGAAATCCCCAAAGCCTACTTCAAATATTTACTGGCCACTTTTATTTTTTCTTTGACATTTGTCTGTTCAGTTTATCTACTTTTTGACTAGATTTGTGTTTAATTAATTATCTTTTTGATGTTTACATATGTGAATTCTTAGTAGATTCTAAGTACCAACCCATTTTCAGGCTTGTAGGTGATATATTTCTCTTGTTATTAAGGCTGTGTGTTGACTCTGCTGACTGTGTCTTTTTCATGTGTGAGGAAAGAGGAGCCCTCAATCCACTGGTAAGAACACAGATGGAAAGCCACCTGTGGTGTTATGCAGAGGACTTGATGGAGTTGTTTCCCATGACTTTAATAGTTTTGGATATTTTACCTGGTTTTCTAGAATAAGAGTTAAATTCGTTGCGTGTTACCCCATTATATCTTACATTTTGACTTTGACATAAGCAGTAGGTTCAGTTGTTTTGACTTTCTGTGATCCTTTGAGTGTCTACTAGCAACAAATATACTTAAAGTTAACTTCTAAGTAATGGAAGATTCTAGTTATATCCAATATCATCCATTTGATATTGGCATGACATTCTTTCAATGACTTCAGCATTTTTGAACTTCTCAAATATTGTAAACCAAATGGCTACTCTGGAGAAAAAATATCCCCATAAAAATCTTGAAGTGGAATGTTACTGAGTGTTTAAAAGTTAATGTGTGGGGCCAAACATGTAAAATTGATATCTGGGGAACCATCAAAATCTACTTAAAAGACATTAAGTTATTTACAAAATGCTTTATTAACAGCTCTCTAACATGATGTTTAATACCCTAGTCCCTTAAATATATATCACTAGAATTAATGTCAGTAAAACTTGTGCCTGAAATGCAATTCTGCCTTTTCTGTTTTTATTTTATTCTATTCCCCTAACTGTTTGAGGTGGGCTTAAAGTCCTTGGTTGTAGCTAGGACAAAGAGTGTGATTTAAACAGTGAGAGTTCTTTTAGTGTCTGTGGATATACAATCATTTTGTCTGATTCCTTCTTGATTTTACTCTCAGGAAAACTATCAAATATATATATATATATATATATATATATATTTGATGAATGAAATCCCAAAAAACTTATGCTAGTGTTTTCCCAGGCTGATGGCATAAAGCATATCATGAACAGAGTTTCCTAAAACAGGAGTGAAGTTTTTCTTAATTCTGGAGATCAGAAGTCAGCAATGTGGGTGTTGGCAGTGTTATACTCTCTCTGAGGCTGTGCTCTCTCTCTGAGGCTGTGCTCTCTCTCTGAGGATGTGCTCTCTCTGAGGATGTGTTCTCTCTCTCTGAGGCTGTGCTCTCTCTGAGGATGTGCTCTCTCTGAGGCTGTGCTCTCTCTGAGGATGTGCTCTCTCTGAGGCTGTGCTCTCTCTGAGGATGTGCTCTCTCTGAGGCTGTGCTCTCTCTGAGGCTGTGCTCTCTCTCTCTGAGGCTGTGCTCTCTCTGAGGATGTGCTCTCTCTGAGGCTGTGCTCTCTCTCTGAGGCTGTGCTCTCTCTCTGAGGATGTGCTCTCTCTGAGGCTGTGCTCTCTCTGAGGATGTGCTCTCTCTGAGGATGTGCTCTCTCTGAGGCTGTGCTCTCTCTCTGAGGATGTGCTCTCTCTGAGGATGTGCTCTCTCTGAGGATGTGCTCTCTCTGAGGATGTGCTCTCTCTCTCTGAGGCTGTGCTCTCTCTGAGGATGTGCTCTCTCTGAGGCTGTGCTCTCTCTCTGAGGCTGTGCTCTCTCTCTCTGAGGATGTGCTCTCTCTGAGGCTGTGCTCTCTCTGAGGCTGTGCTCTCTCTCTCTGAGGCTGTGCTCTCTCTGAGGATGTGCTCTCTCTGAGGCTGTGCTCTCTCTGAGGATGTGCTCTCTCTGAGGCTGTGCTCTCTCTGAGGATGTGCTCTCTCTGAGGATGTGCTCTCTCTGAGGATGTGCTCTCTCTGGGTTGTGCTCTCTCTGAGGATGTGCTCTCTCTGAGGATGTGCTCTCTCTGGGTTGTGCTCTCTCTGGGTTGTGCTCCCTCTGAGGGCCTGGGAAGATCTACCTCCTTACCTCCTCTAGCTCCTGGAATTTCAGGACTCCATAGCATGTTTTGAGCTCTCCAGTCCCAGCCTCCTTACGTATACAGTGTCTTCTGTAGGTCTTCTGCTGTGCCTTTTTTGATATCCCTGAATTGATGCCAGTTCTCCGTGATTTAGGCTCTGCCACATTCCATTGTGGTTTAATTTGAAGTAAGAATAACCACCGTAACCTGTTTCCCACAAAGCATCTGAGACTGTGTATGTCTGAAGAACAATTTATGCTTTGAGCAAACAGAACTCCAGCCACAAAATACAAAGTCTTCTCTACTCTGATGTTTGTATCCTTTCCCTTTAACAGTTTTAATCATTCAGAATACCAGTGTCATTTATCAAATCATAACATACATGCACATCTAAGCTGCCAGTGTACTCCTTCTAACACATTCACTTGTACTTATTTCTTACAGGTTTGACAAGGGCTGCTGCACTGACAAGCTCAAAGAATTCCATTTTCTCAAAGACCGAAGACTTCAGTCATAATTGGCCATACCTCCTCCTTCTCCTTCCTCCCTGTTGCCATCATCTCTCAACAATGTCATGAGGATCCCAATTTATATTTTCTGTCCTTTCTGCTGCTTGTACAGATATTCCTTCATTTCTCTGTAACATTTGCCTCACAGACAGGGACCTTTGGAGTGTTTTAGAAGCAGATAAAGGTAGACTTGATGGGATCAAGATTGAGAAACAGAAGGAAGGTCTTCCCTTCAGCATCCTTGACAGTATCTTATCAAAGCAAAAAATTGGGAATGATCCAGCCTGTGTCACCATTCATCTTTGTCAGTGAACACATTCCTTGCTTCATCACATGTTTAGCATCCTATTCTGTTTCCTTAAAGCCACAAGTTATGTCTACTGTGGCCATCTGTGTGGTATGTATAGTTGGAATAAAGGGCAATCTGGGAATAGGGGTTACTTTTCTTTTTTGCATTAAAGCGTTTTGCACTTTTAGTTTCATTTTTTTTACTTTTATTTCTTTATTGTGTATTGTGAATCTTTGTGCACACACACACATGCACCATGATTTGTGTGGAGGTCAGAGAATAATTCAAATCTGTTCTCTCCTGCTACCATGTGGATCACTGGGATCAAACTCTGTTCATCAGGCTTGGTGGAAGGCTCCTTTTCTACTGAGCATTTTTGCTGAACTGTATTTTACTTTTTAAACCAATTAATGACCCATAGCCATGGAACACTGAGTTTCAAAATCAAATAATATATGTCCAATTGAAACTTGTAGCTAGAGTTTTCCTGCCTTGCCCACAGTCAGGACAAATCTTTGTCACCCCAAAAAGCTCAGTCCCACAGCCACTCAGACCCAACCAAGTAAACACAGAGACTTATATTGCTTAAAAACTGTATGGCCATGGCAGGCTTCTTGCTAACTGTTCTTATAGCTTAAATTAATCCATTTCAATAAATCTATACCTTGCCACGTGGCTGGTGGCTTACCGGCGTCTTCACATGCTGCTGGTCATGGCGGAGGCTGGCAGTGTCTCTCCGCCTCAGCCTTCCGCTTCCCAGAATTCTCCTCTTTCCTTGTCCCACCTACTTCCTGCCTGGCCACTGGCCAATCAGTGTTTTATTTATTGACCAATCAGAGCAATTTGACATACAGACCATCCCACAGCAGAAATTTATATTATGTACAAATCATTCCTGGACAAAAAAATACATACCTTTACTAGAGCTGAAGACATGAACTGGGGATTCACAGGGAATATTAGCAACATAGAAAGTGGAAGACAAATGCTTGTATTTTTTTTTTGTGCTTTCTCCAAACCCTCTTTCACATCCTCCACTGGTTACAGTTTCTATGCCATATAAAGCCCAACATCCATGAGCAATGTCTCATTCTGACACAACGGTCTCCTCTCAGTTCCTGTTCATGCCCCCTCACTGACCCACTGCAGAGGCCACTTGTCCCTGCCCTTCTCATCAGATCTTGAATTTTACTTTCATTCTGGGCTCAGATTTCTCTTTCTCATGATGTTTACACCATGTGTTACGTATCACCTTCACCTCAAATCATTGCCAGCTATATTCTTCTTTTAATAATTAATCTAATCTTATGCTTCCATCTTTCTAATCTCATTGGGTCCTTTCTATATTTTCCTGTTTGACTATAAGGCAGATAATAGAGATCTTCTGTTCCCAGTTGTTGCTGCAGTACATGCTCTTGACTGCATAGTATGTGGTGACGACCCCCAAACATTTTATTAAAAGTTGGAATGGCTCACAAACATCTGTAACTCTAATTCCAGGGGATCTGATGCTTTCCTCAGGCCTCTGCAGACATGCATATAGTGCATTGACACAGGTGTAGCCAAGCCACCCATATGCATAAAAAAGTTCAAATGCATCCCCTTTCTCATTCTTATAATAGCAAAGGATAAAGTCACACCCAAGCGAAACAGTAAAATACAATTAAAGCTTTATCTAGACCTGATAGAATAACATTATTCTTCATTCAATTTGACCTCAGTTTCTGCCTGTGGAAAAAAAAAATAAAAGGGAGAAAGAATTATAAACTTGTATAAAGATCTAACTAGGCAGGGTCCCATGAAGATCCTATGATGAATATTTTCAGGAGTCTTTTACTTTCCTGAAGTCATGACTTTAGTTGGATGACATAGGGTAACCCTGAGAGCAGGCATCTTCTTAAATACCTTTGTAATTCATTGCTTCTTTTGAGCACTACCCTTGCCTGAATCTTCAATAAGAGTTTCTTAAGACCTTAAAATATCACCCTGTAATAGGTTAGGACTTTTTTTTTCTTCCTTTGGAATATCCTGGGCAGCCACTGGATATCCAGGTAGGTAGATAATTACTATGAAAATTGTAGCTAAACAAGAGGTTTTTTCTTGTCTTGTGTGTGTGTGTGTGTGTGTGTGTGTGTGTGTGTGTGTGTGTGTGTTGTATGTGTGAATATGTGTGGAGAGTGAAAGATCCCATTCTTAAGCACAGAGGAAAGAGAAGGACATCAGAAGTCTCCCTGCATTGCTCTTTGCTCTACTCCCTTGAGACAGGATTTCTCATTGAGTCAGGGACTAGCCATTTCCACAGACTGGGACAGGCAGGCGTCAGTGACCCTCCTGCCTTGGCTCCCTGACTGTACTGGGATTACAGGAGTGCATGGCTACACTTGGGTTTTTACTTTTATGTGGACTCTGAGATTAAACTCAGCTCCTCATGCATTAAACACTTTCACCCACCAAGCCATTTCCTTAATGCCAAAAACTTTTAGTATAAATATTTCTCAAGGAACACAGTTACATTAAAGTGTATGTTAACTGAAACTGGTTTCAACTGTTCATCTTTTATTTTTACTGCTAAATTTGATCAACTGATCTGGAGATTTTTCTGGAGGTTAAAAATCTTCAAGATAGTCACTTGTGGCAGGGTTTTTACTTCAGTGATGATCCCACCAAGGGGAAGATTCCTGTATTCCGTGAAGAAGCATCTAAATAATGAAACACCAAGCAGGGTCCCTCAAGTCACTGTGAGCTGTTTTCACGCTCCTAGGCCTCTCCCCCGCAATAAGTGCATATCAGATCCAGTAAACATCACCACTCAAAGTCTTCATAAAATATTGAACGTTTAATTTGAGCTCTCTAAGCAGGCAGGCATGCTCTAACTCTTTGAGAATTGTGTGTATTTACTAATAACTAATTGACCAGAGGTCTATGCTGTATAGGATGGGAAATGATAGAGCAGGCCCTTTTCGTCCATTTTATTGACATCAAGATGCTTAACTTATTCCAGTTTGGGGTGAGAGAGGTGGCTCCGAGTTAGGCAGGAAGTACTGCTTTTTCAGAGGACTGCAGTTTGTAGCTAGAGTTTTCCTGCCTGGCCCATGGTTAGGACAAATCTCTCTCACCCACCAGTCCCGCAGCTGCTCAAACCCAACCAAGTAAACACAGAGACTTATATTGCTTACAAACTGTATGGCTATGGCAGGCTTCTTGCTAACTGTTCTTATATCTTAAATCAACCTACTTCTAGTAATCTGTAAGTTGCCATGTGGCTCGTGGCTTACCAGTATCTTAACATCTCCTCATGGTGGTGGCTGGCAGTGTCTCTCTGCCTCAGCCTTCCTGTTCCCAGAATTCTCTTCTCTGCTTGTCCTGCCTATACTTCCTGTCTGACTACTCACCAATCAGCATTTTATTTATACAGAGCGATCTCCACAGCAGGAGTTCAGGTTTTAACACACATGTCAGTTGGCTCAAAATCACCTGTCACTCCAGATCCAGTGGTTCTGGTGCCCTTTTCTGGCCTCTGCAGGCACTGTACTCATATCCGTGTACCCAATACAGGCACATGTGCATGCAATCATTAAAAATAAAAATTTAAATAAAATGCAGTTATGCTTTGCATAAATGTCTTTCTTAAACTTAAAAAAAAAACCCACCCTTATTTCCTAGAAGGAAAGTGATGGCCCCTGAGATAAAATAAAGGCCTCAGTCTTGGCATAGATTCCTGTGTCCTTTCCTTTAGTGCTTCCTGCTGTGCCTCTCTCAGGGCAAGAAGAAAGTGTGTGGAGGTGGAGGGATCGAATTCAGCACCATCAAGTAAGCAGATGTACTTGGAGTAACTGAGTGTCTGCAGGGTGCTTATGACTATGACAGGGGAAGAGAATGGATGTGTTAGCAAAATTGAAATAACTGAGGCAGTAATCAAGTACCCAATAGCCAAGAGCTACAGCCACTTGTAGGATGAGCCAATAGCAGATTCATGCTGTGGGAGGAGAGAAATATCTTAAGTGCATTGACTGCTCTGTACTCAGTTAGCTGAATGCTGTAGAGATTTCCCTATTGTCAAATAGGCCTTTCCACTATTTGAGTGTTTTCACACAATTTTCCTGAGCATCAGACCCATTGTGGACACCCTATAGGGCTCTAGACTTGGAAATCTATATTTTAACTCCCCCTGAAGGATTCTAGAAAGAAAAGTTTTTGGAATATTGATTCAGCAATCACTTATTGAAGCCATGATTCAACAGTACAAGAAAGCTGTTTAGATATTGACACATACTCTGGTTTTGATTTGTTTTGTGTTTGAGGTTCAGGCCGTTGTGAGACTTCATTTTGACAAGTTGAAAAAAATCAAACAGATAAAAACAAAACCAAATATGTGACATACTGGGGATATAAGTGCAGTAAAGACAAAGGAGCAGAGCGAGGAAGGGAAGGGACTGGTTGAGGATGCTGTGCCAATAGAATAACTACCTCTGATGTGGGACCAGAGCAGAAAGTGCAGTCCAGGCAGGTGTTGTCAGGGTACAGAGGCAGGAAGCAGTCTCAGGTTCCTGGAGGAGCAAAAAAGCCAGTGAGCCTAGAAATAAAAAGAGGCAGGGAGAAGGGGATGGACAATAAGGTCAGGCATCCATGCATCAGGTTCCCAGGACCTCACAGCCAGGATGCTGAGGCAACTACTACTTTCAGGGGTCTAGAATCCATTGGAGAATTAATGCTTCTAGAGACATGTACTGGTTTTTGAGTGGAATATTCTTAACATACAAGGTGAATGTGAGCCTTGTAGGGTGGTAAGTAGCCCTGGAGCCACTCACTTCTGGCCACACCACTGGAGTCATTGTGACTACAAATCTGTTATGTCTATCCTCACACACCTGCTGATATCTGTCACAGTACTATTAACAGGACAATTAACGACTTTACTAAGTGGCTTCACAGATCCATTCTAGTTATAAGATTTAATTTTAGAACTACAGGTTGCAAATATGCATAGATTTAAAAAGCCCATATTATAAAGGGTTATGACATTAGGGAGTATGAGATTTTGTGTGCTAAAGATCTCTTATACACAGCAAAAAGAATGATCTTGAAAAGGCAGAAAAGCCCCCTTTGTCCTGTTGAGTCACCTGTCTCAGATTACTACGGAAAAGATTCTCTCTACAGCATTTGGAAAACATTCTGATTTCAGGCCATGCCCAATGGTGCAGGATTTCAACTTGGCTGCTCCTGAGGCTGAGGTGCAAGAGTGACAAATTTGAAAACTGCCTAGGCAGCTCAATGACAGTCTGTTTCAAAATAATAACTAATGAAAAACAGGGCTGAGGATATAGGCCTGGATATTGTTAGTATACTCTTCAGTTTGGCATTGTGTCATGGGTTAGATATGCATATATACACATATCATATATTTATGTGAAAATATAGTTATAGAGAGGGAGAGAAAGACACTATTATTTCAGTCGTTATTTTGAAGAACACTGACTTCACAATAATATCCATTCATTTGGAGGCAAAATGATGTCCTAAATGTTTATCTTATTGGATAATTTGACCCCCCTCCAACTAAAAGAGTATCTAGGGCATTTCCATAGTATTTTCTTGATACTTTAGAATTTTATGCAAGGTAGACTTCACATTTGTTGATTCCTACATCAGGTACACTTTTCTGAAAGAGGTCTTTTCCTCCTCATGATGCTCCTGGGGTCTGTGAGTTATGTTTTGAGATTCACTGGGTCCATGACTTGTTGCCTAGGTCTCATTGTTGAATACCATTTACCTGTGAATATTTATTTATGCACTCTGCCATTGGTGGAAAACTGAGCTATTTCCACCCTACTGTTGTTATGAATAAAACTGCCATAGGCATTCTGTATCTAAACCTTGGTTTATATACATTTCTGTGCTTCTTAACCCCTGTTAGAAGGGAGGGTTCACAGGATAGATGCATATTAAGTTAACACTTTCAGAAATTTCCACATAATTATGGCATTATTTCATATTACTAACACCAAACTACAGAAAAGTTCAAATTCCTCACCATCATTGTGGATATGTGATATTTCCAAGCCTGGAATTTTACGCGTTAATTTTATGAATCCTGGATGGTATAAAGTGGAGTCTTGTTGTGACTTTAACTTGCATTTTCCCAGTAATATTTAATCTTGGGTACTTTTTTAGTGGCTTATGTGAGTAGGAAGTCCTCTCAGGATGGTTACCCATAGAAACATTCTTTTCAATTATGTAAATTCTGGTTGGTTAAAGTAGATTTGACTATGATCCTGACTTGTGGATCAACACTGAAGGAAAGTAGTATGTGAAATCCCTATGACCCAAAGGGAAAGCTATTCATGGTGCATATTTTTCAAATAATTATATATGGGCCTTCTTTATTGACTTAGTAAATTAAGCTGATTTTCATTAAAAGTTAATTAATTTACTCTAGTTCTGGGAAGTAATATTGGCTACCAGCCAATGAATATCATTTTTACCAAATTTCATTAAGCTTAATATCCTGTTTAAGTATATTAGACTTTTAATTTATCTCATTTTTCTGGTATTACTAATGGAAAACTATTTGAACTTTAGGAAATAACATTCAAGAGATTTTGTTCTGCTAAAACAGTTTGATGTGGTCCCTTTTATTCATTAAATATCTATATCTATATCTATATCTATATATCCTGAATGGCTACTTTATAATTTTTGTTATCTTTAAAAAAAAGTCTGAGGTAGGAGTGATAGTACATGTTTTTTGTCCCAGAACTCTAAAAGCAGATGCAAGTAGATCTCTGTGAGTTTGAGGCCAGCTTAGTCTACATATACATAGCAAGTCCCAGGCTAGCCAAGGCCACACAGTGGGACCTGTCTCAAAAAAGAAAGAAAGAAAGAAAGAAAGAAAGAAAGAAAGAAAGAAAGAAAGAAAGAAAGAAAGAAAGAAAGAAAGAAAGAAAGAAGCAAGAAAGAAAGAAAGAAAGAAAGAGAAAGAAAGGGAAGAAAGGAAAGAAAAGAAAGACTAGAAAAGAATGTCAAGAAATTCAAAATTCGTATAATATGCAAAATACCAGAAGGCAGATTGCTGTTAACCTAAGATAACTAATGTATGCACATGGTCATTTAACAAGAAAGCACACCCAGTTTGTATATCCTCATGGGACAGGTGATATAGTCTTTGAATATGGATGTTCGATGCTCTTTATAGAATTTTATTTTTGTAAGTACATTTTAAACCTTCCAAACAAGGTGATGTCCACATAATCCAAAGGAGTAAAGGACAAAACAAGGTTTCACTTCGGACTTTAGCCAGCAAACATTTACCCACAAGCCATTTCAATGTGCAGTGTGTTTTTACATTGGGTTTACATACATAAAACAAAAGCATTTTCATAATCCCCCTGGACTGTGTCTTTTCTAATGTTGACACTATTGTTGGCCAGCCTTTGGCAAACTCTTTGAATAAAATGTCTCACTATACAACTCCCAGCAGTTTGCTGTTCTATATAATAACACCATTACAATGGGCATATGCTCCCACAAATCTACATTAGTGGAGCTACCTTGTCAGTCCGTGCTCCAGGAAGATCATGCCCAGAAGGCAAGGAGAAGGCTCCTTGCAGGCTAGGATCTCATGCATTTGGGGAGATGCTTTCACCAGCATCTGAACACCCAGGAAAGAGTCTGAAGCTCAAGAAAATGGGATAATGGCTTTGTTTTGCTTTGATGGAGTGCTTCCTTTCCTTTCTGGTTGATGAGAGAGGTGGGTTTTCCTCAAGTCTAAGAGTGAACCTAGAATCAGCCACATCCAGGGAGAGAATGATGGGATTTACCACAGGACTCAGGTGAACTTTGGTGCTGGCTTCCCCCAAGCCTCTGCAGAGGTAGCATTTGGCCATTAATTCAGCATCACAGCTGGAGTTGGTTCTCTTTCCTATGGTGATTGTCATGTACACACTGTCCTTTCTGACACTGCTAATTGACCATTTACACCATGGGTCAGAGAAAGAGACACAATCCTGTGTGGAGTATGGCGGGCTATCTTTGACTTCAACCCACTTGATATGCATTTTGTGAATAAAGTTGAATAAAATATGTCTACATCCACCCATTCATTTATGGTTTATGGCTCCTTTCATATTGAAAAAAGAATCCCTCCTTCACACAAATCCTGAAGAGTCTACTGTGCAGCCTGTGTTAGTTACTTTTCAACGGCTGTGGAAATACTTGATGAAGGTAATCTAAGTTCACACTTTGAGAATAGAGACCATTGAGGTGGGGAGGGCACAGTGGCAGGGGTGTGAGGTGCTCATTCTGGAAGTAGAGAGATGAATTCTGGAGTTCTATTTATTTTATCCTTTTTCTTCAGTCTTGGACTCCAGTACACGAAAGGTTAATACCCACACCAAGGATGATTCTCTCTACCTCAGTTAGACTTTTCTGTAAACATCCTCATAGACACTCCCAGAGACCTGTCCCTGAGGTGATTCTGATTCCCCTCAGGATGTCAATATACATTAAACAACACAGAGCTCTTTGACAAAAATTTATCAACCTTTGATACAAAGTGGTGATAATTCTCCCTAAGTACCTTCAAACCAATGTGCTAAGTACTGTTTTAATAAGAGGGATAACTATAGTAACTGAATGTGTGTGTGTGTGTGTGTGTGTGTGTGTGTGTGTGTGTGTGTGTGTACGTAAAATATATATTATATGAAATATACTCTTACTTCAGAAACTTCTGGAATTTTTCAATGTACTACGCATCAATGTTCAGCAATGATGATTGTACCTCTTCAACACATGAGGTTTTGGATTGGGAATATACTCAGAATTAAAACTAAATTCCCCCAGCATATCTTATCTTGAAAGGAAGTTTGAATAAGATGACTAAGGTTGTGCAAAGGAGTGTTAGCAAATACTGTGGATGGAACTTCTGCTTTGGTTACACCATGCCCATCTTTTTGCCTAGCATATTTCCTGCTGGTTTGAAAGTGGGCACTATAGTGAGCCCGGCATCCTTCTTTGTATCACTAATAAGATATAAATGATGAAGGAGATAGACTTCTGAACTTTTTGGGTTCTCAACAAGCTGATACTATGACACTAGTTCAGAACCTTGATATTCTAGTTTTGATATTGTTTCAAACCTTGCCCATTTAAGTACTATGGACATAAGCCGCTGCATATATATGACTTTGCACTCCCTTCCCCTCTCTATGCTAGAATTCAGTCTTGTTGGATCTTGTACAGGTCTGTGCATTCTGTACCAACTGCTGTGGGTGCATATGTGAAGCTGCCTTGCAGTGTCCAGAAGATATTGTTTCCTTGGAGTCATCCACCACCTCAGGCTCATGGACTCTTTATACTCCTTCTTCTTCCAGGATCCCTGAGTCTTGGGAGGAGGGGCTTTGATATAAATGTCCTATTAAGGGTTGAGCATTCTGAAGTCTCCTGTCTTCTGCTCCTTGGCCATTTGTATGTCTCTGTTTTAGTAACTGCTCCGCATAGGACCTTCCCAGATGAGAGCTGAGAGATGCATTAATCTATGGATGGGAGAATAAGTCATTAGAAATTGGTTTAATACTATATCCATTTAGAAGAATAACAGCAGTAGATTCCCCCTAGGGCCTGTGACATGTCTAGCCAGAGGTTTCTGGTCAGATAATGGCACCAGGTCTGAGTTTCATCTTATGGAACAGAAATTAAATCCAATCAGAAAGTGGTCAGTTACACCCATGACACATGCCACCACTCTACCAGTGGGCGCGTCTTGCCAGACAGTCATTCCTACGGCTCTCAGGGTTCACTGGGTAATACCAAAGATTACTTTTCTCCTTTGGTTGCAGGTATAGCATGTTCCAGCAATATTCAAGATAGCCAGCACAATGAAGCATTTAGATCAGTATCAGTTGATTTCTCTACGTTCTGTGACTCAAATATGTGTTGTCTTTAGCAGTAGGGTCTTACCTCAAGTTCTGAAGGGACCAAGACTTAAGTTAACTTCTATTTTGAGCCTTCCTTTTTATAGATTGTAGAAGCATAAAATTAAGACATAAGGCTTGTGTATGTGTGCATGCACATGTGTTTTATATATATATGTGTGTGTGTGTGTGTGTGTGTGTGTGTGTGTGTGTGTGTGTGTGTGTGTAAGCCCAAAGTTTATACCATGTGTCTTCCTCATTCATGCTTACCCTTGAGGCAAATTTTATATTTGAACTGGAACTTCTAGTGTTAGCTTATCTATGTAGACAGCTTTCTTGATGACATCCTATCTCTATCTCTCAAGTATTAGGATCATAGGGGCTCTCATGCCCACTTAGAATTTACTGGGTGTTATGGGTATGAACTCTTTTCCTCAGGTCCTCGCCTCCTTTGAAACAGGTATTCTGCCCACTGAGCAAACTCCCCAACCCAAAGACATGAAATTTTAATTACAAAACTTCATTTTACTTTATCTCATGCCTTTTTACTTTAGGAGTTATCATATCTCAGTTCCTGTATAAACCAGCCAGTATTTTACAAATGATGTTTTGGTTTTAACTTTTGTCATTTCCTAATGGAAACTTAAAAACAAACAAACAAACAAACAAACAAACAAAAACAAGTTCTTGCTATAGAGCTAGCCTCAAAATCAGTATCACTTTTCCTCAGCCTCCCAAATGCTAGAATTACATATATGTTTCATTGCATTCTGCTCACAATAACTTGTTTGTTTTAGGAAATATGAACTTTAGCCTTCTTTCTCATTTTGGTGTCTTTTGTCAGACTACTGTATGGAAAATCAGGACAAATATGGTGAAGTACAGAAAATCAACTGTGCCTTTGAGTCAAGTTCACTTCCTTGCTCTGTTTTCTGCTTATCACCTGGGGAGCAGGTAATATCATTCCTATTTGTTCCCAAGTGTCATGAGGCTATAAAAATTATTATAGAAATATTTGCATGATTTTAGAAACTTACCATTGCACTGCAAGCTGTCATAGTCCCTGGTGCTTATCTGCTGGGAATCTGTATTCCTTGCCAATGTTACTGCTTTCACGGTGACAGCAGAGTGTTGGGTTCCTAGTCTTGGAAATACCAAAGCCATGACTTACTTTCTGACTTCAAATACAATCACCGTTGATGTCTTCTTTAGATTGGCTCTAGCTTGTGTAGACAGACCAATAAATAGTTTATTCATTCTGAATCTTTCCTTTGGGACTCTCCTTTTGAACGGCAGCCTAACATCTCATTTCAAAGTGGGCAAGGGAAACATCATCTCCCGAAACACACTGCATTTTTTATGTACAGCTTAGAAACACTGCACCTGGTGCCAACGAAACACATCTGTTTGTGCGGCTGTCCAAACTTAGTCATGCTCTGACACCCAGGAAGTGCTCTGTGTAAACAGGACCCACCTGATAATACCTGGTGGCATTCCTGGCATTTGAGAACCATGGTCATAAATGCTCTGGCTATGCTATGTTCTTGACTCCTCCATGCTGCCCATTAACCCCTCAACCCTCCACTAATGTCCAGTAAATATAATTTTTTATATTTGTATTTCCAAATCTGTTATTGTTGCTTCGGTTTGATTTGTTAGTTACCAAAGCCAGGCCAGGTACATGAGGACATTCAAAGCATTGACACATTCAAAGCACACATTCTTTTCTGCTGCTGCCTCAGACAGAGGCACCAAGTCTTTCTAGTTATTTGGTTTCATTTTAAAAGGACAGTTTTCTCAGCCATGTTAGAAGTCAGGTGTAACCAGAAGGTTTTTTTGGGGTTCCACCTGGCCCTGCGTTGGGAACAAATCTCTCCTTCCTGCATTTCGCAGCCACTTGGTCTTAAGTAAACACACAGAGACTTATATTATTTATAAACTATATGGCTATAAACTATTATTTATAAACTATGGGTCAGGCTTCTTGCTAGCTGGCTCTTATATCTTAAATTAACCAATTCCTGTTAATCTATGCATTGCCATGTGGCTTTGTGGCTGACATCTTGCTTCTCCTGGCTCTGGCTCCCAGCTTCTCCCCAGACTCCACCTTTCTCTTCCCTGTCTCTCTTGGATTTCCTGCCTACCTCTAAGCTGCCTTGCCATAGGACATGGAGAAAGACAGAGGTAGAAGAGATGCCAGCTGCCACCAGGAGAAGCAAAATGTGAAAGTACCAGTAAGCCACAGCATGTGGTGACATAGAGATTAATAGAAATGGGTTAAGTTATAAGAGCTAGCTAGCAAGAAGTCTGCCATAGGCCATGCAATTAGTAATTAATATTGAGCCTCTGAATGATTATTTTATAAGTGGCTGAGGGACTGTGTGCCTGAGTGGTAGTGGAGAAATCTTCTGGCTACATTCAAAGGGGAGAGCATGTCATCAGATCCAGGAACTAGAGCTGTGGTTAGGTTTTTGATTGAGAATGAAGAGAAAGGAGGGTCTCTGGGATGAGATTCAGTAAAAACAGAAATATGAACTTTTTTTTGGAGTGTTAGAAGCAGCTGTCAGTAATGCCTTAGGCAAAGAAAGTATCTGGCCTTTGGCATTAGTGGTGTGGATGCTGTTGCTGCCACCACCTGTCACATAGCCCATGCCACTAGATATCTCCTTCCCTATCAGGGAAAGTCACAATTCTCTAGGCTTCTCCAAAGAGTGTCTCAAGGGTTTCCTTTGATGTCTGTAATTATGAACCCCACAACCACTAATTTCTTTCATTGTTCTCAAATGTTCTGTGAATTTAAATTTTGATTTTATCCTACCTGTAGTTGGACAAATTCCCTGATGGTTACTTAATTTGCATGACCACATTCAGAGTACTCTCTGAAGGCAAACACTCCTGTATTTATTAGCAGGTACAAGACAAATGCTATGGATAAAACAAGAAAGACCCATGCCTGCATCCACACTCCCTTACACTTCCTGGGTCTCAGCCCCATTGCTTCAGCACATACATTTCATATAAGGCTGCCTGCTTTCTTTCTCCAAGTTAAGTGTAAATTTCTCGTGAGCCCTCCTTTCAAGGTCCTCCCAGGTACTAGTTTCTATTTGGAAATTTGTACCAGATGGTAAGTTCTTGTTGAAAAAATTAAATCTGACTTTGACAGTCTTGTACCAATCAAGAGCTATATCATCTCATGATCTTTGAAAAGCCCTGACCAGAGCAGATGACTTTGTGATGACATAAGAAAATCCTGCCTCTTTCTTTACCTTGTTCACCTCTGTTTTCCACATGAGTCTCCTTATAGCAGCTCCAGGTGCCCATGGAAGGCAAGTGCATCAATCCCAGTGACCAGAACAGGGCACAGAAGTGGGACAAGGCTCACAGACTCGCTGAGCAGTGACTTGTAAACAGAGGCAAAGTTTTTCTGTCCCGACCACTTGTTCCCAAATACCCAGTAGCTTCCCAAATTACCACACAAAGGCTTATATTAATTATAAATGCTTAGCTAAGAGCCCAGGCTTATTACTAACTAGGTCTTACATTTTAAGTTAACCCATATTTCTTATTTACACTCTACCATGTGGCAGTACCTTTATTAGCATGGCACATTCATCTCTTGCTCCTTTTGTATCTGCTGGCAACTCCAAACTTCACCCATCTCTTTCCCATCAACCTTAGTTTGGTCACCTCACCTATACTTCCAGCCTGGCTACTGGCCAATCACCATTTTATTAAACCAATCCCAGTGGCAGATCTTTACAGTGTACAAGAGGATTATTCCACAGCAGTGTCCCTTCATTCAACCATGTTGGTGCTCAGAGCACTCACTGGGGAGACCTCATTCATTTAAACATGTGTGCATGTGCGTGTGTTTGTGTGTGTGGCGGGGGAGGTTATTGCTTTAGTTTAATTCAGATGGTATGCACTCCTCATCTAAGCTGTAAAGGAAAGATGGGAAATGAACAGCTTCCCAAAGTAAAACCTAATTGTCCTTACAGAAACAGAACCCAGATGCAGAATGCACAGAGATAGCATTTCCTTCCTCCCTTCCATCCTTTCTTCTTTCCTTTTTCCTTCCTTCACCTTTCTTTCAGATAGTTTGTATTAGTAATGTTCCTAATTTTAATTATTCTTTGAGAAATAGTCTTTATTTTAATCATATTCTCTCTCCTCTCTCAACTCCTCCCACATCACCTCACCTCCTTACCCATGAGATTTCTTGTTCTTTCTCTCTCTTAAAACAATTAGCCAAAACCAAAAATGAGAAGACCACAAAAGAACATGGAGTCCAATTTGTAGTGACCAACTACTTCTGAGCATGGGGTATACCAAAGTGTAGCAGATATGCCTAGTGTCACTACATCTAAGAAAATTGATTTCCCCTCTCCTGGCAGCTTATCAATTGCAAATAGCTTCTTAGCTAGGAGTACATCTTATTCCAGTTAAAGCCCCTAGTGACTTGCTTACCCTCTCCCCTCTCACTCTCTTTCTCAAGTGCACACACATACCACCACCACCACCACCACCACCACCACCACCACCACCACCACCACCAGAGTTTGAATTATTAGAATTTCTGATCTAAGAATCTTGTTTATTATTGTAGCAGGAGATATACCATCTGTAGGATAGCTCACAGATGACTAATACATAAGCAAGAATATGGGCTTACTAATCTCAGACACTTCTTAGATAAGTGGAAAACCTTGACTACAACAATTAGCTCCTTCAATGACACCACATGGAAAGATGAGGCCAAACCAAAGAGAGATATGTGACCAAGCATGGAAGCAGACCCATGGCAGTCAGACATGCTTACCTTTCAGACCCATAGCAGTGAGACAGTGGTGCTCTGAGTGCTTACCATTCAGACCCTTGGCAGTAAGATGGTGGCACTCTGAGTACTTACCTTTTCTATTTATCACATGCATCCACTTTGGATGATGCATCTTCCCCAAAACCTACCAATTAGGTGCATACCTGTACTCCTCAGGATGTTCTGAGAGACATTTGCTTTCTTACCGCCAGTCACACCACTTTGTTTTCACAGACCATGTCCTCCTATCAAAACTTTATTTATTGAATGATCTCCATTTACTCCATTAGTGGAGACAGTCTATAATGGTCACTATCTATGGATTCAATTAGACAATGTGTCAGAAAAGTCAGTCTACCTGTAATGACAACAGGTACTTAAGAAATGTCTTACCGGAGTGTTCTATGTCATTTCCACTCTCTTTAAATCCAACATGGGAAGCAGAAAACCTTTTGAATGTCTCCTTTAGCAGAACTTCCTGGAGCCCTGTATAATATGCAAGTGAAATAAAGTGAATGAGAATTTTTATGTTAGCAAGGACAAAATTAATTTGTAAAATGTGATCATTTCACCTTATTTTGTATAATTTCAAATGTAAAATTACAAGAATCTCAAGAGTAAGTTTCCTGCTTTACTCTCGACTCAAATTCACTAGTAATGAGATCTTGTCCCACTGGCTCTGCCATTCCATCCTATTTGGTACTGTGCCTGTGTCCCTGGCTCCTTCACTCTGTATTTACTATGAAAAGAAGCATTTCATCAGTGGTGCAAGCAGGAAACTGAATCACAACATGATGCTATTGCATAATCAACAATCCACTTCAGTTTTAACCATCTCAGTAGACTTAACACAGAACTGTTTTCTTTCTGACTCAGAACCCACACAGTATCATGTCTTGGGCTTGGTTCCAGTTCTGTTTAGCCATCTTCTACTGCTGAGTGATGGTACATCTTTGTTATTTTTAACCTTGGCATTTTTGAAAAGTGGAGAGTTATTGTTTTGTAGATCATCCCTTGTTTTGCCTTTATTTCTGATTTTGCTGCTTACTCATCTCCATGATGTATTTTCTCACCTTTTTTATTTGCATCATATTGAAATGCCAATGACCTGAAACCTTAGGTAATCAGTTGCTCAGTATGTAAGGGCAGAATCTTCTAGGCTCCTCTACAGCTAACTGTGTGCTTGTTTGCTTTTCTGTTGATGACTAGCAAGTCATTTAGAGAGAGAATTACTAGATAATGCATACAACCTCTCTGTAACATCAATTTCCTTTTTTACTACTCCCAATAACTTGTGTTAGAAAAAATACACAGCATTGTTAGCCTGCTGACAAGTGAATAAATGTAAACCACAGAACAAGGGGTTCCAGTCCTGTCTGACTGGCATTCTCATGAAAGGAGAGGCGCCTGGACAGAAAGACTCTTCAAGAGTAAGGCATCTGCAAGCCAGTGAGCACTAAAGGTTGCCAGGCATCTCTAGAGGCTGGAAAAGATAATAGTAAGGCCTGACCTACACATTGATTTTACACCTTCAAAGTCTGGAACTGTAGAAAATAGGTTTCCATTACTTCATGCCACCCAGTGAGTAGTTATTTGTAGAGGGAACTCCGGGAGACCAATGTAATCACTTCTGATGTGACATGAAGATCATTGAGGTCAATGTGGATGCAGGAGACTTTGGCCATATAAACTCAAATGGTAGAAATGTGTATATGAGACAGAGTGAGACCCTGAGTATATTGTGTACACACAGATAACTGGATTTGACATTGTATTTGAGAGCCTAAGATAAAGACCCTTGATGGGAAAATGTTGTTCTGTGTGCTGTGAATGTGTTGCTCTAATTGGTTAATAAATAAAATGCTGATTGGCCAGTAGCCAGGCAGGAAGTATAGGTGGAATAAACAGACAAAGAGAATTCTGGGAAGAGGAAGGCTGAGTCAGGAGACACCAGCCTGCCTTCCAGGGAGCATCATGTAGTGGCACACAGATAAAGCCACAGAACACATGGCAATATATAGATCAACAGAAATGGGCTAAGTTTAAGTGTAAAAGCTAGTAGTGAACATGAGCTAATGGCTGAGCAGTTTTAAATAATATAAGACTCTGTGTGTCTACTTGGATCAGAGAGGCTGTGGACCAGGTGGGACACAAGAAAACTTCTGGCTACAGATCCTCTTTAGAGTGAAAGGGATGAGGCTGATTGTCGTCACTGGGACAATAGGCATAATCTATGGCATATTTATTCAATATACTGAGAAATTGACTGTAAAATATAAACAATAGAAGATGCCACAATTGTGTTCCAAATTACTGGGTTAGTAGAGTGAATCAAACACAATATGGATACTACAGGAGTAGCAAGTTTGTAGGGAAAGAAAAAATCACAAAACCAAGATGGAGGTCTATCAAGGTTTAAGGAATCAGCCAACACACAGGGGAGATTTGAATGAGCAGTTAGATAGGCAAGCCAGAGTCCAGAGGGATATATAAGATGTTAACATACACACTCGGATGTGACCATCATGATATTGAAAGCCCCGAGTCTATATGAGATCTAGGAACCCAGACAATGAACAAAGGAAAGGGTAGTGATGTTTTCCAAATTATCCAAATAATGTTTAGATTACTAAGCAGAGGTATGCATGTATACACATATACACTTGTACATATATATGTATATATGTGTATATATGAGTGTGTGTGTGTGTGTGTGTAAAAGGAAAGGTTTTGTGTATTTGCCTGTTTTAAGTTGTGCCCCTATCCCAGCAGCTAGGATGGGAACCATCTCAGGTTGACAAAGGTGCATAGAAATGCTGTCAGTATGTCTGAAGGGAGAAATCTATCTTGAACAGAAAGGATTCAGGATGAGTGGAGAAGGCAAAGGTGGAGCCTGAGAGGAATGGAAATGAGATCCAACCACTCCCTGGCTGTGGTCAAGGTCAACCATTGTTCTCATGGCTTCCTCTCACTGTGTGAGAACTGCTAAGTCCGGAGCTGTGAGAGCTCAGGTCCTCTCTCCGATTTTCGTTTGTCCAACTGCCTCTCCAGCTTGTTAAATCACGTTTACTCCATTTTACTTAGATCTCAAGTCATTTCTGATCGATTCCTAATCAGAAAGACAGCATGATCCTCCAAGCTATGCCTGTCTTTAATTGACTCTTTTTGATGAATATAAATCTCACCAACAATATATTAAAAATACAATACAGAAACAGCAGAGTAGCTATGACTTCAATTACTTAAAAATGTTCTTAACACTCCCAATTAGCTAATTGGATCTGTGTGTGATGGGAGGACGTTAGAGGTTAGGGCTTTGAAACTGTGCAGCAGTACCACAGTAACAGGGGCAGCATCTGCCTGTGCTTCAGACACATGGCTGCCCTTACTTAGAACAGCAGCTACCAGCTGCTTTTTATTTAAAGAATGGTAATTTTGGAGAAGGGAATTATAAACAAATGAAAAGGTGACTCTTCAATAAAATAAATTTCACTGAAATAATATTTAAAAAGGACTGAAAAGGCTAGAGAAATGGTTCAGCCATTAAGAGTGCTTGGATAATCTTTCAGAGTACCAGATTCAGGTCTCACTACCAACACTGTGGTTCACAGACCCTGTATTTCCAGGTCCTAAGGGTCTTGCTTACTTTTGACATCCATGGACACCAGGTGTGCGCATCGTGCACAGACAAATATGCAAGCAAAACACACAGACACACAGACACACACACATACACACACACACACACACACTAAAATAAATAAATCTAAAAACAAATGTAAATAAAATTGGGGGTACAACTTGGTGAGTGGGCTTCTGTTTAGTACACACAGTACCAAACTCAACCTCCAGCAACAACAGTTGAAGGAGGAAGAAAGGGTAACAGAAAAGGCAGGAAAAAAAGAGATTTTATTCAAACTCATCTAATAAAACACTTAAAATATTTTATTTTGATAGTATTCAAATAAGTCAAATTCAGGGGTTGGAGAGATTAGGAGCACTTGCTGCTGTTGAGGAGGTCCTGGGTTCAGTTCCCAGCATTCACATGGTAGCTCACAACCATCTGTGCCTCCAGTGCTACAGGATCCACTGCCCTCTTATGGCTTCTGTAGCTATTGTATGCTCATGGTACACCTACACTCATTCAGGCTTCAGGCAAACACACAGAAAATATAGATAAATCTTTAAAAACTATTTTACCCTAGAAAATTAATCACGCATAAAAAGTTTTAAAGATACATACATTTAGTTTTTTTTTTTATGTTTTATCCAGTTAAAATTTCATACAACAGAAGTTGTCTGAGATCTGCTTTTGTGGATACATGCTTGCTCTAAATATCCAGGTATTGTCTTGCTTGCTCTAATCCAAGTAAATTCGAGTATTTATAGGCACAATAAATTTGTTGAAGGAATAGATACATGAACTGAATATATTTGCACTATCAATACTTTAAAGCATCAACTGACTGATAACTTAGTAACACTTTTCATAGTTACCCTTTAAGCCTTTGTTAAATATTACACAGCAGAAGGGGTGAGAAGTCTATTAATATAGTTACAATTCAATTTCTTTGGTGGTAGGTACAAAGGATTTCCTGCATTTGGTAAATTTTTTTGCCATTGTTAGGAATGTATTGTGAGAGCGGCCTCTCATTTTATTGTCTTCTGCCAATCACCAATGACTCAGGTCTGTTACTCATGATCCCTAAGGACAGAAGTAACTCTGAGGTGCTCACAAAGCTCTACTGTCCCTTCCTTGCTTTTACATTCTGAGTTAACTGGTAGGAAATTTGTTCATTGTTTCAGAGGTTCATATTTTTCCAGAGTGCAGTTTCCATAAAACATATTTATTCATAAAACAGTACATATTTTAACATATGATACTATGCCATGTTTGTCTTTGTGGTTTCATCTGTGCACTTGGCACAGCCTACAGTCACTTCACAGAACTGTAACTGAGGGGTTGCCTCCATCGGATTGACTTGTGGCCATTGCCCTGATTGTTAATTGATATACGAGGGCCTGGTACACTGTGGGTGACTCCATCCCTTGGCACACAGTCTTGAGCTGTATAAGAAAGCTAGCTAAGCATAAGCCTGTGAGTGAGCCACAGAGAACCAATTTCATCATGGTCCTGACTTGAGTTCCTGTGTTGACTTCCCTCAAAGATGGTCTATAGCCTAGAAGTGAAAGCCAAATAAACCCTTCCCTCTCCAACTTCGTTTTTGTCAGAGTGTTTTATCACAAAAAACAGAATGACACAAGAACAATTTGTTGTTCAGCTTCTTAACTGTAAGTAATGGTAGTTACTATCTTCATAAAAATATTGTGTAGGTGAAGCAGTGTTGGTGCAGCCTAACATACATGTCCTGACTACACAGTTTCTATGAAAGCTCCTACCTATCCTTAGCATAGCACCTATATCACAGGATGAAAAGGTTCTGTGAGCAGAACATACCTGTAGAAGAAGGTACAGGAAGGGTTAAAGAGAGAGACAGAGAAGGGGAACAAAATTTTTACCACTTTCTTCTTAGAGGGTTTTTGAAAATGATTTATCTCAACATACATTAATTTTACATAGCATTGAGATTCACTATGACATTTTCATAAGTGGACATTATGTATGTTGATTATATTCACCCACATTACCTTGTTTTTATTTAAATATTTTGAGAATTTCATACAGGAGTACTGTATTTATATTGTTTCCACCTCTCCAACTCTTCTGATGTCTCCTTCCCTGATTCCTATTCAAAGTCATGTCTTATTCTTTAATTACTATTACACACACACACACACACACACACACACACACACACACACACACAACCTACTGAGTCTATTTGTTATTGCTTGTGTTTATATGTTTGTAGAGCTGACCACTTGAGATAAGATAACCACTTAGAAGGCTCATCCCTGGGGAAGACAAATTCTTCTCTTGGGAGCCGCTGATTGCCTGTAGCTTTTCATCCAGAGGTGGGGCCTTGTGAGATTTCACTCATCCATGCTGGCATTTCATCTACTGCTGTCAGTGTACTGGTCTTCAGACAAACATATTTGTGATCTCTCACAGGTACAGCTTTCCTGGCTTGTCTAGAAGACACTGTATCCCTGGTCCTCTGGCCCTTTTGATCTTTCTGTCCCCTTTCCTCTGATGTCCCCTGACCTTTGGGTATATGGAGTTGCATTGTAGATGTGCCCATTGAAGATGGCCCCACACAGTCAGATACTTTCTACATTTTAGCAGTCATGGATCTTTGTAGTAATTTCCATAGAGATGTACTCTACATAGAGACACTGCTCTGCTGAAGGGTAGGAGCTACACTTCCTTGGCATGGTCCAGGCTACACCTGCTGGTATTGTAAGGGGATAGCATGCAGCAATCACCTGGCCTAATTGGTGTGCTGCACTACCTGAAGTGAGACTTCGGGGAGAGTCCACACAACCTGTCTTGTTCCCTCCCCCCGTTGCTGGTGCTGAAGCAAAAGTGCATGTTTATCCACCTGTCACCCTCTATAATGAATACACACTAACAAAAAGGTTTGAAATGTGTGCCGGTACAATCAGATAGTAAAGGGTGGCAATTTATTGATTTGTGTATTTTTTTAATGTGTATGTGTGTGCATAAACATGCAGCACACATGTGCAGGTACTTGAGGAAGCCAAAAGAGGGTGTCAGAAAGCCTGTAACTGGAGTACAGGCAGAGCAGCTCTGAGCTGCTGGCTGTAGGTGCTGGGAACCAAATTCTGGTTCTCTGTAGAGCATCATGAGCTCTTAACCATTGAGCCATCTCTCCAGCCCCAAGGATGGAATTAGGTTTTGATATGTTTGTCTCACAGCCAGTTTCCTAGCAAGCAGAGGGAATAACTAGATATGATATCTTAATTTGCTTTTAAATTATTTGGGGTCTAACATTCTCTGGCTTACAAATATGAAATATATTGTTATATAGGAGACACATCTTATTTCCTGCAGCTAGATTTAAGATTGCCTTGGCAATGTCTATTCATTTATGAAAACTGAATAATTTAAATTCCTTTTATTAGTTTTGAAGTTTCTACATAAATATATTTTTTCCAGTTTTGGATACCCTCCAATTTAAAAGACTGATACAAGAATATCAGGCTCTTTCCCTTAAAATTAAGAAAATACATTAATTTAGGAAAATATTTAGGTTTTGTTTTTAATAAATCAAGTTTGGAAACTGTGGAAGTCAACTAAACTTTGGGCTACATTTTCTATCCACAATATCTGTTGATATAGTGCTTGCATACAAATATGCATGGTATATTTATTTCCTATTCTGTTTTATTTATTTTTATTACTTATTTATTTATTCATTCAGAGATGAATCGTTCAGCACCCATAATGGCCTTGCTCTGGGGGAATCAGTTTTTAGAGATGCCTTTAGGCTACAGATAGCAAGAAAGTAGAAGGTCCACAAAGCAGAGAAATTAGCAAGGTTGAAGACCTACATACTGGTGAGGCCTTTTCCTGGCTTCCAGGAAGGACTGAGCATTCTGCCTCCGATGTTTGCCACGTGCCAGATTCCTTTATCCCCACCTCAGTCCCTCTGCTTTCTGCTGCACACTTTTCACCTTCTCCTATCACTTATGTCAGCTCTTCCTCAGACTTCAGTTTCCACCTTACTTCTTAGGCAAGTCTTGGCCATCCACAAATATTGGGTGACAATGTGGTGGCATTTGAGGATATACTGTGGTGCACTGCAAAGCTGGTGGATCAGTTTGATGAGCTTTTTTCTGATGATCTTGGACTGCAGCAGTCCATAACACCCAGATCAGAGACCTAGAAGAGCCAACAATGTAGCTAAAGGGATTTAAAAAATATGACAACAATACAAACAAAATTAAGCAACACAGTTCATTCATGGAAGAAAAAAACAAACTGGAAGTTAGCAGACACTCTTTGCTGACCAAAGTGTTTATTGGTTTTCTCCTGAACTTTTCCATTTATTTCTTTGAAAAGATAGATTTTTACATATGTGTAAACACACTATATATATACATATATATGTGTATATATATACAATATGATGTATAGAATCTATATGGCATAAATGATGCATATATGTACACACACATATATATATCTTAGAAAAAAATAACAAGAGGTAGGGATGGAAAAACTTACAAAGCTAAAGTCCTTGGTATAGAGAGAGCTAAAATTATGAGTCAACTAGAGGCATCATAGCCGATAAGGATTCTCAGCAAAAAAACATTTCAGTTCCAAATTAAAAGTAAATAATAAGAGGTGTGGAGGAGGGCATAAAATATTGATTATTTTCTCCATTCCTTTAAATGGCTAATGCTCAGTGAGAGTCTCCAGAGCAGTTATTTTCCACTCTGGATGCCATGTTAATATGTTCTCATCTGGTTATTTCTGCATAGTAAGAGGACAAGACACCCTGTGACTCAGAAGTGTTTACTCCCTTGTAGACAGAATAATACCTACTACCAGGAACATAGGAAGGTAAAGTCAGAGTGGAGAGTGGAACTTACTACTTATCCGGGTTTTTAAACATTTATTTTAGTATTGATTAGGCATCGATATGTGTATGTTCACATGAGTGTAGGTGCCTGCATAGACCAGAAAAGTGCTTCAGAGTGCCTGGAGCTGGAATACAGGCAACTGTGAGCTGTTCAACATGGGTGCTGGGAACCAAGCTCAGGTCCACTCTAAGAACACTGTCTTAGTCAGTGTTCTATTGCTGTGAAGAGACACCATGACCAAAGCAACTCTTATAAAAGAAAGCATTTAATTGGGGGCTTGCTCACAGTTTCAGAGGTTTAGTCAGTTATAATATGATGGGAAAATGGCAGCAACAGCCAGGCAGGAATAATAGATGAGAGCTAGCCACATCCTGATCAAATAGTGCCACCCCCTTGTGACTAAACATTCAAATATATGAGCCTATAGGAACTATTCTTCATCAAACCACCCAAAACAGAATGTGTTATTAATTGTTGATACATCTCCCCAGCTTCTAAGTGTCTTATTTTTATTGCTATTTATTTGTTTTATTTGAAGTGTATGGGTGTTTTGCCTGCATGTATGTCTATGTATTTATGTGTATGCAATGCCCATGGAGGCCAGAAGAGGATGTCAAATCCCCTGGAACTGAGTTACAGACCATTTCTAGCTACCATGTGGGTGATAGGAATTGGGCCCATATTCTTTGGAAGAACATTCAGAGCTTTTAACTGGTGAGACATCTCTCAGGCCTCTTACTGGTCTTATTGCTACAAAACACCCGATGAAAGCACCTTAGGGAAGGAAGGACTTACGTTAGCACCCAATTCAAGGGTACCATCCATGGTGGCAGGGGAGAAATGGCGTCAGGAGTATGAGTTGGCTGGTTGCATTGTACCTACAGTCAGCAGCAGAGAGAGATGAAGGCTGCTGCCCAGCCTTTGTATTCAGTTCAGGACCCCAGCCCGTGAAACAGTGCCATTCACATTTATGGTTGGTCTTCCCAACTTAAGTTAACCTAATTTAGAAACTCGTGCACAGACATGTCCAGTGGGTTATTTCCACAGTGGTTTTAAATCCCATCTGTTGCTGGAGGGCTTCTCTCCAGGTTCCACCAAGCCCCGCAGTCCCACAATCCATGTATAAAATAATCATTCAGATGCTTATAATACTTATAAACTGTATGGCCATGGCAAGCTTCTTATATCTTAAATTAACCCATTTCTATAAATCTATACCTTGCCATGTCGCTTGTGGCTTACTGGTGTCTTTACATGTTGCTTGTCCTGGCGGTGGCTGCAGTGTCTCTCCCTCCTTCTTCCTGTTTTCCCAATTCTCCTCTCTCCTTGTCCCGCCTATACTTCCTGTCTGGTCACTGGCCATCAGTGTTTAATTTATATAGAGTGATATCCACAGCACCCATCAGGCTTAAAACCAAGATCTGCTGTCACAAGGAAGAAGGCCTTTTACCTTGTGGTTTTGTCTTCCTAGGTCTAGACTTTGAATACTCCAAGGTCTTAACAGGAAGTATCTTTAGGGCAGAGTTTAACAGCAAGACATGATATCCTGATGGTAAGTTTAAAAATGAAACAGATTCTCTTGTCATTGCTAGAGGAGTTCTCATGAAAGTTTGATGGCCCGACTTAGACTATCTCTGAAACTAAGGGGATATTTGTGACACTAACTTTGTAGTGTAATAGTGCCACCAAGAAGCCAATGTGGGCTAGGCTTTTGAAAAAAAAAATGACATGATGGGCTTCTAAATGAGAAACTTGGAAACTGCTAATCTCATCTCTCCTTTTCCATGTCATCATTTCTTTCTGGACAATATTTAATCATGAGTATTGGTGAAATTATTAAGGCCACTCCAGGTAGTTAAAAGGAAGATTTATTTAGTGGGTAACTTACAAATGAAGCAACATGTGTTAGACATCCAAACATTCAGCAGTTATCCATAGACCATCATTACATGTCAGAAAAGGCTATTTTTCTGTATCAACTTTCAATTACTACTGTACTGTGGTTATGTACACACCTTTAAATATAAGTGAATGTCATACTAAGAGCTTAATTTAATAAAATCATGAGAAACTTTGTGATATTGGATCCAGAAAAAACAAAAATAGAAAAATAGGGAGAATTTTAGAGGTTCTTAATGATGAATCAAGAGCAGCCATATCCCCAAAGAAGAGTGACTCTCCTTCCCTCACACTGATCCACTGTAACAGCTCATTCACCAAGTACAGGTCCCTGAACTCTCCTTTATTGGTGTCAGAATTGCTCTTGTACATGTCTTATGCAGTTAAGTCACTGGAGGATGGCACCATATTGATGTGTATATGGGTATCACTAATTAGATTTAGTAGATTATAGCAATAAATAAAGGAAAACATGACATTGGGAGAGGGCAAGGCAGGGAAACGGGAAGGAGGTAATGATAGGTAGATATGATCAAAATACTGCATAAATATGAAATTTTCAAAGACTAAATAGAGATATTATCCTTAAAAAGATTAATCAGCAAGTTTGATGCAGAAGAACAGAAACTTTATTAAAGTGCAAAATTCAACATACTGTATCAAAACACAAGGACCAAAGATATGCAGAGATACATCTCACTCTAGTTTACTTTTCTATTGCTAAGATAAACCACTTTGACAAAAAGCAACATAAGAGAAAAGGATTTAATTCATTTTATAATTCAAGGCCACAGTACAACATTTAGGAAAGTCAGTGAAGAGACTCAGCAGAAATTGAAGCAGAAGCCGCAAAGGAATGTTGTGTTGTATGTGCTTCCTCTCTCTCTCTCTCTCTCTCTCTCTCTCTCTCTCTCTCTCTCTCTCTCTCTCTCTCTCTCTCTCTCTTTCTCTACCTTGCTCAGCTAGCTTTAATATATATCTAAGACAAAAGTGAATAGGGAACAGCGCTGTCCATACTAAGCTGCCCCCACATTAATCGTTAACAAAAAACTGCACACAGGCCAACCTAATGGAGGCAATACCTGAGCTGAGATATTCCTTAACTCTTCCCAGGAGACTCTAGGTTGTGTCGAGTTAATAATTAAAAAGTAACCAGCATAAGCTTGTGTGGTCTAACTGACTAGAACTGAGGACAGAATGCATGGAAACAGTAAGAAGAGTTGACCATGGTAAACCGAGAAGTGATAAATTCATATTGACCATTTACTCGGAAAAGAATTAATAGCCAAGGTGAAAGGCTAAAATGAGATCTCTGTTGGCTCCTCCAGGACTGAAGAGAATGGGTGTAAATATTCATCACAGAATCACAGTGAAGACAGAGATACTGTTAATACCCAAGATCCTTTCTGAAATTGATACTATTAAATATAAAGCAGATAATCCCCACTTACCTAGAAGTGGCAAGAAAATAGATACAATTGGACTAAGATAAGGGTATTTATTCCTACACTTACATGTCATGTTAACAGTTCCTGAAGTGTGATGTGTAAAGAAATGAATAGAATCTGATTGGAACAGAAAATTGGCCATGGTTTGGGAATGTGGAGAGAACAGATTTTATTGTAAATAATGTGATTTCAAATATTTTAAAGAACACATTTATTTTATGCATCCTCCATCGTCTCTACTACCTACCCCAACATAAGGATATCTTTTCAACAAAACACACAGACACACACACAGACACACACACACACACACACACACACACACACACACACACACACACTAAGCAATATGATGTTGTTTGGGAGGGTAATTGACTTCCATTCAAAGGGAAGTGTTTTATGCTGTTAAGAAAGCCACTTGACAACACCAACCTATTATTACTTCTGATTGAAATAATAACAAAGAACTTTACAAAGACCAAGTCTGTGCTTTGACTGAAAGGGGGGAGGGAGGAAATTGGTATGTTAATGTCCGCTAGCACTATTGGGCAAGCAGATGCAGGTAGGGAGCAATTTCCTCTAATGGCACCAATTCATCCCTTGAATCTATAGATACAGAAAATCATCACATAATAATTAGCTAAACAAGCCGTGGGAGGAACTGAAATGCTCACTACGGTAATTGTTTCAGCACAGAGCTGGGACAAAACTGTCAGTATTAGACATGACTGTCAGGATAATTAGCCTTTCCTAGCACTCACCTAGGCCACCCATCTGTTGGCTCTTCTAGGGATTGGACCATGAGAGCAGACAAAGCTCTTCTTATTCAAAGCATGAACAGTTTTCCGTTCCGTGTTTGTGATTCAATGTGCATTTTAGGGAAATTACTTCAGTAGAATTTCTGGAGAGTCTGTGTCATTTGGAGTTAGTGGAGAGAGGAGTTGGAAAGGTTTTGAGTCTGAGGATGACCCATCCATAGAAATGCCTGAAGGGTATATCACAGTGTGCCTTCACCCATTCCATGTCTGGAAACTATATAAACTAAGAGATTTCCCAGAGTACAAATGTGTTTTTGAATGCTGACACAAAGATAGTAGATTAATACTGCATTTATTTCTCTTTTCTCATCTATTCATATCATGAGCTACAAGACTCCTCAAGTTTACGTCTTGGAGAATACAGTTATCAAGTTTGGTGGAATTCGGATTTTTGGCGATATTGTGTCCCCCCAATATATTGTGCACCCTAATAAATTTATCTGGGGTCAGAGAACAGAACAGCTACTAGATAGACATAAAAGCCAGAAAATGGTGGCACACACACCTTTAATCCTAGCCTTCTGGAAACAGAGATCCTTCCGGATCTCTGTGAATTCAAAGTCACACTGGAAACAACCAGGCATGGTGGCACACATGCTAAGTCCCAGCACTAGAGATCTTGAGAAAGACACATGCCTTAAATCCCAGGAAGTTATGGCAGGAAGCAGAAAGGTATATTAAGGCATGAGGACCAGGAACTAGAAACTGTTCAACTTTTAGGCTTTTAGCAGCAGTTCAGCTGAGAGCCATTCAGATGAAGACACAGAGGCTTCCAGTTTGAGAAAACAAGGTCAGATGAGGAACTGGGGAAGTGAGGTTAGCTGGGGTTTGTTCTGTTTCTCTGATCTTCCAGCGTTCACCACAATACCTGGCTCCTGGTTTTTTTTTTTTATTAATAAGACCTTTTAAGATTCATGCTACATGGATTGTCTTCTAACACCAAACTGTTTATTTATAAACGCCCATTCTTGAGCTTTCTTCTCTAGCCAGTGAACGCATACCCTTTCAAAGCTTTGTTTTGGCCTGGTGATGGTAGTGTATGCCTTTAATCCCAGGACTTGGGAGGCAGATCCAGGCAGATCTCTGTGAGTTTGAGGCCAGCCTGGTCTACAGAGCAAGATCCAGGACAGGCACCAAAACTACACAGAGAAACCCTGTCTCTAAAAACCAAAAAAAAAAAAAAATTCTTTGTTTTGGTGTATATGTCCAGAATACTGTGTAGTAAAGACAAAGATGAGTTTTTAAAGAATAGCAAAGAGCATTTAGAAATAATTTTGAAGCAACTGCTCATGTTATGAACAGTTGACTATTTATAGTCACCTTGTATGATGACACATGCAATTGGGACCTTAGCCACCTCTAGTAAAATCTCTCTATTCTCAGAGAAACTGTCATGTCCACTAAGTCATGATGTGTGTGTCGTTAGGGAAAAGGGAAAGATACAGGGATACGTATCAGCACCACATGGGGATTGCAGTATGACACTGTGGCTGGGACTAAACAGAGGTCATACTGACTCCAGAGTCCAAGTTCTTTCAGGGAGGCTTTTGGCTTTAAGATTCTTCTAGGATAGGTCATATCCACCAGTCTGCCACTGGAAAATGTTGAGGATTTGACACAGTTTATGAGATACATAGATGTTTCTTTGTGTCAACTGCTTCCTTTCCCAAGAAGGAAGGTAGGACACAGGCTGATGGGACATGAAAGGACCACATCTTTCTCTGATCTGTAGCTGGTGATTGACATTCTGGTCCCAAGCCTCTATAGTTGTCTCAAGGTCTCCATACACAGCAGTAACACATGAGGACTAGAATGTCTATATCTTCCCCAAAATATTCATTCTGAAGTCTCTTTACTGTGGAAACTCTGCAGGCAATGATTTTGACTTCAAAGTGCTCTATGATAAAATATGAGTTCTAAGAGGCCTGTCTTTATCAGGCTTTTTCCTAGAGGGCTCTACCTTATGCTGTGTGTGGTACCTCAAGAGGAAGATTCGAGAACCCATCAACTGCTGTAAATATAAACTTATACACCCAACAGGAGAATCCGTTTTTGTCTCACAGCAATATAACTTAGGGGGGGAAAGGTGGAATATTGATTGGAGAAATTTGGAGTCAAAGTTAACCCTTCAAAGGCATGCTGTATATGATCTACTTTATCCATTCAGCCCTACTTCTTAGTATCTCTCACCTGCTAAACTGGCATCAGTATCTGAACTGATCAATGAACTGACCCATTCATGAAGACATAATCCTCACAAACTGATGACTTTCTGAAATTCTCACTAGAGTTTAGACCACAGCATTATCCTCCTGACCACCAAAGCCTTACACCTAATGATACAAATTGCATTTAGTCCAACTCCAGGACTGAAACATCTTAAGAGTTCCAGCACTGGTCAAAATCTCCTCTGGAATTTAAGGTAACTGTTGTCTGTGAGTTCCTGTGAAATCTCGATAAAGTCACATGTTTCATCACATGCTGAAGAAACATGGTACCCACATGTTCTCATTCTAAAAAGAAATGAGCAGAGGAAGGAGGGACTGGATCACAGACTGAAATCATGAACACAACTGAGATAAAATGCTGCTGCTCCCTGTGTGGTAGCCAGGTTACACAGTGACTCAATAACGCCACAGGACTCAGGCAGCCCTGCCCATGTGTTTGCAACAATTGCAGCCTTTCTTTGGGCTGGCTATGCTCATTGTTGGTAACTTTCTTTGGCAGATATATCATGCTCCTGGCATACCTAATGTCCTGAGGTCTCTGACCAGACTTTTCCCTATTGTGCTCACACATAAAAACATGAACCAACTCGTGAGTTTGCATGCTATCTCTGTACAGGGGAATGCTAATCATTGTATCACTCCACTTTCAGTATATGTGGTGGTCGTGTGACCATGGGAAAATGAATCTAGTAGTCCAATAAGAGCTGAGCCTTCTGGAGGATTCAAAGAGGTCTTGAGGTTCTTCAGATGAATTTACATCTTATACACTTGAACCTGGGATGGGCAGGGCTGGGCCAATTCTTTTTTTTTTTCTCAAATAGGGAATCTTTTATTTATCCTTTGACAAGCTCATGCTTGTAAATACTGTACCTAAATTGTATCTTCAACATCCCTCTCCCTCAGACGTCTCCAACACATCTCCTCCCTGCTTTGTGTTCTCTTCTGCAATGGCCATATCATGTTCATAAGATATCGTTTGTCATCACATCTTCCCTCCTCTGGCTCTTACATTGCTTCAGGCCAGGGGTTACAGGCTCCGACCGGAGCTTCAAGTGATCCGATCTCCAACTCAAGTGGCTGGAGCTACAAGGGGCTGAGGCTACAAGTGGCTAGACCACTTGTGGGTTTAAAGACCCCCTGGCTCAGGCATGAAATGTCTCAGGCTGGAGCACATGGCTGGACTTTAGCTTTTAGCTTTTTTTTTTTCTTTTCCTCATGGTAGGTAGTAGGTTCTCTCTCTCTCTCTCTCTCTCTCTCTCTCTCTCTCTCTCTCTCTCTCTCCATCTTGAACTGCAACCACACTAGGCAGCTGCTTTGAAATTCCCCCAGACTTCTATTGTTCTACACAGACTTGATATGTCAATTAAGATATCAGATATCTTACAGGGAAAAACTAATTGAAGCCGGGCGGTGGTGGCGCACGCCTTTAATCCCAGCACTCGGGAGGCAGAGCCAGGTGGATCTCTGGGAGTTCGAGGCCAGCCTGGGCTACCAAGTGAGCTCCAGGAAAGGCGCAAAGCTACACAGAGAAACCCTGTCTCGAAAAACCAAAAAAAAAAAAAAAAACTAATTGAAAGAAAATTTTTTCCCACATTAAAAAATGGGAAATATCTTTACAATGGAAAGAAACTAGTCTTTGTCTGATAACACATTAGATAGTCTGAAAATGGAACAATTACATGAGAGGATAATTAATGTTGATGGGATGTATGTAACATCAATTATACTTATTTGTTTAATTATCTTCATTTTATTATTTAAAAAGTTGGTCAATTTAAGTGCCAAGATAAAAGCTTTACAAAAAAACCTGTTAAAATGAATTATAGAAAAATTCAGACTCAGACAGAAGAATTTAAAGGTGAAATTATTTCAGGATTTAATTATACAGTTACAAAAAGACAGCCTGTTTTCAAACAATCAAACTTAATTTTATCCAGTAGCCATACAGGAACTACCTGCTCAAGGGCATGTACAAGCTAATTGGACTCCAGTGGAAATGCTAGATTTAAGGAGATTTAAGGAAGCTATAGTATCCTATGGCATGCTTTCTCCATTCATAAAGCAAATGTTAAACTCATGGTCAACTTGTACTAGGATTATTTCTCAGGACTAAAAAAAGTTGGTAGCAACTGTCCTGGAGCCTGGAGCACAATTACCTGGTTTAAGGATGAGGCTAAGGCAATAGAAAATCAATGTAGAGCTAGAGGTGTGGAAATTTCCCAGGATCAGCTTCTTGGAGAAGGGCAATACACTGATATATAAAGACAATGTTTTTTATATGATATGATATATATGATAACCAAACCTTAATTTTATGCTGCATGGCAGACATGAATGCATGGGAAAACACTGAAAAAGCAGGAAAAAAAATTGTCATTCACAAAAGTTATACAGGGCTCCACGTTGGGCACCAATTGTAGATGAATTCCTAAATAGTCTTATTAAATAAGAAACACAGAGCCAAATACAGTGGTAAAAGCCGTAAAGATCAGAAAAATAAAAATGGCCACAGCTAACTTAGCTCACCACACTGCTGTAGCTTCCCAGGTAAACGATCTACTTCCTGTCTAACCTGCACCTTTATTGACTTGCTGTTCTGCCTTCTCATTGGCTATTAGCCCAGCTACCCCACTTCCTCATCATTGTCTGCCTGTACAGACCTCCAGGTCTCTATGGTTGGTACTGGGACTAAAGGTGTGTGTCAGTACACTTGGCTGTGTCCTTGAACACACAGAGACTGTGCTTGCCATGTGATCAGATTAAAGGCATGTGCTACCACTGCCTGACTTGTTTATGTCTGGCTATGTCCTCTGTTCTCCAGACAAGCTTTATTTATTAACGTATAGATGAAATATCAACACAGACCACCATAATGTTCTTGGAGACTGTATTGATAAGAGACATTGATATAGATGTCCCATTTAGGTCTGATCACTCAATTCTCATTCATTCTCATTGTTTACAATAGTTATGAGTCTCTTCAATAATTACTGACCATTCCAGAAAGAATCTTCTCTACCCAAGGTTGAGGGTAGTACCAAAACTATGTGCATAAACATAAACATTTAGAAGTCAGTTTGACAACATCTCCATTTAGCAAGGTAACAGTATTAGGTTCTCTTATAGGTCTTGTGACATTCCTAGCCATGGGGTTTTGACCAGGTTTACAGTAAATTCCTTCCTGTGGAACAAGCTCCACCTCAAATCCAATTAAGAATGGTTGGTTACTCCCTAAACCTTTGTGCCATTATTGCATCACTGGGCACATCTTGCCTGCCAAGTTGGTACTATAGCATGAAGAATTTTCTGCTGAGTAATAGCATTAATGTCTTTTTCTCCAGCAGCCCTATAGCACCATGACAGCTATCCCACAATGAGGAACATTTCAGGTATGATCCAGTTCCATTTTTCTGAGTCTTACAACAAAAGTGGGTTGTGTCTTCAGCAATAACATCTTACCATCTAATTCTGATGACTAACCAAGAACTATGGCAATAGCCTGCATTGTTTTGGAGGCCTTTGGGGCTTCCCTAATAACTTATAGGGAGATAACCCACTCCTTGGCCAGGTCAACCCGTGATTAGTCTAGTCATAGTATCTTTCCTACCATCCTGGTGTGACCTGCATGGGTTCTTCTGAGTAGTACTAATCTTTCCATCAGTCAAAATTTTCCTCCATTTCTACAAAAGCTTCTCTTCTGTCCAAATTGAATGATTTCCAAAGCCTTATGCTCTGCTTTGCTGATTTTTACTGTAAATCTAGCTGAAAGCAACCAAGTTTGACCATGCCTGAATGCTGGGCTGCCTTGAAATTACCTCTGCCATGTTATTTGTTCATCACCTTTAAATTAATCCTTCTATAAAGCTTCAGGCAATGGATAAGATGCAGATAAATTCTGTATGGATAACATTCAAATAAGATCTTTGCCAGGATATAACAAGAATGGCCTCTGGCCAAATTCTCAGTAAATTCCAGAATTCCCTTTGAAGGTTCCCAAGTAGTCTTTACTGTCAACATTCCTACGGGAATTCTGACCTCACATCCACATACATTTTACCTTTAATGAGTGTTCATATGATTCTAGGTTTTTTTATAACCTGCTTCTCAAAAATATCAAAATTCTTCCTAAAACAGTTCAAAGGGCTCCTGAATTACTACTCACATCAAAGACCATATGTAGCTAGAGTTTTCCTGCCTGGCCCACAGTCAGGACAAATCTCTGTCACCCGCCAGTCCCACAGCCGCTCAGACCCAACCAAGTAAACACAGAGACTTATATTGCTTACAAACTGTATGGCCGTGGCAGGCTTCTTGCTAACTGTTCTTATACCTTAAATTAATCCATTTCCATATATCTGTACCTTGCCACGTGGCTCGTGGCTTACCGGTGTCTTCACATGCAGCTTGTCATGGTGGTGGCTGGCAGTTTCTCTGACTCAGCCTTCCACTTCCCAGAATTCTTCTCCTCTTTGTCCCGCCTATACTTCCTCCTGCCTGGCCACTGGCCAATCAGTGTTTTATTTATTGACCAATCAGAGCAACAGATTTGACATACAGACCATCCCACAGCAGGTCAACAACAAATTTCTGTGTAAACCACCTTTTGTCCCTGTGACAAGATACCTGGGGGATGGGGCGGGGAACAACTTAAAGGTAGACAGATTTCTTTAGGTTCACAGTCTCTCAGGATTCAATCCCTGGGAACCTGACTCCTTGGCTTCAGGTCTATGGTAATTCAGAACATAATGGGGGTGACAACGTAGGATATAGTCACTGCTTAGCTCATGGTGACCAGGAATCAGAAAGCAAGAGACTGGGTGCAAAGTAAACGCTTCAAAGGCATGACCCCCGTGACTTATTTTTCCTAACTAAGACCCTCCTTATAGCCCACTGAGCTATAAACTTAACAGTAGATTGATCTCCTGATGAAGTTAGCATCATCGTGCTCTGATCACCTCTCAATAGTCCCACTATCAGGAGACCAAGACTTTATCACAGGAAACTTGGGATGGGGGATTTGTGTTCAAGCCCCCATGTGTCTACTCTATTTGACACTTTAAATATTCCATGTTGGTCCATGTCTCAAATGTTTAGATCCCCCAAGGTAGCATCACTGTGAAATAGTATAACTTTTAGAAGGTTTAGCCTATTGGGAATCATTAGGCTGCTTAAGAAATGATTATGTTAATTATCTTTAGTTATAAACTTTCACAACCTAGAATCAGCTGGGAAGAGTCTCAGTGGGGATTATCTACATTGGGTTGGCCTGTGGAGATGTCTATGGGAGACTGTCTTGCTTAAATTAATTGATGTGGGAAGTTCCAGCCTACTGTGGGTAGCACTATGCTCTAGGCATGTGCCCCGAGCTATATGAGTAAAGAAGTTGAACAAAGCACAAGCAAGATAGTATACACACATTCATTTCTCCTCTACTCTTGACTGTGGATCTGATGTGACTAGATATTTAAAATCCCTGCCTTGACTTCTCTTATATGATGGACTGAAACCTGGAATTGTAAGATAAAATAAACCTCTTTCTCTCCAAGTTGGTTTTTGTCAGGAATTTTTAATCATAGCAACAGTAATGAAACCGAAAAATGCCCTTGAAGAATGTGGGATTTGAGCTTACTCCTTGCCTTCTCTTTTGCTTCCTGGTAAAGAGATAAGCAAAATTGCTCTATCATGTGTATGGTCATGATATGTTACTTTATCACAGTTCCAAATAAAGGGACCACAGAACCACACATTCTCAAATTATGAACCTACACAATTATTTTCTCTTTGTGAATTAGTGTTCATAATAGGATCATAAACTAACACATCCCCCCATGACACTTGAATAAGATAGTAAGAGTCAAAGTAATGTACACAATCCACTGGTCGTTCATTCAAAGGACCTATGACCTAAACCAATGGTTTTCAAATTTCCTAATGCTGTGACTGTTCAATACAGTTCCTCATGTTGTGGTGACCCGCAACCATAAAATTATTTTCTGGCTACTTCATAATTATAATTTTGCTACTACTGTGAATCATAATGTAAATATCTGATATGCAGGATAACTGATATGCAACCCCAAATGGGTCATGACCCACAAGCTGAGAACCACTGACCTAAACTCTTACTATTGCAGACTATATATATATATATATATATATATATGTGTGTGTGTGTGTGTGTGTGTGTGTGTGTGTGTGTGTGTGTGTGTGTGAAACCCTGTGAATGATGTGACTTGAAGGAACCTTGTCTCTGGCACAGTGTCATATCACCTTCTTATGGCTTTAGCATGTATAAATTCATGTAGAGAAAATAGTCCCTGGTGCAGGCCACTGTTATTTTGCATATCTAACATTCAGCTAAATGAGTTTTCTAACCAACTCATAGTCTTGCCCCTCATGACTACTTTGTGGACCCCTCTTCAATGTTCATGAAATGTCGAATCATTAGAATTAGAGATGACCTCAAAAGCATTCATGTGTGGTCTTAATAAATAGATGGAGAAGTACTATCACTCTTGCCATTATGCAGAATCCACCTTTTCTCATCCCTACACCGGTTGCTATTTCCTCATGCTGGCTTTACATGCATTAGGTCTCCATCTGCCTAGGCTACCCTTCTCTCTCACAACAGCAAAAACAAAGACAAACAACAGAACAACCAAGTAACAATAAAATGGAACATTCCAAGGAAAGAACAGTGGGAGGCATGTTGACCAGTTCTATTATGATTAAGCATAAATTGACAAACGTGGATACAAATGATCAATAACCAATGATTTCTTTCAGTTAAATTTCTGCTAGCTGGGCTGTTGAGATGGCTAAAGGAGCTTGCCACTAAGCCTGATGATCCCAGTTCAATCCCTGGGTGCCCACTCCCAAACACACAGACACACAGACACACACACACACACACACACACACACACACACACACACACCACAAAGAGAGAGAGAGGGAGAGACAGAGAGAAATAAAAAGTAAATAAATGTAATTAGAAAAAAATCTATTTGCATTTCTGTTATAAAACTGAGGACTCCTTTCAACTCTGTCAGCCACACTAACTTTTCTCAGGTGACTGGTTCTGCTGTCCCTTTATCCAGAGTGATACTGTCCCCAGAACTCTATACCTTCAGGCTTCCCATAGAAATACTGGAGACAGGCACAGGGCAACAATAACAGCCATTTGTCTCTCGCCAGTAAAAACAGATATTTTCTCTCATGGGACCCCCACTCCAAGCACTTTCATGAAACATGATTTTGGTTTTCTCTGGAAATTCGAACATAATATCAAACACATGGTAGAAGCAGTCCCTATAAACTCTATTCTTGTCAGCCGCTCAAATGGCCTCATTATTTGGCAACCATAAACATGGCTTGAAGTCCCTGCTCCTGCCAAGCTGGAGTCTTCCAGTGCTGGGGCTGAGTGATTGAAAGTTCAAGATTATAGTAGAAGGGGACAAGGAAGTATTTTAGTTCTTGATGGTCCACTAAAAGCCCCTGGCCAAAAACAGCTCTCTGTCTGAAAGACAGTAAATTTCTTCCACTGCTGAAAATAAATGTGTTTTGTGGGAAAGCCAGACAGGACTCGGGGCAGGAGAAGCGTGCCTGGCACATGTAGGGAAGGCAAGAGGTGGTATTACTAGTGGCCATTCTTCAAAACAGGGAGGTCCCTGTCTGACCACAAGCAGGCTGGGAGCCTGCTGATTCTGCCATGTGAGATGGGAATTGTTAAACCGCTGCAGAAAATGCCTCTCTATATTGCTTCCCTTAATTGCCAATTACATCATCTGTGGATGTCAGGACCCTTATTTCCAATGTCACCTTTAACATGCCAGCCTCACAAGACTAGGCTTAGAAGTGGAATATTCTGGTTGGCTTCCCAAGGGCATGATGGCCTTAGCTGTGTGACTTCAGCCTCTATTTTTGATTGTCCTCAATGTCAAACTCCTTTTGATATAGAGCTTTGGGTAAGAAAGAGAAATGTGAATGAACTTTCTCAATTGTCTTTATTTCATGTATGCATGCATGTGCATGTATGCAGAGGCACATATATGTGTGTGTGTGTGTGTGTGTGTGTGTGTGTGTGTGTGTGTGTGTGTGCACAGATGCATGTGTGTTGGGGGGATATATGTCTGTATGAAGGCCAGAGGCCAGCCTCAGATGTAGTTCCTCAGGCTGCTGTCTCTCTTTCATCTTGGAGCTTGGCAATTTGACTATGCTGGCTGGCCAGTGAGCTCAATGGATCTGCCTCTCTCTGCCTCCCTAGCACTGGGACTTATTTTACACAGATTCTGGGGAATGAACTCAAGTCCTGATGCTTGCAAGATAAGCATTCTTCCTACTTGTCTCTCTCTAGCCTTTCTAGTTCTTTCTCTTCATAAATATTCAACATAAACACAGACATCCTTCATTGGATGATCAGGTATGCTGACTTGAGCTCTTTGTAACAACACAAGTGGGCAGCAAATTATCTGAGGAAACTCAGCGGTGTGGTTCCAGGATCAACTATGTCACTTTCTGCTGGGATGAAGCAGAGAATCATAACAGAAGCTGATGGACTTCTATAGTGTAGATGGACATGTTGAACTGTGGGATTTCCAACTATTGGTGTGAGGTAGCTTTGGACATGTGACAAAAGCAGAAATTACAGACATTCAGAAGCAAAATAAGCTTTGAAGCCTACGTGGGGGAAGCAAAGGTTGAATCAGCAAATACACTCATCTCAGATTAGTAGATAGATAGGTGTGATAATCAGATTTAATTGTCAACTTGACACAACCTGGAACCACTTAGGATGAAATTACCTTGGGTTGGATTGTGTGCACATCTGTGGGGAACTGTCTTGGTGAAGTTAATTGACAGGAGAGGACCCAGTTCAACGTGAGTGGCACTGAACTATGTAAGAGCAGAGAAATCCAGCCGAGTGCGAGCACAAGCAAGCAGGCAAATATGGGTGCACTCATGCTCTCTGCTCTGGCTGTGGAAGTGATATGACTGTTGGAAGCTCCTCAGTGATGGGCTGTAACCTGTAATTGTGAGCTGAAATGAACTGACCTTTTCCCCTAAGTTGCTTTTTGTTGGGGTATTTCATGACAGAAACAGAAGTCACAATACAACAATAGATAAATGGAAATGTATTTAATGGTGACTGGTTGTGCAAACAACAGATGTGAGGAAATTGCTTGACAGGTGTAAGGAAATCTATGAACTTTCTCCCTGAAAAAAAGCAACACTCACAAACACACTCAGATGTTGACACAGCATTCTAAGGTGCCCCCAGACGACTCTGTATCAGCTGCAGGTTCATAGTCTGCAGGGAAATGTCAGTCTGAATTTCCATGCTTCCTTTCCCTTTCCCAGCTGCATTTCTTCAAGTTAAAGGTTCAAGTTTATATAACATCTACTCAAGGGGTTTAGCATGCAGATTTCTGGGGTACCAGGTCAGTTGACTCCGACTGTATTTTAGTTTGGTCCTGGTGCACTGAAGTCTTCGGAGCTCCAGGAAGATCCAGCTGTCCATACTCTACGTTCAGGAACATTTCATGGAATCTCTCTATGGGGTTTGCACACTTGCATCTACAGAGAGATACTAAGAACTTTTGGAGGAGAAAACCATCATAACTTTACAATTCCTTCCTGGGAGCGCCACACGGTGAACTTTCATCTTTGGTACATACTTCCTATGGGGTTGTCTTACCTCCTGGAGATGATTGGAAATGTCTCGCCTCATAGGGTTCTAACTCACTAGTCTGTATCCGCCCCCCCCATGGCTAGTGAGCACAGAATGTGTTTAATAAGTACTTATGTTGGGGTTATACGATCTCATATCCTTTCTCTCCCTTTATCAGCCAGTCAAATTCTTGTCCTTCCATCATTAGGATCCAGATGTTGTTTCATCTTCCCAATTACTTTTTGCATTTTATTTCCTGTTTGTCATGTATGCACTTCTGTCTGCATCATCTGGCCTATTTTTATCAAGAAATGTTTTGTTGGGTTTATCCTCGGTTTTGCCACTCTCTCTCTCCCCCACTCCCCCATGGTTCTTTCACAGAAAGCCCTTTGTGTTGAGCAAACAGACTCTAATCTGCACATCTCACTCCAAACTCCAACAGGGATGCCAGGTGAGTATCCTAACACCAGCCAGAAACAGCTGTTCAAGTGGTCCAGAGCAGCAAACAGGGACTGTGTGTGCAGTTCTCTTGCCTTATGGGCCTCTGGTCCAGCAAGCTCGGGGATGAAGCCCTGAGCACAAATGTTTGCCTTGTTGGCTGGAAGTCCTGAGAGCAGCTGCCTGCTGATTGATGATAACTTGCATAATGACACCACGCATTCAGATGCTGCCAGGCATGAGGGAAGTCTGGGAGCTCCCCACGCCATCCCTTGCTGGTTGGCGGAATCCTTATCTTCCAGCATGCAGGCAACAAAGACAGCGAGAGCCAGAAAGTGTCTGATCCAAAGATGCCCATTATAACCCCAGCAATTTTAACACTCAGGAGGGAGACAGGAGAGCTTCATGTGCTCACTAGCAAATTTACCAAGAAAACTATACACAGATGCCCAGCATGCTCACTAAACCCATATATTAGAGTATCAAAGTTGGATGCAGTTAATAAAACCATGGCTTATGGGTAAAATGGACGAGGATATAAAGCTGGTGGAACCACCTTCTAGAAAGAATTTCTTAAAGCAGATTTGCTTTCCTATGAGGCCAGATTTCATTCAAGCACAATACTTGGTATACTGTCAGCCCATAAGATTTGTCCTACTGATGTTTAAAAAGGAACTTTGATTTAAAGTAGCCTGTCAAAATGAATAAAATATCAATGTCAAATGAAAGATTATATATGTTTCATACATGTAAACACAACTTTTAAAAATATTTTATTTTATGTTTATACAAGTATATGATATGCTTGGATCAAATCCATGATCACATTTTTTCCCCTCCAGTTCCTCTCACCACTCCTTCCTAGTGTCACGTGTTACACTCACCCTCTCCCTCTCCCCTCTCTCCCTAGCCTTATGTCTCTCTTTTAATGCTCACTGAGTCAACTTAGGGCTGTCTGTATGTGCATGAGTGTAAGACCATGTTGTGCCAAACATGGGCAGCCTTTGAGGGTATACATCCCTGAAAAAAACTGACCCTCACTTCTCCAACAGCCATCAGTTGCCAATAACTCATCTGACAATTGTGGAACTCTTGAGCCTCTCTCCCATTTATACTGAGATTTGGCTGGCTTGATTTTGTACAGGTCTTGTGCATGCAGCCACAGCTCCCATGAGTGAGTTCAAGTGTGCAACTGCACTTTCAGGTCCAGTAAACACTTTTCACAGATAGCTACTCTCTCTGACTCTTGCAATCTTTCTGGGCCCCTTTCTAATATGCTCCGTGAGTCTTGATGGGGGATTGGGGTGTGTGATGCAGAATATAGATGCTCTATTTAGAACTGAGTACTCTTCAGTTTCTTATTCTCTGCACATTGTTTAGTGGCAGGTGTCTATATTATATAACTCTTTGTATTTATGTCCCTCAGCTCAGGCACGTTCCTCCTGTGTGTTGATCCATTCCACTAGAAGATTCCTAGTTCCCCTGTCTGTTTTGTTTGCTTTCATCCTTCTCCCCATTCTTTACACAACAGGATTTTCCAAACTCATAATAGATCTACTCACTCATCTCATTAATATTCTTCCATTCAAAACAATTGTCCAAACTCTGTTAAAATGGGGAGTCTATCATAAATTCCTACTTCCTTCTAAATACAAATAAGCCCACTTAATAAAAGAAGCTGACAACATATTTGAGTTTCTGTCCATACCACCACATTGTAAGAGAACCCCCTTTCCTGTATCTTCTACTGTGGACTGCCTTTGGAACCATGGACAACTAAATTTTTCACATTCTGCAGAACACCAAACATGAAGGATGTTATCAGGAACTCCTATAATAAAAGACACATAATTTGCTTATTTTTACCCAGTCATTCCCCAAATGTAGCCAAACTCAGACTGAATATTTGGATACTCATCTCTGTTCATTTGTTTCATGATTCAACAATCTGGAAAACTTACTTGAATCCCTCTGTTTTCTCATGGCATATGCTCATTTCCTGTAGCACAGTGTGCTCATCTTTGTGACTCTGGGCAAGCTATTTCCTTTTTTTTTTCTATTAGATAAGATTCTTGAGTTGCAACTTAAAAAAATTCAGTCAAGTTATGAAAGTGGGGTGATTACATGGCTCATGTGATCAGCAAGCAGAGCAGTAAATGACACAGGTGGTTATAACTCTGGTGTTCTCATTGGAAATGACTGCTCCTTCTCCTGACCCATCAAGAGATCAGTGACAATATCTGTAGAGCCCTGCACTATCAATGATGTAGAAGACTGAGTCAACTAGCATTTGTTGGGATTTGTTGGGCAGTGATCAGTTCAGGCAGTCTCCTAGTCCCCTCACAGTGAAGAAATGTTGAGCTAAAATTTCATTTGTACTATAAATAAAATGTCTTCATTACAATGATATCACAGTCATTAGGACTAGAGTTTTTTGTTTGTTTGTTTTTTGTTATTTTTATCTAATTTCTATGGGCAATACTTGATTTTTACTTTTATATGGTTAGGAAATCTGGCTACTGTCTATATTAAATTCGTACATCTGCAGGTCTGTAACCTAAGAATAGATGGCTTCCTTACCCAAATTAAGTTATAAAACAATGCAAGAGAATTTATTTAAACAATCTGAATTTGAAAATGTGTCTACTGTAAAACCACTCCTTACAGATGTTCCAATTGTTCCAGCATAGACTGCCTCTTTATCTTTGGGCATATGGAGTAAGATCTGGGCATGTGGAACACAACTTAGACAAAAGCAGGGTTTATTACACTTTTTAAAGCTGACTTCTTTATATTAAAGTTAAAAAGAGCATTTGTCTCATTGAAATACACTGTGATGCTTATTCTGTGCATGTTTGGAAATGGACCATGGGCTGCAAAGATGGCTCTGTGGAAAAATTATCTTCCAAATGACCCAGCCTTGGTCCCCAGCACCCACAAGGTGACTCACAGTCACCTCAAGTTCCAGGGAATTCACCTCCCTCTTCTGGTCTCCTCAGGTACTGCATACAATGTGATGCTCATACAGACAAAACACTCAAACCCACAAAATAAAAATAACTCATTTTAAAGTTTAAAAGCATGAGAAAATAACTGAAACAAAAGTATAAAGCATGCATGGTGTTTAATAAGTGGTTGATGTAGATATCTGATGTTGTATACTAATTGAAAGACAGAGAAGAAAGCCATCGAGAGCCTCAATCTCTGACATAAAAAAATATTATTGTCATGTGTGGTCTAGACAGAGTAGAAAGTACACTGCTTTATGTTTAGTTTTAATTTTCATTTCCAAATATCAGCCATGGAACTCTAAAAGTCATTTGCTTACAGAAGCACAGCACCAACTGATTAAATATATCTCCTAGCTGTGGTCTCAGGAGTTGCTTTAAAGCAGTGAGATATGCACAGTTTGAAATGTTTGGTGTCAGGGCAACATTTAAATCCTCAGACCAATTAAGTCTAATTACTGAGTGAATGGTAATACTTTTCCTCAACAATTCGAAGGTTAAATTAAAATTCGTTTTCAAATTAGAAGGAAACACCTACTAACTGTCAATCATCCCAATATTTATTTGAGGCTCTGCTTTAGAAAACGATGGAGAAAGAAAAGCATTATCTCTGAGTCAGTCTTTTCTAGTATTCTGAGTATTATATTTAGAGCCTACAAAAATTTTCTTTTTAAACCAGCACTACAGCAAACTTAAAGCACACCTTTTTAAAGTTTGTGAACAAGATCTAGCAAAGGCTCCAAGGACACTTCAATTGATGCTGAATCATGGCTTTAAAAGCTTAGGAATTTCTGATCAATTGTTGAGCACCTAATGCCAAGTTTCACTGTCCTCCGTAGCTTTATTAAAAATAGATAGTATTGTCCCTGCTTGACACAAGATATTGGGAAAGCTACAAAAGGCAAAGAGATAGGTAAATACCCAGCTACAGAGATTAGTGAAGGAGAAAAGTCTTACAAGAACAGTTAACAAAATGCCCGTCTTGTAGGGTATAAAAATGAATGAGTAGTTACATTCCAAGACCTAGATATGAAGGACAGTCTAAGTTTTGCCCACTCTGCTACAGAAACACATCCACTGAACTGAACGTTTGTTCACTGAAGGAACAAATGAAGTAAAGGGGACTACACCATATGAAAACAAAAATGCAACACAAGGCCAATGTCGACTTCATCTGCTGATTCTCAATTTGATGCCAACTACATTTTAAACAAACTCATATGATATACATTGTAGAACCCACTGTCTCATTTAGTTGCCAATATGGTTAAAACATCCAAAATTGCCTTCCCCAGTGTGGCAGTTAGTATACATTACTGTCCTGGCAGGATCTAGAATCATCTAGAAGACAAGATCCTAGGCATGGCTAGGAGGTATTTTCTGCATTGAGTTTTGTGAGGTATGCAAACTGCCACAGATGTTGGTAATGCTGTTCTGTGGGCATGAGCTCTAGGCTACAGAAAAGGAGAGCTTGACACCAGCTTTCACCTCTGCTTCCTGACTACAGAAGCAATGGAAGCCGCTGGTTGTCTCAGCTTCCTGCTCCTGTGACTGTTGTCATGTGGACTAGATCCCCATGAGCTATAATCTAAAACAAATCACAAAGTCCATCATAACAAACTTACCACACAAAGTGAGTGGAGAATCAGAACTGCCACTGACTGTTTCACATTATGAAATATCAAAATTGTTTATTCTGTCAGCACTCCACTAAGTAAATGGCTTTTACAAATATGTACAAGTTCATAATTAAATGGGCTTCCTTGCCACTGTGTTACTTGGCTTTCTATAGCTGTGGCTGGAGTAACTAAAAGATGAACCCAAAGAGAGGAATCATTTATTTTGACTAATAATTTCAGGACTTTGCCTCCATCATAACAAGCACCACACAGTGGAGTCGAGTAGCACACATCGTGGTGGCCAAGAAACAAAGAGAATGCCCACCCATGTGAGATTTCTTCTTTGTCCCATTTCCTCTAGCTGGGCCCCTGGCCATTGATTGGCTGTCCCACCCACACTCAGTACAGTCTTTCCTCTTTAATTAATACTTCTTGGAAACAGCCTAGTAAATATAGGCATGAGCTAATATGCTAAGTACATCTGAAGCCAATCAAGTTGACAGTCACAATTAACCATCATCAGCATTAATAGAAAATAATATTTTATTTGACACAGGAGAAAGTGATATAGGGATTTCTCCCATAGTCAAGCAGATTTCTTACATAGTCAAACTGAATTTCATGGGTAAAGTCCCACAGTCAGGCAATCACTGTCTAACTGCTCACCTGCTTCCAAGACATAAGACAGGCTACATTGTCAACACAGACAATTAAATCTATCCTGTTTTCAGTAAAAGAAACAAAACCCTGATTAACTGAATGAAAGCATATTTTAGAGATTTTGACACAGTTTTATTTGGGTTTGTATTAGTATTTTCTTCTTATCCCTTCCACTGCTCTCCATCCAGATTCACTTTGGTCTTGATACCTATGGATGCTTGCATTGGCAAATGGTGCATGTCTGGCCCAATTCAATTCTATAGGAATTGGTAGACATGCTTATGTAGTTGGGTGAGTGACTGTGAAATGTTTTCAAAACCTTTAGTGTTCAACCCCCACTGTCCAGCTAGCTTAGACAACATGCATTTCCAAGCATATGTGAAATTGCTTACTTGTCTTCATAAAAAGAGAAATTTGAAACATTGATTTTACATCCAGGTCAATACTTGTATTTTCTTGGAAGTAAATTTCCAAACCAATTACATCAAGAAAGAAAAATGTGAACTTAAATCAGCTTTCTCCGCTGTGAGACTCAACACAGCCTATCATTGTTTTCAAGCAATGTCCTCAAAACCATAAACATAATCTAGGGGACTGACTTTAATCAAATGATGAATACCCAGGTAAGCAGTCCTTTGGTATCATCCTGCCCACTTACCTGCCCTTATCTGTTCTTTGATATGAGGGCATCTTCTTGCAGTTCTTGTTTTTACCTAAATACCAGTTTTCTATTTTATTTAAAAATTAATTTTCTGTGTATGAGTATATGTACATGAGAGTGTAATACATGCATATGGTATATTGTGTGGATGTGCAGATAAGCAAGTTTGTGTAAGTGTGCAAGTCTGTGAGAGCACACAGAGGCCAGAGGAGGGCATTGATTGGCTGTGCTACTCTGTCATTGTCTGAATTATTCTCTTGAGATCTCTCAGTGACTCTGGATCTAGGCTGGTAGCCAGTAACACCCCAGCAATCCTATCTCCACATCCTGTTTCACAGAGGGCAAAGGTCCAGGAGCTATGTGTGGTTTGCTACATGGGAGTTGGGAATTTGAACTCAGGTCTTCATGCTTTCTTGGCAAGCAGTCTTACTGTTGAGACATGTCCAATGCTCAAGTTTGGTTTCTAACTTGGAAACCTCTACTCTTCAGAAAGTGGACAAAGCTATGGTTGAGAGTTAACATTCTTAGCAAAGTACTTACTCAAACATATTGAGACTTCTCTATGTGAAATCTAATTTATAAATGTATTTACTGAATAACAGTAGTATATCTATTGCCTCCAAGCTAAACCACAATTCAGCAGCTTAGCACTACTGACATCTTATATCAGATTTTTTTTTGTATTATACAAATTTGCACTGTACCTGTAGAGTGTTGTGGAGTTCCATGCTCTCTGCCCATCAGATGCCTGTAGCATATTTGCAACCTTCCATCCAATCTATCTCCCCAGCCTCTAATCTACGGATAGCAGTCCACTGGGGATTTATTGTTCCTCCAAGGAAAAGCAAATCAACTGACAATCATCAAAGTAAACTTGTCCTAGCAAATTTGGAACTGAATATTTCCTCAGAAGAGTAGCACCTGTTGAGCAAGAGATCTGTCTATATTATTCATAACATGTACCAAGCACTCAGCACTGTGTCTGCCATATAGCATGTAACCAGCCAAATATTCTGAAGTGAATGGAGGGTTGAAATGCCTTAAGCAATGACCCTCCACTCATGAAAATACTATATAGCTGTTAATATGCTTATCAAAATAAGTGCTCAAGAAATGTTAACTGAAAGAGCCAAGTAGAATTATAAAATATGTGTATTAATTATTATTTGTCTTGTTGTATGATGAGTTATTTCCTCAAGTACATGTAAAAATCATTGCTGTGTAAAGCTGTAGGATGATTGGTTTTTACCATTTTCATATGCTACATATAAGTTATGACATAAAATTTTATTAAACATAGTTTCATTGTATAATCACAGAGGCATAATGAAGTATGGCAGGCCTAGATCACTAGATAAAGCCTCCTCTCACTCTCCACACTGAATGACACTGTGGTCTAGACACCGCAGACTCTTAACATTGAATGACACTGTGGTCTAGACACCGCAGACTCTTAACATTGAATGACACTGTGGTCTAGACACTGCAGACTCTCCACACTGAATGACACTGCAGTCTAGACACCACAGACTTCCACCTTTAGAACATTTGTGGCTCTGTGCAAAAGCTACTCTAGAACTTGTGACTATGCAGAACTCAGTGCCTTGTACCCAGTGCATCATGGGTACCATGGAGGTCTGCAGAAAAAACTAGATGTCCCAGTCCTCTACATATACAGAGTCTAATTAGGAAAGCAAGAGCTGCATGCACAGCACCATCAGAACAACAGGAAGCGCTCAGGTGTGACCTCCACTTCCATAAGAGGGAAACGTCAAGGAGTCGCTTGAGGTCAGCTGTCAAGATTTAGACATGGGAAGAAGGGAAAGAACATATCTGAGAGACAAAAGGCAAATATTGTCAATAAAATCATGAGGACAGTAGATGAGAACCCATGGAATCATCAAAGATGACCTTGTCTCTGAAACAGAGAGAGATGAAGGGATCATCTCCCAACAGACAGACAAACGGCCTCTTGAAAAGGTCAAACCTTTGATAAGTAGTCACGTCCCAGGCATGAATAACCAAGCATGTAGTACCTTTGCTTGGTAGTATCAAATGGCAGAACCACAAGTCTTTAACAAAAAACAATTACTTATGTGCTGGAGAGGTGGCTCAGTGCTTAAGAGCACTGGCTGCTCTTCAGAAGGACATTGGTTCAAGATCCATAACCCACATGCATTTAGAACTATCTGAAACTCCAGTTCCAGGGTATCTGAAGCCATCTTCTTACTTTGATGGGTACCAGGAATGCACGTTATACGTAGACATAAATACAGACAAAAACACTCATATGCATATGAAGTAAAATAATAATTATAATTACACACAGACCCTTTTAGCAATAGAGAACTTGAGTTACTTCTCCAGTTTATTCCAATTCTCATTGATCCACATGGCTTATTCCCAAGAAATTCTGCAGGAAAATTCTCATACAGTGGACATCAGCCAAGGTCTGTTGTCTAGTGCTGAGGCTACTACTTTACCCCAATTTTGTCCAATTTCTACATAAACGGGTAGCCTCACTGTGGGAGAGCAGACTCCACAGTCAAACAGATAGTATTCACATTTAGACATCCTCCTTTTCTGTGTGTGAAATTTTAGACAAGTTATTCTACCATCCAAGTCTTGTGAGAGAGGAATACTGATGGATGAGTGTGTGATGGGTTGTATTTGGCCCAATAAAATCTACTGAGATTCCCATCCCCGGGTGGCCTGGGAATATGTCCTGTTAAGAAATGGGAGTTTGGGGGCTGGAGAGATTTCACAGTGGTTAGAGCACTTTAGATACTTGTAGAAGACCAAGGTTCAGTTCCCAGCACTGACATAGCAATCCACACCCATAAGTGATTCCAGTTCCAAGAGATCCAATGCCCTCGTTGGCCTTCTCCAGCATTGCACACATATGATACATATCCTTAAATGCAGACAAACATATCCATAAAAATTAAATCAATCTTTAATGGAGAGAGAGAGGGGGAGAGAGGGAGAGAGGGAGAGAGAGAGAGAGAGAGAGAGGGAGAGAGGGAGAGAGAGCGAGAGAGAGAGAAGGGGGAGTCTTTTCAGACAGTAAAGGTGAGAATGGGACCTAACCCATCTAACTGCTATCATTTAAGAGGACATTTATAGACAGACATACATGTGAAGGACATTCCATGATAACAGACACATGTACTGGAGTTATGTTGCAATAAGCCAAGGCAAGTCAGAGCATGCCGGCAAATCTCAGAAGCAATGACGAACTCCTGTGAAGGGCTCAGGGCCTGGTTCTCATACCTTGATTTTGGAGTTCTAAACTTCTAACAGTTGGACAATAAACTTCTATTGTTTTCAGTCTCACAGTTTGGGGTGTACTGTCATACTGGTCCTCAGAAATTAGTGCATCCTAGATGAATTTGCTGCAGTGAGAGCAGTAGTTAATTGATTACTTTGTGTCTATCTATATAATTCTGTATGTTTATGTAAGATATCATTATTGAAGGAAGCTGGTAATGAGTACCAGACTTCTCTGCCCTGATTTTGCAACTTTGTATGAATCTATAATTATTTCAAAATTAAAAAAATAGAGCTCTGAAGAAAATCAATGAGACAATTCATGTAAAATGCTTTGTTTATCAAAGTATTCAAGCAATATTTCTGGGATTATTTTTTAAATCAATAGGTTTATAGCATGCTAGAGAATCCTGATTGACTTAAAAGGCTGAAGTTGTGTAATCATATGGGATATTGACTAAAGATCAACTATGAATTACCTTGTGCTTTTGACCTTCAGATCTGAAACAGTGCATACCACTGATACATTGCAGCTGGTTTTCCAGGAATTGCAGAAGTGCTGATGTTCTTTTCTGTGTCTTCTACTGAGTCTCGGGAACTTGTTCTCCCATGAAGTATGCAGTGGGTTCCTTGGACCCTGCCTGCTGTGCTGAATACTTAAATGTATATGTGCTGGCTCTCCCAACTTGTGATTTGTTTCCTTATCTCCATAGTAACAAGTTAGCCATGATAAAACCAACATAGCACCTGAGGGGCCATCCTTGAGAGTTGGCATTCTCACTCGCACAAACACTCTTAGGATTCACATCCCATAAGGTAAGAATTGTAGAGATCAGCTTATGCAAATGCACAAAATATTTGCTTTTGCTTTTTCTACTTATTATTTGAGAATTTCACACACACACACACACACACACACACACACACACACACACACACACACGATTATATCCACTCCTCCAATTCCTCTTTATAATTTACCCATCCAGGTGTACCCCATATCCCCCGATAACTTCATGTCATCTTTAAAAAAATAAGCCTCAAATTCCCATCAGTGCTATTTGTGTGTACATGGATATGGGGTTGGTTGCTGGAGTGTGGGCCACCTACCAGTGGCTGCACCCCCAAAGGAGAATGAGTTTCCCTCCTCCAGCAACTATCAGCTTCCAACAGCTCTTCTCTCAGGGCTGGAGAATCATGAACACCTCCCCCATCCATGCTGGACTTTTGTCTGGCTTGGTCATGTGCACGTCTTGTACTACCACAGCAGCTGTGAGATTATGAATACAGTAGTCAGGCTGTGTCCTGAAGGTAGCATTTCACAGTGTCCTTCGCCATGTTCTTGTTCTTATGTCATTTCTGCCATCGCTTCACTGATGTTCCCAGAGCTTTGGCAGGGAGAACAGAAACCCAGCACAAGGCCTGTGTTCTAGGGTATTGGAGAAATTATTTTGGCCACTCCATGTAGTTAAAAGGATATTTATTTAATGGCGTAACTCACAAATTAAGTGAAAGGTAGGTCGCAGGGTCTGGGAAAGGTGTATCACAGTCCAGCGGTGTTCTCTGGAGCTCTGCTCAGTTCACCTCCAACATTCAGCGTCCCGGCACAGAGAGAGTGCACAGAGAGAGCGCTGGCCCATCCAGCTCTCAGGTCTCCAGGCACCTCCCCTGGCCCCGCCTTGTAGGCATGACAGTTGCCAGAGTCTCAATGGGGGTTGGAACTTCCAGATCCAAGCTGGAATGGCTACCCACTACACTAGGGTGTAACCTGCTATTGCTGTTTTAATGAATGTTCATGTCAAACTTCTTTTTAAATATTTGTGTTTATACCAATAGATACAGACTGTTCTCAATTTGGATCAGAAAAGATTTTTGAGAGCAGCAATCAATGCAGAGACTCAAAACTGATCCAAGTGCTAAGAATCAGACTGTGAGTACTTAGCCCTAAAAGGAACACATTTGTTCAAATGTACAAAGTTTTGGGGGTGTTATGACAACCCCAGCATCTAAAAAACAAATCCTATAGCATTGTTAGTTTCTGGTTCCAGGCTTCCTTTTGCTTTGAGTATTTCAGAAGTTGCAGACAGATATCTGCCCATCGTGGACACGATATCTACCTGTTTTGCTATAAGGAATAAAGGCAATCTAGGATCAGGACAGAACAGGCAGGGAAGTTACAGTAGTCACCCACGGTGTTGTTTATTCTTCAGATAGTCTGATTAAAGAATGCATAGCAAGGGCGACAGGGGAGACAGCTCAGCTGGTGAAGAACTTGCCCTGCAAACACGAGAACCTGAGTTTGCTTTCCAAGCACTCACATAAAAACGCCAGGGGCAGCAATGCACTCTGTGATTCCAGAGATAGAGAGGTGCAGACAGGTAGAAGCCTAGGGCCTGCTGGCACAGCAGTCCAGCTGAACTGGTGAGTTCCAGATTCAGTAAGAGAGCATGTCTCAAAAACCAAGAAAGCCACTGAAGAAGACAGCAACCTTTGGTCTACACACACACACACACACACACACACACACACACACACACACACACACACACACACACTACACCACTAATGCACACATAAACATACATAGAGAGAAATAATATATACAAAGCATATTTCCAACTGGTGTTGTCACTATGACTGAAGTAGCCACAGTCCTTGTTCCTGCGAAACTTATTCCTAAACAGAGACAAAAGAAACAGTCAAGAAAGCAAATAGGTACCAAGTCATTCTAGAGGGCAAGGAACAAGGAAAACAGACCAAGTTATGTGATCACCGACAAGAGGACACACGATGAGTGGATGAAGGACTGGCAGGCACACTCACCACACAGTTGGCTCTCTGTAGAGCTGAGGAGGAACTAGCCAGGCTGAAAGGAAGAAGCCCAATAACTCAGTTGGGAAACATGCAAAGACTAGCAGAAAGAAATCTTCTACATTAGGAGGATAAATACAAGGGCCCCAGGACACACCTTCTAGGAGCAAAAGTCATGATGTGATCAATTCAGAGTCCAGGGCATTAGCCTATGAAAGGCTTAGTGGTGATTTTTATGCAGCAAAAGGCTTAAGGATGATTTTAAGATGAAGGATGCAGGAGAAGGGGAAACATCAAAATTCTATGAAGAAAAGTCTCTCTAGGGTTATTTTAGCTTATAATCATCATAAAGACATTTTTTTAAAGAAAACATATTCATTCGCCTACTAGGTTCCAATAGGTCACTTTCAAAAGTCCTAAGGTGTAACGTAAGAGGTCAGAACCTCAAACTGTCCAAGAGTAGCCACGAATGTCAGTTTCCTCTGTCACATGATATAGCATTCACAAGCTTCAGGTATTTAAGTGCAGGTCTCGAAAGGATGCTTTATGCATCTATGTCAGAGTATAGAACCATAAACCAACTAAACACACATAAACATTTTGATATGATGAACATAACTATTATCAACAACCTGGTAGACTCCCATGGAGAGAAATTTGTTTATGATACTCACAAGATATAAGTTATTTTGGATATAATGGCCGTGTTTAGCAATTGATAAAGGAAGGTGGGTTTGTTTTGGATCATGGCTTGAGGGAATGTGGTCCATGGTAGTATGGCGGTAGGAGATGATTCTGGCTGTGGCAGTGGAAACATGAGGTAACTGATTTTATCATGCCAGCAGTCAGGAAGCATAAAGAGATGGAGCTGAAGTAACAGTTGGGCTATGAGCCTCCGAGTTTCTAAGCAGGGAGCCACCTCCTCCTCGAAGTTGGGGAAGTTCCCCATTCAAACCACTCTGGTTATGTAGCTCATATATCCTGTGCCCTTTTATATCCATGTTCAGTCATATGTAGTATTTTAAAGGACATTGGAGGTAAACCACAATTGTCTGTAGCAGGTGTGAAAATTTTGTAGATAAGAAGCTGTGGGGTGAAAGGGATGCTGCAGTCACTTGTCACACCCAGATTTGTATCTATCTGGAGGAGACAGTATCTTCTTGATAGAATGCATCTACTTATACAGAACCATGGCTGAGCTGTGGATAAAATCCCATACATATTTCATTTTATCCAGAAGCGAAGGCCCTGAGATGAAAAATGAAGGTGGGGCTGACAAATTCAGAACTTGAGCAGACATTTTGACACAAGGTCTGTCTGCAACAAGAATTAATGGTGCCAGAGGCAAGGGGACGTGATGGTCTCAGAGAATCTTCTGAAACAAAGGCCACATTCCTCAAGGGGAAATGATTGAGTAGTTGGAGAAAGAGAGCCACACATGGCTCAACAAAGCTTTCCTCATGGTAGGCGGCCACTAAAGTTTGCCAAATAGTCCAGACAACTATGGTCAGCAGCCACAGGCACGCACAGAGCTTTGTAGACAAAGATAGCCAAAACGTCATATTATCATGTACTATTAAAACAAACTTGTTTGGGAGCTAATTACTCCAATTCTGGCTATTCCACTCTTGAGTTATGTTTCTTCAAGTTCAATACTCATTCTCCAAATAATGTGTGAGTAAACCTCTTTCAAAGGATCTAATGATATTTGCCTTTCATGGCTATTATCATATCTGGTAGTATGGCTAAGTATAGAGAAGGTCCTGAGTATGTACTGGTTGATTCTGCCTTTTAATTGTTTCTTTGCTATATATTCAGTAACTCATTATCAGCATGATATTTCTTGCCAAAGAATGGCTATGGGATTTCTAATTCAAACCATGGCAGAATAATATATGACATTTCAGTTATCTCCTCATAGCATGAATGTGTGAAGCAGTCAATCTAATTCATTTAATAAAATGAGAAATGGAAAATCATGGAGCTATAATAATTGATGAGAAAGACCCTCAACAAGATTGGAGGTTTCTTCTGAAATTTACAAAGTTGTGGGAGACACAAGTTCCCTATAAGGGTGAGAAGAAGGTAGATGTGTCTGTTCTAATTAATCCTATTCAATATTAAATCAAGGGCATGAGCCAAGGAAACATAAGATACATAAAGTATAATTTTTAAAAAATACAGTTATGGTGAGCGTGGTTGTGCACACCTTAGCTCCATGACTCTGGAGGCAGAAACAAGGGAGTTTCTATGAGTTTGAAACCAGATTTATTTACATAATGAGTTCCAGGCCAGGTAGGATACATAGTGAGATGATATCAAAACAAACAAACCAAAGAAACACAGCTATACACTTTTAAAGCAAATATTTGTTTGTGGAGCTCCTTCTAAAACACCTAAATCTAATGAGGAAATCTAGCAAATTGTAAGAACAAATGTCAGTCTAAGAAAGAAATTGTGTTCATGATACTTCAACTTTTGTTTCCCCTGTATTTTAATTTAACTTAGCTTAGCAATTGATACAAGGTCTCACTCTGTATCTCAGGCTGTCCTGGAACTCACTATTAATTTGGCTAGACTTAAACTCACTGATTATACTCTTGCCTCAGCTACTTGAGGGCAGGGGTTATAGGCATGAGTTATCACATCCAGTTTTGCTTACAGTTTAAAATATATATTACAAATAAATATATATGTTATAAATAAATATATTTTAAAAATAAATTATATATGTATATGTCAATTATAGTAGCTTCAGTATAAATTAATTATCAGGGCAAATTTTATGAAAGATATGCAAGACTATTAGTTATTATAGCAAAATACCTAAGACAATTAAGCTATACAGAGAAACGTTTGTTTTTGGTACATATCTGGTTTGGGCCCATTACTTTAAATATGTAGCAATGAAATGCATCGTGGCTGGAGCCTGTGGTAGGGCAAAACCATGCATCTAATGGCAAAAGGAGAATAAAAGAGAGGAACCTATCAAGTCCCACAATCTCCTTCCTATAACCTATAGCCTGAAGACCTCTACCAAGGACGTACATCCTAATAGTATCACTCTGACACCTTGCCTTTATATCTGAGCCTTTGGAGGACATTGAAAATCCAAATTATAGCAAAGCTTTATCCAAACAATTACACATTATTGGGGGGAAAGAAGGGCTGAATAAATGGAGTAGTATACTACATTTATGACTTACAAGATGCGGAATTGAGGTATCAGGTCTGTAATAAAAAGATTTCTGCTTAATTAATCTATAGACTTAATACAATCGTAATACCAATCCCAGTGAGATGTGTGCTATTGGTTTGACATGGAGATCCTACAACATTTATATAGGAAAGCAAGGGGGTCACAATTTTAACTGAAGCCTCAGGGGGCTAATGTATTTTTAAATAGAGGAAGACTCTCCCTGCTCTGATCTTAACGCCTTGCAACATCACATGAATCAAGTCAGTATGGATTTAGCACAGAGTCAGGTGAGTGAATCAGTGGATTTGAATAGAGATTCAAAAAACAGATGTATATACATATGGGCAACTGGTTGTTTTGACAAGGATGCTGTCTTCGTCGGTGTTCTACTGCTGTAAAGAGACATCATGATGAAAGCATCTCTTATAAAAGAAAATATGTAATTGGGGCTTGCTTACAGTTTCAGAGGATTAGTCCACTATCATCACAGTGGGGAGCACAGCAGCACACGTGGTGCTGGAGCAACAGTTAAGAGACAAACCCGCTCCACAGGCCAAGAGAGAGAAAAGAGAGACTAGGCCTAGCATGGGCTTTTGACATTCCAAAGCCTGCCACCAGTTTGCACATTCATCCAACAAGACCGCACCTCTTAATCCTTCTAATCCTTTCTTGGTTTTTTGTTTTGTTTTGTTTTGTTTTGTTTTGTTTTGTTTTGTTTTGTTTTGTTTTGTTTTTTGAGACAGGGTTTCTCTGTGTAGCTTTGCACCTTTTCCTGGAACTCACTTTGTAGACCAGGCTAGCCTCTAACTCACAGAGATCTGCCTGCCTCTGCCTCCCGAGTGCTGGGATTAAAGGCGTGCGCCACCACCGCCTGGCTCTTCTAATCTTTTCAAAGGGTTTCATTCTCTGTTAACTGACTAAACACTCAAATATATGGGCCCATGGAGGCCATTCTTATTCAAAAAAGCACATTACCCTCCTTGGCTCCCATAGACTTATGGCCTTTCTTAGTGCAAAATGCATTCATTCCAACTTTGAAAGGCCTATAGTCTTTTAGTCTTAAGGTTGTTTAAAAGTCCAAACCTTTTTCTGAGACTCAAGTCAATCTCTTAACTGTAATGCCCTGTAAAATCAAAATCAAAAAGTAGATTGTATACTTTCAATATACAATGCCACAGAATATATACTACCATTCCAAAAGAGAGGAAAGGGAGCATAGTGAGGACCTATTGGTCCAAAGCAACACTAAAAACAAAGAGAACAGACTCCAAATTCTGTATTTTTATGCCTGGTGTCAAAGAACTCTTCAAATCTCCAACTCCTTTCAGCTTTGTTGACTGAAACACACTTCCATTTCTTGAGCTGGTTCCATGCCCAGTCTATAGCTCTCCTTGTCAGGTATCCCACTACCCTGGGATCTCCAACATCTTGGGGTCTCCAACACAATGCATGTTTCACCTCCACAGTTTCACATAATGGCCTCTCTGTGCCTCCATGCAGGGACAACTATGACACATGCCTGGCCTCAGTGGCTTTCCTTTGTCATAGAGGGAAATTCCATAACCTCTTTATTGTATCCTCAACTCTAAAGCCAGAACCAAGTGGCCAAAGCTCCCAAGTTCTTCTGTTTGCTAGTGCTGGACCATGGCCCCTCTTTCAGTTATATCAGCACACTCTTTATGCTTTCTGTTTTTTTGCTGTTTTTCTTCAGTGCCTAAGCTTTTCTTTAATACCGTTTTACAAGTTGGAAGCTTAGCTGGATAGGGTCTTGCCTATAAGTCAACACTCCCTTTATTTCATTTAACATCAGGTTTTTCTTTAAACTTGTATTTCTTTGTGCACAGGACTTGGCTCCATTACACTTCCTGATGCTTCTTTTCTTCTCTCAAACTGTACAATTTATAATTTTTCTTGTGTATGTAGCTCCTTTTTATATCTCCATAAGACTGGCCACTAATAACCACAAGACACAGTGAATACTAGGCTGTCTTAAAATCTCAGTCAAGGCCATATTAATCCATAACTCTTCAGTTTAACATCAAGAAGATTTTTTAAACAATAGCAGAAAGTAGCCACGTTCTTTGCAAAAATATTGTAAGGATGGTATCCTGGTCACTTGCTAATATTTTTCTCTGAAACCTCTTGATTGAGACATCATAATCTATGTTGCTCTCAGCACCACTGTCTTCTATGTTCCTACTAGTAAGGCCCATTAAGCCCTGATTAAAGCATTCACTTTTTTCCTAATTCAAAGTCTCCAAATCCACATTTCGCCAACCAGCAGCATGGTCAGTCAGAGCCATAGCCCATTCCTGGTACCAGCTTCTATCTTAGTCACTGTTACATTGCTGTAAAGAGATGCAGTGACTAAGACAATTCTTACAAAAGAAAGCATTCAATTGGAGGTTTGCTTACAGTTTCCTGATCTACAGGCCAAAGGAGAGAAAAGAGACATGTGGCCTGGCATGGGCTTTTGACACCTCAAAGCCCACCCCTAGTGACACACTTTCTCCAACAAGTCTCTACACCTCTAATATTTTCAAAGAGTTCCACTTTCTGTTGACTAAGCACTCAAATATATGAGCCTACAGGGACCACTCTCATTCAGACTACCACAGAGGCAACAATGGTTCTATGAGGAGAAGAAAGTCTGTTCAACAAATAGCAGCTAAGCAATTAGATATTGACTTTTAAAATGGTGACCTTCTTTGTTCTCATTCTCAGGAAAAATTTAAGTCAGGATAAATGCAATCCTACATAGCATCAGAGATGATAAAGCTTCACAAACAGTAGAAGGTAAAACACGTTCAAATCTATCTTGAGAAAGATATTCTAAGATGCGGGAATAGTGAGCATACAATAAAGTTATTCATAAAGTTGACATGTGTTTATTAGATGTTATTAATAAAATCCATTGACAGACCTAGGAAAATGTATGCAGAATACACAGCCGACTCCGATGACAGTGATAAAAGGATAAGCAATAATAAATGCAGTCAACAGATATTTCACAAAAGGAGACACACAAAATAGCCAATATGCACAGGATGAAAACAGCAACATTGATCATTGGGGAAATGCAAATTGAAGCTACAAGGCTATATCATCACATAGTATTGGAATGGCTAAAATGCATGTGCAGAAGTCCACAAATGCATCTGCAGAAATACAACAAGCACTGGCAATGATAGCAACAACAGAATATCACATGCATTAATGGAAAGGATATAAAATCAGAGGACAAATACTATAAAAACAACTTGTTGGTTTCTTTTTCTTTTTTATTTTATTGGGTATTTCAGAACTTTAAAAAAAATCAAGCTGGAACTGACCTTTAAGCCTTACCCCCAAGGACTACCTCTAATAGTATACAAGCCATCAGGGGAGAAAAGCAATATTCCTACAGAGCTGGAAAGCCTACAAACCATAACAATTATGAGACAGGCAAGATATCCCCCAAAGCACAATAGTGGCACTTATATCTTGGGATAACCAACATCAACTTAATTGGGCTAAAGGCCTGCTCAGTAGGAGGGGATTCATGCCTGATACTATGAACTAGCCAATGCCCCTTGGCTGTTATGGGTGTAGACCCTAGAGGAAAACCCACTACTTCGATTTTCCCAAGTCAGTATTTTACTTATAATGTAGACTATATATCTTGTCACCCAGCAGCTCTTAGGGATTTACCTAAATAAGCACAGTATCTGAGGAATCCCTTCTTCTTGGAAGTATTTCTAGAACCCTTAACCTGAGTTAGGTGCTCTTCCTCGGTGACACTGACATCTCATACTTTCCCACCTTTATCATGTTAGCACTCAGCACTGTACATGGTTCTTTACATGTCTATCAGCATGAAATGTTGAAACATCTTGTGACAACCTCGTCTAGTGTTCATTTGCATATATTTGTACTAAGAGATATTTAACACATGTTGGCTGCATTTATTAAATCAGGAGGCTTGGATATTTTGTGAGCTGTAAGAATGTTCACACTAAATGCCTGCCCTACAATGCCCAAACCCACTGAAATAAATACAGAGAAATAAGCAAATCTTCAAGTTTGAAGGTGATAACTTGGGGTAGTAGGTGACAGACTCTTCTCTCTTTCCCACAAAGTCTTCATTGTTTTTTTTTTCTAAATTTCTGAATTTGGCAGTAAACCACTAGACATCCTTTTAATTTTGACTTGTTTTATGATCACATTCTTACTTGTAATTCCTTGTGAATTCTCACTTCCTTCCTTAGTTTGATGAAACTATTCTATCTCATAACCTTATTATAAAGATTATCACTGCCTTTGGCTCAAAGATTTCCATAGAATTATTATATGAAGAGTTATGAATTACTGTTTATATCAGATTTCCTTACATTAAAAGGAAAAGGGAAAAATTTGTCTTAAATTTATTTACATTTCAAAAGAAATATCCACATCTGTATGAAGAATAGTCATAATCATTTAATCTTGTTGCTAGTATATCAAAATCATTTTAATGTACACTTGAATTATTATTTCATCATGAATTGCTGATGATGATACAAACACAGTACCAAATTACATTTGAAAATGCAGGAAGGATTGTTCTCTGATGGTCCCAAAGGCAATAGAACTATACTGTTAAATAAGTAGAAAGATTTCTATACTATGGCAACATTTTATGAACTAATTTTCAAAATACTCAGTTGTCTCTAAAGCTTTTTTGAAACAAAAGAGAATAGAAAGTACAGCGTTAGATACAAGCCATTACAGACTGATCTGATCAAGAATAGAAAATATTTTAAATGCAGAAAAGATTTTTTGTTGCAGTCTCCACATATTTAAAGGCATATATAGTAGTAGATTTTCTGTCTATTGAACAGAAAAATAAGAAAGAATAGCCTAAGATAACACAAAGCTTCTCACTGCATTTCCACTGTCCTCGAGGCCCCATTAATCCCTTTCTTGCTAAGTATGGCCCTCAAATAAGTGAAGACTTTCAAATAGAAATCCCTTTGTTCTGTTATCTTTATTCAGTATCTCCCCCTGTCTATGATGTCTGAATCTGAGTCCTGCAGAATTCTTTTATATCCTTGGAAATGCACAGCAATGATTCATGCTTATTTATCCCCTGACCCATCCAACCACCAATCCACCCATGCGTGCACTAATATCTCCTCCCTCCCTCCCTCTCTCCCTCTTTTCCTCCCTCCCTCCCTTCCTCCCTCCCTCCCTCCCTCCCTCCCTCCCTTCCTTCCTTCCTTCCTCTCTTCCTTCTTTCCTTTCTTCAGTTTCTAGCACAACATGCCATTATTCTAACTGTTTTCTATGACCCTTAATTTCCCCATAATGAGTCACAGTTCACACCTGGAGAGCACAGGTAGGGTGATGTTTCTCTCCATCTGTTGTTTTTCATGTTAAATTTAGATATCTCTGGCAGTGCCCAGATTTGATAATGATAGGTGAGGGTGTGTTAGATATGTGCTAACAGAAAGACATTTTGTAATTCCTGTGAGCAATGAGTAATTTTCAACCCACTGCAATCATTCTTGGTTGCCATAGACCTTAACTACAAAACACTGTGTTGGAATTTCTCACAGAGTAACCTTTTGAAGTGATTTCTATTTTCTTCCCTAGTATCATTTGATGCATGATGCCCAGTGAGGTAGAACCTTAATGTGTATTTGTTCATTATTTATTTAAATAAGGTCAGTTGTACAGGAAACATGTTCACTTGTTTCCAGTTCTGAAGAAAGCATCATCCATTCATCTTGGTCTGAATAGTTCTGTTGTTGTTTTGTTTTGTTTTATGCCCAGAATATAGTATGGGGAGAATGTGAATAATTTTGTTTTACAGAAAATCACCAACACACATACAATTGGAATTAGAGTGCATTGAAGTCTAGTGTGAGTTAAAACCCATCCCTGGGCCGGGGGGTGGTGGCACACACCTTTAATCCCAGCACTCGAGAGGAAGAGCCAAGCAGATCTCTGTGAGTTCGAGGCCAGCCTGGACTACAGAGAGAGATCCAGGACAGGCACCAAAACTACACAGAGTAACTCTGTCTCAAAAAAACCAAAGGGGGGAAAAACCCATCCCTGGGCTACAAAGGGAATCTTAGCCACTCCAATTTCAGACTTCAGTGAAGCAACTGAGAGTCCAGGAATGTCATGGCCACTTCAGGGATCAGGATGCTCATGCTTTCTGGTCCAGGTGGTCATCAGCTCTGGGCATCAGATGTGATCCACTGACCCTCTGCCTCTGCATAAAGTAGAGGCAGTGTGGCCCAACACTCTGACCCCTTCACAACTGTACTTGAAAATGAATCAATTTCCTCTCAAGTTTAAAAGCCACACACTAAGAATATCCTTGTTGTTGGTGTGAAGGGAGCAGTTTCACATTTTACAAAATGACGCAATGCAGACAGGCGTTGCTTGGCACCTGATACCTGCAGGCTTCGGCACCTCTCCAAGTTCAAAACCAGCTGCCATGTCCCATTTTTAAACTCATGCAGACACCTTCCACTAATGAGGGTCATACTCATTCTTTTGATTCTTTACACGGTAAAATATGTGTGGAAATCAAGAGATTAAAGTAGATGAAGAAAGCCAAGGGCAGCCTGCCATGCGTAGACAGAAGCTGGAAATAAAAAACATTGCCACTTCTGGAATTAGAAATAGACAGAGGAAACAGAGCCCTGCCTCTATGGATCTGTCATTTAGAAAGTGACTTTGACGATTTACAGTCCCCATCACATGCTGACTGTGTTACCCTAGACTCAATGCCCTGCCTGGGCCCCAGTTCACTGATCTTTAAAAATTAGAATCTGATCACAGGGATCTCTTGGCCCTGAATTAGGATTAAAGGAGAAAATAGGGACTGATGAGATGGCTCCAGTGGTGACGTGCTTGCCTTGCAAGTATAAGGACCCAAATCCACTTTAAAAGCTGGACCTCACAGCATATGTGCTAAGCACAGTTCTGAGGCAGCAGACATAGGAGGGTTCCTGGTGTTTATGTGTCTGCCAGTCTGGCTAAATCCATGAGCTCCTGGTCCAGGGAAAGGCACTGTCCCCACAAGTAAGGTGAGGGGACTAGTGATGGCTCAGTGGTTAAAAGCGCTTGCTGCCCCTGAAGAACCCACAGTGATTCCCAGTTCCATGGGATCTGATGCTCTCCTCTGGCCTTTGCGGGCACCAAACACTCACAAACATAGAGGCAACACTTGTACACATGAAATTAAAAATAAATAAATCTTTTTAAGAAGACTTTGTTTCCTTGGTGTGCTCCATCCCCTCTGGCTGTTACAATCTTTCTACCTCTAATTCTGGGAAGTTCCCTGAGCCATGGGTGGAGGGAACTGATGGAGCTATCCCAGTTAGGACTCTCTGCACATTGTCCCTCTGTGAATCTCTATTTTTATTTCCATTTACTGTAGGAGGAAGTTCTGGTGATGGCTGAGCAAGACACTGATCTATGAGTATAGCAGAATATAGATAGGCCCCTGGCCTACCTAGTATCAGGTTCTTGGCCACTTGAGCAGAGTCAGGGATAGATTCCATCTCATAGAGTGGGCCTTAAATCCAATCTGACATTGGTTGGTTACTCCCACAAGCTTTATGCCACAATTGCACTAGTGCATCTCAGTCACCGTTGTAGATCGAATATTTTGCAGCTCAGTTGGTGTTTATGTTTCTCCTTTGGTGATGTGCAGAGTACCTTCCAGTACTATGAACATCAGGACTGATGCACATATGAACTCACAGAGACTGTGGCAGCAAGCTCAGAGCCTGCACAGGCATGGGCCTGATAGGATACCAGTGCTGAGAGTGTGAGTGGATACAAGCCCATATACCTAACACAGAAACAATCTCCAATTGACAACCACTGGCAGATTAAAAATTAGTTTTCTCTGACAGAGTCTCATTGTCCATAAAATCCACACTTAAGGGCAGACCCCCATGCCCAGCAGTAGATAGCCAACACAAAATGAACTCCATGGTATTTTTGGAGGGTTTTGTGGTTGTTGTGTTTGTTTATTGTTTCATAATACATTTTCTGGGCATTAATTTTTCTTTCCTCTTTTCTGTACTCTATAGGTATTTTGCTTACATATTATGATTTCCAGTGTTTTTTGATGGAATTTCTGTGTTCACCAATATGTATATTTCCTTTGGCTCTTGTGATTTTCCTCTGGCTCTTCATTTTTCTGTTCATTTTTATTGTCCTATCTTGATTTGATCATTTTTATTTCACCTTATTTTATTATTTTTTTAGATGCCCATTTGTTTTCTAATGAAAGACAACAAGAAGAAAGTGGATTTGGGTACGGGAAAAGGTAGGGATAATTGGGAGAAGTTGGAGTGGGGAAACCATAATCAGAGTAAATTCTATTTAAAAATCTATTCTTACTGTGTCCTTTGGCTTACAGAAGCTTCTCAGTTTCAGGAGGTCTCATTTATTAATTTTTGCTCTCAGGGTCTGTGCTACTGGTGTTATATTCAAGAAGTTGTCTCCTGTGCCAATGCATTCAAGAGTACTTCCTACTTTATCTTCTATTACATTCAGTGTAACTGGTTTTATATTGAGGTCTTTGATCCACTTGGACTTGAGTTTTGTGCATAGCGATAGATATGGATCTATTTGCAATCGTCTACATATTGATGTCCAGTTATGCCAGCACCATTTGTTGAAGATGCTTTTTTTTCCATTATATGGTTTTGGCTTCTTTATCGAAAATCAGGTGTTCATAGGTATTTGGGTTAATGTCAGTGTTTTTAATTCGATTCCATTGGTCCACATGTTGGTTGTTATGTCAATACCAAGCTGTTTTTATTGCTGTAGCTCTATAGTAGAGCTTGAGGTCAGGGATCGTGATGCCTCTCCAGAGGAGGCTTTGTTGTACAGGATTCTTTCAGCTACCCTGGGTTTTCTGTTTTTTCCATTTGAAGTTGAGTATTGTTCTTTCCATATCTGTAAAGAATTGTGTTGGGATTTTGATGGGGATTGCACTGAATCTGTAGATTGCTTTTGGTAAGATTGCCATTTTTACTATGTTAATCCTACCTATCTATGAGGATGAGAGATCTTTCCATTTTCTGATATCTTCTTCAATTTCTTTCTTCAAGGACTTAAAGTTCTTGTCATATAGATCTTTCACTTGCTTAGTTAAAGTTACCCCAAGGTATTTTATATTATTTGTGGCTATTGTAAATGGTGATGTTTCTCTGATTTCTGTCTCAGCCTGTTTATCATTTGTATATAGGAGGGCTACTGATTTTTTTTAGTCAAACTTGTATTCAGCCACATTACTGAAGGTGTTTATCAGCTATAGGAGTTCCCTATAGAATTTTGGTAGAATTTTGGGCGTCACTTATAAATATACTATCATATCATCTGCAAATAGTGAAAGTTTGACTTCTTCCTTTCCAATTTCTATCCCCTTGATCTCCTTTTGTTGTCTTCTTGCTCTAGCTAGAACTTCAAGTACTACAATGAATAAATATGGGGAGAGCGGACAGCCTTGTCTTGTTCCTGATTTTAGTAGAATTACTTTGAGTTTCTCTCCATTTAATTTGATGTTGGCTGTCTGCTTGATATAAATTGCCTTTATTATATTTAGGCATGTTCCTTGTATTCCTGATCTCTCCAAGACCTTCATCATGAAGGAGTGTTGGATTTTGTCAAAGGCCTTTTCAGCATCTAATAAAATGATCATGTGTTTTTTTTTTCTTTTAGTTTGTTTATATGGTGTATTACATTGACACAGTAAATAAGACAAAACAACATCCTACACATTGGGAAAAGATCTTCACCAACCGCATATCTGACAGAAGGCTGATCTCTAAAATCTATAAAGACCTCAAGAAACTAGACATCAAAATAATGAACAATCCAATTAAAAAATGGGCTATAGAGCTAAACAGAGAATTCTCAAAGGAAGAATTTCAAATGGCCAAAAGACATTTAAGGAATTGCTCAGCATCCTTAGTAATCAGGGAGATGCAAATCAAAACAACTCTGGGATACCATCTTACACCTGTCAGAATGGCTAAGATCAAAAGCACTGCAGACAGCTTATGTTGGAGAGGATGTGGAGCAAGGGGAACACTCTTGGTGGGAGTACAAACTTGTACAGTCACTTTGGAAATCAGTGTGGCAGTTTCTCAGAAAATTGGGAATCAATCTTCCTCAAGACCCAGCTATACCACTCTTGGGCATATACCCAAGGAATGCTCAATCATACCAGAGAAAAATGCTCAACTACGTTCATAGCAGCATTATTCACTGTATCACGAATTGTTAGATCTTATTAATAAAAACAAACCCAGAGCCAGGTATTGGGGTGAATCCTGGAAGATCAGAGAAACAGAACAGGTCACAGCTAACCTCATCTTGACAATTCCTCAGCTTATCTCATTTCTTCAAACTGTAAGCCTTGTGTCCTCATCTGAATGGACCTCAGCTGAACTGCTGCTCCAAAGCCTAAAAGCTTAACTAGGTTCTAGTTCCTGGTCCTCATGCCTTATACACCTTTCTGCTTCTTGCCATCACTTCCTGGGATTAAAGATATGTGTCACCATGCCTGGTTGTTTCCAGTGTGACTTTGAACTCACAGAGATCCAGATGGATCTCTGCCTCTGGAATACTAGGATTAAAGGTGTGTGTGCTACCACTGACTAAACTCTGTTTAATATTGTGGCTGTTCTGTTCTCTGACCCCAAGATAAGCTTATTAGGGTGCACTATATTAGGGAACACAATATCACTAAAATTCATAATAGCCAGAACCTGGAAACAACCTAGATGCCCCTCAACTGAAGAATGGATTAAGAAAATGTGGTCCATATACACAATGGAGTACTACACAGCAGAGAAAAACAGTGACATCATGAAATGTGCAGACAAATGGGTGGAACTAGAAAATATCATCCTGAGTGAGGTAACCCAGACTCAGAAGGACAAGCATGGTATGTATACACTCATAAGTAGATACTAGAAGTAAAGCAAAGGATAACCAGACAACAACCCACAACTCCAGAGAAGCCAGCTGACAAGGAAGATCCAAAGAGTGACACATGGATACCCCTGCAAAGGGGAAATAGATAAAATTTCTATGAGCAAAATGGGGTTGAGGAGTGGGCAATGGAGGTTAGGGCATGGGGATGAGAACATAAGGGAATGGGATGGTCAAGCTGGAACAGGGATGGAATGGGAAAGCCATGAGAAAGATACCATGATGAAGGGAGATATTATGGGGACAGAGAAACCCGGTGCTAGGGAAGTTGCCAGGAATCCCCAAGGGTGACCCCATCTTTGACTACTAGAAATAGTGGAGAGGGTGCCTGAACTGAACTGGCTTACCCCAGTGATCAGACCAGTGAATACCCTAACTGTCATCACAGAACTTTTCTCCAATGACGGATGGAGTCGGCTGCAGAAATTCACAGCCAAACACCAGGCAGAGCTCCAGGAGTCCAGTAGGAGAGAGAAAGGAGGGATTCTATGAGCAAGTATATCAGGATCATGATGAGGAAACCTTCAGAGATGACCAAACCAAACTAGTAGAAACTCATGAACGCTGGATCAGTGGCTGTGGAGCCTGCATGGAACTGGATTAGGCCCTCTGTGTAGTGAGACAATTTTGTAGCTTGATCTGCTTGGGGGGCCTCCTGGTGGTAGAATCAGAATCCATCCCTGGTGTGTGAGGGGGCTTTTTGGAGCCCATTACCTATAATGGGATACCTCATGCAACCTCAAGGCAGGGGGAAGGCCTTGGACTTGCCTCTACTGGGTGTGCCTCCCTATGGGAGGCCTTGCCTTCTTGTTGGAGGGAGCGGGGGTGGTTTGGGGGGGGATGCTGAGGGGTGGGAGGAGGAAAGAGGGGGATCTTTGGTGTGTAAAATGAATGAAAAAAAATTTCTCAATAAAAAATCTGTTTTTAATTAAAAATAAATAAATCTTTTAAAAATAACTTTAATTGGAATAGAATTACAAGAAGATCCTCAATGTTGACCTCTGTCTGGCCTCTACATAAATCTATATACACATGTGTGCACACCTGTGTGCACACATACAAGGGCACATACAAGCAAAAAAAAAGATTAAATAAGAAAATAAGTAAAAGTACCAGGAAGTTTTTAAGTGCAGCAAGAAAGACCCTAACTCTTGGGCTATTTGCTAAGCATGTTCATACAGTTCCCTGGAACCACTGCCAGGAGGGTGTGTGACAGCAACGATGGAAGGCTGGACATCCAAATGAATTGTGGTGATCAGACTGATGGAGGGTACACGCTGCTGGGCATCATGGGTAAAAGCTCTGTAGCTAATTGATTTAGGGAAAAAGCCTGCCTCTCACATTTACTCGACACCTGATTCTGTACAAGTTTTCAATCTCTTCCTTGGCCTCGTAGGAAGAATTTGCACATAAATATTTGCAAAGTGTTTGAACAGGGCCGAGCACACTTGACGTATTGGCTGAGCATTACCTGTTACTCATGTGGAATGAAGCCCTGATTTTTGTTTATTCCCACCCTGTTTTGTTTACCCAACTTGTACAACCCTAACTAGGTGGATCCACAAAAAGCCAGGATTTGGGGGCAGAGAGGTAGCATGGTCAATAGCTTACCTGGCAAGTGTTAGGACATGAGTTCAACCCCCAGAACCCAACAAAAATGCCCAGCATGGTGCTTTGGGCTTGTTCTATGGATGGGGAGACAGTTCGCTGGGGATTGCTGGCCAGCCAGCCTAGCCTACTTGGGGAATTCAAGGTCAGTGAGAGCATTGTCTCAAAACAACAAAAAAGATGGACTCCATTTGAAGAATGACCTATGAGGTCATTATCTGTCTTCCACATGCACATGCATGCATATGCATGCACACACACATGCACACGCGGACACAGACACACACACACAAGCTCGCACAACTGAGGTCCAAGGATTCCATCAGAAATAGAGATCATATGGTGATGTCTCTTCCACAACTTCCCACAAATCTGAAGTGCCTACGGGACATCTTGATGTAGAAGAATTCCATGGTGATTCAATATTTTGCATGTCTCCTGAGATGGTCTATAAAGAGCATGCATACTTCAAATTCTGGATATCACATGTATCTAGATTTTTTTTATGCTTCAAAGCATTGTTCTTTCTTTTGTTCAGTTGAGCCCTGGGTATTTACTCTGTAGAAGTACAGAACAAAATAAAAAATACATTTGTAGTTTTTCCAGGGAAAGACTTTAGACATCTTGGCCCCATTTTGAACTGAGAATATTTTTAAGTTTTTAGAACTTTAAATGTATACTCTTTTTCTAGCACCCACATCAGCAGCTTACAACTGCCTGTAACTAACTCCAGGAGATGGAACATCTTCTAGTTTTCATGTTCACTCACACACATATCATGCACACACACAAATGCAAATAAATCTTAAAGATACAGAATAACAAGAGCAAATCCTGCATGTGTTTCTAGTACCTAGAAATACATGAAATTTGAAATAATTTCAAAATTATATACAGAAGGTGAATGAATATTCCATATAACTCTTGGCTTGCAGGCCCATTTACCATTTCTAGTTTTCCTGCTGATGCTCTTTCAAAAAAGAGAGGTGTGTCAGTATCAATCATGACCAGTAGTCATTCATTCACTGATTCTCTAATCTCCATTCTAAATCAGAGAGTGTATATTTGTGTATGGTTATTTTGCCTTCATGTAGATCTATGTACCACCTACATGCCTGATACTCCAGGAGGGCCAAAGATGGTATCAGATCCCCTGGAACTGGAGTTATAGACAGTTGTAAACCATGATGTGGGTTTTGGGAATTGAACCCAGGTCCTCTGGAAAAGAAGCCAGTGTTCTTATCTTCTGAACTATTTATCCAGCCCCAGAGTATGTATGTTTAACCTACTATCAAAGATATGATGTTTATCTTCTATTTGGCTTAGCCCCCAAGGCTTCTGATGCAGATTTTCCTATTGCTGAGCATGTGGACTCCACCCAATTGCTCAATTCATATGGTATCTCCCTGGTACCTTACCTGAAAGGTACCCCACCACCGCACTTGGGAAGAGGACTCTGAAACCCAGTACCTTCCCATCCTCTTATCCCTTCCCACCTCTTTCCACTTGCACCATGGACATGTTCTGCCCAAATTAATGACTGCTGCTATTAGATTTAGGTTTTGCAATTTGATCATTTCTTTTACATTTTATGAACTTGCATCCTACTGTATAGAAGTGCCCTTTCCATTTCATTCACATATCTGTTTATATTTGTATGGATTTGCTGGTTTCTGACTAATGAATTGTAATCTTTATTGATACTTATTTTGACATTCAGATTGTCCCCAACTTTGGCTTCCAGGAGCTCCTTCAAACTGTCATCCTTTTGTTGTGTGTTCATCACTCTGTGAGTCTGCATTTACTGTTGGTACAATAAAGTGCTCCAAGCTGGCCGATTCTTTTCCTAGACTTGATATGGGAATCAGCCATTTCCGTGGTAAGACCTTACTCTATTCAACAGAGAAATGGTCTTTAGCAACCAAGACCCAGACACAGCTGTGCTCACCAGTCTTGGGTGTCAGTGACCTTAGGCTGGAAGTCAAGAGGAGGATCTCATCAACACCTCTGACTCTAGCCAAACATACCATGTTTATTTCTTGACATTAGTTCCTCTAATTTTTAAGTAGAGAATAATAACATATGATCGCAATTTCCCACAGACTAACTACAATAAAAGGAAAAGAAAAAGAAAAGCTTGGAGGGCAGCATGTGTCTTCTTCTTCCTCCAGCACTAAAGACTGGACCCAGGGCTTTGTGCTTACTGGGTGAGAGCTCTACCACTGAGCGGCAGCCCTGACTGCCCTTCTCATTTGAATGAGTGCATTTAGTATACTATACTCTCAGTGAGATTCTGTCCCAGTGATTCTCTTCTCAAGACCACTCTACTTTAAAACCACATCCAACATCTTTTCATCGAAAATTTCTACTCAGCAAATGAGGTTCCTTCTGGGGATCTTTTGGACACTACTGGTATTTCATCCTAAACTAGCCAATGCCTACATGAATCTTCAGTCTAGAAAATCCTACACTAAGCATGCTCTTAATTGTATAAGGCACAAGTACTACAGGAATTGTTGTCAGAAAAAGTAGGTCAGATTCTCAACCAAATCCAAAAGTCTGAGCCTATTATGAAAGCCAAGTCAATGACTGCATCTTATCATATATTTCAGCACATGTGCTTGGAAAGGATGGACAGACACCATCAAAACTGTGAAGGAGGAACCAGTATCCACTCAGCCCATAAGCATCATTCTCCATGGGACCCAACTTGCAACTGACTTTAATTGTAGATAGCAAAGTTTACCTAAGGAAAGATAAAATTTCTCAATTTAATAGAATTTCCCTAAGGCCATAAACAAAACACATCTAACAAAAAATTTTCATAATGGAAATGTCAATATCCTTAGAAATCTATCTTATTATGTATTTTGATTCCAGAAACAAAATCCAAGTTCTACTATGGGGCATGAGAAGCACGTGTCTAAGACACTGACATTGGCTTCACAACAGATTTTAAAAGGTTGTTTGCGGGAGTGCCTTAAAGAGGAAATTTGGAGTTCTTGTATAAGTGTGTCTGCCTTGATGAGCCATCCTCTCAAGGCTTTTGTGTTTCTTAAGGCAAACTCTGATCCAGAAATCTATGTTATTAATATGGCCAGCCTTGTTATGAGTCCCTGTCTTATTTTTATTTTACTCAGAGAAATTGTCAATCCACCTATTCACACAGTCATCAAATACTAGTATGTTTATGTTTTTCCACCCTATCAGAGTGGATTGGAAAGATTAAGAGGGTCACATTTGTATTCAACAGTCTTCATTGAACACTTTTTACATTGTAGGAATTGTCTTGGCACTGGGGATTAAAAATCTGAGTTGGATTTTTGTTATTATGAAGATGCTGGGAGCTTGACCTATAAATTAATTATTATTTTTCATAAAATATTAGATGTAGAATTGTAAGGAAAGTATTTTCAATTTGGTGATCATAAAAAGAACTCCAAGGAAGTGATTCTGGATCAAAATAACTCCAAGGTGCTCAGTCTGGAAAATAACTGAAGAACCATAAAGACAATAACAGCCAATTTGCTTTACAGATATGCTACCACATAAATGGGAAACTACACTGTAGGCTTGTATAGGCTTAGCCATAGAGAGGCAGTGAGCATATTAAGGAAGCCTAGGATCGGTAATGGCTCACAGAGGGCTTCCCAAGTCGAGGGGAAACACCAAAGCTTCTCCAGCAGACAAGAAAGAGAAAGACACTTTAGAAAACTGCATCATCATGACAAAAGCTGAACCCACAGATACAATCAAAAAATAAATGCATGAATATGCCTAAAACAAGAGTATCAGTATGGACAAACACAAAAATGAAGACAGAGAGGGGATTTCTGTTTTTTCCTCAAGTTCTGCAATGAGAATTTAATCCTTAATCAAGCTGCAGTTTGATGGCTTAGATTGCTTTTTAAATATATGAGCAATTATCATAAGTGACTTCTGGCTGTGATATCCAATGTGTTTCTTACTGTGTAAAAATTTCAAGTAGAGTCCAGTTTGATTCTATTCCATTATTAGAAGGAACTCCAATTTTATTGGGCCTGGTTTGTTGAAGTGCAGTGTCAAATCTCAGTCCAGAACCATGTCCTCCCTCCCATAATTTTATTTAGCAATCACCCTCTTGGGGGTCACAGTTTCTTCTTCAAGAAATGTTGACCCAAATGCCTAGCAGGAGGATTGCTCAGTTATCTTCATTTTGGTCTCTGCTCTTAGTATGGATTTACAGGCTATAGTGTCCTTCCTCTTGCTCATATTTTCCTTTGATTTTTGTCCTCTTCTTGAAGGTGCACAGTGACATGCAAACATTTAAAGTTACTGAGAAAATACAGTACACCAGAGAGATCACCAGTGTGTATATCAAGAAGACAGTTATCAAGAGTCTGGAACATGCTCCTTACCCAATGTCCTTCCAAGTTAAATGAAAGTGAATAGAGCAGAAACTGAGCCAGAAAGGGAATCAGTCCATCTTAACCAAGCAACCTCTTCATGGAACTGGGCCTTTATGACATGCAATGATCACATCTGTATGCATCAAAACATGCCCACACCTGCACAGGGTCCTTTCAGGATAATCAGTAGATGATACACCATAATTCTCTCACATCACACACCTTGAGGAAGAGGATTTGAAGATGTCTGTTGTGAAGCCATAACCTTTGAAGTAAAACCTGTTAGAGAGCATACTGTGAGAGATTAATTTCTAATAACCACTACCTCTTTTTATTTACCTTGAGTCATAAATGAAAAAGCTCTAATAGTTGCTGTCCATCCAGAAGGGTTAGTGTATCCTGGTCCTGTTCTCTTTAACCTATGCTATAGCTTGTGAGAACTACATTCAATGCTCAGGTTCTGGTTCTGGGCCAACAAAGATACCATCAACTTTCTCAATTCATATTTTCTCTACATCACCCATCTCAGATGTCATGAGGTTACTTAGACATAAAGTGGAATACTACATGGACATATGCTCTATGAGTGTGTATAAGGCCCTGTTTTCAGATCTATTGTTGATAAATAAATTACTTCAAATATTAAAGTGAACACTTTATAGACACAGCTAGAGGCAGAAGTATTACATGTGAAAATAGCACCCAAGAGCCCATGGTATTCATATTACTTTGCTGTGGTGATATTGTGTTCCCCAATATATTGTGAACATTAATAAACTTATCTGGGGTCAGAGAACAGAACAGCCACTAGATATAGAGGCCAGAAAATGGTGGCACACGCACCTTTAATCCTAGCATTCCAAAGGCAGAGATCCATCTGGATCTTTGTGAGTTCAAAGCCACACTGGAAACAGCCAGGCATGGTGACACATGTCTTTAATCTCAGGAAGTGATAGCAGAAAGATATATAAGGCATGAGGACCAAGAACTAGCCTGGTTAAGCTTTTAGGCTTTTGAGTAGCAGTTCAGCTGAGATCCATTTGGGTGAGGACTCAGAGGTTCCAGTCTGAGGAAACAGGATCATCTGAGGAATTAGTGAGGTGAGGAAGCTGTGGCTTGTTCTGTTTCTCTGATCTTTCAGCATTCACTCCAATACCTGGCTCTGGGTTTGATTTTATTAATAAGACCTTTTAAGATTCATGCTAAGCTTTGCATCAGTCTTTTGGCACACACCTGCCTTGTAATCAGCTCATTGATTCTAGGTGTGGCATTCCACGACTGAGTGGAATTAAAAGAAGAAAAGAAAACAAGTGAGTCTAGGAATCTCTGTATTTGCATCCTTTGAGCAACAGTTGCAGCAGAACTGTTGCTTAGGTAATCACTAGGTGAAATAAAGGATCTAGTAGGTCATGTAGGTCAGGTTTGCCATGACGGTTCTGGTATTTCATCAGTTTATGCACAGGAGCACTGATTGTGAAGTAGCAATAGCCATAGTGTCCTTCTGTGTAAGAGTGATGGCCACAACATGGAAGATGAAGATGGGAGCTGCTGACATTAGCAGAGGCTCCTTCATGATCTCTGGAAAGTTGTCTCATGCAGGAAGTGTCCCTCCAGATCCCTAAAGAATGCACAGTCCCAAGAGGCTGCAGAGCCTCTTTTTAGTTGTAAATTGTGAGCCCAGGGTTCAAGATCCTGATTCATAGGGCAGAGTGGTAGATAAGGACTTATACAGTCTTTGCCAGTGGGGCTCCAGGGCAGGCATGCTCTGATGCTATTTCAGGTAGATACAGTATCAGCTTCTGGGTAGTGAAGAGTTAAGTTGTCCTAGGTCTATGGTCATGTGAAACTCCTTTCATCTTCTGAAGTCACTCTGGGATAATGCACTAACATCTCGTGGCATTGAGACAGAACAGAATTCAAGGATGAGACCCAGGCCTTCCAGTGTCTCCAGCGTGACAGTGAGTCCTCTTGTGTCTCCAGTGACTCTTCAGTTAGCTTTTCCCAGTGTCATTACATTGGAAATAACTTACTCAAAGAAACAAGAACTTCTTTTGCTGAAAAATTCCAAGAGAACATCTATTGGTTAAATGCACCTTCTCATAACCTTTTATCTATGTTAAAGAATAAGCATATGCTGTATGTCTTAGGTTCTTTCTCCATTGCTGTGATAAAATACTCTGGCAAAAACAATTTAAGGGGTAAAGGGCTTTTATTAGCTCACAGTTCAAAGAACAGTCCATTGTGGGAAATTAAAGGTATCAGGAGCTTGAAGCAGCTAGTCACATTACATCTTCAGTCAGAAGAAGAAAGCAATGAATGTGTGCATGCCTGTGCTTTTCCTTCTCTCCACTCATACAGCCCATCATCCACTGTAGCATGAATCTTAAAGAGTTTTGTTAATTAAATCAAACCTAAGGCCAGTTATTGTGGTGATGCTGGAAGAACAGAGAAGCAGAACAAGCCACAGCTACTGCACCTCACCAGTTCCTCAGCTGATCCTGTTTCCTCAGACTGGAAACCTCTGAGTCCTCATCCAGAATGATTCTCAGCTGAACTGCTGCTCCAAAGCCTGAAAGCTTAACCAGCTAAAAGCTACTAGTTTCTGGTCCTCACACCTTATATATATCTTTCTGCTTTCTGCCATCACTCCCTGGGATTAAAGGCTCACTTTCTGGGATTAAAGGTGTGAGTCACCATGCCTGGCTGTTTCCAATGTGGCCTTGAACTCACAGAGATCCAGAGAGATTTCTGCCTCTGGAATGCTAGGATTAAAGGCATGTGCTACCACTGCCTAACTTCTATGTTTAATATTGTGGTTGTTCACTTCTCTGACCCCAGATAAGTTTATTAGTGTGTACAATATTTTGGGGAATACAATACCACCACAATCCACTGCTTAGGGAATGGTGTCACCCACAGTAGGCATATCTCCCCACACCAATTAATACCTTTTATCAACTATGAAGCCCATCTCCCATGTGATTCTAGATTTTTGTCAAGTTGACAGCTGACATTAACCATCACACTCTATCACTGAGATCAGCTTCAACCTAGAGAGTTCTATCCAACTAACAAATACATATTAAAAATTATATGAGAAAGGGCAATTGGGGGAGGGGCAGAATTAGAATAATGTATTATGAAACATGTGACTTTGTAGACTAACTTTAAAGTTAGTTTTTAAAAAGATGAAAGAAAGAAAACAGCAGATGAAAGAAATCTCTCTCTGGGTAGTAATTTTGAAACTGCCATCAAACTTGTGTATTTTCTATCATTTTCATCCACTCCACAATGAATTATGGAATGAAAATCTTTACTACTAGAAAGTTAAGGACTCGGGAATCACACTAGCTCCACAAGCCCATATTTAACACCGGATGTACACCCTTTTAAATACTGATTTTGTTCTTCTGAGTCAGATATAAAAGAAAAGCAACATCACACAGCTCCGAGTTTTACTTCCACCTCTAACACAACAGCACCTGTCAGATCTCTCTCAGGACACAATTATCATGTATGGGAAAAGTCCTTGGGAACCACAAACAAGTGGCCAAAATTACTAGAACTTAAATAGTGACTGGTATTGTTAAATATTCATTGGTTGGGTTTTTCTCCTTCCTCTGAGTTCCTATGTGAGAGTTATGAAAGACATTCTGACCTTTCAGAAGTAGTAGGAGAAACTATCTCTGGTCAGTAATCAACTCCACATTCATAGGAGTCATGCCACTGGGTCTATGAATGGCATCTTTATCTCTGGGCTGCTCTGTTTGGCTGCACCTCTGTTTCTATGTTGCAAACACCTTTGGTAAAGGACTAGGTTGGGTGGTGCCCACTGCCACCACCTGAGAACATAAGAGAGTGTCTCTTAGTATCTGCATTACTACTCCTCCTGTCTGGAGTCCCTGTGAGCCATCTCAAGCTTAGGCTCTGAACTTTGCAACTTACCCATGGCTTCCAACTGAAGTGAATCTCTCTAAACAGAAGCCTGTTAGTATAAACCTAATAAAAGAGCTAGGATTCTGATTTCCAACTGTCCTTACTCTTTTTTTTTTATTTTGCAGTCAATGTAGAACTCAGAGGGGAGGAAATGAGTCATGAGCCATTATCTCTCAAATCTCAATGTACAAGCCAAATCAATAATAATTGGTGCTGTAGTGCCGCAAGGAGAAATTCCAGCCTAAATAGTCCCTCACCCTCTGCCTTGCATCTCCTACTTCTGTGACACACCCTGGAAATCTGGGTTATCTTACAGACTTCATTTCAACCATTTTTATTGAGTCCTTTCAATTGGCCATGTCCTGCCCTGGGTGATACTGAGACATAAAAACATTCAAGTTGGTAAGATTAGAGCTGTGTATGAGCTATAATCCATGCTGTCTGCCCTCAAAATTACTTCCTTACTCTTTGCTTCAAATGCCTCAGCTCTGATCTTACTCCACATCCACCCATTTGCTACCTGTCATATACTTACTCTAGTTATTTACTGAAATGACCAGAGACTGTTACATCATGTATATAAGTGTTAATAATGAGCTTGCTGGTCTGAAGTGTAGGCTCATGGCACTGCCTACTACTAACCCCAGTCTGTTCTCTGTGGTGACTTAAATGAGAAATGTCCCCCAGTTCAGATATTTGAACACGTGGTCCCTAAGTGGTGGCACTGTTTTGGGGGAGACTTAGGAGATTCAGCCTTGTTGGAGGGAAAATGCCATTAGGGGTGGGAATGAGAACTTACAGCCTCACATTAACTCCAGCTGTCTTTCTGCTTCACTCTTGCCTTTGAACACATGCGCTCTCAGCTTCCTGCTTCTGACACCAAGCCTGCTGCTTGCTGCCATGCTTTCCCACCATGACAGCTTCCTGTCCTTCTGGAAACATAAGCCCAAACAAACTCTTCTATGAGATGCCTTGGTCAGAGTGCTCTACCACAGCAACTGACAAGGAACTGATACACTGATATGCTCCATAATGCCAATATGTTAACTGTCCAGAAAGTGTGTTGAGAGAATGGATTCACAATGGATTAAAGGAGCAAGTCCCTTTGGAAGCATGCCAGTGGTTAGGTATGGAGACATCTGTACTTTTCCTTTGGAAAACCAGGAGTGAGCACCACTGGCCTGGCTAGTTAGAGCAGATATCGAATTGGGGGATATGTTAGCATTATGAAGACAACTGTGTGTGAATAGTCTTGATGCCACAAGACCCATTTTGACTCCAGGAATGCTAGACTATGTTCCTTTCAATCTTGATGACTTGTTTATATTCTCAGTGGCATTCATCTTACTAGCTCTTCTTGGCCATACAGAGACATTTCCAAACGTGGGCAAATTCTCTCTTCGTTTGTGCAGAGAAAGGACACTATGCCAAAGGTTTATTTTTCCTCTTTTTTGTCTACAAAAGTTTCTGCCTGACATTGAAGCCAGAGCTTACCCCAGCTGTGAGATTGTGGGTCAAGTTTTAGCAACAGTTCACTGAACAATGATTTTCTTCAATTGAATCTCTTTCTTGCTGGGGATGTTCCCTCTATGCTGTCAGTCCTGAGAGCTCAGAGGACGGTTTATCTACCTTGTATTCGCCAAATGGACTCTGCTGTCACCAGCGAAGTCATTCATTAAATACTTAATCATCTATATTTGGCCCTAGCTCTGTCTCTGCACAAAACAAAATAAATGGCCACTCCTTTTCTTTATAGTACCCATGAACACATTAGATCATGTTGTCCTTAGCACTTTATCACCTATAATTCATTTTTATGTCTGACTTCCCCTTGTGATAATGCATCTTGTGGGTGTGGGCTTGTCTTATTCCTGCTTGGTACCCACAGTGCGTGGCGTGCAGAATAGCCTCAAATATTTGCTGAACAAATGAGTTTTGTAAATAGTAACATGCATAAACATAAGACTATGTAAATTGCCATAAATATTGAGCATACAAAGTATATTGCGTACATATTTGTATGGTTTCTCAAGATTAAATAAAAATGCTAATGTCCATCATCAAGATACCTATTAAAACTTTTGTTTGGCTTGACACTGCAAAACAAATCCTATACTAGAAGAACTACCATACAGTATAACAGCTGGAGACCTCAGCAGTTGGGGGATAGGGCAGAGATGTGACCACAAATATAGACATTATATTTTGGTAGCCATTGAAGTTTTGGATTTATTCTGTGGAAAAATTCATGCATGTGTGCAATGATTTCCATCACATCTGGCCTCCCTCCAGCTCCTCCTAGGCTATCCCTAACATATCTTCCTTCTAGCTTCATGTCCTTGATGCAGTTTTATTTTATTAGTAATCCATTAAGTGCAATTATTTCTCCCTGTACATGCATAGATGTGGGGTCATCTGGGCCAATGGCAGCCTACCAACAATCACTGCACAAAGAGAAGTGACTCTCCCAGTCCCAGCAGCTATCACCTGCTGTGAGTGAGAGCTCAGGAGACCCTCCTCTTGCATGCCAGAATTTTTAACTTGCTTGATCATATTTTTGTTAACTGATATTAAATATGAATCCAGTAAGAACTAGAGAGACATTTTAATTTAATTTCATGTATTGTCTTAACAGCTTCAAATTTTTACATAAATGATATTGCCTTTGGTGTGTGTGTGTGTGTGTGTGTGTGTGTGTGTGTGTGTGTGTGTTTTAATAACCATACTATGCTAAGAGTTTTTGTTTAAAAGCTATTAAGTATTTACTGCTTAGTGAGTGCTATTCTGATAGCTGGTGAAATAAGCTGGATAAGTGTGCTTATCAAGACAGAACTCAGTCAAATCTGAAGATATGTATTAAGCATCAGTGTGGTGCTCAAATAAGTAATGCAAATAGCAGGCACTAGACAAAAAGCATCAGACTTGAACTTTCCTTCTGCATCGAGTCACTAGAAATACACATTTTACGTTAACCCCCCAAAAGTGTATTGAACTTATAGAATTGTTATTCAATCAACCTAGTCAATTATTATGGGGTGCACTTGTCAGGAGGCCTTTGCTGTTGGGGCTTGTTTGGGGCTGCATCGGCATGATGACTGCCCAGAGGCATGGTTATTTCTCATGGGATGTGGACCAGAGCTTTCCTAAGAGGCTATTCAAAGCACAGGCAGAGGATGCCCACACTCAAGCCTTTCTCTTCTCACTTGACTGAGCTGAGCATTGCTATGTTAAGGTCAACAGCAGCCTTAGTTTCCTTGAGGGCTAGAAACAATAGATGTCACTAAGATTAGAAAGTAATGTGTCTATGGCACCAAGAAAAGCGTCTGAGTTAGATGGAACATCAGAGGAGATACTGCTGCAAACCATGTGATCCTCAAGATTGGAAAAACAGCTGGGGATCACAGAAGTGACAAAGCCAAGATGGAGCCAAGAAAGAAAGTTTCCTTTCCCCACCACTCGTTAACCCTTTGTCATTTGTCTTCATCCTTCTGTTTCCATCCCTGCTCCACAGGCAGGTTGAGTGCGTGCTTGGCATCGATGGGTTGCTCCTCGGATCTCATGGGTCTTCTGCCCCACCCCCACCCCATGCCTATGACTGACTCGGAGCACATGGCTGACTGATGTGTTTACTTGAACCATCTCTGCTGCAGCCATGGACATTCTGTCAAATGCAGCTGAAGAAGAAACAAGGGTGATTTGTAAGACACCTTCTGAAAGAAAATACATGATCAGAACCTCACTATTTCTCATCCTCTCAAGTGCAGACTTGACAGCTACAAGCAGAGAACTGCAGACTATGGATGAAGATGGTAAGAAATAAGAAGGGAGGGCGAGGTAGGCCATAAGCAAGACACAGCCTTGGAACTTGACGATTCTTAAGCCAATAACTGGAACTTGGAGTTCAGCTCAATATTTTAAATACTCAACTTAGAAGGTAGACATACATTGTCTTTTCCTCCATCCCTTCAGTCTCTGGAATTGTTCCCACCCTTCACTGTGTTCAAATGCCTTGAGAGAGATTCTTGAACTTGATCCCACTGACTCTTCACAAAGCTCCTTCAGGTTAGAGTCAAATGTGTGTCCCTTCAGCCTCCACTAAGAGAACCAATTAAGGCTTTTCTTGAGGTGGGTCTCCCAAAGAGCTGGGAGGGGCAGACAGGGAGCCTGAGCATGGGGGGGGGGCGCTTTTAACATGTTGCCTGGCAAGGAGAACTTCTGCAGCCTATAATGGATGTTCTATGACAGAGAACAAGTCCATTTCTCCACAAGGACATTACACTTAGAGAACCCATCACCCCATGAAGTCAAATTTCCTCCAGGGCCAATAAGGTCAGAAACTGTTTAGGGATCATTCAAAAGGAATGGCCATAAGGTCTTCTTGTGTTTCATCTTTCACATTTGCCTGACATCCAAAGGCCGAAGACTTAGGCAAGGGCGATATTTAAATTCCTACCACTGTTTCTAAGGACAAGGAAAACCTTGGAAGTGATTGTCTTACTGAGCTTATCTTCAGAAATTCAAAGTCAAAATATTTCAAACAAAGCATGTGGTGAATGAAGACCAGTGGGCAGGCAGAAAGTCAAGATTGTTGATAGAGAAATCCATTGCAGCGCTCCTATACCTAACATGGCCAGAAGGGGGCACAACCACCTGGGCTTTCATTGTGTTATTCGATCAGTCCTTACTCTCCATCCATCAGACACCTTTCCCTATATCTTCTTTATTGAAGATGGTTTCTTTGGTTCACTGATAATTGGAATTCTAGCCTTCTTTGCTGGTCTATAAATTTGGCAGTTACTGCGTTTATGGCCATGTCAGTCTGACACAATATTTTAGCCATGAGAACTGCAAGGCACACCTGCTATGTTGAGGGAAGGCAAACACTGTGGGATACCTGCAGACCTGATTGGAAGCTAGAACAGATCTCTACTGTAGCATTTCCCCCAACATGTCTGTTAGAGGCGTAGGATGATACGCAGAGAAAAACATTTCTTATCTGAGGAACATTATTTTACAAATCTCTGGAGAAGCAAATACATGGATCACTAAAGTTAGGAACTTCAGGTTAAATTCTGCATCTGAATATGCATACTACTTACTTGGTAGGTTACTGATCATGTATACATATATAACTTATTTCCTTATTTCCTATTATCTGAGTTCCTGGCAAAATTTTTGAAGTTTCTCTTTCTTCCCTCCTTTTAAATGGCTAATAAACTGGCCAATATTCAGAGAAGCGAGTAAGGTCAATGAGTTTTGGAAATCCAAACAGATTAATGTCCAGTTCCAACTCCTGTAGATAAATATCATGGACAAGAGGTGATAGTTCTCAGAATGATGATTTCTTCTCTACAAGATGGTATCGACAGCAGGACCAGCCTCAGAGGTCTGCCAGGGGGATTAACCAAGATCAGCACTCTTTAAAGTTGAATGATTGTGTCACCATTACAGACAGTAACTACAGCATGGCTGGCCAATCTGTGGTGCCTAGTGACCCTCCAGGAGGGTGATCATTGCTTAGCTGTCTAGAACCAGACCACAGACTCCTGAGAGAGCATGAACCCCTCAATGGCTTGCCACATCCAACTGGTATGGCTTTAAAGACTTGGTTAAAGTGGCTTTGAAGCTGTAATGGGCAAATCACATTCATACTGGGTTGAAGACTCAGTACTTCATCTCCTAGGGTAATCAATCCCCATGTTTTAATAGGGCATTGAGTATTGTAATGGAGCTGAAGATGGTTCAAAATTGATAGGTGTAAATGTGAGATATAAATATGCTGTTATCTTTAGTGGGCACACCCATGTGTCATCATATATATTTTAATCTCTATTGAATCCCTGGCCTCATAAGAAAAAAGTCATTGCTGAAGAAATTCAAATAATTTACCTGTAATACAGGACTTCTTCTTTACTTTTTACAAATTGAATTATATTTGCATTAAATTCATATTTATCAACCTCCTATGTGCTAGATATGATAATGGGAACTGGAAGTAAAAGCTAAATATCCTTATAGGTCTATTAACATAGATTAGCAGCATATAGTCACTATGATAAATGTAATATCATATTTGAATATTTGAATGCTTCAAAACAGAGCTTAGGGTAATGGGTACAGATTTGTGGAGGAGGGCAAAGGTGAACATGGGTACCAAGGATGAAACTAAAGGGGGCAAATTAATGGGAGAAAAGGGGATGAGGACTCTGCTTGGGAAAGAACTTATATGTACCAAAATTTCATGGAATCAGACCTTCTGTAGGTGGTGCTGATGACATAACACTTCAAAAACTATGAATAATCAGGTCACAAATTTAAAGTTGGCAACATCTTGCTAATCCCATATACATGCTTCCAGGGATAGTGGGTAAGCAAGAAAAACAGCCTCATGAAAGTCCTGGGGAAAATGAAACCATGCTTCACAGACACAAAAGCCAACAGTGAGTACCAAAACAAGAGTGTGCTCAAAGTTGAAAACCATGAACCCTAGATATGAATATGAATTAGTGTCATTACTCAAATTCCCAGCCAGGATCAGTATTGCAGATAACTTTGTCCATAGTGATGGGCCTCTCTCACACATCCTCTACAGCTTCTGCAGTTTCCGTGTGAAAAATAGTACACTCCAGTGTAAGCACAATGTGGTGGGTTTGAAGTTTATGTGAATGGAGATTGTGGCGGTAGGAGAGTAGGATGCATCTGAGAATTAAAGAGAACTTACAGCCAGACCTGGTGACAAGGGCTCTCCTTCCTAGCTATTTGGGAATCTAAGGAGGGTGATTACAACTTCAAAGCCAGCCTGGGTAAATCAGTGAGACCCTGTCTCAAAATAACTACTAAAAAGAGGGCTGAAGATATAGCTCAGTGAAAGAGTACTTGGAATGGATGAGTTCTTAAGCTCAGTCCTCAGTAAAGAGGAGGTAAGATAAGGAGGAGGAGAAGGAGAAGGAAGAAAGAGGAGAGGATTGGAGAGACTCCTCAAGGATTAGTAATGCTACCCATTTTTTTCAAAATGTCAGCTTATGTATATGTTATAAGTACTATGAAACATGGATCAAAGGAACTACACTTACATGAAACAATTACTCCAAAGTGAAATAATAATGAGTGTATTTATTGACCAAAATGGAATTAAACTAGAAATTACATGCTATACATACATATATTTATATCTAGAGATAAATTTTACATATCAGAGAAATTATATAGAGAGGAATCATATATATATATCAGAAAATCTTCCCTCTAAATAATCCATGGAGGACCCAATAGACAAATCACACTGCTATTAAAGGAGAATGACAGTGAAAGAATGTTACAATGAGTTCTGCACACAATTTGTGAATTTAGATGAAAAGGATCAGTTCCAAAGGAAAAAAAAGAAGAAGAAAAGAAAAAGTTTTATGAAACAGAAAGGCTGAATGACCATAGAACTACTAAGCAACCGAATTTTTTAAAGATTTATTTGTATATGTCTGTGTCTGCCTGCACGAATGCATGTATACCACACAAGAGTAACTGAGTGTTTGCTTCTTGTATGCATGTGCACCACATGAGTGAAGTACCTGTAAAGGCTGGAAGAGGGAGGTAGACCCTTGGGTATGTGCTGCAATGTGTGGAGTGCAGGGATCTGAACCTGGGTCCTCTGCAAGAGCAGTGAGTGTTCTTAACTGCTGGATCACCTGTCCTGTCCCCTAAATTAACTTCTTAAAAAATATCTTGAGACCCAACTTACTTTACTCTTCTCAAACATTCAAAGGTGAATCAACAGAAATTCTCCATAATCTCTTGCAGAATACAGAAGTAGAATTATTCCCATTCCATTTGATGAAGCTTCAATTACACAAATCATAAAAACAGTCAAAGTTAGAGCAAGAATGAAAAGTGTGGATGAATAGCCTTCATGAATACAAATGCAAAAATCCCTAAAAATATTTACAGGTAGAATTCAGCAATATATAAACATAATTACATACTATGACCAAATAAGTCTTACTTCAAAGCTGGGAAGCTATCTCAGTGTTCAAACATCAATCAATGCCACTCATTTGGCAGACTCAAGAAGACGAACACAGTGATCCAATCAATTGGTGTGAAAAGTGATTTTGGCAAAATTCAAAAGCTGTTTATGATTTAAAAAAAAAAGGAAACCCACAAAATAGGAGTAACAGAAATTTCCTCCACTAGATAAAAATTATCTTCTTAAAACCTTCAGGTAACATAATATTAGCAGGGAAAGACTAAGAGCTTTGTTTTCTATGACTGAAAACAAGACAACAGGGTCTGCTGGAGCCACACATATTCATCCCAAGAGAGACAAGAAGAGTCAATAAAGGAGTGTGCCTGTGGGGAGCGGAATAAATTATTATAAATGGGGAAAACAAACTGCAATGAATTAAGGAGGAAGAGAGGGAATGGAAGAAAGAAATGAATTAAGAGAAAGAGAAATGGGAGAGAAGGAAGAAAAAATGAAGAAACAAGGAAGGAAAGGGGGAGAGGAAGGAAGGGAAAAAGAAAGAGGTCCTAAAACATAGACGTTTAGGAAAGCCATAGGATATAAGATAAACATCTGAACTGTTTCACGTGTATGTGGACAGCAGAAATGTGGTGTCACTTAAAAATAAAACAAAGTGTAAATATAACAAAACATGTAGGTTGGATGCCGAACATACAAAGATTAAGATGAAGAGACACTGTACATGTGTTGGAAGGCTCTAAACAGAAATGACCTCGTTGTCCTACAGTAAGATCCACAATAAGGTTCTGTGTCTTTCCCACTCAAGCCTAGAAATGTTTTTGGAGACAGAGACAATGTTATTCTAAATAAACCGTGATTAAAGGAATTAGAATGCTAAAAACGATTCTGAGAACAGAATAAGTCCTAATGAGTTACACAGTGAGAGAAGTTGGCTGTGTGGATTAGAAGAGAGAGACATACATATATCCATGGAACCGGAGTCCAGCAAGAGACTCACACGCATGTGCCCACATGACTTCAGGGGGAAGTACAAATCAGTTCAATGGAAGAAAGGTAGTTTTCTAAGTAAATGGCCCTGAGGTATTGAGTATCAAGAGGTAATAAATGAGAAAATGAATAATAAAATAAATTGTTTAATTGAGCTTAGGTCAGTCAAATATCTTATACAAAATTATTTTAAAACACATTTTTAAATTTGATTTTGTTTTTAATTTTTATGTATGCCCATGTGTGAGTCTCTCACAGTGTACACTGGCAACTGAACTAGGTCTTCTGCAGGAGTAGTACATGCTCTTCACCACTGAGCTGTTTCTCAGACCCAACTTAAAACTCTGAAATATAGCAAAAATAGAAATAAAATTAAAGGTCATAGAGAGATAATAATGAAGTTCATAGGTTTGACATTTAAAGTACAATACCTAAAAGGGAAATAAGTAAATTGGACATCATCAAAATAGTTTATTTTCTTTTGATCTCTGTTAAGAAGAAGAAAAGAAAATTTCCATACTGGCAGTAAATACTTTCAACCCATTTATCTCACAAAGGAAAAACAATGATCAATAAAAGCACAACTTAATATTTTCATATGGTATTTATAGAAATTCCTTGAGAAGTTCATATGTATATACATACAGTGTATTTTGATTGTATGCGCCCCTCAGTCCTCTCAGATCCACCTACCATCTCCAACCCACTCTCCCAACTTCATGCACTCTTTTTTGTGTTATTGCAAATAACCTACCATATCCAGTTTGGGCTGCCCACACACTTCTAGGTGGGGAGACATCCTCTGGAGCATGGCCAACCTACCAGGGGTCACATGCCACTAGAAAACTGACTCTATCCCCCAGAAGTTAATAATTGTCAACAGATCATTGACTAGGGGTATGGGGTCATGACAATTTAATATTTTTTAATAAAATCCTTTTAGGAAGTGACCTAAATATATAAAAATACATTTTAGCAAAAGGACACACAAATGGAAAACAAACATCAAAAATATTTGATATCACCTTTAATAAGAACTGAAAATTAAAAACAGAATGTATTATCACTATATGTGTATGTATAGTGAATGATCGAAATAAATGACAAAGAAAATGATCAAAATAAAATGAATGACAAAACTAAATGCTGGCAGCAACATAGAGAAGCTTGGGAAATGCTGGTGGATGTTTCTTTGATAACTAACACAAAGCTGCCTGTGCAACAGCAGAGATTTTTCTGAGCATTCATAGAGATAAGTCAGTCTCTGTTCACAAAAAAAACCCTGAGCAGTTTTATTCACAATAGCCCCCAAGTGGAAACAGCCCAGATACCCTTAAACAGGTATCTATGGTACATTCATAGCAGACAACTCAACAGATGTAAAGTAGTGATCCATTGGTTGCATACCACCTGGATGAGTCTGCAGGTAAATAGGCTGAATGAAGATGTCCATTCGGCATGACTACATCCTGCATGACTCCCCTAGGTAACAGTCTAGAAATGGCAAAATTATAGAGATGTACAATTGATTAACTATTGCCAGGAGTTCTGGAGCTATGGCAGACAAGTGGGTGGGCTACAAAAATCAGTGAGAGGGTCCTTGTGAAGGAGGCTATCTATATGGTGACCAATACCCTATCTATATTGCAGGTATGATGCTCACTATATTTCTACAAGGTGCAGTCATATTGGACAGTTGTACAGTAATGCAGGAAGGTATTTTATGCAATTTCCTATAATTACACAGAAATCTTTAATCATCAAAAAAAATTAAAAATCAATTAATGATTATTCTAGTTTGTGTCTTAACATATGATTTATATATTTGAATTCACATCAAATGGTGTTTGTTGGCATTATTGACTATATACAGTTGAGTACTGCCAGGTCCTGGTAGACTGTGTAAAGATCTGTCTGCTATATAGGTATTTGTCTACACAATTGAATGGACTCAATAATGACAAGGCTGGGGAAATGCTTGTCTTTTGTGTAAATTCAAGCACCAATTTTACAGGCAGAGGGACAGCTGGAGACCCGGATTAGCCATGTTGAGATCACGCTATAAGGTGGAAGTGCCCTTATATAGTGACCCAGATTAGCTAAACCATGGATTAGCATGTTGAGATCACGATAGAAGGTGGAGGTGCCCTTATATAGTGACCCGGATTCCTAAACCATGGATTAGCGTGTTGAGATCACTATATAAGGTGGAGGTGCCCTTTCCTTTGTGCCACTCTTTCATAACATGTACTGTGAGGGTTTCGGTGACAAAGTTCCACATTAGCTCACAGGTCTGAATACTTAGTCCACTGGGAGAAGTGCCATTTAGAGAGGTCACCAGGAGTGGGCACTGAAAGTTTGTAGCCTAGCTTTACTTCCAGGTGGTTGTCTCTGTTTCATGTTTGCAGTTGAAGATGTGATCTCTCAGCTTTCTGCTCCAACCACCTGCTGCAGTGCCTCAACTGATATTATGGACTCTCCCTCTGTCAGTGTAAGTCCAAATAAACTCCTTCTTCTGTGAGTTGACTTGGTCATGGTATGTTATTACAGCATCAAAAAAGTAACTAATACATACATACATGCATATATACATACAGAGAGACAGTGAGAAGGAGATAATAGATAGTAGACAACTAGAGAGTTGAAGGATAGCTAATTGAGGATAGGTACAAGATAAATACATACACCCATATGTACATAGATTCTATACATATTTATAACACATATATAAATGTAACTATAATTACATATGCCATATGTACATATATATATGCATGCTTACAATTTGCAGTTGAGTTATTCAGAATGTGTGGATGTTTGGTGTTTTGTTGAAACATACTCTTACAGCAGCATTGAAATTTGAATGAATAGAGTCCACTGAGGAGTCATGATCAGAATGTTTTGTCTCAAGAAGATTAAATGGTCTTCTGAAGAAGTCTGTTTCATCTTAGTTTTCTTTCTATTGCTGTGATAAACCACCATGATCAAAAGCAGCTTGAGGAGGAAAGGGTTTATTTGGCCTATGGCTTACAGTCTATCAAGAAGGGAAGTTGGAGGCAGGAACTGAAGCAGAAACCATGGGGAAACATGGGCTTCTGTTCCAGGATCACAGTCAGCCTTTTTTTTCTTCTTGGGGCCTCCTGCTCAGGGATGGCACTGCCCACAGTAGTTGTATCTCCTCACATCAATCTTCAAACATAAAATGTCCCACAGACTTGTCCCATGACTATGCCATCTGATGCATTTTCTCATCGAGAATCCTCTTCCCAGAATTTTTTTAGTGTGTGTCAAGCTGAGAAAACAATTATCCAGCATAGTGCTATTTGTGAAGATTCTGCAGCCTCTGTCTAGGTAAAGGAAGTAAGTCACTTGGGGTCAGTTCTTAGGGGCTTATATTAGCCCTGCACGCTCCCTACCTTCCTGCTGGTTTCTCAGCCTGTCATGTTCTGAATGCTGCCACCCCATTACGATCTCCTCATGGTGAGGGACTGAGCCCTCTGAAGCTGTGAGCAACATGAAATCCTTTTTACTTTAGTTGTTTTGATCAGACACTTTGGTCACAGTGACACCAAATACAACAAAGAAACATCTGAGACCACAGTGACTGTTTCCTAATTGACTAAGCACTCTGTTCCCTTCTTTCCTTGTATGAGAAAATAAGAATAAGATTTACATTGGGAGATTGATGAGAAAAAAAGACTGAGTTTGTATTTGTAGAATACACAGAATGCTATGCTCTTGACCGAATTCTTTGAATAAGCTAGCACTTTGGCCTTGGCTTGCTTGCCTCTTCTTGTCCTAATTTAAGGGAGAAAATAGACAGTGAAAGCAAATCCGTTCTGCTTTAAATAATTGCATCAAGGAACAGGTGTACATGCCTAGCTGCTAATGACCACAGAGAGTTCAAATGCTTTTATAAGGAAAAAATGAAGTTAAAATAACACCTCCTTTGTAGCATATGATAGGAATGCGTTGGTCTGCCAACATGGCCTTCATTCAAACACTTACTGTTTGTGGGGTTTGTCTCTATTCCTGGTCTAGGACTCCAAGATGAAAATCCACATGCAGAACTGTTGTAATTATTTTGAGGAGTCAGGAGTATCAATAGTTGAACTTGGCCAATATTCTGGGCATTGCCTATTTACTAGGACCCCAATTTTGTATCACTTTTAGATCAATGAATTCCCTGGAATATATCAATAATAATATACACAGTGATTTATTTAACCTGAGAACTAGAATGTAAATATTTAAAAATAACAATAATATATGATGGTTATACTGGACTACAACAACAACATTTGTGTTGATTCAACAGCACAGCTGGTAGCCAGAAAATCTGGATCCCGAACTTTCAAGTAGAATGGTCCCTTTCTCTGAGGATAGCACATCCATGTTGAACAACAGCAGGTCACACATCCTGACTTCCTAGTGCTCCAAAAACTATTGACATCTGAGTAGGTGATCCCAGAAGATATTCTCAGCTTTAAGTGCCTTGCACATGTGGAGACCAAAGGAGGGAGTGGGATGCCCTAGAACCGAGTCACAGATGTTTGTTAACCACCATGTGGGGTTGGGGAACTGAACTTGAGTTCTCTGAAATAGCAGCAAGTGCTCTTAACTCCTGAACCATCACTCCAGACCCACCCCAAAAACCACTTTTTTGAAATTACATGTATTGGTGTTTATTTGTGGCATACTGTGTGTGTGTGTGTGTGTGTGTGTGTGTGTGTGTGTGTGTGTGTCCTTGTCTCTGTCTCTCTGTGTATATGAGTATGTAAATACAGGACCCATGTATGAAATGACTAGAGAAGTAAAAAATTACAAACAAAAAAGAAAGTTACAGTACAGGCAGAAGATCCTTTTGATTCATTAGAAGAACACAGGCTCCTTGTCCAGCCTTGTCCACAATCTCTTCATTGTTTTTAATTCCTGGAATGGGTTGGGTAACCAACATCCTTGATTTGATGCAGATATTTATTTATTTATTTACTTACTTACTTACTTACTTACTTATTGTGCTGTATGGTTTAGTTGAGAACTTTGGTAGCCTCAGGCACTTGCTCTGGTTTCATCCATGTAGGATTCTCTTGCTTCATTTCGCTGGTGCCTCAAAGAAGGTCTGAACTCTGCTCACATTTCTTTTCCCACCTTGAAGAGTTTCCCCCTTCTTTTCCCAGATGTCCTCTTCTTTCCATGCACTGATTTCCATTCTTTGCTTCCCTTCTTTGCCTCGGGGAACTTGACTTTACCCTCACTGCAGGAACAACAGCCACATTTCAGGGTAGGGTCACAAGGGGATTCTGCTTTCAGGTACTTGTTCAATGCTTCCCTGGCTTAATGTGGATAGTCACCCTTCAGATGACATCATGGTCAACGTGTCTGTCCTAGGCATCATGTTCGACTCCTGGGCAGAAGCTCTTGTGCAATGAGACAGCGTATTTGATGGCTTTTCAGAGAATCAGCCTTGCCTTTGAAATGATACTTTAAAAGCTTGCATGTCTGGGTCCGCTTTTCTTTGCCTGAGAAGAGAAGAAAGGAAAGAAAGGGTGTGTTGGAATATCAAAGAGCCATACTCCTATCTTCCTGCTGTTTGCCCCTTCCATATGTAAGGGCATTGTCCACAGGAGACAGGTGCAGCCCCGTGCTTTGAACAGGGGTGTCTAGGAAGAGGAGTAGGGAGCATGGTCCTATCTGCAGCCTGAGTTGTCAGCTGGTGCTAGCTAGGGGAGTCTGGGATATCAGAAAATTCCAAAGCTAATGTGTGCTACCAAGGTAGTCAGTTTGCTCCAGCTGACTAAGCTCTTCCTGTGTGAAAGTCACATGCCAAGATGAACCCCGACAGCCAGTGTCTGGGTCAGGATAACTATTGCTGTGATGAAACACCACAACAAAAACAACTCGGGCAGGAAAGGGTTTATTTGGCCAGGGCAAACTGACTACCTTGGTAACAGTCTGGGCCCTCCCCCACCAATCAGTAATTAAGAAAATGCCTACAGCCATATCTTATGGAAGCATTTCTCAATTGAGGTTCTCTATCCTCAGATGACTTTAGCCTTTGTCGAGTTGACATAAAACTAGCCAACACAGTTGGTCATGGTGCAGAATCAGTCATACTTACTTCTGAATACCTGCTCTGTGCTCCGTGTATCCCTCAAAGTGACTCTGGGCTAGCCAGCTAGTTTCAACCCTGCAACCCTTAGCATTTGTCTTCCTTACATTTACACAAGCTTGCACATTGCTTTTCCCTTAAAGACTTCACGCTGGAGCCTGACTTGGTTGTTCCAAATGTCTTACCCTCAGTTAACTTAATTTTATTCTCTGACACAACCTTGGACTTCCATAGGTCCAAAATGAAAACACTATTTGGAATAACAGTGAGAATTGAGTTTGGGTGAATTCTGGGGAGGGCAATGACTCATAGAGGTTAGAAATAAGAATGCCAGGTGGGGATGTGGGACTGGGCCTGGCTACGGCTCCCGGTGTACCTGCAGGTTCACACAAATGCTGTTAAGATGTCAAAAGCAGGCATTGCTTTTTTCTTTAGTCTGGGCATCAAGCTAATATGGACATTCAGTCAAATCCCCCCCAGGTGTTAGAACAGTGTGTGGTTTTAGGGTTTCAGAGACAATTGCCACTGAATGCATTGTATGGCTGGTGTGCCTGCCAGGTAGAGTGTGCAGGGGTACCAAATGAACTGAAGGATAATTTCTCCACCCCAAGATCCTTTAGGAAGTCTATTATGGCCATTAAAAGCCAGGTATGGAGTTGGGCAGATATAAACCTCAGCTAACTATTCACAAGGTCTGACCTCTGCTCTAGGAAGAGACACATAGGTGCTGTGGCATCACCCACCCCCCAGGATTGGACTCATCTTCCTCGAGGAAAGGCAGAGACCTGATGCTTACATCCTAACTTGGAGAAAGAAAAGAAATTTGTATTGTGTAGAGAGGGTGAAGAGTGAGATAGAGAAGACAGGATGGGGGAAGCAGAGAGAGGGAGAGGGAGAGAAAGGGAGAAATTTATTTTTCAATCTGGTCACAAACGTATCAATATTATGTCTATGCAAAATTCCCAGGCATTTCACTGGGTAGTGAATAATGAAACTAGACAAAGTAGAGGAAATGACAGCAACAAATCCAGTGTCGCTGTCCTAATGAGACTCAAGTGCCCATCAAGAGAGTCATAAATTAACGAAATTATCACCAACTTGAATACAAAGGCACAGGTGTAATGACGCCAGGAAAGGGCAGGTGGGCAGAACACCCCATACTGTCAATGCTCTCAGGAGAACTTTTCACCGCTATCCGTAATCCTAGACAAGACGATGAAGGGTGCCTGGCTCACTCCACTTCTGTCCCTCTCACAATCCCTTTGAGAGTCTGTCCTGCAAAGAGGAATGATGCAGGGACTAACCAAATGAAGTCACTGACTCTCACCATGAAGGAGTTAACACCGGCAACCTGAGAATCTTAGCGGTAAGCTGGGGGCCTGCATAGAGGAAGCAGCAGGGTCCTGGTGAGGACCTTGATGAAGGGGAGGTAGCTGTGTTCTGATCTCTGGGTGCAGTCTGTGCTTGCCAGACATCGCAGAAGAGAAGGTTGTGATGGGGAGTACTTGGGGGTTCTGTGCATATCTGCAGAAGCAGACCCCATGCCTCACACCTGCAGGGTAAGCTATAAACTGTCAGTCCCTGGCCTCATCAGTGACACAACCCGTCTTGCTGGAAACATTGCATTGAATGAGTCCAGTCCCCTGCCTGAGTGCTGAAGTCTCCACTGTGGGACTGAATGTCACTGAAAATTCTTGGAAAATCTTTGCTGAGCACCCTTTGAAAGACGAGGCTGTGAAAAGCAGCCCCTTCTAGGCACCAGCAAAAAAGCTGGGAACCTGGAGGCTTCACCCACATGAAAGAAATAAAATGCTTTAAGTGACTCTGCAGTGACTTACAAAGTGCAATTTGCATAAAATTATGGTCTATGGAAAGGGAGTTGGGGGAGGGCTTTAATGTTTAAAAACTTTTCCTCCCTTAGTTGTAATAGCATGAGAGGCTTGGAAGAAGTAACTCCTTTTAATAAAGTCCATTTGTAAGTTTATTGAGACAGACTCCTACATGAGTGCCCAGGAGCAACTGTCCGTTAGTAGAGGAAGCTGTTCTCCGTTGCACATGCTTCCTAATTCATACTGGAATTTTTCCTTTTTATGGCTACAAGTATTCCAAGAGGGTTTTCCTGAAGATCTAAGCAGTGATTACAGGGTTATTTTTAAACTTGATTTACCTTGATGAAAATGAATGCTGGGAGACTAAGATATCAACACACAGCAATCACACACACACACACACACACACACACACACACACACATACACACACACACACACACACACACACACACACACACACACACACCACATCGTCATCATCATCATCGATATGGCACAGAAGGGTCAGAAGAGGTACAGGTGTGTAAGCACTGAGACACTGAACAGGAGAGAGGCTTGGAAGCTCAAGGGCCTGGGCTATCAGGTGAGTTCAAGGCCAGCCTGGGCATCTGCATGAAAACCTGCCTCAAAATAAAGGCAGCCATGGAAACCAGAGGAGAAAGTGTGATGGTATTGTGTTCCCCAAAATATTGTGTATCCTAATGAACTTATCTGGGGTCAGAGAACAGAAAAGCCACAATATTAAACATAGAGGATAGGTAGTGGTAGTACACACCTTTAATCCTAGCACTCAAGAGGTAAAAATCCCTCTGGATCTCTGTGAGTTCAAGGCCACATTGGAAACGATCAGGCATGGTGACTCACACCTTTAATCCCAGAAAGTGAGCCTTTAATCCCAGGGAGTGAGGCAGAAAGGTATATAAGGCATAAAGACCAGGAACTAGAAGCATTTGGCTGGTTAGGCATTTGGCTGGTTAAGCTTTCAGGCTTTCGAGCAGCACAGTTCAGCTGAGATCCATTGGGATGAGGACACGGAAGCTTCCAGTCTGAGGAAACAAGACCAGCTGAGAAGTTGGCCAGGTGAGGTTAGCTGTGGCTTGTTCTGTCTCTCTGATCTTCCAGTGTTCACCCCAATACCTGGCTCGGGTTTGATTTTATTAATAAGAACTGTTAAAATTCATGCTACGAGAAGTACTACAGTTTCCTAATCCTGGCTACTCTTTGACAGCATTCTAAATACTTATCCTTATACCCACAGGTAAGCGTAGCTCTCACTTCTCCTCAAAGAAACTTTGGTTTGCAAAATATGAAAATCACTGAAAGCCACCATGGTCAGAACACAGAGGTCAGCTGAGTGTCCTGTAGCTGCCATGGTCAGAATGCAGAGGTCAGCTAGGTGTGGGGTACCTGTGCCCAACACAACCTCTATTGTTAAGGATAGGGAGCATCCATGAAGACATGGCAGAAAGCTGTAGAGCTAGAGGACCATGACATCTGCTAGGATCTCACCTCTTCAGAAGCAAAAACCAAAGCAAAGGTGGAGAAAGGGCAGAATGGAGGGGAGGAGAAGTTGAGGGAGGAATGAGAAATAAATACAATCAAGATATGAGATAAAAAATTCTCTAAGAATTAATAAAATATACTATTTAAAAAACAATTTTAACAAACAGAATATTCTAAGTGCTAGAATGTTTGCCTAGCACACACACTAGCAACATAAAATTACTGCTTCAATAGCGTTGTAAATATTTATTTACTTTATTCTCCTTGGCTCAGTCATAAATTTGAAAGAGGCGAAGATATGTGCCTACATTTGATATTTCAAACAGATTAATTTTCTTTTAAATTGGGGATCTTGGATCCTTTTCCTCACCCATGTCACTCAGATTTCGATTTATTCTCCAAAGATGTAATGACATGAATTTTCTCTGAATTCTCTCAGCAATTCATGATTTGCATTTAGATACATAATCCCCTACCCTTGGAGCGTGCTGTTTGCCTGTGGCAGCATCTTGGTTTCTACTTAAACTGCCTTTGGGATGGTCCACTGTCAATGGCAGGTGTATCCATTCAAGTACATGACTGTTAATCTGACAGTCACCTAAATGCTTCTCAGTAGTCTTTATAGTAACCCCTGGAAAAGGCACTTGTTTCACCCTATTAAATACTAAAGAAATCGGAATAGAGCCATTGAGTCCCTTGGACCTAGTAAAACAGGGGGAAGTGAGTATGCCTTGAATCAATGCCCTGTAGACTGTTCCCAGAGCCATCAGCAGCATCCCCTCTCTGTGTGTCTCTTGGTTTGCCATGCCTTGTTCTTTTTACGATATGCATGATATTCCTTTACCCCATGTAGATGTGCCATAGTGATTTATCCTATGCACTGATAGGGAAGTCTTATGATGAGCAGTGTTTCAAACTTTTGCTTTTACATGAGGTGTATTTGTGCTCATGTTGTGTGCATCTTCTGGTAATATCAAGTCATCCGGTCTGTAGTAGCAGAGTTACACATTTTATCACCCAAAACTTACAGTCCTTTTAATGGAGAAGGCTAACTGCAACAGGACCCTTGGGTACATAGCTACTCCAGCAGTGCTCTAAAATGCCCCATAATTGTTTTGTGGCTAAATGGTTGTTTACAGAAATGAGCATTCATATGTAGTGATGCCTACCTCTAATCGCAGCACTAACAAATATGCAATGGGAGGGTCACAAGTTCAATACCAGCTCCAGTTATATAGTCACAGGTCATACATGGCTACATAGGGAGACCTTGTTTCAAAACCATAAGTAAAATAAATTAAAGTAACTATGCTTTAAATATATCACAATGTATAAGCTATTTTTATTTCTGAGAACTCACTAAACTTATACAAATGAAGCAACCAACGCTCTCCATTTTGTGGGCTGCTTCCTCAGCGTTTCACTGTGCCCTTAGCTCCCTGAGCTCCACACACTCTCCCCCGATGTCTGACTCTAGCAAGGGATGGGCCCCTAGCCTTTCCACCTGCTTCCATTTGTAGACTAATGCTCATTTTCAGGAGAAAATACTGGACACAATAGTCAATAGAAAGGAAATGAGATGTGTTGGGCTTCAAGCACGTATTCTGTGGCCAATACTGAGAATGGCATGCCTTGCTTCCCTGTGTGCTGAGGGCCGTCGTCCCAGATGCCCATCGCCGGCTACTGCCAATCTACAGATCGGTAAAGAGAGCTGATGCTAACAAAGTTTAGCGACTTTCGTGATATTACGAGTGGAGGCAGACTCCTCTCCAGCTCTGACAGTCTCCAAATCCCCAAGCCTGCTGCTCCGTTTCTCCCCTGGATATTAAAAGAAATGGGACGGCGGCTGCTGTTTTAAGACTTCGGGGATGGTAGCGTTGGTTGTGCCAATCCTGTATCCGTTTATATTTGCTGAGTGTTTCTGTCCTTTTAAAGCCTCCAGTATACTTCTCAGGCATGGAATCAGTCTCGGCCTCTATTATAAAGAGACCTATAATCTAATCAATATTCGGTTGTTTAATAAATAGCCACATCTTTTATATTTAAAAAATGGCAAACTCACCAGCATTAGCCTTTGCTTAATAATCACCAGCACGGAGCTCATGAATATTTCATGCTCACTCATTCCTGCTGAGAGTGTGAACAGCCAGCATTTCTATGGCTCTGGATTATACAGGGAACAATGGAAAACATATGTTTTGTGTGTTTTCTTTAACAATTTGAGGAGGGAAGAACACCTGGCGGCATCAGAGATAATGAGGAAGCGGTCGCCTCCTGTTATCGGAGTGCTTGAAATAAAAATCTCAAATGGTAAGTTGTAATCCGAACCACAGTAATTACGGGAGGCCATGTAAAAACAAGACAAAAAAGGTATGCGTTTTATATTCATAAATCGAGCTGAGCCTATCTGCAAGTAAGTAAAACTTTATTCATTTTTCTGCAGCTTCTAGCCTACCATCACCAGCTCCCCAAACCCTGACGACTTTGTACTACTCAGATGCAGGGATCTTACAGATTTTGGTTGACTATTCTTTCTTTGTTCTTGCCTTTATCTCTGTAGACAGTGGGCATCTGAGTGGTCATCAGGATGAGCAAGTTAGTGGATGTACAGAACTGGGAACCCAGTGGAGGCTTAGGGCCCAGCAAATCTCACTTGAGTTTGGACAGAGGCGTGAGTAAGGATTCACCAGCCAGCAGAGGCTCCACGCGTAACCTGCAGGAAGGAGTAGGGCACTGTCTGTCAGGACACTGGGAGGAGTCACCAGCACAGTGACAAGAGGAGTGGCAGCATGAGATGGGTGGAGGCTGGACCGTATCAGAGTCCAATAAACCATAATAAAGAGTTGAGAGCTTCATTCAAGAGTAGCCACAGAGCACTGAAGGCTGTGAACACGGGTAGAGGCTGGACCATATCGGAGTCCAATAAACCATAATAAAGAGTTGAGAGCTTCATTCAAGAGTAGTCACAGAGAGCTGAAGGGTGTGAACATGGGAAGACGTGGTCAGAGTCTTGTCTACAAAGCTGACTCTGGATGTGAGCAGAGAGAAAGCCAAAGAGAGGAGGCCTGAATGCAGACTTTCGGGAAAACATTGTGTCAGCCTGGAAACCTGCAGAGAAGAGTGGAAGGAGGTGGGCAGAGTTGAGAATGATACAGAAAAGACATAAAGGAGGGTGTGAAGACTGACAATTGATGTCAGGCTGGTCCAACCTTTGGCACTGTGAGACCCATTTCAGGATTTACAGCTTTATTTTTAAATTGCCTATTATCTTTTCTGGGGGATTTAAGAGAAGAAAATACAAATATATGCATGAAGAACCACTTTCAGAATGTGCTTAGCAGTGCTCAGACTTTTACCCACATCTGTAGGGTGAGCAATGCTGAGAGCTGATTGCACTCTCCATCCTCAGACCCTGGACATAGAGTAGGCCCAAGCACCAGTTCACACCAGCAGAGAAGAGGCACCCCTCACTGGATTCTAGAAATTTTTGAAGTGACACCATCCTTTCCTTCTCCTTCCTTCCCTTGCTCTCCTTCATCTTCTCAACTTATTCCTAAGTTTCTCAAGTGTGAGCAGTTACACTTACTCAAATAGACATTAAAGTTTATATAGAAATAATGAGCAAGGCACAGGTTTAGAGTTTACCAGGTCTGGGGTCAACAAGACGGCTCCATGGGTAAAGGCTCTTGTCATCAACACTGATGACAGGAATTTGATCTCTGGGCCCTACGTGGCAAAAGGAGAGAAAAAGACTTCTGTAAGTTGTCCTCTAACCTCTACAAGTGCACCATGGCATGTACATGTGTCAACACATGCACACAGACGCGCGCGCGCGCGCGCGCGCGCGCGCCCGCGAGCACACACACACACACTAAACAAAAAAGTGCCAAAAATTAAGTTTATCAGGACTGAACCTGGCTGCCAGCTGCTTTCTGAATATAAGACTTCCTACTTAAAATGCATCAAATTGGATTTTACATAGCAAGCATTCATATGCAAAGACAGCATAAAACCTGAGTATTAAAGCAGCTAGGTGTACCAAGAAATGAGAAAGGAAAGCAGGCTAAACTCAGAAAATAATAAAACTATAAAATTGTAATTGTAACAAACTTTGGAGAGGAAATAAGCCATCTTCTCAGAAACTATAGTGGAGAGGGAAACCTGTAAATGAGATTTACAGGGAAAGTAACTTCAGCAGAGACTGGCGTGAACAGAAAGATGCAGCCAAGCACCCTCTTACCTAACCTTGAAGACATCAGCTCCTTGATGAAGTGCGTAGCATAACAAGAGTATGTCTGTCTGGCAATGATTAAGTACCGAACAAAAAAATGAATTGCTGTGAAGTTCAGGGTGCCCCTTTGCAAGAGCAACAGATGTTAAACCTTCCATAGGATAATGTTTTCCATGAAAGGTCAATTAGGAAGAAATTTCTCCTACTCCATGGAGTGCGCCAGGGTATTTTGAAATCATTAGAGTGCTTTTTGTTTTTGTTTCTTTGTTGTTGTTATCTCATTAAATACTTTGGAATTTATTCCTTGACAATTCTATACGTGAATGTTATGGATTTTGATCACACTCACTCCCCACTACCCTGCTTTAGTCCCTTGATTTACAACTACCTGAGTTTAATTAGAGTTGCCTGCATGAGCATGATTATTCACCCAGCACAGGCAACTTGCCAGTGGCTACGCTACTAAAGAAAAATGGCTCCCTTCCCTCAGCAGCCATCAACAGTCAATAGCTTGTAGGGGTGGAATCTTGTAATCCCCTCCCCACTCATGTTGGAATTTTGATTGGCTTAATCTTGTACAGGTCTTGTGCAAGTAAGCACAGCTGTTGTGAGCTAATGAGTACTATGGCATGTTAGGTCCAGAAGACAGCATCCTCCATCCTGACATTCTTTCCACAGACCTTCCTGAGCCTTAAGTGTGGGAAGTTTGATACTGATTTCCCCATTTATTCTTAGTACTTTAACCCATCCCTAGTCATTGCATTGCCTACTGCCCTCTGCAAACTGAAGCTTCTCAGACCAAAGTTAATAACAGCACAGATCTGTGGATATAAACATTAACATTTAGAAGGATTTTTGTCTTAAAATAAAAGAGAAGTTTTCAGTCAATTTTCGATTTAATGTTCATCTCCTTGTTTTATGCATGCAGGATATGATATGCTTATGATAATAACCATCATAAATAATTTTGTATCTTTGTTTTCATACTATATTGAAAGAAATCTTCAGTTACCGGATTGTCTTCATTATTCTCATTTTGACAACTAATCACCTACATCAACATTATATGATTATTGTACATTTTTCATTTCCTTGTTTTTCTTTACTAAAATATTATTAAACTTTTTTACTTTGTTTTTAAAAGGGGACATTTTAAATTACTGTTATATTATAGAATCTACTTTGAAATCATGTCAATATGAGAAGAAAATTGCTCACAAGTGCCATTTTGGATGCATCAACATTTTCAATTATTTATGTGCATCTTCAATTCCCTGTCAAAACAGAGCAAAGGGTTCGTGGATTCTACACAGTAATGCTCTTATGCCCGAGGTGTTGAGTTTTGCTTTAATGATTTTTTGGTTCTTTTCACCATTGTCTATAGTTATAGGTACTCACACTGCCCTCACTTGGAGCTGTGAGATTATTTATCAACCCTGAAATCAATGTTCCGATGAACTTGTGTCTTAGTGTGTTGTTTGTCTCACAGGAATGTAAGAGTCATGAAGGTCCAGGCGGCGGTGGTGCACGCCTTTAATCCCAGCACTCAGGAGGCAGAGCCAGGTGGCTCTCTGTGAGTTCAAGACCAGACTGGTCTACAGAGTAAGATCCAGGAAAGGCACCAAAACTACATAGAGATACCCTGTCTTGAAAAACCAAAAAAAAAAAAAGGTGGGGGGTCATGAAGGAGAGGATCTGCATGTCTTGCCCAATGTTGTCTGTCCAGAGCTTGGAAGAGAGCCATGCCATGATTAAGTTCTGACTCACTGAAAATGAGTGGATTAACAAAACCCAGAGAGGCCACTGACTAAGAGAGAGAGAGAACTGTGTTCGATATTCTGCACAGATATTGTCTAATGCAAAAGAATCAACTCAGGTATGACCTTCATTCCTGGCACCAATCCATAAGGCCAAAGGCTTTTTTAAGAGGTTTTAACTCCATAAGTTTGCACACTTGATCACTTTGTACTTCTTCCAGAAACATAGGAAAAAAAAAAAAGAGGCAAAAAAAGAGGGTATCAGATATCCCTGGAACTGTAGTTACAAGAGGATGCAAGGTGCTTGATGTGAGTACTGGGTCCTCTGGAACAGCAACAAATGTTCTTTACCACTTAGCCACCTCTACAGCCCCTCCTGCAAGTAATTTTTGACTTGTAAAATTTTAACATAAAATTAAAATATCAAGGTTGTAGTTTTTCTTTAAGAAGTAGAACGTGCCAGCCCATCCCCTCACTGGACACCACAGCAGGAGAGCTGTCCCTGTGCCCCCCTCACAATTGGGAGAGCTGACCCCACCCTGTATTCAGGAGAGATGGCCCCACCCTTCCCCACAGGAGTGGGAGAGCTGGCCCAGATGTCATGGGCCCAGGAGAGCTGGTTCTGCTCCTTGCTGGAGGAAATGGTCCCAGTGATCAAAACAGCCAGCTCAGTTACCATCCAGACCCACATCCTGGGCCTTGGATTGGCCCACCCTAACATCTACCTCATCTATAATCTGCTGGAGTATGTGTCCTTCAGAATGATAAGGGAAGGATCTCCATGACTCAGGTCAACAACAGCATATCTGAATAGAGTTTTCATGAGGGTTCAGTGATCATGGTGTGCCAGAGGCCTTGAACCAGACCAAAGACTCATTGCAATGAACAATGAACATTTTGTGGGTAAGGCTGAGTGGAGAAAATAGTATACTGTGTGACACACTGGGATGTGTGCCACTAGGATGAATGAAGAGGTGTTGGAAAGGCAGAAAAGAGAGGTGTGTTTTTTGTTTGTTTGTTCATTTGTTTTTTGTTTGGTTTTTAATTAATTTATGGGGGCACACTGCAGGGGTAAAGGTCAGATATAGAGGGACTGGGAGGTGAGTGGGATTGGGGTACATAATGTTAAATTCCCAATGAATCAATAAAGAATTATGCTAAGAAAGAAAGAGAGAGAGAGAAGGAAGGAAGAAAGGAAGGAAGGAAGGAAGAAGGAGGGAGGGAAGGAAGGAGAGAGAGAGAGAGAGAGAGAGAGAGAGAGAGAGAGAGAGAGAGAGAGAGAGAGAGAGAGAGAGAAAGAAAGTAGGACATGTTCAAAGCTACAGGTATCTCCTTTACTAATCTGCATCCCAGTTAGCTTTCTGGGGTGCAAGCAAGAGGGCACAATGGCCACAGTTTTGCTTGGAACAATGCACAACCCTGGCTTTGAACATGCAGATGCATTGGTCCTTCATCATGCATGCCCTGTACACTTGGAAAGAGGTGTTAGGAGCTACTGGCTCAGGCCTTAAGTCCCTGATTGAGCTTGGAAAATTACACTGACAATCAGTGGACATAATAACATGTTGTTGATGTTGTCATGAAGGCATTTAGGTTTCTGATAATGGCTTCTTTCTCCAGGAGATCCATATAGCAATAAAGCCTTCCCTTGAAGGTGAAGGAAATTTACATGTTTACTCAGGATTATAAATTAAGTGAAAATATCCTGAGTTGAAGAAAGGGTTCTTTCCCAGACACATGGAACCTCAGTTTGTATTACAATTTCTCCCTTATGTGTCACTCACTGGAAACCTTTCAGTAAGAAACATAACTTGAATGGCAGGGGCTCACATGTGTAAAGTACATTATGATGGTTGTTTTTTAAAAAGTATTATGAGAACCAGAGAGATGACTCAATGGTTACAGTGCTTGCAGCTTGAGCATGAAGACCTGACTTCAGATCCCCAGAACCCACATTTAAGAAAGCCAGGTGTGGCAGCACACTCCTGCAATCCCAGCTCCGGAAGTGGAGATCAAAGAATCCAGTGGCTCATTGGCCAGCCATTCCTGCTCATCATATGTCCTCCAGGTTCAATGAGAGACCCTCCCCCTAAAAAGCTTCCTGGGTTGTTCCTCATAGCTTGCTCGGCATAATTTCTTATACCATCCACACTGACCCACCCAGGGTTGGCACCAGCCTCTGTGAGAAGGGCCCTCCCACATCCATCCACTACCAATCTGGTGGGGGAATTTTCTCAATTAAGGTTCCTTCCTTCTAAATGATGTCAGCCTGTGTCAAGCTTGCATAAAAACTAGCTAGCAAGGTAATTATGATCACTACTAGACGTGGATGTAACTGAAACCATAGCTAAAAAGCAAGAGCCATGTTAGTTTTATTGTGGACAGAACAAGCAAAATGGACCATACTATGCTACAGTAATACAAAATTTCAGCAACTTATGCATGAGAGTTCAATGTTTACTCATGCATTGCCTGTTCTAACTCTGTTCTTCTCAAAGCAGAAGTCGTGTGCCAGCTTGGAGGTCTAGACTGTTTCTGTGTTTAGACCCCAGCATTTTACCATGCACCTTCCATGACTGCATGGGACACTGAGTGTGCAGAAGCCATACCTCTTCTGCTCTGTTTCTATGTGCTTAAGACCATAGATCAAAGCCAGTCACAGATGCCTGTCTATCCATGAGCAGGATGGGAAAAGTTCAGCATAGTAGCCAGACTTGGGCTAGAAGGTACACTACAGAAAAAGCAAGAGCACATCATCCCGTTAACTGAAATTTTGATGAAGCCATGCCTAAAATTCTTTATGTGGACATTTTTCATTTCCTTAGCTTATTGTTACCTTAGCAAAACTATGTCATCTAAAGGACAACAGGACCTCTCAGTGGGCAAAGGTGCTGGCCATACAAGCCTGGTGACCTGAGTTTGGTCCCTAGAACCACATAAGTGTGGAAGGAGAGAACCAATTCCACAAAGTTGTCTTCTGGCCTCCACAAGTTCACTATGCCATGTATGAGTCCCAAAACACACAAATGATGATCATGATGATGATGATAAATAATAATAATAAATAACATAAAAACACAGTTATGGTTATCATTTTTAATCTAGCCTGTGGCTTGTGTGTTTATTGGCTTTGTTTTCTTCTGTTGTGGACCTGACTTTCCATGGAATAATTCCTTTTCTACACACTTATGAACTTTGTCTTTCACTGAGACCATATTGAGAAGAACTATCACATCAGGCTCTTTCGAAATTCTAAAAAGAGAACTCCAATGGCCACATCATAAATATTTATTGACAGAATATTAAATAAATAAGGACTCACCTTACAGGCTCTGAGATAGATGCCCAAGGAAACAAATTTTCAGTAACCAAGACTCGATTCAGCAACTGCATTACAAGTCAGAAAACAGACTCTAGAACAAGCAACTGGGTTTTGTTTGCTACCCATAGTTCCTGATTTCTTTGTGCCTTTTTGCTAACATGAGTAGCTTTTTGAGTTCAGCAGTTCCGGCTCATCTGCCTGGGATTTCAGCACAGAATCACCAGCATGTTGGGCTCAGCATGCACAAGCCCTCCTTTGCTTCCTTCTACATGGGGAGTTAGAAATAGAAAGAAATACCCATTGTTACAAAGAAAATGAAAATCAGACTTTATGCAGGCTTTGCTGTAGATGGCATTTCACACTGAAAACCTCACAGAGTCATTGTAGGAAGGCTGGGAAACTGACACAATGCTACGCCTATGTTCTAGCCAAGCCTGGAGCAGCAATCAGGCACTGGGACAATAGTGAAGGGTTTGCCTTGGGTGTACACAGTGGCTGGTTCTTGGCAAGCAAACCACAGATACGGGGAGGAGGCACAATATGGAAGCAATATGATTTGCTACCTAATTGTCTGCAATCCAGAAGGGTGGTCACACTGAATGATAATACACAGAGGAAAGATTAAATGTAATAACATAATGTTCATGCTCTGCTCTAGAAGTTATTACTTCTGGCACCATGGAGGCAGATGGCTGGCACTGGCCACTACCAAGCAGTGCTAAATGGGTAAGTGGTGCTGAGGAACACAGTCATCTATGGGGAAAATTACAGTAATGAACTGCATCGACTGTGAAAACTCAGTGAATTTGGTTAAATACAGACTGTGATTCCATTTGCTGCAAAGCCATTGGACACACTCACTCCCTTGTGAAGGTCCTCACTCACAGCAATAAACCCGACAGGAAAAATTGCTGCTGTTTTTGCTGCTAGTGTGCTGCTCTTCTCCCTGAAAGGCTTGATCAAGAAAATAGAAGGAGCCCCTTCTTTCTACTGTGCCTAGGGTTAGCAAGTTCATACACACACACAGTCATCTAAGTCAGTGATGGTTTTTCTAGAAGGGCCGTGCAAATATGATAATAGTTACCTTGAGGCTGGGTAGGGACTTGGTTCCATTAGAAGAAATTTTTATAAGGTTGTTATTTGCTGTTTGTCTTATTTTTAGGAAGTTTCCCACCTGCATTAGATTAAGGGCATGCAGTGTAGTTTAGGCAATGTGGATGGAGGTGTGGCCACAGAGCAATGGCAGAGGCTTCATCTCTATAGGATTTGCAGGTTCATAACAAGGTTACATAAAGGGAAGGACTGGAGAGTCGCTGCAGCTTGGGACGTGCTGCTCCTCAGCCCTGCTAGTCAATCAGCCTTTTCAAATTTTTATTTTTCTGATGATCCATTTTTGTTATCCTTGATAAAAAGATAAAAAGTTTGTGATAGATTGGAAATTTAACACAGTCTTTCATCACAGAGTATTTGGAAAACAATAAATTGGATTATAGAGGCAGGTTTAGTTTGCACGTCTTACAAGAGATAGGGCTTTAGGCAAATGACTAATCAATCTGTATTTTCGGTTCTCAACATTTGTTAAGTGGTAAATTATAGCACAATTAAATAACTGTACGTATCACAAACTGCACACAAGCTATTACAGGATTGCTAAAGTGTGGAGCCAGTGTACTCCCACTCTCTGAATAGCACAAGCAGAGCTGTGGATTCAGTATAGTGTCCTAAAAGGATGCGCACACCAGGTAGCAAGGACTTTTGTTCCACTACTTCAGTCAAGCAACAAATATATACTGAGCAGTAGCTCTGTCCAAGACATAGTTTCCATGACTAGAGATGACCAAGTAGACAAACACTGTCAAAGACTCCAGGCAAAGTGGAGTCTGCGTTTGAATGGGGGCTGGAGTCAATACAGAATAAATAACTAAATAGATAAATAATGAATAAATAAAACAAAAAATTGCAAGATTCTAGCAAGGAACTATATATTGCACGCTAGATATTATATAAGCTAAATATGTAGCTATGAGTAGGAACTAATTATTTCTACTAGTTGAGACTCACAAAATAATTTCCAGAACATTCTCCATGTGAGGACCATACAATACGATTCAAGTTGAGAAAGTGCCTAGTATTTGATGATGGTACTGACAATGGGGACTGTTTTGTCTTTGGTCTAAGGCTGATTCCAGTTCCTGCTCCAGAACAATATTTCTCCACTCTCAATATTTTAAATTACTTGGATATTTACCATTTGCTATTCTTATAACTCGCTGCACTATCATATAAGTAAGAAAACAATAAATACCTTGTGACCCAGACATTCAACTAATTGTGAATTAGTTGAATTCTAGCTGTAGGGTGCATTTTACAACCAGGATCTGATTTCCAGCCTGACAAATTTAGTAAAACAAAAAAACAAAAAAACAAAAACAAAAAATAACGAAACAAAATCTTTTTAAAATTGAAATTCAGAATCCCCAAGTATCAAAGATGAATTTTTCTTGGAGATTTGTTTTTATTTCTCCTTTTTGTTCTCCTATAAATAGAATTCTAGATGATTTTAATCAGTATGGTCAAGACAAAGTAAATCAGGTATCAACAATGATTTCCTTTATTTATCTAGAAAATCCCATCCATTGTAGCAGTGAGTCTGGCCTCCAAAGGGAATGTCCGTCCTTTATGTTGTATTGGAAACAGCTGACATGACTAAACGTGGGTTTCATTTCTTGGATTCCAAGCATCCAAAAGTTTCTATGTCCACTGACTATGAGTGAAGATGTGATGTGTGCAATATGATTTCCTTTAAAGGAGAAAAACCCACAAGGAAATGAATCCTGCCTCCCAAATAGTTAAGCATGAGGAGATAATCCAGGCGGCACCTGGGAAGGATGGAAGGTACATAGTGGCCATTGGAAGTCTTTAGAAGAAACAATTCATAGGAAAAAAAAAAACCTCCATTAAGAAAAGGCAAACATAAATTTAGTAACTTGATTTGAAGATAACCTAGGGAAACAGAAAGTGGAAATGTAGTGGGAGAGAAGTTAGAGTTGGAATTAGACTTGAAGAACATTTTGAAAGAGGGATTTTACTGGAGATCAGGCAGAAAAACAAACTTAGATCCTCAAACATTGGAAGAACAAGAAACTGGAAGATTAAAAGGCCCAAACGTAGAGTTAATGTGTTGCTTTGGGGAAAGGTTCAGCCAAGAGCCTGATTAAGACTAAATGTTTAATAAGAAGGCCAGCTGTTTTTCAAGTAACTGATATTGAGCTAAGGGGAATAGATTGGACATTGACACAGTTGTTAATGGGTTTTGAGGGACCTGGGAATGCATCTGGTTTGTAGATTGTCATACTGAATTCACGGAGGTTTGGGATTAATCCCCAGCAGAATTGTGCAAGGTGTCCAACACCTCAAATCCCACAGTGCTGGAAGTAGTAGTGAGAAGATCATAAGTTCAAGGTCACCCTCTGCTGTGTAGCAAATTTGAGATCAGCTTCAAATAAAATAAAAAGATGAGTTTTTAATTATGGGTTGGATATAGCTGTCATTTGAAGAGTTCTAAATTTTAGATTAAAAACAACAAATATTTGGAATATATTTGAGAAGATAGAGAAATATAAGAAAAGAAATAAATAAAGTAGTGGGCTGACATCTGTTGTCCTGACCTTATGGTTGTCACTGTTTTGAATTTATATCAATATGACAGTATAATAATTAACAGCTAATTATTATCCATGACCTATTTCTTATAAAAAGCCTGGTGCACATTGTCGGTGTTCATGTTTTATGTCCTCCAGGACCTGTGGCAACTTGAATTACAGTTTGAATCTTAGTAGACACTAAAAATAACATCCAACATGATAGCCTTTACTTATTTCCCACATCCACATCACACAGGGGAACTGACTGCTCCTGACTGGTATCCAGACAGTTAATTTATTCAGCAGACATTATATACTCTGAGACATTTTACGGATAATTTGATGTCACTGAAAGTTTATTCTCTACATCCCCTGTATGAGAAGTGGCACATTTTCACTTGCAGATGTAGAATTCAATTGATGAACCTCTAGAGAATGGCACATAGAAACCTTTTGTCATGTGCCCCACTTAAAGAAATCTGCACAAACAGCAAAGATACAGGATAGAACATGACATGCAGTTGGAGGAATAGGAGTGGGGTGGATCTGGGAGATGTTGAGGGGAGGGGGAGGGGTGAATGTGATCAAAATACAGTGTATGAGATTATCAAATAATTAATACATTGCTCATTTAAATATACATGTATGAATCTAAGCTTTCCACATATTCAGTGAATCTCTTATCTTTGTTCTTGTCAAAGGCATAGTTTTATTAACACTAATTGTAAATCTTGGTGGAACAGAATATTGGTTAGTTTTAGTTTGTCTAATCACTGGCTTATTTAACATGAAAATGTAAATGACATCCTGCCTTGTTTCATTTAGTTTTATATAGGGTTTTTTTTCCTCTAAAATTATAAAAGAAAGGAAGCCTTAGGTGTTATACTGTGCAAAAGTGGATGAATAGCAACAGGGAAGTACTCAGATAATCACCAAGAAAAACCAGCAGGAAGTTGAAGCAACCTTCTTTACAGTGGCTAATAGAGACCAGGGGACATTTGAACATTGAATTCTCACATAAAATGATAAGATGCAAAATTGAGAAGTACTTTTTCCTTCCTAGATTTTAAAAGATAGCCTTGCCTTGATTTGCACGTGCCCTAAAAAGGGTCTTCTATGTTATGGAATCCTAGAGAATGCGTGACAGCTGTTTGCATATTCATGATAAGTTTTTTTTGTTTGTTTGTTTTTTTGTTTTGTTTTGTTTTTCGAGACAGGGTTTCTCTGTGTAGCTTTGCGCCTTTCCTGGAACTAACTTGGTAGCTCAGGCTGGCCTCGAATTCACAGAGATCCACCTGGCTCTGCCTCCCGAGTGCTGGGATTAAAGGCGTGTGCCACCACCGCCCGGCTAAGTTTTTTTTTTTAATAGGTGGCTTTGTAAACAGTGTAAAGCACTCAGCTTGGAAACATAATAATTTACAGTCTAGAGTGAACAGTAGTTCATAAAGTGCTTTGAGTCCATTGTCTTGGTGTGGGTTCCCAGGCAGACAGGTCCTGAGATGGAAATACATGTAGGAAATATAAGGGAAGAAGCAAAGAGAAATTGGGATGGACAAAGGACACAATGAGCTATCATGTGGACCAGGAAGGACCCAGCTGACCCACAAGGAGCTTTGAAGCCATGGTAGTCCTTGAGGAGTGCTATTGGTTGGAGGTATAAGCCTTGGGTTTCATGATTCCTTGTCAGTCAGCCATTATATCTCTAGGCTACAGTAAGAATGGGGAATGGCCTTGAAAAACAGAAACCAGTTCAGCCGAGGTAAATACAATAGCCTTTAAACATTTGGGTATCCCATTATTCTCCAGGGCAGGTTTGCCTGAGCAAATAGCCATAGAGGACCTTGGGTGGCAAGCAGCCATCATCATGCAGTAATGCAAGACATTTCCTTCCAGAAACCTAGCCTCTCCTTAGGCAACAGGATCTTGATCTGAATACCAGCTGCACTGTATCAAAGGTATGAGGGATTAGATATCATCTCTCAAACCTCTGACTAGTCAACCTTTTGCCACAGATTTCTTCAGATTATGATCTCAAAACATACCCTTGGTGAGTGTTCTTGGTCAGTGTAGGCCTAGGAACAAATTTTGCTCACTCTCTCTATCTTTCTCCTCCCCCTTCATCTTCATCTTCTCCCTGACATAATGTATCTGGGTGAATCTGAGTCTGTGGAATCTTTCTATTTTATGTATGGCTACTACTATTTACTATTACATCTTGTCTCATTCTCTTCATTTTATCTCCATCTCTAACATTCTAAGGCTCACTATGGGCCTTTCTAGGTCAGTTTCATGCAATGAATGGACCCAGATTTGTGGTCAATCAGTGAGGCTTCTGTTTCTTTCTGTGAATGAGAGGAACACGCAGTCAGTCTTCAGAAGATTTTCAGTTCTGTCTCTACTGTATCCGTTCATAGCTCATAGGTGCATCTTTGCACCTACCTGCTCAAGTAGGAGTATGTAGCTGACTTGGACTTTCTCTGGGCCTTAAAGTATGTGTTCAGCCTCCACCTGGACTATTCTGCCGTAATCCTGCAACCCTAACACATGTATTCATTCACTGTTCCCAGCAGGAAAACTTCTATGCACAGGGATGATAGAAATGGCAATTCTGGGTCTACAGTCACCATCAAGTGAGTTCGTTTAACCAGGGCAGAGACACCATCAGGTGAGTACCTCTTCATCCTGACTCATGCTTGCAAAGCCTCCATTATACCTAGCTGGATAGCATGGGCAAGGCTGGTATGTCATCCATCCCTATATCTTTTTTCCCAGAATTCATCGCGTTTTCATAAACACATACTCTTGCTGGGTCCTAACAACTCCCTTGGGGGAGGGGGTGAGAAGGCACAGCATCAACAACACAGACAATGGGAGTCAGGTGAAAGGCAAACAGACTCATTTATTCAGTAATGGAGAAGGCCTTATATATCCTTTTCCCAGCACCCAGGCTGTGTCCCAATCTGGTGACATTGCATGGCCATCCCTCATTGGCTGGGCAGAATCAGGAGTCCTAACAGAGATCTGGTGACATTGTACAGTCATCGCTCATTGGCTGGGAGTGATCAGGAGCTCTAACAGCACCCGTTGTAGGCCCTCAGGCAGAATTTGCAAGATCATGAACTCTGGACAGCATCTGTTGCTAGGCCCTCAGGCAGACTCTAGGTTGGCTCATAAGGAAGTATGTTTTGTGCATGCCTTGACAACTGGCTTAAACCAATTTCCTCAACCTTATGGGCCTGTCTTACTAGAACATCCACAGAGTCCTGTGATCCTGGTAAATCCCTATATTACTCAAATAGTTGTGGGCATTTTTACTTCTCCATCTCAAAAGTTATTTGAGGATAAGATTGACTGATATCTTTGCAGCTAATGGCTCAGCTTTCACAGGCTTCTTTTAGAATTCATGAGCACACTGATTATGGTGGTACCAAACTGTAATTTCAATTATTCTGGAGGCTGAGGCAGGAGGATCACAAATTCAAATCCAGTCAATGCCTCAAAGTATGATTAAGACCAACTTGAGAAATTCAGTGAGAACTTTTCTCAAATATTAAAAAATTCAAGAGGGCTAAGGGCTAATAGTAGATCACTTTTACAGCACACACAGGAGACTATGGATATAGCACACACACAGGAGACTATGGATGCAGCACACACAGGAGACTATGGATGCAGCACACACAGGAGGCTATGGATGCAGCACACACAGGAGGCTATGGATGCAGCACACACATGAGGCTGTGGATGCAGCACACACAGGAGGCTGTGGATGCAACACACACAGGAAGCCATGGATATAGCACACACAGGAGACTATGGATGCAGCCCACACAGGAGGCTGTGGATGCAGCATACACAGGAGACTATGGATGCAGCACACACACACACACACACACACACACACACACACACACACAGGAGACTATGGATGCAGAACACGCAGGAGGCTGTGGATACAGCACACACAGGAGGCCGTGGATACAGCACACACAGGAGACTATGGATGCAGCACACACAGGAGGCCATGGATACAGCACACATATGAGAATATAGATACAGCACATACAAGAGACTATGGATGCAGTATATACAGGACACTCTGGATGCATTGGATCCTCAGTACTACAGAAGGAAATGTGATGGGTAGTATCCATGAACTGTTTCATATTCTTAAAAAATAAATTAGAATCTTAAGAGAGTTTGTTTGGAGATTCTTGCAGGGAGCACAGCTCTTATACACCCTTGGCCAAGGACTGATCTATCTTAATCAGGGAAGGATCCCTTCTTCAACTGACTATGTGGCTTCAGGAGGAATGCACATAGAACCAAGAGGAAAGAAGGAGTCTCACCTAGCTAGCCTAATCAGCCAAATCAGGCCTGGACCAGCAGGTCATTCTTTGGTAACAGGGTTCTGATAGGGATGTGCCAGGGGACGAGAAAGATAGAAAAGAAAGAAGATAGAAAACTGGGGTTGGGACATCTTGCACAAGCTTTACCTTATGCCAGGCAAGTTTATTAAGAATTACAGCATATTATGTACTATTTGCAGGGTGAGGGGAATGGCCAAAGTCAGCAGAGAGCTAAGTCAGACAATGATAGCACAGAAAGCATGGGATGCCTCAAACATAGCTGCCTGAGGACTGATAACCACAGTCCAGGGATAAGAGTCAAGTTCCTAGAAACTACAACCTTGACTCCTTCGAGGAGGAACTGACCAGCCTTGCCAAGTTCATTCCTGGACAAGAATAGAGAACTAAAGTTCCCCTAATCCGTCCTTTCATCGGGGCCTCTGAGTAAGTCTTGGGTTGGTGTGTGCCCCACATAAATCAACCCCGACAAAAACAATGGCATGACAGATGTTATGCCTTCACATCCAAGTTAGAACCTTAACACCAGCTATCACTGCCAACTTGATGGCTATGTTTTTCAGCAATGCACTTGCTTTGATCATTTCAGAGCTTCAGAGCTCTGTAATGAAGGAGTCCTGCTCTCCTTTTAAACACAGCTTATTTCCACAGAAGGTGAGTTCTTAACTAAAGGAACCAGAAATCAGGAATACCCAGAGGAGCCTTCCCAGTGAGCTGAAGCTCCTGCATCATTTAGTTCACAAGCTTATCTGACTTGGAGCTCTGTCTAAGAACTCACCATTTGACAAATACAGTGGACATTTCTTAGCATCCTCAGCACCTCAGCACCCGGAGGGGAAGTGAGCTCCAATTTGTGGCTCAAAGGAACGCATAAGAGCCCAATTGGAAGGTAAACCTGTGAGAATGCTCTAAGTCAGAAACAAGGAAATAGCTGAAAGTTATCAGTAAAATCAACCTGGAAAGATGCCACGTTGACTTCCTTGCACCGTGGAATCAAGGGTCAAGACTGATGTGAGACTCTTAAAGGCTCCCATTGTGTTGACAGCATGTGCTCTGTTGCAGAAGAACGTGGCTGCTTGCACATCACAGCAAACCACTGTTCTTTTCTGTTGTGCTATCCAGTTGGGAGGCAGAGAGGCTTTGGAGTGAGTTTAGGCTCCCAGAGCCTTACATCAGAATTACATCTCATTTACCAAGGCATTCAGCAGGCAAGTTGAAATAATCTAAAATAATTTTGTCCAAGTCTCTTGTTTTCTATTAACAAATTAAACACATACTTAAAAATATCTTTCTCTCCTGAGTTGTATTAAAGCCCTAATGCCCTAAAAGTATACTAAAAGTTTCTTTTCTTTATAGGTAAGGTCAAGATGTGCACTTGGTGTATTTTTGGTTAATGATCATAATTGAAAAAAAAAAGTGCAGGGTTCTGCTCTGAAGCTAAATAGGATTTTTTAAAAGATATATTTATTTTCATTTTATCTGTGTGTTTGTTCATGTATGACTATGTGCACCACATTTGTGCAGTGACCCCAGAGGCCAGAAGAGAGCATCAGATCCTCTAGGAACTGCAGTTATAGATAGTTATGAACTACCATGTGGGTGCTGGAATCAAACCCAGGTCCTCTGGAAAAGTAATGAGTCCCCTCAGCTGCTGAGTCATCTCTCTAGCCTCCTGAACATTTAGGATTCTTTTCTGAATAATAATTACCAAGAGAACTGCCCCCCCCCTCAGCGATGGCTTAGAGGGGCTATTCCACAAAACCCTCTCTCAGAAGCTGTAGGGTTTTTTTTTCTTCCTCATTTCCAGATAAACAAGTCTAAGATACCTCAACATGCATCCAGTTTGGGAAGTAAAATTAGCCTTTTGAGCACAGTCATATTCTAGGCCTTGGTAAATGGCCAGAGTTGAGGGTGACAAGGTTTAGTGACAATAAGCAATGACTCTTTATCACTTTTCTACTCATTATCTTTTCTCCTGGATGTCAACTCCTTTCCATATGTTCATCACATCTTATGGTTGAGCTTTCCCAGCCTCCCAGTTGTGCTTACAATAAGCAATACACCTTTGAATATTATTTTAAAAGAAGGAAAATATTTTTCCTTGAAAACCAGTCCTGAAAGGCACAATTGGTGTTGAATTGTGTGTGTGTGTGTGTGTGTGTGTGTGTGTGTGTGTGTGTGTGTGTTAGGGCCAGGGGAAGACCTACATTCTATTTAGCCAATGAAGAAACATCAGATACAATCAAAATTCAATTGGCAAAGCTCCTTCAGTGGGAGAACATTTCTTATGTCTCTGGTTGAACACCATATGAAATAACCAATTTGTATTTAGGGAAGTAATCAAACAACTTACTCATAAACCTTAGATTCCTTTTCTCTAAGGCCCAGTGAGACAGATCAGCAGGTAAAGGTGCTTGCCACCAAGCATTATGACCTTAGCTTGACCCCTAGTGATCTCCATCTTATGCACTGTGTCATGTGCATACCTCATGCCACCCCTGACACACACACACACACACACACACAGAGAGAGAGAGAGAGAGAGAGAGAGAGAGAGAGAGAGAGAGGCACACGCAAAAATTAAAAAAAAAAAGAGTTTAAAAGAATCAACCTAGGTTTAACTATGTTTAAGACTTTAGGACCATCATATGCATACCACAAGAGAGATGCAAGATTGAGACAAGTGTGGGGAAAATAAAACAGGAAACATAATCCATCCCCTTTCCTGCTCACCTTAGGATGGCAAGAATGATGTCTTAGTCAGAGTTACTATTGCTAAGATGAAACACCATGGCCAAAGAAATTTGGGGAGGAATGGTTTTATTTGGCTTAAATTTCCACATCATAGTTTATCATTAAAGGAAACCAGACAGAAACTCAAGTATGTCAGAGACCTGGAGGCAGGATCTGAATCAGAGGCCATGGAGGGGTGCTGCTTACAGGCTTGCTCTTTCTTATAAAAGCAGGACCTCCATCCTAGGCATGATAACACCCACAATGGGCTGGGTCTTCCCACATCAATCACAAATTAAAGAAATGTCATATAGACTTGTCTACAACCCAATCATATGGAGGCATTTTCTCAGTTGAGGCTTTCTCATTTCCAGTGACTCTAGCTCATGTCAAGTTGACATAAACTAGTCAGCACAGGTGAGGAAGCGGTACTATTAGACCTTCGTCTCACTTTGTTATTTTTAAATTAGTGCAAAGCACATGGAAATGAGCTGCATTGGTATAAATAATATGTGCCTGTGTCCTTGTGGTATATGTACACACACTGAAAACACACTTTGGAATAGTGGTCAGTTTCTACGTATTCTCTACAATTTTCCTCTGCTCTGTCATAAGATTGGCTGAAGGGAAAACCCCCAGTCACCGTGCTACTAAATTCAGGACTAAAGTTCTCTCAAGATAGGTTCTATACCCATGAATAACAGTTCATTAATCAGATAGGTACACGAGGCAGTTAGGGACTGAGCTATCTAATGACTGGAATGGTTTATTTCCCGCAAGACTGATAATCACACATAAAAAGGGAAGACAGAAGACAAACACAGCCAGTGGGAGAAAGTCAGGAATGCTTTCAGTTGCCAAACAGGAAGCCGAGCTAGTGGCCCTGGAGTAATCAGCCTTGTTTGGAATACAATTGATCTTGTCAGGGCTAGAACCCTTCCGTTGTTTGTATCCTGCACAAAGAAAAAATAATTGGAAAATTTCTTAATTAGTGTTCCATGCATTGTTCCATTGTTAAGGTAAGCTCTTTGATTAAAGTAAGGGACAGTTTTAAGTACAAACCCATCTGAATTTACATAAACTTATTTAATGCTCCAAGCTTTCACCATCTCCACCCAAATTATCCCCTGTGACATTTGGAATAACAGTGCTGGACTTGAAGCTACATGAAAGAAATGTATTTTGCAGGATCTGCCTCCTGAGGACACAGATGATCAGTCTTCCTTTTCTTCCAGGGATGGAGACACGGTCTTGCTGCATTTCCAAAAGGGTTGCTATTCCCAGGGTCTGCCCATCAGGCTGCCCAGCTGCTCTATGAGTAACAGGAGCTACTCAAGACCCCAAAGAGGGTAAGGAAGAGTCTATTCCTAGTCCCTCTTGGAGATTTTGGTGCTATAATTTGGATAGCTAAGTTCTGTTTTGTTCTTCGTCAGCCTCCAAAGGGATTTTCTGAAGCAGAAACACTGTCCAGCCACTCTGCCCACAGCGCCCCCGCCATTGTATTCTCTTCCTATTACTCCTTTGTGTTGGCTCTGAGCTGGATACCTGAGGACTCAACTAGTCCTCAGATGAAGCCAATAACTGCGCAAAGTCCCCGAGGTTGCCTTCAGCTTGCTTTCCGGCTTGGCTTCAGGCCACTATTCAGTCCTTAATTCCCATATGCAGCCTGTCTTTCTTGAGCATCTATTGTGTGGGACGATCGGAGATAAAGAAGGAAAAACATACATATTACCAGGAGTTTGTATTTCAGTGAAAAGAATCAATAAAGAGCTTAGGCTAGTGAGCCAAAAGACTCTAGAACAGTGATGGTGGGGAGACCTGTTGAGAAACTTACAGCAGGGGCCAGTGAAAGGCCGGGGGCCGGGGGTTTGCAGTAGGCGGCCATGGAGCTACCTGGGATTCTAGTTTCCTGACAACCCCCCCCCCCCACACTATTCCAAAAAAGCAACACAACAGAGAAGAAAACACAGCTGCAAACAAAAGAGGGGGACAGGGCACAAATGTGACCCCGAAAAGCTCACTTTAGACCTTAGACCTGGCTGTGTGTGCTTCTTGGTAAGTCAAGAGGTCAAGAAGACACGAAGGCAGGCTGTAAAATGCAGCTTTCTACCTTGCTAGCAAGAGAAAATATTAAATTATCTTTTTACACTGTAAAGAATGCATTGTGAGCCGGGCAGTGGTGGCACACGCCTTTAATCCCAGCACTCGGGAGGCAGAGGCAGGCGGATCTCTGTGAGTTCGAGGCCAGCCTGGTCTCCAAAGCGAGTTCCAGGAAAGGCGCAAAGCTACACAGAGAAACCCTGTCTCGAAAAACCAAAAAAAAAAAAAAAAAAAAAAGAAAGCATTGTGTTTTCCCCTTGAAGCAAACAGTTCTAATGTATACTTTGATCGCGTTTGTTTAAAAATGGGATGCAGCTGAAGAATACTAGCAATGAATAGCTGCTGGGATGCAGTTCTCTTTAAGGGTGCAGCCCTTGGTCGGTTGACCACGCTCCTGTAGAAGGCCACACTCTCAAGAGCATAGAATAGGAAGCACAAGTTAGGGCCCATGGATTAAAAATACATATATGACACAACGCCGGGTGGGTAGGGAAAGGGGGTGGAGATATGGGAGGAGTTAGGGGTGAACATGATCAAAATACATTTTATGAACTTCTCAAAGAATTTACAAAAGAATAAAAATGGAATCTACTGGAGTTTTACTATATAAAAATATTATGGGAAATTCAGAATACACAAGAAGACGGAGGAAGTAAACAAATTGTAATGGCTTCACTCAGCATTCTGTAAGTGGATTTCATATTGAGCTGTACTATTGTGTTGTGTATTTAAATCATTACTGTTGGTTATAGACATCCCAGTCTGTAACAAACATCCTGGAAACTGTTCACTGCTGTCCTATCATTTGTTAATCTGTTGCTCCAGGAGTGGAATTGCAAGCTGAATGGGAACATATGCATTATAACCTTTCAAAGGAGAGTACCTGTTTACCCACAATCAGGATTGAACTGGTTTTGCTGTCACTAGCATATAGAAGTATTTACTTATTTCTTATCATGGTCACTAGTACTAGCAAATACAAGAAAAGGCTTAATGTCCCTTTCTCTTACTAGATAAACTAAGTGTTTATTTTACATACATTTTGTTCTAAATAAGATTTAATAATTTTATCATAAGGGTCCCATCTTTCTTAAGTCAGATAGGAAATTTTCTCTTCTGCCTTTGTTCTTTCTGCCTGTGTGTTGAAATTTCTCTTAAATACTTTTCATGTGTATGGATATTCATCTATATGCATGTCTGAGGAACATATGCATACATAGCCCATGGGAGCCATAAGAGGGTATCAGATCTCCTGGAACTGAAATTATAGATAGTTGTGAGCCAATATGTGGATGCTGTGAACTGAGCCTAGGTCCTAAGCAAAGTAGGAAGTCTTAGCCATGGAGCTGGCTCATTAGTCTCCTCCTTTGTATTTAATAACGAGTGCTTAAGATCATTTAAGCAAAATAGCACAGAATGAGAGAACAGATTGTTTTTAATAAAGTCTAGGATTTTAGATAAAGTTCGATAGGACTTGTTAGGAATACTCACTTGCTTGATGAGCTAGTTCAAACAGGCTGCAAAGGTGGAACCTGGTGTCTATCAGACAGTAATACTAAAGTATTCTCATCTACCACATGGGGCTTATGAAGAAACTGACCAACCCTCTCTACATCAAAAATATATTTTCTATAAGCTAACAGTCTGGAGATATTGTCATCATACATAATTTCTTCTCATATTTTAGGAGCCATATACAGAAGAAGAAATACCCAGAGAGGCTCTCATCTACAGGGAAAATATTATTAGAGGGAGGCACTCCACCTCATGACGTCAAGGAAGAAAAGCCTTGGCAACCAAATATAGGAAAAGACTAAGTTTTCTTTTGCAATTGTTAAATTGTTTCAGTTTAAAGTGTGGTACTGTGATTTGAGTCACTCACAGTGTGACCAGGAAGAAGCTGTTTGAGTCATCAGCTCTTTATTCTCAAAGTGGTAATAATAGTAGCCCATAGCTCATGTTGTTACTGTGATAAAATTGTAGCAGGATGTCTGTAGCACAGCACATATTTAGTTATGGCACCCTGGAAGTAATGATGTGGTGTAGGAAGCTTCATAAGGGTTTTTCAAGTGTGCTCTAGATGGTCTTAAGCTATAGACAGTACTGGGGGGTGGCATTCATATATTGAATGAAAGGTAAGATTTTTCTGTTCTCCCATGTACAGTTTCGCCATTCTGCATGAAATGACATGTATTTGCATGGCTTCTGGTTTATTCATTAATATTAATGAATATTTATTGACTGTGCATTGTGTCCAGGATCATAATTGGTGCTGATCAAGTACTAGTTTAAAAAAAAAGCAACAGAAAAAAATCATAAATCTTTGATTTCATAGTTTTTGTTCCATGGAGTAGGAAAAGAAAAAAAATGAACCTTAAGATAAAATGCTGTTGGATAGTGGTAAATGATCTGCTTCAAATTCAAGGGTTAGGTGACTGGTTTTAACTGGGAAGAGCCCTTTGAGGAGGTGATCTTAACCAAGAGTGATAGGTTACCTCTACAAAAACTATGGATGAGAGCATCCTTTCCAGATTGGGGCCTTTCAAGGCATGCTTTTTGTTTGTGGAATACTCTCAGTTCCCTAATAAAGAAGAAGAGTGAGAAGATGCCAAGATAGAAGGAAACATTGTTATTTATTCAGTGCCTCTGTTTACCATTCGAGAAAAGCCACCACGTACAACAAAACCCACTATAAGAGTTTATTAAGGGAATAGAGAGGGGGTGTGCATAGGCCTATGGACTAACTGTACAGGAAGAGAAGAAAGGAATAGGTGAAACTTGATTTTATAGGCACCCCGCACATGCGCATATGGGCTTACATAGCTATGCCATGCATTCACATGGGTTACATGATCATGCTGCTTGCAAATTATGTGATCATGCAGTGCAAGGATTACATAGGACATAAGTTCCTAGGATGACTAAGCATCTTGCCTGGCTAGTGGACAGCTCTCACTCATGTAGCTGGGGAAGTGGCTAGGATTTCTAGCAAACATAGACTGTTGTAAGACTAGAAAGAAGTCCCATAGGGTGATAGCATACAGCAGATGGGCTCTCACCTGGATCCACTTCTCCATTCTTTCCTGGCATCTAGAAAGAGCATGTCTCCTGGCTCTCTTGTAGTAAGACTGGGGTATCTGACTCTTCTGCCCAGTGAAATGTGTGTTCTCCATAGAGAAATGGAAATCCATGTGGGCTTTGCCAGTGTCTGTCTCCCTTTCCCGTGAGAGTGGACATGAGTCTTATGTTGGGAGAACTCATTCATCAGTCAGAAAACAGATATCTGAGAGCTTCTTATCTGAGATCAAAATGATAAACAAGAACTCAGCGTTCCTCGAGTAAAGCAACTGAGATGGTGGAGTCATTTGTTAGAACAGCACAACCTGACGTGTCCTATGGGAAATGAGGAATGACTATAAATAAGATGAGGTTAGGGATACAGACAATGACCAGCAATACAGGGTATTCTAGGCAGGAGAAAGTGACAGTCTCTGAGCAAACAGAATGAGGAGCCTGTGAACAGCAGGTGAGTCACACCTGTCAGAAGCTACTGTTTGCAACATCAAGGTTACTCTTAACCTCTCTAAGTCAAATCTCTTAAAATTCATATGTTATGCCTAGTTCTAAGCTAATTGACCTACAGCCGTGAGGCCCCATTGTCCTTGCTGCATTACGGCATGGAAATCAGCAACTTTCTTTACATATATTTGATGACATGAAAGGAAAGAAAGAAATGGTACGGGAGGGAGAGAGAAGGGAGAGGAAGGGAAGGGAAAGAAGGGAAGAGAAGAAGGGAGAGATGAGAGATGGAGAGGGGGAAAGAAGGAAGGAGGGAAGTACAAAAAGAAAAGAAGGAGGGAGGGAGGGAGAGAGGGAGGGAGAGAGGGAGGGAGGGAAAGAACATAGAAAGAAAGAGGAGGGAGGTAAGGGGAGAGTTAAATAGGGAAGAAGGAAAGTAAGGAATGAAGGAGGGGGATGAAAAGAGGAAGGGGGGAGGAGGGAGGGAGGGGTAATAAACTCTCCAAAGACATATTTCTATATAAGCTTCACCTCATTAATATTTTTTCTCCATTATAATCATTTTTTCTTTTAATTTGTCTTACTTTCTGGCTTTGGGGAAATGTTTTTTCAAGAGTTAGTTGTCAAATAAAGAATAATTAATTTGTAATTATTTGTTGTGACTTCCCTTCCTCCTTATTTGAATTCTCGTTTAAAGAAGAAAATATCTCCTTGTTTCAAATTTAATTAAATACAACCCTGTCTAAACCACAAATCAGAGTTACAGTTAACAGTTTCTGAAAGAAAACAAACCAAATACAATACTGTTTGTTTTTTTAACAAGCAAATCAAACCTCAGGCTGTGCACAGATGTCTGTACTTCGGTGGCTCCACGTCCAATGTTTGTTCTTAAGTGTCTGTTAGGACCCACCACTGCCTCACCTTCGCTGAGGACATAGTAATCCCGCATCGAGGCAGGCTGCTATGTAGTTTGTATACACATTCTCATTCAATACAACATTGCAAAGTAGACTTTATCGCTATTCCATTTCACAGATAGTCTGACTCAAGTGAGACAAGTTACCTAAGATCCCACCGCTGCTATTAAGTAGCCATGGCTGAGCAGAGACTGAATCAAGATGAGTTGATAGGGATTGTATATTCATAATTATTATGAAATCTGTGTAACAATATAAGAAAGCCAGTGCAGATACAATGTATTAGAAATAAATGAAGTCATGCTGCCTGTGTGCTGGGGAAGATAGAGAAAGACGTCATGGTTGGTGTTGATTGCCACGTTGAGAGGATTTGGAATCATCTAGAAGACAAACCTCAAGGCAAAGCTACAAAGGACTATGTTAACCAGGTTAGTTGAGGTGTGAGGAGCCACACTGAGATAGGGAACACCATTCCCTGGCATGGGGCCTGAACTCACAAAAAGGGGGAAGTGAGCCAGCACTAGGGCTCATCGTCCTCTACTTCCTGACTGCAGGGCCCTTTAGGCTGCTGCTGGTTTGACTTCCCACCATGATGGATTATTTGTAGAAACAGAAGACACGGAGTATAAGGAGCTTCAAGAACTCTCTTTGACTGGGCTAAAGGTGCATGGTCAACTGCATATGCCTGCCCTTTCTCTGATGAAAAGGGAACACATTCCCTCTCAAACAGACCCAGGCTGTTACTAGGAAGGGAAGTCAGCACTTGACATCCAGGAAACAAATACTCATGTTGTCTTTAGCCCAGATTCCCACTGATAATGTCCTCAGCAAGTCAAGACAATGCTTCCAAAGTGGTAACGGAAGTTCTTGAAGTTACACAGCCTGTCCAAGTTCGCAGGGCTAGTTAGTAAGAGGCAAGACTGGAGGCCACATGTGCTCTCTTTGGCTGTCCTCTCCAGTAGCCTTCCTATGCCATCCCTCTGAGAAGACACACCTATTGTTCAGCTTCTTTCAGCTACAAATCACTTTATTTGCCCCTTCCATCTAAATCATCTTCCTGGACCACAAGCTGCAGAGGAAGCCTGTATGTCCCTGCCAGATCACCTTTGGACAATGTCACCCTGCCATGAGTCTGTTGAAATGGATCTGTGACATTGATGGGAGAAAAAATACACACACTTGTGTCCTCATTGTTCATTCAATGCTGGCCTCAGTTTGGGGAACTTTGGGAGGTGTAGTAACCAGTGCAGACTGAATACAATGGGAGAATGTTGGATGCCTCTCTGTGTTCCTAGGCACTTCTGGCCTCACTTAAAAGGCCTTTCTGGCTTTGTTTTTGTGATGCTTTCATTCCATCCCTCTGGTTCACAGTCACAGTGAAGCCCGGACACAATTGCACATTGTCTCTGCAGACAGTGTCCATGACATTCTGACCTTGCTTAAGATAGGAGAACCTGAGGATTTTCCTCCCATACATAGGGGAACAAGGCATGATGGGGTGTGCCAATGTTCAATGAAAGGACACTGGCAGCTGTTTTCAGTTCCCTGAAAATGAAGGGGGCATGAGGCTGGAGAGCTGTTTAAAATGAATTCTTTGAATTTACTGTTAGAACGCAGGCATTAGCAAAGCCTGCCTTCTAACGCCTGAGCACACAGCTGTGTCTTGGTGGGTAGGGAGGAAAGTCTACTCTCGTCCTCAGGTCTCTAATGAGGTTTCTGAGTTTGTCCAGATCCTAGGAGTGTGGCCGGTGGGGGATGAGTACAGATGAGAACATGAATACCCATTTGATACCCATCCACTTGGGGCAGAAATGGCTGCTGGCAGAGGGTTAGTGCCTTCCTGGGTGTTTATCTCAAATGCAGAGTCTCAGGGTTCCAGATGTCCAAGCAGCCCTCTTTGATAAAATACCACCAAGCTCCTAGCACTGAGGTAAAGCTGGAGACAGAAGCTGTGTCTCCAGTAAAAACACATATATCACATGTACAAAAGAAGCTGGAGGCAGTGAGGCTGCTAACATGCACTTTACCTCCCAAGTAGCAGTCGCTACCTATGTGACATCACCCTATCCATGGCCTCCAGCATGCCACGCGTGCACGCGCACGCACACACACACACACCTATAGTTGGGGAACAACTGTATTGGTGAAATTACTTAGGCCACTCCACATAGTTAAAAGGAGATTTATTTAATGGTGTAACTTACAAATGAAGGGATAGGTAGGTTGAGGGTTCTGGCAAGGATGCAGTGTAGTCCGGCGGTGTTCTCTGGAGAGCTCTGTGGGTCCACCTCTAGTGTCCAGGTTCCCAGCAGCAAGAGAGCACAGCACATCCTGATCTTGGGTCTTCAGGGTCCTCCCTTGGCCCCGCCTTGTAGATGTGACAGTTACCGAAGCCTCAATGGGGGTTGGAACTTCCAGACCAAAGCTGGAATGGCTACCCACTACATCTCACCCTTTTTGTCTAAATAAGAAGGTTCTAACTTAATACAAGACTATATACAAAGGAATGGTTATCAAATATTGTCCAGGAGTAATGAAGGATAATGACCTAGATAAGATGGAACTACAATCAATGCAAACAATATCAAGCAAGAAACACATACTAAAATCCAGAGAAGTCTAGAGCGTAGGTAAATGGTATGTTACAAAGATCATTCCAAAGGGTGTCCTATCCTAAAGAACCTGAATCTTAATATGTTCTATCTAAGATTATATATATTAATTTGTAACTATAACTGCTAGTCTTCAATCCCATCAAAGACCTGAGAATGAATATAATGGTACCTGAGAAATGGAAGATGGATGCAAGCAACTTTCAGGAATCTTGCAAGAATAGACTGAGACAGCTGGCAGCCTGGACAGTCACCTAATGTTTCTCAGCATTGTTGGTGCATTCAAATTGGCTACATGCCTAGAGTATCTGACATTTTCAGAAGCAGAAATTCTGAAAGACCATCTTACCCTGTCTTGGCAGAGTACAGTGGTCGCTTTCTTTGTGTCCCGCTTGTCCAGAAAGGACAGCATTGCATTTGTACTGTCAGCAGTTGAAGCAAGGGCAATTCTTTGTCCAGTAGGCCATTTTGTGCCAAGAAGAAGACAAACTTCCAAATGGAAATGTCTTAGAAGCCCAACATTCTCTCAGGATCAAATTGTTGCTGCCAGGAGCAATTGGGTCTCACGTCAACAGAGTTCTAAGCTATTTAAATGCCATATTCTCTAGGTCTGTCAAGTGTTTGAAGATTACCTGTCCATCTGACCTATGTATCTGTAAATCTGGATAACTTAACTAACGTAACTAGAGAGATGACAAGTGTAGATGACTATAAATCTATAAGTCTTATCTACTGAAATAACCTAAGGACTAAGGTTTCATGTAAACAAGGTAAACAGTCTATAAGCAAATGTATGGTAAAGAACAATGACTTCAAAATTGTGACAATACACAAGATATTTATAACAGAGGTAGGAATATATAATGCAATATGCAATATGACAATAATCTTAACTATATATCAATATACAGAATATCCTAAACAGAAGTAGAACATATATAAAGTATGACAGATAGAAATTTACATTTGCATCAATATACAAATATTTCAAATAAGAGTAGAAATATATGTACATTATAACAAATATAGTTCTGTATTTGTATCAATATACAAATTATCTTAAACAGGAATATAAAAATAGTTTACATTTGTATCAACATATAAGAATCCATAACAGTGCAAATTATTTAAGGCTACTATTTTACTAAATTTGTTTACTAGTATATATAATAATCTACCATAATATCTTATACCTATCCATTCCATTTCTTCTTTTTCCTTTTTTTTTTTGGAGAATACTGGGCCTAATATTTTCTTCCACCCCCCAACCCTATAACCATCATCCATAACCCTGAGAAATATGAAACCTTAGGGAGAAGGGGCGTCGTTTTCTTAGAATTGCTTTCTGCTGTTTAGGGGATGATGATATCTCTGTTGGGTACTGTGAGAAAGCTCAGATAGTTAAATCTCAGTTAGACTAACTGTACATACATGCAGCAAGTCTTAGAGTAATGGGTAAGACTGTCTGAAATTCTGGCAAGAAGTGTAGTATGATGATGATTACCACGGCATCATTCTAGATTGGGTAGAGTTGTTGTTGGGGCTCCATCTTCCTTCTGGAGGCTTCAGAGATTGCTATTGGAAAAACTTATTTGTTATCAAAATGGAAAGTTTGGATTTAAAGAGGACATAACATGTAAGAAAGGATTCTGAGAAATCAAGAGTAAGCATGGAGAGAATTAGAATCTTGAAGACAATGGTCCCTTTGTATTGGCCCCGCCTTGTAGGCGTGACAGTTACCGAAGCTTCAATGGGGGTTGGAACTTCCAGACCAAAGCTGGAATGGCTACCCACCACACAACTGCTACACAAAGGACCTCTAAGAATTTTAAGGACATTTGGTATTTTTGAAACTCAATGCAAAACATTTCTTGAGCTGTGAATATAGCTAGGGCTGTCATCATTTGGTACCTAGCCAGTGGCAGGGCTCCTTACGGGCAAGTCCAGGCATGAAGATCGAAGGTAGGCACTTGTCACAATGTTGGAAAGCTACCCAGGAAAGATTTCTGATATGAGGGGCCACAAATTAAATCGAGAATTACAGGAAGAGGGGACTTAGGGTGATCTGCTAAATATCTGGGCTTCTGGGACCACCAACCTGTGTGTGGTCCCTTCCCCAAGAGACTTACCCCATCGCATGCCAGACACACATGATGAAGTCTAGAAATCTAGTTAACAAAGTTCGTGGAACTGAAGGCCAATGACAAGAGCCATGTAATGTCCTGTTGGTGTCATACAGAGCTTTACTGACACCACTTTATTGTTGGCTTTTTTTCATATTTATTTATTTTTATTGTATGTGGATGTCTGTGCACCCATGTCTACAGGGCCTGTGAAGGCCAGAAGAGGACAGTGGGCTCCCTGGAACTGGGATACAGTTGGTTATGAGATACCATTTGGGTACTGGGAACTGAACCCCCATCCTATACAAAAGCAGTAAGTGCTCCTGATCACCAAACCATCTTTCCAGCTCCTGTTGGTTGACTTTTCAGCTGTACATAAAGTGACAGGGTTATGAAGAGCAGTCTTTACCTTTTGACCACACTGCCACCACCACAGTCGTGACACAGTGAACTCCCTTCGGAGGATGGGGGATGACTCAGTGGTTGAAGCCTGATCCAGCTTGTTTTCTGTTGCTGTGACAAGCACCTAGACCAAGAGCCACTTGAAGAGGGAAGTTTATTTGGCTTCCAGTTGTCAATCACAGTCTATGGGGGGAAGTTGGGGTGGATGCTCAGGCAGGGGCTGGAGCAGAAACCATGGAGGATACTGCTTATCGATTTGTAGTCTGATTTATGTCCGCTAGCTTTCTTACACAGCCCAGGTTCACTTGCCAGGGGATGATGTTGCTTACAATGAGCAGGCCCCCTCCCATATCAATTGCCAGTTACCAATCACTCACTGCACATGGCCATAGGCCAATCTGATCCAGACACTTTATCAGTTACAGCTCCCTCTTCCTGGGTGACTCTAGGCTGCACTGACATTATAGGTTGTTTCAAATCAACAAGGAAATTCAACTAGGACAGTGCTTATCCTGAAAGCACAAAGACCAGAGTTCAGAGCCCCACAAACTCATAAATGCCATGTGGGTATAGTGGCATGCCTGTAATTCCAGCCTAGGAAAGCAGAGAAGGGTTCCCCAGAACATAAAACTATCCCTATGGGTGAACTCTGGGCTTGATTGATACTGTCTCAGTGAATAATATGGAAGTGAGATTGAGAGGATGATTCTTGACATCACCCTTGGGTCTACACACACACACACACACACACACACACACACACGGGGGGGGGGGCATAGAAAAACAAGAAAATCTCCACCACCTCCATATTTCCATTTCTCTTTTGCTCCTTTGCAGTCACCAGTGCCCCAGTCATCAACTTTTGAGCCTGGCTTCCTTCCCTTTCCTCAGCAGACAACGCATTTGCTGCATGTCCCAGGTGCTCCATGTGCCAACATGTGCTCTTCTCACTCTGGAACAGCTGCATTGCATGGAGGACCACAGTTTCCCACACATTCCAACTGGACAATAGTGAGCACATCTAAAGAACACCAATAAAGCTTCCATAGGTATCAATATTTCTGAACAGGCGTGTACAACTGTTTTCATTTCACTTCAATAAAGTCCTAGGAAAGGAATGACTGGGTCAAAGGGAAACACATTCAACGTGTGAAAAGCTGTCAAAATGTTGTCCAAAGCAGATGCTGCTTTGCCACCTAATATTCTTACAAGCAATCAATGAGTATCTAGCTGCTCCATACCTTGGAAGCCAGGCAAGGTTTGGGGTTGGGTTTTTGTTTGTTTGTTTGTTTTGTTTTTTATGTTTTTCTTTTCTCCTGAAGCATTAGGTGTGGAGTGGTATCTCACTGTGGATTTAATTTGCATCTTGCTGATTACTGACAATGCCAAGCGGCTCGCCAAGCTCAACATCCTTGTATCTTCTTTCATGAAACATCTATTCAAGCACTTGGTCTGTTTTTCAGCTGAGATGCTCACTCTTTTATTATTGGGTTTTGAGAGTCCTTCATACATTCTGAGTAAAAGTCCGTTGCTGTTGTGAGTCCTCCAGCTCTGTCTTGTGATGGGCGTCTTGACTTTTTATTGATAGGCTCGTCTTCTGAGAAGAAGAAAACTTTTAATTCTGGTGAACTCTATCCAATTTTTAAATTACATTATGGGCCGTGCTTTTGAGTTATAGCCAAGAAATCTGTGTTTAACTCAAGGTCTGGAAAAGGTAGCCATGGTTTCTTGTTCTTTTTTTTTCCCCCTAGAGTGGTTTAATTTGGGCTTTTATATTCAAACCTATAATCTACTTGGAGTTAGTGTTTGTGTAGAATATCAGATGCAGCTGAGAACCAGGTCATTTTATATATTCCACATTATTTTAACAGACCAACCTCTCTTCACCTAATTGCCACAGAGCCTTTTGGAAAATCAATCCACCTTAACATGTGGATCTATTTCTGCGCTTTCCGATCTCTCCTATTGATCTGTCCCTTTTCCAATGCTAGACCCAGTTCCTTTATTATGTGAGACTTTTGTGCATGTATATTTGGATGTAATAGCACTACCTTGAATCTCTATTTCTTCCATCATTTTTAATGAAAATATTTATATATTTTTTTCTTGATCCATTTCTGATGCTCTAAGTTTTGCTTTCAAAATTCATAAACCAAGAATCCTGGAAAAGCTATGAACTATATAATCTCTTTTGTATGATACCCCAGAATAGGCAAACTATACAGGAGGATAGACAAGTGGTTGCCTTGCATTGTAGGGAGTATGGATGAAACAGGTGAAACAGTTGGATTTTCTTTGTAGGAAGCAAAATTGTTCTGTATGATGTCATAGTGGTGGAAGCAAGACACTTATAGCACACAGAACAAACCTAAAGTTATGAAATTTGAAAATAAAACATGTATGATCTCATGGAATCTCAGGATGGAATATTGACTGTAATAAAATAAACTAACTATATTTAAAAATATGTGAAACAAACTGGTGGAAGGGATTGGGATTAAAAGTACTGACTTAAATTTTGGAAATAAGTAGAGTCTGTAAGATAAAAGACAAAAGACACTACATATAAATAGCCAGATCACCTACTTCCCACAGGGATAGGAGAAATGCTCATGAAACCATGGTGCATATATGAAGTTGAGTGATTACATGAATGGATGGCAGGTGGATAACCAGTTTTCTCATGGGCAGAATAGGAAGTTACAGGCAAACAGTGAAAGACACTAGACTGATCTATCCAGACTTGGTTTAAGATTATGAGCCGAATGCCTAATTTGTTACTGTGACCATGGGTGAAAGTGTATAGACACATGTATTTTGGGATGCATATCTTCACATGCAGGTATGTGCACAGCTGTGCTCTGGTTCTATCTGCTGAAAAGACCTAGAACCAGCAAAGCTCTGGCTGCAGTGTGCATGCCCCCTGCTCAAAAGATGGTTTCTACTTCCATCCTCTAACAAAAGGGTAAGGCAGCCCGGCTGAACACTAGAACAAGAAACATGCAAAGTCATCCTGGAAAGTACTGTAGTACCAGGCAGCAAAGGAAGTTCTCTTGCTAAGAAAAAACAACCAACCAACCAACCAACCATGCTTGACAGAGTAAGCCAAAGGGTCATGGGGCTGACTGAGAGAACGCTCAATGGCCACAGCTGGGAAACTTCAGCATCAGAATCAATATACCCATAGAGGACTATCACCTAATATATAAAATAAAAAAAGACAGCATATGCTAATAGGGAAATGTTTGAAGAAATAAATATCCAAGGAGAAATGGGAAAGTTCTTTGTGCTAAAATGTCCTGCCCCCACCCCCAAGAGGTTAAACCTAAGGGCAGAAATCCACCAAATGGCATTCTTCCAAAGAACGTACACAGTCGGGAGGTCACTCAATATCGACTGTGTAAGTCCTACAGATATTGTACACTCTAGATATGGTGTGTTCAAAGGGCGTTCTGCTTCTGCCTCTTCCTCCTGGGAAACCTCTCCAGTCTAATCATGAAGCAAGCACCATGTGAATTTGATTTGTGATATATTCTAAACTCCTTTAACAGTAAGCTTTAAAAATACCCCATTGTTATGTTGGGGTTACTAAAAAGCGGGGAGGGAATCTAAGACATGGTGAAGAAATATTCTCAAATATTGTATATACTGTGGAAATCTGAGTGGGATTCTGGAAACTTGGACATTAGGCACAATATGGGTACATTCAAAGAAAGCAAGGATAATAATGGTTAATAAGATTTTATTAATGTTATTCATGGAACTGGAGAGATGGTTCAGCAATTAAGAGTGCTTACTGCTCTTCCAAAGGACACAAGTTCCATTTCCAGTACCCATATTACTTATCTTACAGTTATCCAAGGGATCTAGTGCACTGTCTGGCCTCTGGGTGCACCTCTGCTCACATGCAGAGACTCACAGAAACACACATAATTAAAAATGTCAAAATAAATAATTAAGATTATTGCCTAATTGTAGCAGGTGACTTATACTGGTTTGTGATGTACCTGGGAGTTAGGTGCAGAATACCAGGGAACTGTCACCAAGTACCTATAAGTCTAAATCTATTCTGAAGCAAAAATACATGGTAAAGTAAACACCCACAGCCCCCTCTGCTTCCGTCAGTAGTGTGAGATGCCAAAGAGGCTCCATCTCACATTTTTCACCAATCTAAATTTCCTAAAGTTTCTTGGAAGAGTCAGACATCCAGATCCAACCCCAGTGGAAATGGTATCAGATTTTCCACGAGCTCTTACAAAGGATAGTGGGATGCTGTGACTGTGTATGCCCAGAACTTAAAGTACAGTTGGCTACAAGTTCTTTACCATCCCTCCCTAGGAGGGGTGAAATATCCCCAACTCTTCAATGTGTACTATCTTTACTTACTTAGTTGACAGGAAGTATGTAACAGAAGTGATTTTGCACACCGGACCAGGCAAGTTTTGCAGTCTGAAAATCTCTCTCTCTCTCTCTCTCTCTCTCTCTCTCTCTCTCTCTCTCTCTCTCTCTCTCTCTCTTTGGTTTTGGTTTTTCGAGACAGGGTTTCTCTGAGTAGCTTTGCGCCTTTCCTGGAACTCATTTGGTAGCCCAGGCTGGCCTCGAACTCACAGAGATCCGCCTGCCTCTGCCTCCCAAGTGCTGGGATTAAAGGCGTGCGCCACCGCCGCCCGGCTGAAAATCTCTTTAACAAGCCATGAAGGGCTATTCTCTTAATGGGTTGAACTGCCTTGACACCAAAGTCCAAGACTTGTAGAAAGGCCAGCAAAGTACTCTGTTGACAGCTTAATGCAACTGCTCCCTAGTGCCAACCATCATGTGACCCACTGGGGACATCCATCCTAACCAAAGATGTCCCTTATTGAAGTCCCCACCTAATAGCAACTACCGAAGAGATCTTTAAGAAAGCCATTCAATTGAGCCAGACCATCTACAGAACCACAAGTCATAAGAGGTGCTTGGAAACACTGAGATTTTCAACAGTCCTTATACAGCCATACTGATTTCAGTGGATTTTTGGTAGTGTTTTTTTATTAATTCTCTGAGAATTTTATGCATGCCTATGTTGTGGAATATTAAAGATGTGTTACATTTTTAAGGATATGGAACACTTGCTTAATGATGCAAAGATGTGTTGCATTCTTTTATATTGCATTTGTTTAACTCTGTAAAGCTGTGTTACCTTGCAAATCTAAAACACTCAGTTGGTCTAATAAAGAGCTGAAAAGCCAATAGCTAGGAGTGAAAGAGAATTAGGCAGGGCTGGCAGGCAGAGAGAATAAATAGAAGGAGCAAAAGAAGAGAAGGAGGAGGGTCAAGAAAAGGAGGAGAGAGGACACCAGAGGCCAGCCACACAGCCACATAGTCAGACATAGAATAAGAAGGAAAGAAATGATATACAGAAACAGAAAAAGGTAAAAGCCCAGAGACATGAGGTAGACAGGATAATTTAAGTTAAGAAAAGCTGGCTAGAAATAAGCCAAGTTAGTGCTGGGCATTTATAAGTAATATAAATCTCTGTGCATTTATTTGGGAGCTGGGTAGCAGGCCCCCAAATAGCAAAGAGTAAAAACAACCAACAACATGCCTACACTGTTTTGGGATCAGGTTTACTCCTCACTTCTCTCCTCAGACTCAATTTTTAAAAAATATTTCATGTACAACAAGCCAACAGCAAACACTTATATGTGCCCCCTACTATCCAGGTTTGCCATTGAATCTGTGACTTTAAATCTTGGGAAAATCATTTATACTACAAAACATCTTCCAAGGAACCATGGGAAAGATCTTCTAATGACCCACCAGCAATAACACTGATGCCTTGCATCTTTCAGAGGATAACCAATTACTTTTTCTCAATTATATTGGAATTGTGGCTGGTTAACCTATAACAGGAACCTCAGAAAAGATAAATATAAGAAATACATCTGAACTCAGGTTTATTGAAAGACCCCCAAAGTTATCTTTAGAAAATATGAATTGATTCATTTAGTAGATTACTGATAGTAAGCCTCTAAAGCAAAAAAGCATTTATAACACTTACTTTACAGGAAGGATGTTTTAAGCCTGCTAAGACTCTGCAATGTTTTAAAATCTCCAGTAAAGGGGTAAAGCCACAGCCAGTCATCCTGTCTGGTCTCCCTGAGTCTGTTTCTATGAGGTCACTCTGAAATTCAGTGGAGAGGGCATTGTCTAATGAGAATGGATCCACAGATTGTGTTCCTTCCTATTAAATGACTTGCCTTAGAGCTTCACCGGGAAGCAAATGTGGTTAAATTCAAAAGAGCATTGCAGAGTCTTTTGCCCTGAAAAACATCAGCTGATTCTAAGGGACACAAGGTGACTTGACCTGTCTCCCACTGACTGTACCCAGACTTCTCCACCTTCCTCACAAGAGACATCTGTGCTCACAGGTGCAAGTGCAGCTCATTAAAATGAAATTAATTCCTCTGGCCACCCCAAAGCAAGTCCCCAATCCTGTTAATAACAATATGGAACCTACAGTGATGATAAGCGCAAATATTAAATGGGTCCATTTACATAAAGAGTGCAATCAGGCACCTGGCCGTGAGAAGCACCCACTTTGTCCCCATCTTGTTTAACAAACAGTCTTTTATCCGTGTAAGGAATTCTCATCCGGCAGACGGCACACCCTCTGTTGCCCTCTGTATCCTAGTCAATATTCATTTCCCTGTCAGTTTGTTCAGGAGATGGCCCCGAGTGGAAAGCACATTGGCCTGGTAACTGCAGGCACTGTGCACACCTTAGAGATGCTACTTCCTTTGAAACGTTATTTTAAAAGCCACATTGGATACTGGGTGAAATAGCATTTGCCATTAGAAGATATCAAGCAACAAACGGTGATGTCTGGATGGAGAAGTCCCTTCAAAAGGAGCAGGGGAACATAACAAGCACTAGGATGGCAGAGAAGATGGTCATATTCTAAGAACCAGGTTTATTTCTGAACTCCTCTTCCACTGATCTCAATTCTACCCCGAATAAGTCTGTCTTACTTGCTGATAGGTTGGGTCTGCAAAAACTTCCGTGTGTGGATATTAAGCAAGTGTTTATTGGAGTTAGTAAGATGACTCACTGAGTGAACGTGGTTGCTATATAAGCAAGAGGACCTGAACTTGGATCCCCAGCACCGACACAAAAGCCAGGTGTGGAGATGCACATCTGTAGTCTCCAGCCAAAACTGTGAACTCCAGATTCAGTGGGAGACCTTGTGTCAGAAAACACTCTTTTCACCTTATTTTTTGAGGCAGGGTGTATCACTGAATCAGGTCCACAGTTTTGACTACATCAGTTGGTTCCTAGCACCAGCTCTTTTCAGCACCTAGTAGGACATTTATGCACATGAACTCACAGGAGTTGTGACAGCATGCATAAGACCTGTGCAAAAGCCAGACAAAATGCCAGCATGGAGGGTTCAGGGTAGTTATGAAGTCTTATCTCTAGCTGAGGAGCTACTGAAAACTAATGACTGATGGGAGAGGGAGAGTCCATTTGTTCCAATGATTCAGCCCCCGAGGCTACCCACGCTCCTGGCCCTAAATAAATGCACACACTTCCAGCATTAAGTGAACTTGGTGGGTTAAGAAATAGAAATAGAGCACATGAAGTTAGGAGGGGACTGGAGCAGAAGGAATGGGGGTGGAATGATCAAAACATATCATGTGTGTAAAAACTACCAAACAAAAAGTAGTAGTAATAATAATAAAGTAGAGAAGCAAAAGATAGGAGGAATATGCTGAGTGGTAACCAGCCATTGTTTCATTTAAAGTTCTTAAACTCTGTGCACAATACCCTGTGCCAAGTATACAACTTATCTGCCTTTGTGCACCTTTAGTATTAGACAGCTTTAAGCCAAACCTACCATACGGCATATGGAATTAGTTCACACAGCACCATGAACAGAGAGGCTGATTGGGGAACATCTTAGTGGAAGGTTGAAAAGCCAATCCATTTGCTGAAAGTCATCAAAGAACGTTTGAGAAAATACCTTTTGGGTGAAGAGCTAATGATAAGAAAGAATTTGACACAGGAGAAGGGCACAGGTAGACATAAGATTGATGGAATGAAGAAATGAGTGTTCTGGGTTAAGAGTATAAGCAAGAGTGCTGGGATCCACGAACAGATAAACGCCATTCTGTGAGCAATGAGAGTTTGTAGGATTTCAACAGAGATGTGACATGGTCTTCTTACTAAGAGTGCCTATTCTACCATTGACATGTGCATTTCTCCTCTGCTATTTCCTGTAACTGTCACCGCAGACCTGAAGTCAAAGCTTGAACACTGTCTCTTACAGAAATGCAACTGGTATTCTGGGGATGTCTGCCTGCTCTAAGAGTATGTAGGAGAAAGGAAAGGTGGAGGATTTTACAGAATCGTGAGCAAGCACAAGCTGACTCTCAATTGGACCCCTCTGTTTAATAATTAATGGAAGGAAAAAAAGATATCTTTCAATAATTGCTACTAAAGGACACAATGTTGCAGGGAGATTTCCTTTTAATACTCTGCAAAGCAAGCTGTCCCTCACCCTTCGAAGAAGCAAGGGGTAGCAGATTTCCTGATTTTTTTCCCCATCTGTCTGTTGTTGGTGTCTTTGCTGAGTCTGCACATTACTAGCCAGATGCTGTCTCACATATCAACTCATGGTCTGCAATATGGGGGAAAGGTCAGGAGGGAGATTAAAGCTGAAGGAATATAGGACAGAGTGAAAAGTGGAGTTAACTCAGCTGGTTTCAGACAGCCCAGCTCAACAACAACCTGGCTGTGCATAAGGTTTCTCTGAAGTTTTACTCCATATAATCAAGTTATAGAGCACGATGAAACAGCTGCTGCTTTTTAGAGATGACCCAGTCGATATTTTTAAAGTTAGCTTCAATATGACTGACTTCTGCTTCTTGGTTTTGTGTAGACTGCGCTTCTGTGTTATTAGAGTGCCTATGTTTTAAATATTTCATTAACTTTTGTGCTGTGTTATGGAATTCTTAATGTAATGCTCTGAATTGTACACTAATGCTGAAAAGAACCCTTTATCTAATTTATTTTACAGAGCCTATTTGATCTTCTCTGCAGGTAAGGGATGATGAATTACTCCAAAATTCATATTGAAAGAAAGTCCAACAAACACACTCCTTAAATACTGGTAGCATTAAAAGCACTAAAGAGATTTTTGATTTAAAAAATCAGCTCATAAAGGTAACATTATACAGACTAAACAGGTTATACTTAGGAATATACATGTATAAAATATATATATATGCATGTAATGATGATTAATGAAAAAAGAAGCTATAAATTTGAAAGAGAGCAAGACAGGGTATATGGCAGGTTTTGGAGGGAGGAAAGGAAAGGGAGAAGTTATGTAATTATATCATAACCTCAAAATGTTTTAAATAACTCAGTTAACTAAATGGAGCAGAGCAGATCTAAATATCAAAAAAATATTGTGGCTGGGCAGTGGTGGTGCATGCCTTTAATCCCAGCACTCAGGAGGCAGAATCAGGCAGATCTCTGTGAGTTTGAGGCCAGCCTGGTCTACAGAGCAAGATCCAGGACAGGTACCAAAACTACACAGAGAAACCCTGTCTCAAAAAATAATAATAATAATAAAAGAAAATATTGTGTGCCTATTCCTCTCCTAAGACATTATTCAGTTTATTATCAGTGAACAAAAATGTATGAAGCCATGTGCTAGGTGGTGTGTGCACACTCATGAGTAAAACACTGACCCTACAGGCACAAAGGAGCAATGGATGACAATAAACAGAAGCATTCGTGCATAAATTAAGAAAATAGAGAAAATGGGAACATCTTTATGAGGGGCCAACATACACCATTGCACCATTTCCAATGTCTTCTCTCTCCCTAGCAATAAAACTACAGTGGTTCCCTTTATTTTTGTGGGAAGGAAGTGGTGGCAATACAACCTCTAAAACTACACCTCCCAGAATGCTTTTCAACTAGGTGTGGTCTATAGAAGATCTGGCCTCTTGGAACACATTGCTGGCTGCTTAGAGGTCACAGTCTGTTGTGGCCTGACAGCTTATCTTAATAGCTCTGCAACATGGAGCTCCCTTCCTCCAACAAAGCTCTTGCCCTTATCTGGAGGATGTCCCAGGCCTGGAGGACTGACCTTATCTAAAAGCTGTCTCTAAATCAGATGCCTGATTTATCTTAAGCTTGACCCTTTGCACAGATCCTTGCTAGGAGCTCTACTATACGAACCTACTGCCACATACTAAGCCTTATGATAGGAGTTTGCCTCATAATGAAAATTAGGGTTTGTCCCCAGGCTCTCTAATACTATATATTCCTTATACTATGGAATAAAGTTGAACTGATTCCCCAAAGAAGTCTATCTCCCTCTGTCTGTGCTCACGGGCCACATCATGCAAAGCTTTCTGTTATCCCTTCTGCCCCTTTCCCCTCTTGACCTGGTGACCAACAGGCCGAGAGTGAAAGAGGACCCCCACATTGACCAATCAGAGAGAAGAAGATAGAAATATAGCTTCCAAACTAGACTACACACCCAGAAGTGATCTAACTTCATGCAGAAGAGAACTAAAAGACAGGAATGCAGACTTATAACCTATGGCATGAGCCAAACAGCCTGATACTTAATCTAAAGACCAAAGGGTTCTGGGTCCTTACATCTGAGTATCTGGTTTTGTGCATATTAGCCATACTTCAGCTACTCACACACAAGTGCAATTCTTCATTAAGGGCAGAGGCTGCTGGAGCATGTTTCGGAAAAGAAGGAAAAAAACTGGTATAGAAATAAGCACATAGTACTAGCAGACCTCTGTAGTGATTTGGTCGTGTCTAGATAACAAAGTAAATGCTTTAAAAATGAACTGAAATCAACACACATATGCGTACCCCTTGGATTTTTAAAAAGATTTATTTTATTTTTAAGTGTGTGTGTGTGTGTGTGTGTGTGTGTGTGTGTGTGTGTGTTTACAAGCATGTGTAGAAGACTGTAGTTGCCAGTTGAGACAAGAAAGATCCCTGGAGCTTCATTTGCAGGAGGTTGAGGGTCACCCCAGACAGGTGCTGGGAATCAAACTCAGGTCATGTGCCAGAGCAGTATTAGCTCTTAATGGCCGACCTGTTTCTGTAGCCCCACACTTTTAGATTTTTTAATTAAAGCTGACAAAATAAAGGGTACATACTTGTATTCACATAACAATCTTAGTAATCTACTTCCTTTAGCGTGTATGGAACTGTACAGGCAATGGCAAAATGGAAATTTCCATTCCTTAAACTAAGATTTCACCTTTATCTTGGCAAAAAGCTGTGGTTCCAATAGTGGGTTTGCAAAAGGAAAGTATCCAGGGTGTGTTTTGAAATGATACCCAGCTCCAGGCCTCATCCCAAACCAAGTAAACCCCAGCAATTATAGATGAGTAAGTCTTGTTACCTGGGTAGGAACGGAGCTTCTGTTCTTAAGTGCCCTCCCCAAATGATTAATGCCCAGCCAGTGCTGAGGACCCTGATGTAATGGAATGAACATGGTAGCCAGCTGTATTTCTGGATTGCCAACAGTAGAATAGAACAATGCAGCAACTAAGACCCCCTTACTTGATCAGAAAGTAGGCCTGCACTCTGATTTTACATGAGCCAGTGCATGAATGGGCGGTCTTCAGGAAATCATGGGAACTATCTAAGCTGTTTCTTCACTGGAAATTAAATGAAACCATAGTTTGGCAAGTACTAAGATACAGCCATGAACTGCATAAACAGGGCTTAATCCCCACTCATTATGGGTTGTTAGCACAGCCTCTAGTTATTAAGAATATGCTATATAGTTAAGATCCTTATGAGTTTGGTTCAGTATCTGTGCCTCACACAATTGTGCAAAATGACTGAATTATATGCTTCAGCAGATATGTCCAGAGTATATATCTGCTTATACTGTGTACAATGAGATAGACAAAAGGAATTGTTTTTTTTAAACAAGGAGATACTTAAAGAGAGCAACAACCAGGACACATGAAACAGAATAGTAGAAATCTTGGTTCCTGCATTAGGAAGGTACACATTAAACCTACCAGGATGACACAAAAAAATAAAAATCAGGTTTAAATAAAAATTTCAAATGTGAATCTCCAAAGGAAAAAAGTCCTTTGAGTAGGTCCACAAAGCTGCGGAATCTAAGTTGCAAGCTAGGTGTTCTTTGCAAGATAAGTTTGTGTAGCTGCTTTGCTGTGAGTCACAGTAGTGTTGATCATACGACAAGGGTTCTAGTCAGACCCAAAGAAAGCAAGAGCAACAGCTTCTTTGCTGCAACCATAGAATTATGGGGCAAAAATGAAGACCACTTCCTGTCCCTGAGGAGCTCTTTTGAAAATCTGTAATTTGCTGCCTATAGTTTAAGCACTTTGATTAACATATTCTGGGGGTTTAATGGAGAATGGGGAGCAATTATAAAACACCATGTTTGCTAAGGTCAATTTTATGACCACCCTTTCCTACTGGAGTCTTGCTGGTAAACTTGGTAGCCCAAAGCTTACACTGTGTCTTGAACTCTTGAAATGTAGCTAAGTTGAGTTGGGATATGCTATATGTCATACACACTGAAAGACAAACAGAAAAAAGTAAGTGTTACCCCATTAGGTCTTATACCAACCATATATTGAAATGATAATATTCAGGATACATTGGATGACATAAAACCTATTATTGAATTGAATGAGCAATTTTCTTTCTTTTACCTGTTAAAAATGTATCTTAAAGAAAATTTAAAACTGCACCCCTAGCTAAAATTTTGTTTCCACTGGACAGTGCTGACCCAGATTCTCTGTGCCAAGAATAGTTAAAGGAACCAGTAACAAAACGTGAAAGGTCACAATTATTTAAAAGGTTGGAAATTAAGGGAGCAAATGGTGATGGGCTAAGAGTTGAGATGGCACAGTTAGCTCTGAGGCAATGTTACTAGATATTTACATAACTTATGAAAATACAAAGACTGAGCCCATTACCTTACTACATGAACAAATTAGAGCCCAAAGTGAAAACAGAAGTGATACATTGATGGAAACAGCCTGCTTGCTAAAGTCAGTATCTGGCTTATGTGGTTTTTTTCAACATGTCCCTGTGCCTGATTGGCTGGAGCTTCGCTACTGAGAATGGCTAAGATTCTGTTGTTTGTTTAGATTGGCTAAGATCTAGTTATTTGGTTTCAAGAATATATCCTTAGTGTGGCTTATAATTTATTTACACATCAAACTAGAGTAAACTTCACTATATACTGAGTAAAATTCACTATATATTGACCCAAACTTATTCAAGCATGGAGGCCAGTTTTGCAAATTTATTTCAGTATAACAATGACAATTATACAGACAAAATTTCAAGAAAGTTATTTTGGTATAAAATCCTTGCTGGAACTGTACTTTTATTTTTAAATTTTCTCAAATTATTAAAAACTAAAATGGACTTTTTTTATGTTTGTAGCACCTGCTTTTGTCAGAAGTGCTCGCAGACTCAGAGCATGTGATGCTGTTGATCTGATCACTCTTACTGTTGAGTTGTCTAAGTGGTTCTCAAATCAATCACTACGGAGATTGATTTCCATCAGGGTTAAGATGAAAGCGGCAACTTCCACGATTACTCACTCAGTCTTACTATAAATAAGCTTCATATCCAGTGAAGTTTTAATTTCTTGGAGGAAATACATTCCTTAGTGATTAATTCTATCTTTCCTTCCTTTTTTTAAACTGTGAAAGATTTGCTTCAGAGACCAAGCATCAGGTATATTTCATTCTTTATTGAACAAGGAACCAAAGAAAATGCATTCATATTATTCAGGAAGCCATCATGGAGATAGTTTATGGCTCATTTATATCAATATCAAACTAATTCCCTGACAAGTGAAACACAGTGCCCTTTAATCATGGGATGCTGTAAGGTATTTCAGGTGAATAAATTAAGGGCAATTAGCTGAAAAATGAGCTCCATATATGAAGCTCATTATTTTTAGGTCCTGGGATCTTTTCTATTTACTGAAATTGTTTCCTTTGATGTGCCAGATGCCTTTTTCTAGCCAGAAACATCTACATACTCCAAAACATGAGAGCGTGCTCCCCATGTGTCATACAAGCTACACTTGATAACTAACATTAGACAATATTTGCATCTATTTTTCCTTAGTGGAAAAATTAGTTGCTTTTCCAAAGGAAAGCATTATGTTCAGAACTCTAGAGTTATCCAAAATAACTAACAAATGGAAATGGCTTGAGTAACATAATTCATGCTGGAAAATCCATTTAGACAGGAAAAATCTAGTTATTGGCCATTGGCTTCCTATTAAAAGGCCATGGCAAACCATAGGCCACATGTATGAAATAAAGTGAAATGAATTTTGCCCACTTGTTTCCTTTAAGAAGAAATATTTGGAATACCCATTTTGTCTGAAACTTCTCATACCATACGATACATGAATATCTCACAACACTATCTTGGACTCTTGCTAGTTCTGCCAGTGGTACCATTAGGTTTAATGTTCCCCATGAAAGGTAATTTAGGTAGTCAGTGGTGACCTTTGTCAGTGGAAACAAATGGCTAGAATCCATTCCATGAATAATCCAACATAGTGGAGGAATTTAAAATAATGGTATGCTATGATACAGTCTACTTATAACTGCAACCAAGAAATCATTTGGTCATTCAGCTTCAAAAATCCAATTAAAACAGGCAAATTAGTAGTAAAAAGCAGAAGTTGGAGATTTATTTAATGTGGCTACACTGGGAAGACAGACATGAGTGGTCACTGCACCTCATGGAGTCAAGTTTGGTAGCAATGTTTTATTGTCTTGGTCATGTGCATAGGACTAGGGTTACCAATTTCTTGCATGTCCACATTGACATATTTTTATTTCCTAAGAATGTAGACATTATTCTGAGGACAAAAACTTAAACATATTATTCTAGATGTGATATCACATTCTTGCAATTTTAACTACTTGGGAGTTTGAGAAAGGAGGATCCAAGGATTGAGTCCTGACTGGGAAATCTAACAAGATCTAGGGGAAAAAAAGAAAGAGAGAATATGTGTTGTGGGATAATCTTTTTGTACACTGTGATATGTGTCTCTGCCAAGGCACCTTCTGATTGGTTTCATAAAGAGCTAAATGGCCAATAGCTAGGCAGGAGAGGATAGGCAGAATTTCCGGGGAGAGAAGAGCTCTGGGAAGAAGAGAGAAGGAATTTGACAGCCAGATAAGGGGAAGTAAGATGTATAGTATGACAAGCCATGTGGTAGAACACAGATTAGTATATGTGGGTTAATTTAAGTTATAAGAGCTAGTTGGGAACAAACCTAAGCTAAGGCCAAGTTTTCATAATCAATAAGAAATCTCTGTGTCATTATTTGGGAACTGGTGGTCCAAAGAAAGACCTGATATGAGAGAGAAGAATAGAGAAGAGAGAGGTGGGGGGGAGGGAGGATGGGAGGGAGGGAGGGGGAAGGAAGGAAAGAAAAGAGAGAGAGAGAGAAAGAAAGAGAGAGAGGGAAGGAGGGAGGGAGGGAAAGAGGAAGGAAGGAAGAAGGAAGGAAGGAAGGAAGGAAGGAAGGAAGGAAGGAAGGAAGGAAGGAAGGAAGGAGCAAAGAAGGAAGGAAGAGAGAAGGAAAGAAGGAAAGGAAGAAAAAAAGAGGAAAGGACAAAATAACAGAACCTGTTGAGTGATATGAATGATTTTCCATGGATTAGGGTTTTATGATTTCAGGGGCTAGGAAGATGGTTAGATGAAGATCCACTGAAAACTCTTCCTGCTCTTGAAGAGGACAAGGGTGTAGTCCCAGCACCCACATTGGCTGTAACTAGTACACAACTAGCTGTAACTTTAGCTCCAGAGAATCTGATGCCCTCTTCTGGATTCTGCAGGCACCTATAAGCATATGTGCATAGTCACACACAGAGACACATAAATAAAAATAAAATCTATTCGGGAAAGGTTTCAGACAGTGTTCACTCTGCATCTTCATCATTCTAAGCTAACAGGATGCAGTGGGTGTTGTATTAAAGAGCCTGTTTATTGATTAGTTTTCTCATTAGTATGATGAGAAATACCTGACAGAAACAACTGAAGGAAGAAGTTCATTTTGGCTCAGCCTCAAAGGATACCATTTATCAAGGCAGGGACAGCCCAGAGGCTGAACCCATTTCATTCATCCAGAGGTGCCATTCATTAAGCCAGGAATGGCATAGTGGCCAGATCCACTTTGTCCATGGCCTTAAGAGCTTCTGATATAGGATCAGGGAACAAGGAACCCTGGGGAGAAATGGGGCTGGGTTATCATCTTCAAAGACCTACCTCTAGTTGTCTCTATCCACCAGGTAGGTCCCCTGTCTGAAAGGTTCTACACACTCCCAAAAGACCAGCTAGGGACCAAATGGTCAAATATTTGTGCAGGATGGTGTGGGGGGAACACACTGTACTTCACATTCACATCATATATTGCACTTGCACTGTGCTCAGACGCATCAGCTGAAAAAATTCTGAGTGAATACAATGGTGATGTGGTTAAGAATCTCTGAAGCAAATCAGGTGCCATAGGCAGAGCAGCCAAGGTGCCAGTGCACTCCACAGTGGAAAATCCTCTGAAAAAAGTGATTTTAATTACAAAAAAGTTTTTAATTAAACTTTTAATTAAATGACATAGTAGAAGGGATTTGTTTTCCTGTGGTATTTTTATACACATTTAGTTTTGGTTGACTCTCTATGCTCGACCCTATCTCACTACCCCTAATTATCACTTGAAGCCTTTCACCCTGATATCCATACTTCCATGGTCATAACACTTGTGCTACGTCTACCTCACCACAAAAGCCTGTTTTCTTCTCTCATGGTCTCTTTTCTTTCTTTTTGAAAGCATCAAATCTATAGAAATGTTGTGAATCTAGTCCAGTGAACACGGTATGCCCTCCACTTTGCTTAATCAATGCTAACATTGCCCTTGGATTATATGCCTCTATTGTTGATCAAATCCTAATTGGTCTTATAATAAAAACCTATAGCCAGATATCAGGGTAAATGCTGAAAGATTAGAGAGACAAAGGAACAAGCCACTAGAGAAATTTCTCATTACTACCAAATCCTCAGGCCAAAAGGGAGGCGAGATCCCGTCTCTACAGATTCTCAGACTGAACGTCTCTGAGTCCTCAGCCGAAACAAAGGACTTGAGTTCCTGTCTGCTCCTGCCTTATATGCCTTTCTCCGCCCAGCCATATCACTTCCTGTCTCAACCTTTCCAGTGCTGTGATTAAAGGAGAGTAACTCCCAAATACTAAGATTAAAGGTGTGTGCCACCAGTGCCTGGCTCTGTTTCCCTTTTAGACTGGATTAATCTTCTGTAGTCCAGGGTGACTTTGAACTTACAGAGATCTAGACAGATCTCTGCCTCCTGAGAGTGGATTAAAGGTGTGTGCCACCACTGTCTGGCCTCTATGTTTAATCTAGTGGCTGTCTTTGCCCTCTGATCTTCAGGCAAACTTTATTCTTGAAGAGTACAAACCACACTCTTTCTTAGTATTTTTAAGGCTCAGTGAACAGTTATAGATATTGGGCTGGCAAGGTGGCTTAGTGAGTGAAGGTGATTGTCAAAAACGCCTGACATTGTGAATTCGATCCTGGTTTGCACGTGGTGGAATGAGAGGATCACACACACACACACACACACACACACACACACACACACACACACACACACACACAGTAAGCATGTGGGAGGGGGTGTAACTACAGGCATCATGAATCTCTAATTCCAAACCAGCTCTTTAGCACATACATCCCAAATGCAATTCCATTATGAACATCATTTTAGCATGATACAGTGAGGACATCTAACACAGATTCAAAACTACAATCTTAAAATATAATCACATTGAAAATTTACCAATTGACTAAAAACTGTCTTCATAACATGGGTTTGTCTAACAGTTCAAATTTAAACCAAACCCAGTTACATAAAATGAACATTTGTGATGCAGACAGGAGGAATAACACTCATCTCAAGGCATCTACATACCATGCATGCTTAAATTAACTTTAAAATGATATATCTATCCTACCACTGGAGATTATAACATTAATAAAATAGATATGGTTTAGAGGAGATTAAATAAAATTTCTAATTCTATATAATGAGCAACATCTTACAATGCAGTTGTATTATTGTCTCTATTTGGCTTTCTCCGTCTTTTCACATGCATTCTTTACCTGATTCTCCACAGAGTCTATGGAAGTCATCTGCCATGAAGCTCCATGTGTGAGATTTAGAAAAATTGTCTCCTGTAGAATTTCAAGTATGAATACAAGGCATTTGCAAGTAATTTCTGATAAGATAGTAGCATAAATTGCTACCCCAAGGTACATCTTGCACATTACCCAACCAAATGTTTTTCTTTAAACAAGATTCACAAGGAGGATGGAATATATTAGACACAAACCATAATGGTCTATGGTGCTGTTACTTATTAAATGGGACTATTTACATGAAAAATAAACCCTTAATGTATACACGTAATGTAATTCCTTTTATCTCATCTATATACACAGAAGATTCTTATTATCATCAAGCTCTTGATCCCTTTTGGCTCATTCCATTTGCCTCAGTACTGTGTCTGGATTAATAAAGCGTGCCTTCCAAAATGAGCATATGACTCTCTCTCCCAAGGACAAAATGAATCCCGGTAGGACTTTCACTGGGACCAAAGATCAGATGGCCCACATTGAACCATGGAAAGTTCACAACATCTTTCGTGTCCAGCAGAGAAACAGCCTGTTTGTCTGATTCTTTCTAACCTTTGAAAATCATAAACTAAATCCGAAACATCATAGACCATCTGGTACTAACAACACAATGTCTACAGATAAGTCTGAGCAAAGGGCAGACCTATCATCCCCACTGGGAGAGGGTTGCAGCTAAATTCATTCTATTTCACTAGTCTGATCCCAACCAAAGGAAACAGAAAAATCTTCCTCTTCCACATAGTTCTCTTTTTTTGTTGAATTATTCACTACGCTTAATATCTATGTTTCATTTTATAATTAAAAACACACTTTATGTGTAGCAATACAGTTTATGTGTTAAGTAACACCATATCAAATAATTTTACATAGTTTTAAACAGGAGAAAAAAGAAAAAAATCTGCTGTGGGATGGTCTGCATGTCAAATTACTCTGATTGGTCAATAAATAAAACACTGATTGGCCAGTGGCTAGGCAGGAAGTATAGGCGGGACTAACAGAGAGGAGAAAAGAAAGAACAGGAAGGCAGAAGGAGACACTGCCAGCTGCCACCATGACAAACAGCATGTGAAGATACCGGTAAGCCACGAGCCACATGGCAAGGTCTAGATTTATGGAAATGGATTAATTTAAGCTGTAAGAACAGTTAGCAAGAAGCCTGCCACGGCCATACAGTTTGTAAGCAATATAAGTCTCTGTGTTTACTTGGTTGGGTCTAAGCAGCTGTGGGACTGGTAGGTGACAAAGATTTGTCCAGACTGTGGGCAAGGCAGGGAAACTCTAGCTACAAAAATCAACTTACAAAACCATTCCCCAAGGAACAGATTTATTTTTTAAATCACTTTCTCTAATCAGGTCAATATGGAAAATGGATTCAGTGAATTCCTAGCACCAATGGATTCCTAGCACCAATGGTCAACAGAATTAAACAGGAAGCTCAGATTTCATAACCACTCCCTCAAAGGAATAACGTGTACTGTAGTCTTTGGGGATGCAAAAATGGTGCTGGCTCCTTCATAGATTTTTTTTTCTATATTTAAAGCAATGAACTAAAAGGGCAATGGGACTCTACACACAACAAGAAAATGTCACATGATATTTTTCCATCTTAGTGCTCATATTTATTGAAAAACTTATATAAGCATAAAAAATGACCCAAACCAGAAAGAACAGAATGGTTAAGTAAATGAATCTGATAAACATCATTTTTAGTGGCTTTATTAAAAAGGAGTATGGATTGTATATAACTATTCAAAAGAGGGCTATGATGTGTGTGTGTCTATATGTATGTGTATGTGTGTGGTGGGGGCATGTGTGTTTGTGTATGTGTGATGCTTAGGATTTAACACAGAGCCAAATATATGATAGACAAGGGCTACACATACACACGTGAGCTGCAGCCCCAGCCCAGGATGGACAGCTATGATTTACTGAAGCTTGTAGAATTAAAATAAAATCCACATTAAAACTCAGAAAACTAAATGCAGAGATCTTTTTAGGCATGGAGTTATTTGTTACTATGTGTGTTCCTGTTTGTTTCCACTCATCTACCACTGAATGTTATTTGTATATATGCATGTATATGTGTGTACATATATATATGTATATAATGTATGTATGTATATCCACATTGCCCCTGTCTCTCTCTCCCCGCCACCCTCCCTCCCTCTTCCTTCTCCCACACCCACCAAGTGGTCAGTAATAATTGAACTCACAGTTCCCAAAGTCAACAAAATAAAATATGGCCAATTATTGTTTAAATAAAATAAAAACAAAAACAGCACGTCTATACAGTCTGCTTTCACCCTTAAGCCTTTGGGTGTTTAAGCAAAGATAATTCTGGAAAGCTTAAGTGCTTAACTTGCATCTTGAAGACAATTTTAAACAAGATCACATGTATTGAAATACTAAGTCCGAGCTGACACAGGCCATGATTTCATAGGTGCATGTATTGATGGCAATGTGATAAAGCAACCATGCGTCACCCCCAACTAGATTTTCACGGAACTAACTGTGAGTGGAAAGCCGAAGTATGGTTGTGTCACTGGGTGGCTGGAGAGCAAAGAAACTCGAAGGCACTGGCTACTTCCAACTGTAGTGTTCAGGTGGGGGACTATTTTTCTCCCTACGGAAGCTTGTTTGGGTAAGTGTCAAAGTTTTCTTGCTGTCTATGAGTTTCCAAAGCCCAGAACAAACCAAAGGAACATGAATTTTCTCCCATCTTAATGGGTTTGTCAACACACAACATAGTTCTGACTCTTAAAGAGATTGTTTATTTAATATTCATACATGCATGTGTGTTTCAATCCACCCTCTGCTCCCCCTAATTCCTATCCCATCCCCTTATTTCATTACCCCCTCCAATCCCTCTCTATAATTGAATACTGAGTCCATTCCAGTTGACTGTAGGTGAATGGGTGTGGAACCATCTACTAGAGCATGGGCTGCCATGTGGGGCCAACATCCTTGAAGAAAATTGACTCCTCAGAGCACCCATCCATTGTCAATAGCTCCTCAGGTAGGTGTGGGACTTCCTGAGCCACTCCCCATCCATACTGGGATTTGGGGCTTTGATCTCACATAAGTCTTATGCATGCGGTGAAAGCTGCTGTGAGGTAGAGTGCACAAGTGCACTGCCACACCGTTTCAGTGCCGGTGTCCACTTCCTCTGGCTCTTACAATCTGTTCACTGCTCTCACAGCGATTCCCGAGCCTCCTGGGATGGGTTATATAGATGTCCTGTTTAGAGCTGGTCATGGTGTAGTCTCTTGTTCTGTGCACGTTGCCATTTGGCACAATGACAGTTAATGCACTGTTCTAAGGCCTATGATCTAGCCAGCCGTGACGGGCTTTTCATATAGTTATATAAATGAGAGTGAATATGTGCGTGTTAATGCAGGTGCCCGTGGAGGCCAGAAGAGGGTGTCAGATGCCCCAGAGCTAGAGTTACGGGTGGTTGTGACCTCTGGTATATGGGTGCTGGAAACTGAATCTGGCTCCTCTACAAGAACAATACCAGCTCTTCTCCACTGAGCCATCTCTCCAGCTCTGAGAGGAGCAAGATAATTTATGAGCCAAGGATTAATGGTCTGGGCCTGGGAACACAGGCTTGGCTTGTCAGGAATGACATGCCCTACTATAGAAGAGGTGAATAAGCTTATGCAGTCAAAGAACAAAAGAAAGTTATACGGCAATGAATTCACCAAGTATTTACTGGTGAGAGCATCGGATAAGTGAGTTATCCTCTGCTATAAGTTTCAGATGCAATCTGATGGCTTTCTTAGTTTTTAGATTGCTGGAAACTAGCGGTCTGTGACAATAACGAATTCTATAGTTTTGCCTCATCACTGAGATGTTAGGCCAGATGCAGAGTGGGTACAGGTGGCTAGCCGTGGAATTCAGGAATATCAGAGCCAGGATATTTGGGCTCTCAGTCCACAGCACTGCTTCTTAAGTCATTCCATGAGTCAGTTTGTCTGTCTGCTCTTCAACAGAGGTCTGGCCTCTTCTGGAGCTTCAGTTCGCAGGTATGAACTGACGTGCAAAACGCACAGATACCGTGCCCTGCAGGCTCTACCGGCTGCTGGGAGCTCGCCATCTACACTCACTTAGTGGGCCAGCTCCTGGAAGGTCAGCAAATGGGGCTCCCTGGAGTCCGCAGTAGTTATGTTCTGTCACATGACCGCGCACAACAACAAGATGAAGCAGGTGCTGATTCCTTACCCTCAGTCAAGAGAGGTGGGGTTTTCAGAGGACCAATTGGCCAACTGAGCTGCATCCCTGCTTAGAGTTTAAGAAGCATAGGAAACAGAGGCTTGTGATCTGTGTAAGCTGAAGTTGAAAGGGAATCTTTAAAATAAAATCTATTTTACTGTGATGGATAAGTCCATTAAATTTAGTTGATATTGAAGGTATAAAATTCTAAGTGATGTGTTATGGTGTCAGCCACTCTGACTGTAGAGAAGTTCACTGAGTTGCATAGAGCTTGGGACTGGGCAAGTTTTTGTTTGAAAAACTGTCTTCAATCTAGCTGTGTGGTGATTTTATTTTCTAGTTCATTACAATAACTTTAGAATAAAACAACAACAACAAAAAAGTCAGGGAAATCCAGCAGAGCAAAGAGAGGGAGCTGTCCCAGGACTGTTGAGGCGGAGGCCCAATTCTAGAGGACCCATGGCTCTTTCAGTGCTCATAGAGAAGCAGGCCAATGTGACAGAAGGCACTATGTTAAGGGAACATACTTGGACACCCAAGAAGGGCCCCTAAGGGACTCTAGAGGATTTCTGGGAGACAAAAATCCAAGAAGTGCCCTGTCCTATACTAAGGCCCCAAAGCAGATTACACCTGGTTCGATCCAGAAGTGCCTTCTCTCCTTGTGGTCCCTTTCCCCACTGTATGCAATCCCAGAGCAATCTTAGGCAGCATCTGCTGAGGAGAACGGGACACAGAGAGGGACACAGAATGACCCGATCTGCAAACAGTGGAGACAAAGCCAGGGATTTCAGTGCTGAAGAACTGTGGGTTCATAGAGCACAGATGGCACTTTGAGTCACCAAAATGACTTTTCTCCTGATTAAAAGGGCACAGAAACGCATGTCAAAGACTTCCCCCATGTAGAAAAGAAAGTTTGAAGGAGCAGAGAGGGAAAGAATACTATTACTTTTTGTTTTTTTTCTGCAGAACCCAGTCTGTTCAGCCCATGGGTTCTGTATTAACACTGCCAGTAAACTTATTAATGCTAATTTCAATCTTACAAAAACTGGTGAGAAGACTTTAATTTCTTTACAGCATCTTGAATACATCCAGGAGGAATCCTCTGTGCTCATCTGATGAACAATGGCACCCTGTCTCCGGCTTCTCCTCAACAAGAGGAGGTCATGTCAAGGAAAGGGCTGCACCGGCAGGGGGGCAGAGGCTATTAACGCCACAATTCCTGGCATTCTGAATAGGAATTTTGTGTGAACATCAAAAGGAGAGCTAGCTCTACTTTGCATGCTATCATCTGCTATTAAGAGTTCCAGGACTTTAATCATGAGGCTTAAAAAGAGGCCTTCAAGTCCTCCAGAAAGAGAAGCCAGGGCTTGTACCATCAAAGATGTTCTTCTATTAGCCAGCCTTTTTCTTGTATTTTCATCTAGGGATTCATGATCTGTGTGTATTTCCTTTAAAACAAGTCATATGTAGATTATAAAGGTCAGAGGTTGCAAACACATGTCTGGAGTTACAATGTTTCTCAGCATGTGGGGATCTGTGGTTTTTGTGTTTGTTTTTGGCCCTTTGATGTTTTTTTTTGTTTGTTTGTTTGTTTGTTCCTTCCATTTTATTGAAGTATAATTAATGCTCAGATTGGGGAGATTGCTCAGTGGGTAAGAGCACTCACTGTGCAACCATGAGGACTTGAGTGCAAACCCCCAGTGCCCATGCAGAAGCCATGAATGGCATGCACTCCTGTAATCCCAGCGCTGGGTGGGAGGGTAAATAATTGCTGGGGTTTGCTGGCCAGTGGTGTAGCAGGAAAAGGAGGGTTTCAGGTTCCGTGAGAGACCCTGTCTCAAAGGAATAAGGCAGAGATAGTGGTAGACCAGGACACTGAAAGCCCATGTCTGTCCTCTGCAGGCACACATCAACACACAAGTGTGTGTGCACTGCACATACATATACCCCACACATGCACCACCACACACCATATACCAGATATGTTTATTCAATACCAGATGTGTTTTAACAGTACATTTGCTGGCAGTGTGTGCGTACCCCTGCCACTATGAAGACAGTGAAAAAGATCCGTCTTTCCCATGTACCCCCATTCCCACTGTATACTCTCTCTCTTCCCACACACCCCACCTCCACAGTCCATCCTCTCTCTCCCTACACACCCCCATTCCCACTGTGTATGCTTCCTCCCCCAGGCAGTCCTCTCTGCTCCCACTGTGTACTCTCTCTCTTGACCTTCTCTGCTCTACTTCCACATGAAACCCCACCCTGCTCCTTGTCACTAAAGATTATTTGGCATTTTCTGGAGTTTCATAGAAAGTTAATCATAGCAAACAACACCTTGGTCTTCTTTCACAGAACATAGTGAACTGAACACTTTCTTGCGTTAGCAGGTTGTGCCAGTTTTGATTTTTTTTTTGTTGTTGTTGGTCTAATAAAACGTAACGAGATGAAAAGCAACTTGGAGAGAAAAGGATTTACTTGTCTTATCCTTGAGCACAATTCACTGAGGTAAGTCAAGGCAGGAGCCTGGAGGCAAGAGGCACAGAAGAATTCTGTTTGCTGGCTTGCTCTCTGGCTTACACTCTGACTCAAGCTTAGCTAGCTCTCGTGTACATTCCAGACCCACCTGCCTAGGGATGGCATAGCTCACAGAGGGCTGCACTTCAACATCAATCATTGGCCAAGACAATCCCTCACAGACACAACTGGAAACAAATCAGATTTAATCAATTCTTCAACTGAGGTCCCTCTTCTCAGGGCATGCTAGGTTGTATCAAATTAACAATAAAACATGACACATACATTAATATTTTCCCTAAGTAGTATCACGTGAGTGGGTTTTCCATACTTGTTGATAGGTGTTTTTATTACAGCTACTTCCTAGTGACTACAAAGTGGGTGAATCTTTGTGTCCAAGCCTTTACATGGACATATACTCTCCTCTTTCTTGGGCACATGCGGAAGAGTGGAGCCAAGTGTGCATCTCTGTGTTGTCAAGAAACTACAACATTATCTCTCTGAAGTGGTTTTGACCCTTGAACTTCCAACCATCAGCTTATTAGGACTATGATTTCTTCAAAAACCATTGTTTGGTTTCTCCAGCCGTGCCAGTGGAAGTCATTTTAATAGGAGGTAGCAGGATTTCACTGGGAGTTCTCATTTCCATTTTACTGGTAACTAATAAATCTGAGCCTCTTTTGTGGTGCTAATTTGCCATCTGTGGTTCTCTTCGGTGAGTCTGTTTAAGTCAATTATTTGTTTCTATTGTGTTATCATTTCCTTATTATTGGGTTTTGAGCCTTCTTTATATATTCTGGATACAGGAACTTTAACAGACAAGCACATTGTAAAGATTTTCTTCTAGTCTTTTTGCTCTTTTTATAGTGTCATTTTAGAGAAGTTTTAATTTCAATGATACCATTTTTATCACTCTTTTTCTGATGTTTCCTGATATTCTCATTTCTTCTGGGCTGTTGTCTGTCATCATCAGTGTTTCCCACAGCCCAATTTGTAAAACATTATCCTAAGGATTGCATCTGTCTCCTTGTTTGGCTTGTTTCAAGGCAGATCGACAACTTCTGTTATTAATTTGGCCAGATGCAGAAAGCTGGAGTGTTACTTTAAATCTGTTTTATATCTAATATTTACTGATCTAGAGATCTGGCATAATAACCTTCACATTTAGATTCCATTAAAATTATCTGGCCAATAAACAATTCACATTCTTAAAATAAACAATGGGCTGAAAGAGTGTGTGTTTCAGTGTGGTTACATGACTCTTTACCCCAAAGAACATTCTGATTCCACTGGTAGACAATGTAAACAACAGAATGATGAGTCAGCTTCCCCATGTGCCCAAATATTAGCATGTGTCTAATATTTGATGACAAATCAAGTGAGGAAAAAATTGATTTTACACAGATATGTTTTACTACCAAATTGGAAAAAAAAATGTTCATCTGGATGACACAGTGCAGTCCCACCATATTTATTCACAAAGAAAAGGATTATGGACATTTTTAGTATCTACATATTTAGGCATTTAACATAGTTACAATAGTACCAGTACTACATGGCCTTAATTTCCATGAGCAGACTCCTCATATACACCAAGCAATGATCTCTCCCTTATTCTACAAAATGATTTCAGTATAAAATTATCCAATTGCTGCAAAGGCATTGTGTCAAGTTAAACTGACATCAAATACAGCATCATGGTATGCCATGCTATGATGCAGTGTTATCAATACTATAAAGGCAGATAACTTTATCAGATGTTTGTATTATGCAGAGTATTTCTCTGAGAACTTCCCATATATGCTCTTGTGCTGGCTAGTTTTATGTCAACTTGACATAGGCTAGAGACATCTGAGGGGAGAGAACCTTAATTAAGAAAATGCTTCCATAAGATCAGGCTGTAGGCAAGCCTCTAAGGCATTTTCTTAATTATTGATTAACCTGTGAGGGGCTAGCCAGCTGTTGGTGTTGCCATCTCTGGGCTGGTGGTCCTGGATTCTGTAAGACAGTAGGCTGAGAAAACCATGGAGAGAAAGCCAGTAAGCAGCATCCCTCCAAGGCCTCTGCATCATCTCCTGCCTTCAGGTTCTCACCTGGTTTGAGTTTCTTATTTTGCCTTCTCTCAATGGACTGTGATTCAGGATACATAAGCCAAATGAACCCTTTCTCCCTCAAGTTGCTTTGGTCATGGTGTTTTGTCACAGCAGGAGTAATCTTAACAAAGACAGCTTCATTGCACACTCACAGTAACTTTGGGTCAGCCTACTATTATGACCTCATTTTATACATGGAGAAACCAAGGCACAAAATTGTCAAATAATCTTCCAAAGTCCTTCAGATGGAAGGTGATAGAAATAGAACTGAGGCTAAGCAGGTGTTCCTGAATCCATCTTTATAATTTGGCACTTTGGAAACCCTAAAATGGAAGCTACATTGTCCAAAAAGAGTACTACAAATAATCACACCTATGTCAACCCTCAACTCACCTCCAGACCTCATGAGCCATTGTGGAAGAGGAGTCAGAAAGAAGGTAAGAGACAGGGGTATATGAAAAGAATCACTGTGCTCCTAAACTCAGAGCAGTTGTGATTGCCTGCATAAGACCTCTACAAGATCAAGCCAGCCAGCATTCTAGCATGGAGTGGGGAGGAGCTGACTAGCCCTCATTCCTAACTGAAGAGCTATTGACAGTTGTCAGCTTGTGGGAAGAGAGAATTGGTTTACTTTAAGGGGGTGGCCCCTCATAAAGGAGACCCCACTCTATCGGATGACTCTACACCCACCAGTGGGCAGTACAAATGGAATCAGTCGATTATAACAACACAAGAGGTTGACAGGTGATGGAGAAGTGAGGGTAGATTCTGGGACAAGACAAAAGAAAGAGTGGGCAGTGAATATGATCAAAACACATTGTATGAAATTCTCAATGGATTAATAAAACACTAAAAACAATTGCTTTAATGAGAAAAACAGTTAAGGCTAATGGATTTTAAATTCTAGCATATCAATTTTTCTCTTTTTTCTTTCTTACAATGATTTTTTTAATAATAAAATTGTTTACTCATTTAAAATCCCAAACATATCATCTTACTGGATTTTAATTGTCCACTTAATTTTTTCTCCTTAATAAACCATGATAACTTTTAAAGAATTTTTGCATTACTATTTAAAAATGTAATGAACAAAATTGTAGCCTTTGGTAGGTACTTACCAGATATACAATGAGCACATTTAAGTGCACAGCAAAAAAAATTATTTTTGAGAATCTCATACATGTATTTTGATCAAATCTACCTTCCCACTCTTTCCTCTATCCCCTATCACTTTTTCCCCTCATCTTCATGTGATTTGTTTGTAAACCCACTGAGCCCATTTAGTGCTGCCTCTTATGGTCATGGAGGTAGCACCATCCACCAGAGCTTGCACAGACTCTTCAGGACCACAGCTCTTAATATACCCAGCTCTCCCACCCCCAGCAGCCACCAGCTGTCAGTAAACGGCCCTCAGACAGGAGTGGGACTTCATGAGCCCTCCCCCATCCTTGCTTCATTCTGCCGATTTGATTTTGTGTGGGTATAGTGCATGCAGTCATCACAACACAGCTGTCTTGAGTTCATGTATGCCACAAATTTAAAGATATCATCAGATGTGTTGATACTGCAAGTCATGTCCCAGATAGCAATGAGGTAAGCAGGTCACACTTCTCTTCAGAGGAGCTGCTGGGTCCCAAATCTAATTGTTATGTTTTATATCAACTTCTCTAGTACTAATGGTGTGAGACAGACATGAAACATTACCGTCAAATACTCTAATAGAGCATTAAGAGAAAAAGTGTTTGAGGGAAAATGGATCTGGTGGGAGAAATCATTTATGCATCTTCAGACACGAGATAGCCCTGTGCTATAGTAGTTTCAGTCATGTTGGGCATTCATAAGTGGCCAACTTAAGCCCATCTTTGTCTTCTCGTTGTTGGAGTAAAGAGAACCTGCCTCCTTCTGCCGAACAGTCAATCATTTGAGTTTATGAAAATGAACTGTCACTAGGCAGATGCCCAGTAGAAAAGGTACAACAATCAACTGTGTCATGCATAAGAAGGTAGCCTATTTATCCAGTTCAACATGGAGCTTATAGGCCTGCTTCATAGTGGAACAGGAATGGGGGGTGGTGCAGCTGACACAGGGAATGTAAGTGATTTCTGGAAAGATGAAAATAACTCTCAGATAGACGGTAACCTCTTTATATGCTGAGCCATTTGATGACCTTGGAGTAAAGTCTTTAGTTAATGAAATAACTGGGAAGATATGGAAGGGAACGGTATCCCTCTTTGTGGGTCTGGTTTTGAGGCTGATAAACAGATCTTTTTTAAAAAAAGTTTTATTAGGTCATTGTTAATGAGTCAAAATTTCTGGCAAAAGGAACTTAGAGAAGGAAAGTTTATTTTGCTCACAGTTCACAGTCCATCCCAGCAGGCTGGTCAAGGCAGCAGGACCTTGAGGCAGCTTGCATCCACATTCAGGAAACAGAGAGACATAAATACTGATGCTTAGCTCACTTTTTCCTATTTATTCAGCTCAGTATCCTAGCCCATGACATGGTGCCACTCTTATTTAGGATGGGTATTCCTACCTAAATTAACTTAATCTAGACATTTCCTTACAGATGTAACCATAGGTATGAATGTAAATCCCATGACTCGGCATTACAAGTCTCTTGTAGCCTCAGAAGATCCCCCAAGGACCCTCTAAAATAGTCAACAGACCAAGGCGCCTCACTTCCCAGCAGCATTCTCTGTATGCTTTCATCAACAAGGTGGCATTTGGCACTTCTGGTCTGAAAGTAGACCATTCTCTTGTTTTTTGCCCTGTGAAGACCCATTGCTGAGTTACCCAGAAAATGCTTTATGAACACGGTAAAGCAGGGAAGAAATAAGTTCACAGTGTTTTATGGCAACAAACAAGCAAACAAGGAAATAACCTACTCCTAGATATTCTTGGAAGGACAGGAAATCCCAATTTCTGGCTTCTCTATTTGCAGTATCCACATTACTTAGAGGGAAATCTGGCCAAAGCTGGGAGGCACATCTGGCAGCTGTTCAGGAACCTGTGTTGCTAAACCAGAGATAAAATGAGAAAATCTAAGCAAAGGACACAAATAGGAAAAAATACATTAAGCAGCAGTAAACTCCAATTAAGCTCTGTGGGCTTCTGAAGCTGAATCAGCTCTTTACAGATACAACATTATGTAGGTCAAGGAGCCGATTTAACATAAAAAACAAGTCTTTGCACCCTGTCTTGGTTCATGGGCTTGGCTAGCTATCCCTCTCTCCCTCCCTTCCTCCTTCCCTCCTTCTGCCAAGTTCTTAACACAGAGTGAGTCATTCCAGGTGAATGGCGGGGGTGAAAATGGGGTAAGCTTGATCCTCAGCATGGAGAAGCTATGTATATGCCTGCTGAAGTGTGATTCAATTCAACTGTGTCTGTGGTGTCTCAAATGTCCAGACTCAAGTCCCACTTGTGGAAGAGGAGACTGACAATTTCTAGAAAGTCAGGAGCATGTGAAGGACCTAGAAGACTGCCTACTTATAACCTTCACCCAGTACTTACCACAGTTATAAATGCAGAGGGCTCACCACTTTAATTGCTGCTCCACGTGGAATGTAGCTCTTTGAAGCTGAGAGTAGGATAGCTATGCTCAGCTGATCTAGAGTGGAGCACAGGGAGGGACCTGATACACACCACCTCTGTGAGTGCTTGTATAGACAAATACACAAGAAAAACTACAAGATCCATTGGAAACCTGCCCTCATCACAGGTGATGGTGTTACAAGCATGTGAATAGCTGTTAATATCTATAGCCAGACCTTGACAGGAAATCATCTGTAAAGGCAGACAAGGTCTCCCCTGCTGATACTCAGCATCTACTCATGTCTGGTGATGCTGTGATGCTCAATGCTGTCAATTTCATAGAATCTTAGATCCCCTAGGAGATGGGCCTCTGTGCATTGTGTGTACCTATAGGGGATTATCTTGATTATGTTAATTGATAAAGGACATCAATTAATACTTGGTTTGGGAATGATTCCCTGTCTGGGATCATGGACTGTGTAAAAGAGAGGAAAGTAAGCCTAGCAGAAGCATACGTTCATCACTTTCGGCTTCCTCATGGTGGATTGGATGTGACTAGCTGCCTCAACCTGCTCCCTTGACTTCCCTGTACCCTTGAATTGAGAGCCAGAACAAACCCCCCTTTCCTTAAACTATCTTTCTCTCTTGCTTTTTATTAGTTGTTTGAGAATGTGTTTTGATCCTATTAATCTACCCCTCCCAACTCTTCACAGATCCCGTGCATTTCCATACCCAACTCACCAAGTCCAATAAGTGTGGCCTCTGGGAAGTCTACTTCGTTCAAATGGGAAGCCACATATCTGCAAGCATACAGAACCAATCATATTTAAGTTGCCTTTGTCAGAGTATGATATCCCAGCAACAGGAAAAGAAACCAAAAGAGTACCCCAGGCACTGCTTATAAGCATTTCCAGTGTGAGCCCAGGGGTCTTTTCAGCTGGAATTGAGTGGTTCTTTCATATATGCCCTCTCCTGTCTCCTGAGCAAGCTTCCAGTGGGTGGGGTTCCCTTGTCTTTGCTGTGCACCCAGAGTTCCATTGAGCTCCTGTCACACCAGAGACAGCCAAATATACACTTGGATAGCACAGTCTAAACTCTATGGAAGTGATGGGCTCACTTAATTTCACTTCCAGGAAGCATTTCAAATTGAATTGGATTCAATTTTGAAGAAAACAGTTGAACAATCTAGAGGCTTAAAAATATTATTCGTTTTTTTTAATCTATGTCTGGGAAATTCTGAAAGGCCTTCCCCCTTCCCTGGCATGAAGTGAGCCAGTGAGGCGGCCAGGCTGGAGCTAAATGGCATGAATTATTCAGAGTGGCAAGAAGAGCAGATGCTCCTCCTCTGGGCCCTGAGTTTTGAAAGGTAGAAAGTTGGAGGGCAGCAGTGACTCCTCCAGGGGGGAAGAAAAGATAAATGATCGCCCTAAATCTCATAAGCTTCGACATCTGCAGCACCACATTTAATTTGGTGGCAGAGTCTACGGCGCTTGCCTTAGGTTACAAGGGCAAATAGCAAGGGGAGGTTTATGAATCCTACTTGGACTTTAAAAGAGAAAGGGTAACAAAGAGAAGAAGGAGGGAAGGAAAGGAGAGAAGTGGCAAGAAAGGGTCAGGGGAGAGAGCTATCCTAGAGAGCATAGAAAATAAATAAATTTTTAAAAAAAGCTATTTGAGGCATTCAAGGGAAGTAAAAAAAAAATTGGAAGCAGATGTAAAGAGCTATATTATCCAAATAGAAAAAGCTGACATTCAACTAAGATTGCCTGCCTTATTGATCATTATCAATCACTGTTTATTCCTGCTTGATGTAATGTCAATCTGGAGGCATTTGGGGTATCCTGGGGCCCAAAAGAAAAGTGCTAAGAGAGATGGGAATGGATAGAAATGTATTGGAATGAATATAAATACCAAAATCATAAAATCTCAGAATTTTGGAATTGGGAAGCACTTTAGAGGTCCACCATATGGTCTTGGGTTGTAGAATTTGAGATGTGTCCAATTTTCTTTGTGATTAAAGTGGCTTTTAGATGATGGATGTATTGATGGGTGGGGAGCAATCTGGATCCTATAAACTCCTATTTAAATCACCCTGAAGACTTTTTACCCCCATCATCTGCTTAATAATGTTGGAAATCAAGAGCAGATGAATGGAGCTCGCAGTGGGAAGAGAGTCTGCTTGAAATATGGTACCTTTTGATGAAGGGGAGACATGCCATTAGTGTCTCTGGAGCAACAGCACTGTCTGAGGTTAAGAAACCCCACAATGTCCATCCATCTTTCATTGAAATGTGGAATAAGGCTGGAATGATGGCTCAGTGGATAAAATGTGAGGATCTATGTTAAAACCCCCAGAACTCAAGTAAAGACAGATGCAATTGCACGTCTGTGCTCCCAGCCTTCCCACTGTGAAATGGGAGGCAGATACAGGAGAACTCCCAAAGTCGGGGCTCCAACTGGGTGTAGGCAGTGGCACACAAGAGACCTTATCCCCAACAAGATGAAAGGTGAGTGCCTACACCAGGCATTGCTTGCTGACGTCCACATAAGTTCTGTGGTATGCATCTGCAGTCACAAATATATAAAGACACTTGCTGACTTCTACATAAGTTCTGTGGTATGCATCTGCAGTCACATATATATAAAGATATGTTTTAAGTGCAACTAAAAGAGAGACTACCGAGCTGGGATCTTGTTACATTTGTTGGGGGGTGTGTGATAAACAAATCTTTAAGTCTTTGTCTACTTGACTGTCTGTGAACACAAAAGGGTGCATATGTATGTGTGCAAAAGAAAGAATTGGAGCAGTGAGTCTCAGTCAGAATGGGTTTCCTCCCAATGGATATTTGGCAATGTCTGTAGACAGTTTGGATTGTTACAAGTCATTGGGGAGATATTCAATTGGCATCCAGCTGGCATCATTAAATACCTTGCACTGAACAGGACAGCCTCTACCCCTCACCCCCCAGAAAAGAATTATCCAGGCCTGATAGCAATAGAAGAGAAGCAGAGAGATAATCAAGGAGGAATACGAATAGAAAAAAAACATTCTGCAACACTCAACATGGTGGTAGACAGACCTGTAAACTTTGCTGTATGCAGGGAGGGTGGGGGCAAAGAGGGAGGGTCACAAGTTTGAAGCTTGCTTGGTCTACAGGGCAAGTTCAAGGCCTTGTTTCAAAACAAAAATTGAAAAGAAAAGGATGGGGATAAGTCTGTGTAACCCAACGGCAAAATACTTTCCTAGTATGTATGAGGTCTGAGGTTCAAACTCTAGTGGGTATGTATTAATAAATAAGTAAATACATTCTCTAAAAATATTGAAAGTGGCATGATCATACCAGGCATTGGCTGGGTTATTTTACACTTTCATGGCGACTTCTCAGAATGTTTCCAAACAGTCATTATTAGTAATTACTTAAAGAGAAAGGAAAGCTTGCAGAGATTAAGGAAATGCTCCAAGCCACTGAAGGAGGAAAGAGGGATCATCAGGCCAGGAAGGAACACTATCTTCATAAAGAAACCTTGTTTGGTAAAAGAGGTGAATTTAGTGAGACGCCTCAGGTAAATTATGAAAATATATCGAAAATATATTGAGTTGAGTGTGGATCTGCATGCCTGTAATCTCCGCATGGGGGAGATTGAGGCAGGGTGACCAAGAGTTAAAAGCCAGCCTGGGTTACCTACAGAGACTTTGTTAGAGGAAAAATAGAGGAAAGAAAGGAAAAATAGAAGACAAGAACAATAATTCATAATGGGTTTCTTGCTACCTCTAACTGGGTGGAAGCAAAAAGGCCATTGAGAACCTCATTTGAAATTCCAAAGTCAAACTTAGAAGGGATCCACTTCAGTGACTGATGGCTGGAGACCTTCCTCAGTCATAACAAAATGTTGAGTGTCTAGGGCAGAAAGTTAAGAGACACAGAGTTTTGTGTGTCCTCTACGTCAACAAGAAAGGTCCATGGGAGTCCATAGTTATCACCCTATTTGCTAGTGAAACAGGAATACTGTGTGTTTTTCTAAGCCCATAGATAAAGGAGTTCAACTTCACCAGAGAAAGGGGAAAGGACAGTGTCTGTAGGGAGCTGCTCACATGTTCTAATGGAGAAGAAGCTTGCTCTTAGAGAAGAGTCATTGGTGTCCAGGTATGTGACAACAAATGATACAAGAATTTTTCCATGGTCAACACAACACCATCCCAGAGAGAGGGACCATGCCTTGGCTCCCTTATTACCTCACAGGAGTAGATGATTATCATTGAGAGAAAGGACAGGAGACTAGAGGCTGATGAAGACATCCTTAGATACCATAGATGTAAGTGTGGTATGTTCAGTGTAGCCAGAAGTTTTCCTGTGTCCCGCAGCCACTTGGTCCCAAATAAATACACAGAGGCTTATATTAATTACAAACTGTTTGGTCTATGGCCCAGGCTTATTGCTAACTAGCTCTTTTATCTTAAATTAACATATTTCTATTAATCTATGTATCACTGCATGTCTCGTAGCCTTACCTGTGTTCCTTTTATTACATCTTGCTCCCTGGCAGCCTGTAGCATCTTTCCCTCACTCTGCATTTCTTCTCCCTATATCTTTGTTTGGATCTACCACCTGGCTCTAAGCTGTCTTGCCATAGGCAAAAGCAGCTTCTTTGGTAACCAATGGTAGCAACACATATTCACAGCATACAGAAAGACCATCCCACAGCACTTTATTAATAGATTAGATAGTGTTACTGTAATTCTTACTTGATAACCATTTTTGTTGCATATAATCTTACTATGTTAAAGTTAAAACTTTCCTTTTTAGTTAGACAAAGAAAGGGGAATTGCTGTGGAATAATTCTCTTATACACCGTAAAGATTTGTCACTCTAATTTGTTTAATAAAATGCTGATTGGCCAGTAGCCAGGCAAGAAGTGTAGATGGGGCGACCAAAGTAAGAATGGGAAGAGGAAGGGTGGAGTCAGGAGTCACAAGCCAGATGCAGAGGAAGCAAGATGGGAATATTGGACTGAGAAAAGGTACCAAGCCACATGGCTAAACATAGATAAGAATTGTGGGTTAATAAAGTGTAAGAGTTAGCTAGTTAAAAAGCCTGAGCTGATGGCCAAGCATCTATAAGTAATATTTAGTCTCCAAGTCAATTATTTGGCAAACAGCTACCAGGTATTGGGAACAGGAAGGTGGGAAAGAAACATCCCAACTACAGTTCAGCACCCCACAAGAGAAGATTTCCCCAACTCTGTAAATCCCAAAGAAGACAGTAATATAATCAAGTAGCATAGTCAAGCTCTTTTTGTTTGTACTTTATTAGCATATATTAATAGTAATTATACATAAAATGGGTTTATTATGACATTTTCATATGTTTACATAATATATTTGGTTCATATCTACCTCCTATTACTCTCTCTTAACCCTCTACATCTCCCTTAGTCAGCTTCCTCATCCTATCTCACCCCCTTCTTCTTTCTTCTCTTTTTTTACAGAACCATGGGTACTTCAACAAGAACTGTACTACTAAAGAAAAAGTCTCTCCCTTTCCCACCAAACTTCACCTATATACAAATCCTCCAGAAGTGCTGAGGCCCCTTGAGTCCTTCTTGTTTCTATGACATAGTGTTGATAAACCCAGTCTTGCAGAGATCTTATTTAGGTTGTCTTAGCTGCTGTGAGTTTAAGCAAGTGACAGCCAAGTCATTCCCAGAAGACAGCATTTCTCACTGCTCCTCCCTCACTCTTCTGATTCTTTCATTCTTTCTGCCCCTTTGGAGACATTTCCTACACCTTGGAGTGAGTGATATGCATTTCCCATTTATGGCTGAGCATTCAATGGCCATTTTTTTCTCTGTATTTTGACCAGTTATGAATCTCTCCAGCCACTGCTGGTCACTGCAAGAAGAAGTAGTTTCTCTGATCAAAGTCATGGCACGTTATTCTATTGTGCAAATGTGGTTGTGTGGAAAGCAACTGAGCTCTTTCCAGGGGTATGGGGAAGACACTTCCTTCTTCATACCATTGCAAGATGTTGGGGAAGGTTAGAGGAGAAGAAGTCTAAGGCAAGAACACAAAGGAGAAACAGCCCATGCAGGGCTGCATCCCGATGTCACCACGACCCTGAACTTCCCAGCCAGAGCAAAGCTAAACAGGCTGCAGAAGAAATGCTGTAACTCTGGAAAACATCAGTGGAGTTATTATTATCATTTCTTTGTATTGAGTATATTCCCCACCAAACTAAGACTATCGCTTTGAATGAGGTGACAGAGGAAAATTCTAGAATTTAAAATGATCAAAACAGAAGCAGAAATATCATAAGGCTTGTGGGAGATTCCAACCCACTGAGATGCAGAGCCCTGCAGAGCTGCATCGAACATCTGGGCGGGCTGATAACACGCTCCCTTGCTGGTTTGACACGCTCCATCCTGCTAGTTTTAATGTACCAGCACATCTTTCTCAAAAGGAAAGGAGGGGAGGAGGAGGCAAGGGTAGAAAACACAGCTTTTCATCAGGATTGCTTAAAGTGGTTGAGGGGATCTCTATGAACACATATGCTGAATATTCAGTCACAAATGGCTGGTTTGATGGCAAGTCCCTCACTTTCAGACCCACACTCATACCACACACCTCCAAATCCCAAAACATGCTCTGTTCATGTATTTAGAATATGCAGAGTGATACATGGGACTGATGGGAATAAGAAAAGAAGGAAAAGGAAGGTATGAAGGTGTGGGTGGGAATACACTCAATTATATTCTATACTGGTACGAAAATATCCTTATGTAACCCAGTCTTATGTACAATGAGTATACACCAATATATGAAAAAAAATGACAAAATCCTCACTTCAGGGGATTTGAGCAGAAAAAATAAACAACATACATAGACCATAGACAAAACAAGAATAAAATACTTAGGAATAAACTTAATCAAAAATGTAAAAGCCTCAGGCACTAAAAACTACGAAGATACAAATAGAAAGATATCTCATGTCTGCAAGTTGAAAGTATTAATATCCTCACCAGACCCACACTGCCTAGAGAGATCTGCAAAGTCAATGCTATTTTCATTAATATCATACTGGCATTTTTATTAAAAATAGAAAACAACACTAAAATTTATATGGAGCAACAAATATCCAGGAAGGTCAGGACAATTTGAAAAAGAGGAATGGAACTAAATACATTGTATCTCCTTATATGTAAATATATTTAAAATGTACAGTGCCTAGTGTACAGGACATATAAGACAATTTACCATTGTACAGGCAGGCAGACAGACCAATGGTACAGAAGTAAGTCACAAGTACACAATTTATGTAGCACACACAACTTGGGAAAAGACAGTTCTTCAGCAAGTGATGCTGAGAAAACTGGATGTCCACATGCAGAATTCCTCAACCACCAATTAATTTGTTGATTTTTAATTAACTAATTAATTAGCTAGTTAATTAATTAGTTAATCCCTGTACTTTATCATGCATCTTACACAAAAAAGTCAACCCAAAATGCATTAGACATAAATGTCATTCCCCGAACCATAAGAACACAACCCTTGATTTAAATATGGGATAACATTATGCTCTTGACCTTGGCAGTGACTTCCTGGATCTGACACCAAATGGAGAGAGGACAAAGATTTAAATCAACCAGTGTGACAACATCTGACTAAAATCCTGGATAGAAAAAAAAAACAATAATAACGTTAATATAGTGTAAAAGAAACCTAAAGAATGGGAGAAAATATTTCTAGATTACATCTAGTAAAAGGTTAATTTCCAAAACATATTAAGAATTTGTATAAATCAACAGCAGAAAAAAAAACAATTCAAAAATGAAAGAGCTTGCATGGATATTTCTCCAAACACATCAAAGTGGCCAACAGACAAGTAAGAAAAGCTTCGACACACGTGATCATTGAAATGCAAATCAGAGCTGCCCTTTCCGAGGGCTGACCAGATGCATATATTGTGACAGCTTAAAAATGACTGAAGCAGTCAGTTTGGTATTATCCCGCGCTACACAATGCCAAATTACGGGCTTGGGTTTGTTGTGCTTTTTATTTCCTTTGTGTGTTTTGCTCCATTTTGTCCTTCTTTAAGTAAAATCAACCAGATATCTTAACCCTAGTGTAGACATACACTGAATGAAAAAGGAGACTTGAAAATCCTGAAGCAGGAAGAAACTGGGCAAGAGCAGAGCCAGTCAATAAAAACCTTCTTTTAGCCTGTCTGCCATTCACAGATTGCTCAGCAAAGGCTTTTCTACTGTCTGCAAAATGAACATCCAGCCCGAGAAACCCCATAAACAATTACATCCTTCCAGGCTTTTCATTGATCAGGTTGTTGCTTAGCTAAAATGTTCATTCACAATTAACTTTAAGGCTTAATAATTTTGCAATTATGGTATCATATAATCAAAGTGAATAGAACAGAAATTGGATCATGAGACACAAACAAATTCTAGTCAACATTTCTTGCACAGGTTTTGGTTTGCTGCTGTGTATACTCATGATTTCATTGAACTAAGAAAGTTTTTTTTTCAAATTATTATTAACTCTTAGAAAATCCTGGAACAAAACAGAATACATAGTGTGTGTTAGTGTGGGATTTTTCTTCATAATTGATATATGGATGTATAGCAATTAAGCATTTCAAGCAGATAATTACAAATAGTCATTGGGTAGCAAATTTTACTAATGAAAGAGTATGGGCTCAAGAGAGCCGAGTTAGTGCAGGTCTTGACTTGCCAGCATGAGGTACTGAGCTTAATTGTCCAGAACCCATACAAAATGGCAGATGTGTGGGGCCCGTGATCTTACTCTAAGCACTAGGGAGGCAGAAAGGGAAATGTCTTGTTGTGGCTTTTACTGAAGAGCAAGCCTCACCTACTTATCAAGTAACAGGAGCCAGGGAGAGACTCAGCTCATAAAACAAGATGAATACAACAGAGAGAGAGAGAGAGAGAGAGAGAGAGAGAGAGAGAGAGAGAGAGAGAGAGAGAGAGAGAGAGAGAGAGAGAAACTCATTCTCAAATTGTACATGTATCAGAAGTACTGAAAGTCTTATTAAGATATTTCTGAAGCTGGGTGTGGTGGCACACACCATTAATCCCAGTGCTCACAAGGCAGAGGCAGGAGGAGCTCTGTGAGTTGGAGGGCAGCCTGGTCTGTGTAGTGAGTTCCAGGACAGCCAGGGCTACACAGTGAGACCCTGACTCAAAACAAAACAAAGACTGTAGTGGGTAGTCATTCCAGCTTGGGTCTGGAAGTTCCAATCCCCATTAAGACTCTGGCAACTGTCACACCTACGAGGCAGGACCAGGGGAGGCGCCTGGAGACCCGAGAGCTGGATGGGCCCGCGCTAGCTCTGTGTGCTCTCTCTGTGCCGGGACCCTGAACGGTGGAGGTGGACCGAGCAGAGCTCCAGAGAACACCGCTGGATTGCGATACACCTTCCCCAGACCCTGTGACCTACCTATCACTTAATTTGTGAGTTATGCCATTAAATAAATATCCTTTTAACTACGTGGAGTGGCCAAAATAATTTCACCAATAAAAGACATTTCTGAATCTCTTCCTGTGAGCTCCTGATGCATGGAGTATGGAGCTTTTGCGACTTCTCCTGCTGACAGTCCCCAGTTGTCACTGCTGTGGCTAAGTCAAGGACTTTGGGGATCCATGTATTATGTCATGATGTCATAATGATTCCTCCCAGACTCTGTCTGAGGCTGTGTGGTCATCATTCATGCACTATTTCATGAGACATGTATTAAGCCTTTCCTTGATATTGTTTCAAAAAAGAACAGAAACTAACAAGTTTGGCTTAAAAAAAAATCTATTCTTGTTTTTGTGCAGAGATGTGTTGTTTAGAACACATAGGTGAAGACATCACTTTTTTTTTCTTCCCACAAAAGTCTAAATTCACTAAAAATCGTGACAAAGAATAAATCTTAGGTGTGTATGTATCTACATGTAAACCTACTAAAATTATCAATGCTTACATATTAAATTGAAAAGGCAAAATTCTAGTTTCCCTTGAATGGTTGAAATGGTGAGAATTTTTTGTGGTTTGTTTGTTTAATATAAATGTTTAGATAATCTTTAATAATCTTTATAGTAACTGGTCTAGTAGTATATAGTAGAGTAGTATTGGAAAACTTTTCCTTTAAGTGCCAAACAGTAAATGCTCAAGGTCATCAGGCTAGGAAACTATAGCGCAAATCAATTAACACTATCATGTAAGTGAATGAACAATAAAACTTTATTTATAAAAATAAAAAGTGAATTCATTGGCTACAGGTTGAATCCCCCTAAACCCCTTAGAGTGAAACTTCCCAGTGAAGCATAGGAAGTGATATCTAATCCCAGTACTCAAACCCAGGTGGCTGTAAACCACCCAGGATGCCATCTTGAGTGTCTGTGACATGTGTTCACACTGCTCGAGGCACATCCCCAGAGGTTAAGATGTAATTTATCAGAGTTGAGGCTTGAGTGTACTTACATAACTAGGAAATGTGAACACAGAGTCTGGATCATGGTGCTGACATTATGGGGAGGCTATACGTGTGTGTGTGTGTGTGTGTGTGTGTGTGTGTGTGTGTGTGTGTGTGTGTTTGTGTGTGTGTGTGTGTGTATGTGTGTGTGTGTGTGTGTGTGTGTATTATATTAGTTGTTTCTTTGGCTTGGGATGCTTCCACACTTCTTCCTAGGCAATGCTGGTGCATGGATGCCTTGTGATCTCTTCTGTCAGCTTCCCTGACATCTAGTATATAAAATGAGTGGCGCCCTCCACTGTGGAAACAGGTGAGCCTGAGAGTGAAGTTAAGTCATTGGCTCAGAGGAGAAAAAGGAGTCAAGAAGTTGGTGGGAAAGAATTGGGAAAGTCTGAGCCCAGTACGCTCTTCTGGAAGGCTGGGTGGTAAAAAGAATGGTGTGTACAAGTTGAAGGATAAAATGGAGGTGGCCAGAAATGAAATCAAAGAGATAGCCAGGGACCTTGGGATGGAAGTGTGCCCTCACCTCTGGTGATGGGCACCAGCAAGTGAGTTCAGCAGGAAGCAGTATTGGCTGCTCCCAATTGGATTCATCAGTCCAATATATATATATATATTAGATTCCTTATTTTTTCCATATTCCCAGATGGAATAATTTCACAGCACTTGAAGAGAAAACGCAACTGAGAGGTGAACACCAGATTTCTTCTTCCACCATGACTGAGATTCCCATTTTAGTTTTCTCTTCTTTAGATAACAATATGTTCTGGAAAATGCCAGAACAGTTACTCAAAGACACTGGAGAGTGAATAAGCAGACAGACTGGAGTTGGGGGTCACACAGGAGCCTGGATGAGGATCCCATCACTCAAGGGCTGTCAGTTTTTAAGTATACTTGTCTGCCCAAGGCAGGGCAGTTGAAAACTGTTATAACAAGACATTATTGGGCATCCCTTTAATCCCAATACTGGGGAGCAAGAGACAGTCTGGAGGTCAGTCTGGTCTACATATCAAGTTCCAGGATGTATTACAGGGTAAGATGCAGTCTCAAAAACAAACAAATGAAAAGAAAACTATTGCAGCTGTAAACACCGGAGGGCAGGGAATGAGGTCATAGAGAAATGACTGGAAAGGAAAAGACAGAGAAGGGAATATTGAATTCTATCCACTCCTCCCAAATCACCGGCTGAACCATAAATGTGTGTGAGTGGAGAGGTGTCCCAGCAGCTGGAGCCCAGAAGACTGAACTGACATGCAAGCTGCCACTCTGATCTGGAAGACAGAGCTATGAGGGGAAAAAAATCAATTCTTTTCCTAGGGACCTAAGAGAATCTATAGTTCATACAGCACACTTTACAATGACAAAAGTATCTTCTTAATTGTTCGGTATTTCAAGAATTGTTCACTATTTCACACCCAAGAGAAGACAAAATATATATATATATAAGAAGCAACTAGTCTGGAGTTGCTTCACACATTGGGATAAGCAGAGGAAGATTATAAATAGGTGTAATAACAAAGCTAAAACAATGAAGAATAAATGAAAACAATGGGAATCTCATTAGATAAACATCATCAAAAATCAATAAAAATTATAAAACTTTAAAATTTACAATAAGAAATAAGCATATAGCATAAGTCTAAGGATATCACAGGTTTAAGGGACTTAGGAGAGAAAAAGACAGTGAACTTGAATGCAAATCAATAAAACTTTCAAATACAAATGACAGAGAAAGAAAATAAACCTTTAAAATATCTTCAAAATCTTATGAGAAAATATAAAAACATCTCATTTCTGTGTCACTGGATTTTTTTAAAATAGGAAAACAATGGACTCAAAGTCAAATTCAGGAAACACAGAAGAAAGAGATGGAAGGGGAGATAATCAAATTTTTCTCAAGTGTAGAAAGAAAAATTAGCCACAGAGAGAGAGATTAACAGATATAGTGTGTGAGCATCACAGCCAAAGCGATGAAAGCCAAAGAGAAAAAGTGATCGTTCAAATAGACAGAGAAGAGTAGTCCATGGCAGGCATGGGCAATGACTCATCAATCCACACATATCAGAAAAAAAATGAGGCAGAACACTATAGAATGGCAGTGTTCAATCCCAGGAGCATGTTTTGTAGAATGATTTAAGATCTTATGTCTCCCATTAGAACGTGTATAGCCTTGAACAGCCTATTGGATAATTCTACATCTCAATATATCATCTCTTTGATATTAAACATTGTCTATTTCATTGAGTGTCTGAATTAAATGAGTTACTAATGTATGCAAATTTCCCAGCACTTAATACCTAGACCAAATAAGCCCAAGGTTTGTTATTATAATGATCAGATTTTAATATTTATGGTGAATTGAAAGACTTCTACTTGGCCTTATTTAAGTTCCCAAAGATGATTTTATACTTGCAAAGATGAGGAAAGGCTTTCAAAAATATTGAAGAATGAGAATAGTCAAATCAAATTACCAATAACAGCAAGAGTTTATCCAAGTAAGCACAGTTCCCCAAGAATGATTCTTCTGTCCCTCTTCTTCTGTCTTCCCTACAGTGAGAGTCAAGCCCCTTCACAGGCAGGAAAGCTCACTTCTCATCAGCTGAAGCAGTAGGGCCTCCAGATCCTCACCTCAGACTCCTGGCCTCCTGACTTCCCACAGTGCAGGTTATCAGCAGTGAAATCCTTAATCACTCAATTAGTCCAGCCCATAATGCTAACTCAGTGAATGCTGTGGCACAGCGGAGCTCATTCTCAATGTGATCTATTCATAGCCTCACCCTAGATAATCAGCGTTGAGCCACCCAGCGCTGGTGGTCATGGTCCCATCCCTGTACATAGGATGGACACAGAAGATGAACTCTTGCTTCCAAATGTCGTCAGGAGTCCAGAATCATGGTGCCTACCAATAATCTCAGCATTTGGGCGGCTGGTGCTGGAGAACCTCTCACTCCTTCCAGGCCTGCCGTAACTACACAGTAAACCTTGTCTGAAAAAAAGGGAATTCACAAAAGTGAAGTGAGATGCAAATTGCATGGAGTTACCATGTGCAGCTTATCTAGGTTATGGAAAATGAGTTTTCATTCACCTGACCTCGCGCCTTACCCAAGGTTCTTGGCTAGCCCTTCCATGGTGCATGCAGCTACTCTTGCTTCTTCCCAACTCTTACTATGTCCCCACTCTTACCATGTAACTCTTGAGTCTTAGTTTCAACAAAGTGCACCAGAGCTTCTCACACTTGCTGTTTACAGATGTCTACCCTGCATCTCCCATAAGAGTGGTTTCTTCTCAGGGGGCTGGTCAGCAGCCTGAGCTTTTGCATCTTCACTGACCCTGGTTGATGCTGTGGCTTTGGATCTGGGAGCCACCAGACAGTGGGGCATGGAATAATGATGACTAGCTACTATGCACAGTCCATGAGGCTGCTGCAATACATCTGCCAAACGATGAAGGCCACAGATTCAACAAACTCTAATTAAAATAACACTGGGGATACAGCCCAGCAGCCCAGTGGTCCAGTGGTCAAGAGTTTGCCTAGCATGAGCAAACCACAGTACCATTCACATAAAGAACAGCTTTTTGTTAGCAAGGTGTCTATAAAGGTCAGAGTCTTCAGGAAGAGAAAAAAGACATAAGATTTATGGATGAGTTAAATCTGCAGTTGTCAATAGATGTGGGTTTGTGAATCTGCTGTACAGTTAGCAAATACTGATGATTCCATCACTTCAACCCTTGGAACTGTTGTCTTTTACCCATTAAACTGCCATCACAGCACCTGAAGAATTTTTGCCATTTTCATGTGCTAAAGTAACTTGCATTTATAATTTTGAGTATGTACATGTTTATGTGTGTATGCTCATGTGCATGTTTTTGTAGTAAGGCTGGAGGTCAAAGTTGGGTGTCTTCTTCTATCATGTTCCACTTTATTTATTGAGAATGTACCTCTTCCTGAACATAGAGCTCAATGATAGGCTAGCGAGGTAGACCAGTGAGCCCCAGGGATCTTCTGGATTCTGCCTCCTAGCATTGGGACATCAGGAGCAGTCCTGGATTTTTCTGTGGGTGCTGGGGGTCAAACTCATATCCTCAGGTTTGCATGGCAAGCTCCTTACCCACTGAGCCATCTCCCTAATCCACTATCACGTATTTTTAATTGACTTTAGGTTAAGTCAATTTTGCAATAAAGCCTCATCCCCCTACCCCATCCCAAAAAGTTATCAGAAATCCTAGTAAACACTCTTTTTTTCCATAACAGATTAAAACAAAAACATAACTGCTATAATTAAAATGACACCCCCTTTCTTCCTTGAAATATTAGCATGTACTCCAGTAGTTGCATACATTCATTGAAGAAATAATGGATTCATTCAACTCCATGATTCACTGACTGTCTTTACCTCAGCTGCTGATGTATGCTGTCCAAATTGGACAAGTAGGACAGAAAAGAAGGCAACTGCCAAACCTTACCAATACAAGGTAGGACGGGCCTTAAAAATTCCTGCTTCATAGAAAAGTCTGTCAGATATTCTAGGTCTAGAGGCCAAAGATGGATGCCCCAACATTACAGAGGAACCTTGGGTGACTGGCCAGGTAGACAGAATCTCTGTCATTTCCAAAGTTTTGGAAGTTGTTTACTCTGCATTTCCTGTTTACTCAGGTAATATTTTATTCTTCTCTGGTCTCTGATGGTGTTGAAGATGAGATAGTTATAGTTTGTCTTGTTACCAAAATCAGAAAAAAAAAACTGACAAAAGAGATGTAAGGTGTATAATGTTGAGAGACATAAAAGCTTAAGCTGTTTATCTAAGAAAATGTTTTAATATCTAAAAAGGTATTTCTAAGTTGGTAATACAAGTTAGTGAATTCACAAGAAAGTGAATTGGGTACAAAACTTTGGACTCACCAAGATAGGATAGATAATAGAGTATTTTCTCCAAATTTGCCAAATACAAATGGACTGCACATTGTGAATGTAATTCTTACTTGCTAATTGTTCTTATTGTATACAGTTTTACCATGTTAGAGTTAAAACCTTTCTTTTCTATTTAGACAGAAGAGGGAAATTTTGCAGGATATTTGTTTGCACTGACACTCTGCAATTGCCAGTAAAGTTTACATTGAATCAGAGGACAGAATCAGAAACTGGTTGATTGGAATTAGCCATAGAGATTTCAGAGGATGAAGATGTGTGTATGGGGGGGGTGGATATAGGAAGGGGCTTTTGAGAGATTCATTGCCTTTTCAGTCTGGGAAGTGTGAAGAGTTGGGGTTAGCTGATCATTCATCCTCTGCTGCTCTTTGGATCTATCATGGTTTTCCCCCCTAATATCTGACACCCATGTTTTTACTGATATTAGAATAACTTAGTTAAATGCATCAGTAATTGATAAAACAAACAACTGAAAGTACTAAAATTTCTCTCAAACAAGCATTCTATAAAGAATATAAAAGGAATGGTATAGATAGGTCACAACTTCCTGGCATGTGCCCAAAAAATTTCACAACCATTCCTACTTCACAGATATTTGCTCTACACTCCTCATTGCCACTCTAGTCACAATAGCTAGCAAATAAAAACCTCTATATTCAACAGATGAGTGGATAATAAAAATGTGGTACATACACACTATGGAATACTATTCAGCTGCAGATCAATAGAAGGAACTAGAAAAGTTCATGTTGAGTGAGGTGACCCAGACTCAGAAAGACAAACCTGTATGTTTATGTTCTCTCTCATCTGAAGTCCCTAGCTCCAACTCCTCAGATCTTAGGATATGGAGACAAAGAGAGTAACATGAGTTGTGGGAAGGGTGGCTAGAGAGGACAATGGCAGGACACGGGTAATATAAAGGAAGAATGGAAAAATGGGGGAAGGAAGTCAGTATACAAGGAAGTAGAGGAAACAACACAGGATATTTAATAAAGTCTCGATGAATCTTTATTTTATATTTACCTAAAACTGTATATAGTACATATAGGTGAAGCTACGTCACTCAGTCTGACAATGCTCCCCATCAGAGTCATAGACTAATGAAAATGCCAGTACCAGGCATGAGAAACCTGTTTGAGCTGTTGGTCAGGATAGTCCAAGATACTCCAAAAACAATATAATTATCGATAATGGTGTTGGTTGCCTCTCAGAGTTGAAAGTAAGTTCCTATGGCTGAAGACACCACATACTTTGGACACAAAACTCAGATAATCTTAGCTGGATCCAACCTGGAAGACTCCTTCCTATGCTCTAGCTTCCATAGTACCAGAAAGTGCTATGTAAGCTGTCAAGGGAGGGAAAAATAATCATTATTGCTATCCGGTTGTGACACCTGTAAACCACAACAATGACCAGCATGACAAGATATCCCTAAAGTTGCAGTAGTGGCATTCATGTTGGTGGCAACCAACAGCTCTCTAATTGGACTTAAGGCCACTTAACAGGAAAGAATTTGTGCATAGCACTATAAACCTAGCCAACTACCTGGGGCAAATGAGGTCATGGACCTTAGAAGAGAACCTACTACTGTTACTTTACCATGCTAACACATAAGGGAGAAATCTTATCAAGTCCCACCACTGGACAAAGAGCTATAAGCAACCAATGACTACTCAAAGAAGGAAAATTATTCTCTCCCAGGAATGTGGCTCCTATTTGGTTACACAATACAAAGTAGTTAACCCTAAAACCATGTACACACAGAAAACACCAAACAGATTCACTAGGTAGTATTTATATATTCATGCATATATATGAAACAATAATAATTTAAAGAAAAAGAAACTATCAGTTGGACAGACAGTGAGGAGGATGGAAAGGGTTAGAGGGGGAGGATGTGGGAGGAGTAGAAGGGAAGAAGGGGAGGGGAATTGATGTGATTATATTTTAATAAACAAATAATAAAGACTATGAAAAGGCAAATCTTTAATGTAGTCAGAAATTAGGATTCTCAAAATACAAATGATCCAAGTGGTCTCAGCCAGTTTCTGATATGCTCGACATTGTATATTTCAAAAACATTGAAATTAGTGAGGAAACGAGAATTTAAAAAAATTCTTGGGATACCCACAAACTTTACAATTTTTTCAAATACATTATTCATGGCCCAGAAGATTATCTTAAAGGCTCATGTCCTGGTTTCCTTCTGTTGCTATGATAAAATGCTCTGACCAGAGGGACCTTGAGAGGAGGTGGGCTGTAAGCTCCCCCTCCTTATTAGGAAGTCCATGAAGCTCATTCTCATCTCTGATGGATGTTGGACAGATGAAAGACAGATGCACTTTGCCTCCTAGCAGGCCTTTTAACCTTGGATTGGAGTATGAATTGCCATTCTGTGTGTTCTTGGAGAACGAGACACAACACAGGCTCTCAGGCAAAGTCCTATTGGGGAAAATTATAAAGGCCACTCCACGTAGTTAAAAGGAAGATTTATTTAGTGGATGACTTACAAATGAAAGAATGGATAGGTCGCGGGGGTCTGGGGAAGGCGTCTAGCAATCCAGCGGTGTTCTCTGGAGCTCTGCACAATCAATCTCCACCATCCAGGGTCCAGGCGCTGAGAGCGCGCCCCGAGCGAGCGCTTGCCCATCCAGCTCTCAGGTTTCCAGCACCTCCCCTCGCCCCGCCTCGTAGGCGTGACAGTTGCCAGAATCTCAATGGGGGTTGGAGCTTCCAGATCCAAGCTGGAATGGCTACCCACTACATCTCCCCCTTTTTGTCTAAATAAGAAGGTTCTAAACTAATACAAGACTATATACAAAGGAATGGTTATCAAATATTGTCCAGAAATAATGAGGGATAATGACCTAGATAAGATGTAACTACAACCAATGCAAACAATATCAAGCAAGAAACACATTCTAAAATCCAGAGAAGTATAGAGCATAGGTAAACGGCATGTTATAAAGATCATTCAAAGGTGTCCTATCCTAAAGAACCTGAATCTAATACTTAATATGTTCTATCTAAGATATTATATATACTAAGTTGTAACTATAACTGCTAGTCTTCAATCCCATCAAAGACCTGAGAAGGAACATATTGGTACTTGAGAAATGGTAGACGGATGCAAGCAACTTCGGGAGTCTTGCAAGAGTAGACCAAGACAGCTGGCAGCCTGGACAGTCACCTAATGTTTCTCAGCATTGTTGGTGCATTCAAATTGGCTACAGGCCTAGAGTATCTGACAGACCATTTTCAGAAGCAGGATTTCTGAAAGACCATCTTACCCTGTCTTGGCAGAGTACAGTGGTCGCTTTCCTTGTGTCCCGCTTGTCCAGAAAGGACAGCATTGCATTTGTACTGTCAGCCATCAAGGCAAGGGCAGTTCTTTGCCCCGTAGGCCATTTTGTGCCAAAAAGACAAACTTCCAAATGGAAATGTCTTAGAAGCCCAACATTCTCTCGGGATCAATTGGTGCAGCCAGGAGCAATTGTGCCTCACGTCAACAGAATTCTAAGTTATTTAAATGCCATATTCTTTAGGTCTATGAAGTGTTTGAAGATTACCTGTCCATCTGACCTATGTATCTGTAAATCTGGATAACCTAACTAACGTAACTATAGAGATGACAGGCATAGGCGACCATAAATCTATAAATCTTATCTACCGAAATAACCTAAGGACTAAGGCTTCACGTAAATAAGGTAAACAGTCTATAAGCAAATGTATGGTGAAGAACGATGACTTCAAAATTGTGACAATACACAAGATATTTATAACAGAGGTAGGAATATATAGTGCGATATGCAATATGACAATAATCTTAAATATATATCAATATACCAAATATCCTAACAGAAGTAGAACATATATAAAGTATGACAGATATAAATTTACATTTGTATCAATATAAAAATGTTACAAATAAGAGTAGAAATATATGTACATTATAACAAATATAGTTCTGTATTTGTATCAATATACAAATTATCTTAAACAGGAGTATAAAAATAGTTTACATTTGTATCAACATATAAGAATCTATAACAGTACAAATTACAGTGCAAATTGTCTAAGGTTGCTATTTTACCAAGTTTGTTTACTAGTATATACAATGATTTACCATCATATCTTATACCTATCCGTTCCATTTCTTCTGCCCCCCCCTTTTTTTTTTACAATACTGAGTTAATATTTTTTCCACCCCCAACCCTACAACCGTCATCCATAACCCTGAGAATTATGAAACCTAAGGGAGAAGGGGCGTCGTTTTCTAAGAATTGTTTCCTGCCGTTTAGGGGGTGATGTTATCTCTGTTGGGTACTGTGAGAAAGCTCAGATAGTTAAATCTCAGTTAGACTAACTGTAGGTTCTGCAGCAAGTTTTAGAGTAATGGGTAAGATTGTCTGAAATTCTGGCAAGAAGTGTAGTATGATGATGATTACCATGGCATCATTCTGGATTGGGTAGAGTTGTTGTTGTTGGGGCCCCATCTTCCTTCTGGTGACTTCTGAGATTGCTATTGGAAAAACTTATTTGTTATCAAAAATGGGAGGTTTGGATTTAAAGAGGACATAGCATGTAAGAAAGGATTCTGAGAAATCAAGAGTAAGCATGGAGAGAATTAGAATTTAGAAGACAATGGTCCCTTTTTATTGGTTTCCTTCTGTCTCACACCAGAGGGCTCTTCTGATATGGGACTGAAGAATCTATTAAACTTTTCTTTTAGCAATATGCTTGGGTTTAGAGAAGGAGTGAGCCAATTCCATCTCCAAAGCCAGCTTGGCTATAATTGAATTGGAACCACAACTTTTCTAGATTGATAGAGAGAAAGATGTTAGACAGTGAGATTTTACCATGTGTAGATAGATTGGTACCAATAGATTCTTCCTTTCTGCTGTAAAGATCCGGATATCCAAGGCCTTATGAGTTTTGGAAGATGGGTATTTCCATTATCCTGGAAAGACAAAAACAGAACCCTACCCCACCCTTTGATTGTTAAATTTTTCTTACAACTTGTAGAGATGTCACATTGGTGGATGATCTTTTACTTCTCTTCATCAAGGGGTTTTTCCTGTTCGAATCGGATTTTTATTAATTTTGTTGGTATCCATAGCTTTTCTTCTCCTGCAGAAACAAATGCAAAACCCCTTCCCCAACGTAGAACATATCCAGGTTTCCATTCTGAGGTCAGCACATCCTTGAAATAAACTGGTTGGTTTAGCTCAGGAGTTTTGTCTGTCGTCCAATGTCTCTCCGCAGCTGTTGTTCCTTTCTCATTAGCATTGAGAAAATTCAAGGTTAATAAAGCACTATGCAGTCTATTTCTAGGAGTCATTGTTACCTGTTGCTGTTTATTTAGCATATCCTTTAAAGTTCGATTGGATCTCTCTATGACTGCTTGGCCTGTGGGATTATGTGGTATACCTGTAACATGCTTTATATTGTAATAAGCAAAGAACTGTCTCATTTTATTGGAGACATATGCTGGGGCATTGTCTGTCTTAATTTGTACAGGTATTCCCATGATGGCCATAACTTCTAATAGGTGTGTAATCACAGAATCAGCCTTTTCAGAACTCATAGGAGTTGCCCATTGAAATCCTGAATAGGTGTCAATGGTATGATGTACATACTTTAATCTTCCAAATTCTGCAAAATGAAACACATCCATCTGCCAAATTTCATTTCTTTGTATACCTTTTGGATTACTCCCTGCAGGTAATGGAGTTTGGTTATAGATGGAACAAGTAGGACATTTTTTCACAATATCCTTAGCCTGTTGCCAAGTGATGGAGAAATCCTTCTTCAAACCTTTGCTATTTACATGGTGTTTCTTATGACATTCTGAAGCTTCTAGCACATTACCTATTAGTAACTGGGCGCCAGATATTGGGGAAAATTATAAAGGCCACTCCACGTAGTTAAAAGGAAGATTTATTTAGTGGATGACTTACAAATGAAAGAATGGATAGGTCGCGGGGGTCTGGGGAAGGCGTCTAGCAATCCAGAGGTGTTCTCTGGAGCTCTGCACAATCAATCTCCACCATCCAGGGTCCAGGCGCTGAGAGCGCGCCCCGAGCGAGCGCTTGCCCATCCAGCTCTCAGGTTTCCAGCACCTCCCCTCGCCCCGCCTCGTAGGCGTGACAGTTGCCAGAATCTCAATGGGGGTTGGAGCTTCCAGATCCAAGCTGGAATGGCTACCCACTACAAAGTCCTCCTCAGTTGTTTGCTGTGGGATGTTCTGTATGGCAAATGTGTTAATAAATAAAACACTGATTGGCCAGTAGCCAGGCAGGAAGTATTGGCTGATCTAACAGAGAGGAGAATTGAGGGAACAGGAAGGGAAGGGAGAGAATACCTGAAGCCACCGCCAGGACAAGGAAGATGTAAGGTACCAGTAAGCCACGAGTCATGTGGCAAAGTATAGATTAATAGAAATGGGCTGAATATAAGAGTAAGAGCTAGACAATGATAGGCCTGAGCTAATGGCCAAACAGTTTAAACAATATAAGTGTCTGTATGTTATTTTATAAGTGGACTAAGGGACTCTGGGGCTTGGCTGGACCCAGAGAGAAAACTCTAGCTACAGTTGTTTTCTACCTTTGTTTCTGAAACAGGGTCTCTAGCCTTCAGCAGAAGCTTGCTGAACTGTCAGGACTAGCTGGTAATCTAGCCTGGGGGGTCCGCCTGTCTTTGCATTCGCAGCTCAGGGATTTCACGCACAGACCACCACATGTAGCCTTGTATGGGTGGGTGCTAGAGACAGGACTGAGGTCCCATGCTTGCATGAGAGCATCTTACCAACTGAGCATCTCCCCAGCCCTCCTGTATAATACATACTTTTAAATGGATTTTGGTTTTATTTCAGAGATTTGTTTTTCCTGCTTGCTCAGTTCCATGAATAAGCTCCCTTTAGGTTTCTTACAAATCCTAGAAAGCTCTAATCAAATCAAATCTCAATGTTAAAATCCCATACGTGTGGATGTATTCTGGAGCAGAGCACCCAGCTAGCTTGCCCCTCCCTCGCTCTCTCAATCACTAAGCCATCCAGGGCAGATGTCAGGGGAGATGACTGTTTCCATAATGCATAGTGTCTTTCTTATCAATACCGTTCAATATCACTTTCTCCGGGAAATTCTCCAACTCACTTTCCTCAAAGAAGTTAGCAGCTCCGTTTAACTTGATCCTGGGGATAGAGGCCAGGAAAGGAGACAGTTTACAAGAAAGAAAGAATATTGAGTCTACCTACAGATTTACTGATGATGTGTGTGTGTGTGTGTGTGTGTATATATTCATGTATCCCATCCAGATGTGACTTCTTGAGGCATGCCATCAATATCCTGGATTTGTTTCATTTATAACAAATGAAGATGTCCTGACTTATAGCCGAGTTCTTTTCCGTAGGTGTGCTGTCCAGCTTCTCCTTCCCTTTTCCGGGGAAAACTAAAGCCAGAGCTTAGGGCCTGATTGATGGGGGCTTGAACATGGTAGTTCCTTTGGTGTCCCAGTTGGCTTTCTAAATTATTACCTCTTGGTGAGCAGTCATTTATCACTCATGTCTTCTGTCCAGTTTTACATATTGGTAACTTTTCCTGCCTTGGACATTTTTAATGACCATATTACCAGTGAAGGGGCTGTTGTCTTTTACAAATGCTCTAAATAAGCTGGCATTTCCCAGTTTCCAATGTATCGCAGGAGGTCGCTGAAGAAATGGGTGGCTACCCAAGGCCTTCTCAAGTCATGTTTACCTGTGTATGTGCACATAGGGTGTGCACATACATTTACACACAGACCGAATTGACAACATCTTAGCCCCGTGGCTTTTCAAGTCTGGACTGTGACCAGGCCCTGTGAATTTCTCCTGTGAGCTTGACAGTAATAAAGAGATTCAAGCCCACCCCCAAATGCATAATCTACACCTGACTGCCTTATTCAGAATATTCAGAAGTGCTAACTTAGACATGTTACAGTTGTTACACACATGGGTACATGTGAGTAAGACTATATGCCCCCATGTGTATGCACATGTCCACATGTGTGTGCACATGTTCACATGTAGGTCCACATGTCCACATGTCCATACAGGTGTCCATGTGGAGTTCAGAAAAAAAAACATTGGATACCTTAATTGCTTGCCTTTTCACTCTATTTTTTGAAATATAGTCTTTCACTGATCCTGAAGCTTACTGATTTGGCTACACTGCCTTACCAGCAAGCCCCATGAATCTGTATATCTGTCTCCCTGGTGCCAAAATTACAGGCATGGGCCATTGCAGCAGATTTTTTTACATGGATGCTGGGAGTCCAAACTCAAGTTCTCATGCTTTGTGGACTGAAGCATCTTCTCAGCGCCTGTTATTATTTTAACGCTGAAACTAGACCTTCAGCAAATAACAATGACCTAAATATTCCCAGCTCATATTCTCAAACCTGTTTGGTTCTCCTTCTGATAACATCAGGCAGGATGAGTATATCTTAAATAGAATGCCATATCTGTCTCCAATTAACTGATGAAATACGACATTGGTGCCAGTGGAGACTGGTCTGCAGATGGCAGCTGTGTGCTCTGGCCTTGTCCCTCAGTGTCCCTGCATGAAGGAAGCCATGTGAGTCTGTCCATGTGTGGGCATGCTTCCAAATTGTAATCAATGTTTCCCAACCTACCCACTTAACGAGCTAAGATGAGTGTGGGAAAACTGTTGGATTCAAATGCATTTGGTTTCTGAAAACTGGGGATGTGGGAACACATACAATCTAAAATAAAGGTCTGCCTCCAAACAGGAAAAACAAAACAAAACAGTCAAAAAATACATTATAAAGGTTCAGAGGAGTGTAGTCTTTTTAGGTGAGACCCTCAAAGAACTGTAAACACTGTAGCACCCCCAAAGTGGAAAGTAACTCCCATGCACCATTTTTAAAGAGGTTATTCATCATCTCTCAAGTTTTCCTAAAAATCACCCAAGTTAACCTTATATCCTTCAAGATACTTATGAAGATCAGACAAAATGGCTCATCACGTAAAAGGTATTTGCAGCCAAACCTTATAACCTAAGTTTGATCACATGATGGAAAGACAAAGCCAACCACTAAAAGTTGTTCTCTTCTAGTGTGCACATAATGGCATACTCCCTACACTGTCACCAAATAAATAAGTAAAAGCTAAAGATATAAAGATAGATCATAGATAGATATACAGAAATAAATATCAGTATATTTCTATTTATATGTACATAAAGATACAATAAATAAGTAAAAACTATATACACACATATCAAAGAGTACAAGATACATTTAGGAGAAATATTACCAAGCTATGCAAAACAGTCAGCCATAGATAGTAACACGCAGGGTTTCAGGAGGAAAAGGGACCTATAGTGTCTTTTCCTTGTATCTTGCATTTAAATTCTGGGACCTGGCTTAAGTCTCTACATGCAGAAATAAGAAATTTTATAGCTTTTCTTCTCTCTCCATGCCTTTTGAAAGACAAAATTCACAGGAAACACTAGAAAGGAAGTGTTTGTGTTTGTGTGTGTGTGTGTGTGTGTGTGTGTGTGTGTGTGTGTGTGTGTCCATGTCTGTGTGTTCCATTGGGGTCAGACTCTCCAGCTTGCTGGTGCTTGAAAGGAGATTGTCCTCCAACAGGAGTTCATTAACAACAGAAAACACTCATATTCTTAGCTGGGCGGTGGTGGCACACACCTTTAATCCCAGCACTCGGGAGGCAGAGCCAGGCAGATCTCTGAGTTTGAGGCCAGCCTGGGCTACCAAATGAGTTTCAGGAAAGGCACAGAGCTACACAGAGAAACCCTGTCTCAAAAAAACTAAAAGAAAATGAAAAAAGAAAACACTCATGTTCTCAACCCCCAACCCCTACCCTCCATTGCTCCCCCTACACCCAGTTTGCTCATGGAGATTTCATCTATTTCCCCTTCCCAGGACAATAAGGGAATGGGATGGTCCAGCTGGAACAGGGACAGAGTGGGAGAGCAAGGAAAGAGATAATATGATAAATGAAGACATCATAGGAATAGGGAGAAACAGGTACTAGGGAAGTTCCCAGGAATCCACCAGGATGACCCCACCTTAGACTACTAGCAATAGTGGAGAGGGTGCCTGAACTGGCCTACTCCAGTAATCAGATTGGTGAATACACTAATTGTCATCATAGAGCCTTCATCCAATAACTGATGGAAGCAGAAGCAGAGATCCATAGCCAAGCACCAGGCCAACTCCCAGGAGTCCAGTTGAAAAGAGAGAAGAGGGATTCTATGAGCAAGGGGCATCAAGATCATGATGGTGAAACCTACAGAGACAACCAAACCAAGCTAGTGGGAACTCATGAACTGTGGACCAATAGCTGTGGAGCCTCCATGGGACTGGACTAGGCCCTCTGCATAGGCAAAACAGTTGTTTAGCTTGACCTGCTTAAGGGGCCCCATGGCAGTGGGATCAGGATCTGCCACTGGTGCATGAGCGAGCTTTTTGGAGCCCAGTGCCTATGGTGGGACACATTGCACAGCCTTGACGCAGGGGGAAGGGCTTGGACCTGCCTCAGCTGAATGTACCAGGCTCTGCTGACTCCCCATGGAAGGCCTTGCTTTGGAGGAGGTGAGAATAGGGGCTAGGTTGGGGGGAAAGGCTAGGGAGCAGGAGGAAGGAGGAGAAGGGGATCTGTGGTTGGTATGTAAAATGAATAGAAAATTTCTTAATAAGAAAAAGAAAAGAAAGAAAACACTCAAGCACAGCTACTGGCACGTGACCTGGCCTGGGCAGCAGCACTGTTTCTGTTTCTCCTTCTCCTGAAGAGTTTCATCCACAGGGTAATCAGATATTTTAACCTGTGAGGAGAGTAAGATCCTATATTCAAGGAGGACCACTTTCCCTGTTTCTCTCTTTGTAAAACGCCTTTGGAAGAGGTAAGTAGCAGAGCTGATGGCCACAAGTGCCTCCCTCTTCAGATGGTTCAGAACTTGAACAAGAAAGGGCACATAGTTTTGTATTTCGAAGGGTACAAATACACTTAGGTAATGAACACTAAAAAGAAACATGCTGGATGAAAAGCTGCATACCTTAACCTCTAGCTGTGTACCTGGAAGAGTCCAGCCTAAGAAAAGACCACTGAGAAATGTGAAGAAGACATTTACATAAAATTCAGCAAAAGCCACACATTTTTCTAATTAGGGTTTCATATGGAGTTATTTGTGTGTATATCAAAGAATAATGACTTATTAAATTTAAACATTTGCATATGCAACATATATAACATCATACAGTGATGCCCCATTTCTAAGTCCACCAGATGTCTAGCATGGAAGTAGCCTGGTTCTCTCATGACCTCTCAAAGACCACGTTGAAATTGTTCTGAAGGTCCCAGAGAGCTAATGAGAGGTTTCTATTATTTCTGAGATATCCTAACGCATTGAAATTGAGTAAAGTGGGAAAAATCAGCCACATGTCATCTTGGAAGAATAACCTGTATAAACTCTGAAAAGAACGAATGACCCTGACATGTCAGAGAAAGTTTGGACTCTGGAAATTATGTGTGCAGGAGCCCACATAAATTTACATGAATGCATTTATTCTCCTCCACAAAATTCAAAAACACATTCTCTAAAAGCAAAGACATGAAGTCATTCAAGAACTCTGGCAAAGAAACAAAAAGTTACCCAGTAAAGCAAAATGGTGTAAGCAAGTCATGTCCTGGAACAGCTTGTTGGTGTTTTAAGACTATGCAAGATCAGGGATAGACTGGGACATCACAGCTAGAAAGTTAGAATTAAATTCCACACTGGATTTTAAACCAAGCCCTCTCTGCAGGGACATGTTGCACCATTGGTGCAAAGGACCAATCTGAGAAATGTCCTCAAAGAATGTAGGGAAGAAAATACTAACATGAAAGTGGTTTGGGGCTCTGGGATAGTAGAAGAGGTGGAACCAGAATTCTAAGTGTGCAGACTAGAACTCACTTAAGAAGAACTCCTCCATCTGTCTAAAGAGAGGGCAGTGGTGTCTCCCCGGCTTTAGTGGAATTTGCAGTCAGAAGGTCAGTAAGTATATTGTATGTTCAGAAAAGATAGAGAACAGAGAATTATGAGAAAGTACATATGAGTATCATCTTTCAATTATATAGAAGAGGTAGAATATCTCAGGACTTCTAATGAGGGGAAAAAACACTTAATAAACTAAGACAATGCAGGCAGCTTTAGAATTATTACAACACAAAGCAGGCTGCTGAGTTTGGAGAGATGTAGTTAACTTAAGCATTAGCACATGCCCCATCAGTACTCACCAGTGAAGGTGATTTTCAGCAATCAGGGGCTTAGGGAACCCAATAATCTTAGAAAATGGTAATAGGCGAACACACTTCACTTAGTGAGTGATGATGTAAAGTTAGGGGCTTGGAACCAGGAGGTGCTAATGTAAAATGATTGGAGGCAAACATAGAAGCCAGCCAGGCATGACATTGTGACTCCATGACTTCATCAATCAAGACACAGGACTAAGGGCATAGATCAAAAATTGACCTTGAATGGTGAGGTATGATGGGGAGGTATAAGAAAGAGAAAATAGAAGCTAACAGTCCGTGCTAAGAATAGTGTGTACCAGAAGGAGATAATTATGTAATAAACCCTTTGACTAAAAGGACCAACCTAATGTAGAGTATTACAGACTTGCTCTTGCCAATGCCAGACTAAATGCTAAAAATACAAGCAGTGTGATGGTTAATATTATCAGCTTGATGAGATCCGGAATCATCCAGAAGTGAAATGACAGGGCATGTCAGACAGAAGTTTCTACATTGGGTAAATTCTTCCGAGAAGACCCATTCCCAATACAGGAAACACCTCTTTATAAACTGAATATAGTCCCTGACTGAATATAAAGGACGGATAGAGCTGAGCACAAACATTCATCCTTCTTGTCCTAACTGTAGATGCAACATAACCAGCCGCTTCAAGTTTCTGGTGCCATGCCTTCAGGATAGACCACATCCCTTCTCAGCTATAAACCAAATCAAACTGCTCCCCATCAGTCAATTCTGGTCAGATACCTGATCACAGAAGTAAGAAAATAACTACCGCATGCTCATAATAGAGCTACTCATTATAAATAATCAACAGCAATGATTCACACATGGAAATCAGAGGAGAGGAAGCAGTGAGAAAATATAAAACTAGGGGCTGGAGAGATGGCTCATGGGTTAGGAGCATGCCATATTGTTACAGGGGATCCAGGTTTGGTTCCTGTGGCTACTCACAACCGCCAGTCCCAGAGAGACATAATTTCTTCTGACCTCTGTGTGCTCCTGCATGTGGTACACATACATACACTCAGCCCCACATCAATACACATAAAATAAATATATAAATGCAAAAAAGAAAATGTAAAACCAAACAACAAACCTTATCATAATTCTACATAACAAATGGTATGGGTAAACTCTCTTACAAAGATGAGGTATATTTAATAAAAGTACATCTACTACAAGATTTTTAAAAAGACAATTAACTGACTCCAAAATGATCCAAATAAAGTAACAAAGAAATGGAAATTTGATGAACAAGCCAATAGAGAAGAAGTTTGTGTTTTTAATGTATGTGTATTTGTGGGTGTCTATGTGCATTTCCATGTAGATGCCCCTGAAGGCCAGAAGATAGTGTCAGATCCCCACATGTAGTCTTGAGCTGCCCAACATGAGTGTTGGAAGGAGACTTCAGTTGTCTGCAAGAGCAGCAGACACTCTTAACCCTGGAGCCATTTCTCCAACCCAAGCAGACGTTTAATATTAGTAAAGATTCAAGTGGCAACAGAGTACATGGTAAATAGGATCGATCATTTCTTTATTGTGGGAGTACTAGTATTCCCCCACATAGGGCAGACATCAAACTTTACACAACAGTATTAACTTTAGTCATTTGTGAAGTCTATCTCCCAATTTCAAAACCTATAGTCAAGAACACAAGAAATTATTGAAATAGAAACATTTAATTCTACACGTGCCAGTGTGAATCCATTCATGAGTCAAATGAAAATTTTGGAAATACATTCACATGGCAGTGGACCCTGGACAGTGGACTCAGACAATGACCCCTAACCTCAGCATGTTGATGACCTATTTTGTGCCAAATTCAGGCATAATACAAAAGAGAAGAGCATGAAAGGAAATGGTGAGGAAGGGAGAGCAGGCTTGGATGACAAAAGCCTAGAGGGCAATCCCTCTTTTCTTACCAGGCTACCAGGAGTTTCTTTCATAAAGTGCATTCTTGTCGTGTTGGGTAATGAATAAAACGCTTCCCCCAAATACATAAGAACCTGGTGATTATTTCTATTTAAAAATCTCTCAAGATATGATTGTTTTTTTAAGATTGTGGCTTCAGAATTACTTGTTCTAGATCATAAACAGAAAAATCTGCACCAGCTTCCTAGACATCTCCACGGCATCACGGACATTCTGTCTCTCCAGATCACAGTCCAGGTTCCCAGAAGGAGGAAAGTCACTCCATACACAGAGGTAAAGGCACCACTCTCAGAATCTGCCTGAATCCTTTACTCCTGACAGACACAAGAACAAGGTCTGTGTGTATTCCGCAATTGCCAACTGTAAAGCTGTAGCAGGTTTACTTGGTCCTTCCCTTGGCCCTGGCATCCATGCTTACTTAACTGGAAATATGGAACAAGACAGAACCTTCTTTTCATGCCATGAGTTGAACCGAAACTACTTCAGAGCTACAAATTTCACCCTTAGATGCTGACTAACAGAATGTACGCAGAGTGTAAGATGGGTAGCAAGGCCTTGTATCAAGCAGTGTGCTCATCTAGTTGACAGACAGCCTCTCTCTTGAAAGAAAGGTATGATGGCTATTCTTGGTTGTCACTTTGACTACACCCAGAATTAACTAAAAACCAGTGGGAGATTTTTCTTAATTGAATCATTTCAAGTGGGAAGACCCATTCTAAATTCAGATCTACCAAGGTGGGAAGACCCACCTAAATCTGGGTCACACCTTCTGCCGGCAGCTTATATAAAGGACACAGAAGAAGGAAGCATTTGCTCTTTGTCTACTTGCTCTCACTGGCAAGTCCATTCTTTCACTGGCATTAGAGCCTACTTCTTTGGTATTGTAGCATATACTGAACACCAGCTGAGACATCCAGTCTCATTGACTAGGTAAGTACTAGGCTCTTAGACTGTCCATCATGAGGCAGCCATTGTTGAAATAGTTGGGCCATAACCTATATAACCTGTAAGCCATTCTAGTAAATCTCGTTTACATATACATTCATTCTATCAGCTTCTCTAGAGAACCCTGACTAATAGAAAAGACCAGGTATACAAGGTGCATATGCTTCAGTCTCAGAAGATGAGGATGGATTCTTTGCTGATTTCCCTTGGGTCTTCCTTAGAGATCATCATCTTCAAACAATGATGACTTATAGATTTCACTTACATATTTTGGATTTAGAATAAACCCTTGAAGTGGGAAATTCCCTACAATGGTGGGAAGCTTCCTAGCCACCCTACACTTCGGAGCCATGTGTGGCATGTGTGACCATCTTGTTTATAACAACATTGTTGGTAAAGAGACATTGAATTGTATATGGCTGTCTTCTTCCAAGCTGAGAAATGCTCTAGTTTCTAAGCCTGGAATTTTGCTTTATTTAAAACAGGGAACTTTAAGAACTGTTCTGTGTTTCACTGTGATCATTTCTGGTGTTCTCTTTATCTCTTATTAAGACTTCCTGTGCCTTCTCTCAGAGCACACTGTGACTGAAGCCTTAATTAGCCTTATAGCTCCTCAGCCATGCTACTTTCCACAAAGTTCTGACATTTAGGGAATGTCAGTCACTTGGAGTTCTCCTGAATAAAAAATTTATATTAAACATCCCACCAAGGAGTTTGTGTACATGGATTAAGAGTGGTGGTGGTACTGAAAACTAGAGGAGGTAGAAAAGAAATAACTTAGCTTACTATTTTTATATTAGACAATACAGGGTAAATTGCATTCTGAATTAATGAAGCATATAATCATGATAATTCCAAGCCCAGTTCATTATCCTACCTTCCAAATTGTGTCCCAAATAATCAGATGACATCACACTACATCCAGTTCTTAGCTCAGTGCTTGACCTAAGTATTCTGTAATGTAGCCCTGGTTGTCTGTACAGAGAACACACCAAGCCCTGAGCACTGAGGTGGAGTCAGGGGGACTGTGAACAGTAGCCATGTTCCCTCTGCTCTGCCTTCTTCTCTCTGTCACCAGACTCCACACACTTGGATGGATGAGACGATTGGGAAACAGATGGCATCATGGAAGCCTGAAGTTTCCACTGTGGTCAACACACTGGCTCAAAGATGCATGGGTAAAATGCAAATGAGGCCTAAAAGAAACTGCTGTTTATTAAGCAGCTGGCACGTACCAGGAGGGTGCCTGTCTTGTTTGTACCAGTAAGTGGAGCAGGATACTTCATACAGAATTGATGCTCAATAAATATTTAAACAAATGAATAAATGTATGATTTTTTTTAGAAAAAAAGCATGTATGTGTGTACTTATTTAAATGTGACTGGAAATATAAAGGCCAAGTACATGGAAGTACACTCAGTGAATGTGGGCCCATCCCTGGAAGCTTATCCTTAAATTTTAAAACATCATAATGTTTCTTTCTCATTTCTCTATTACTAAGACCTCTTTAGACATCCCACAATTTCTACTTGACTCTAATCATTCACAGTAATGGAGATCTTATAGTTTCCCTATAAAAGCCATGTCAGAACACAAGTTATCCATGTTGAGAACCTTATGGAACAACTGTGTCTTTTGGTATTTGGCCCAGTTCCCTTTGGGATGTTAATGGTCTCATTTCCTCAGCCTACAGAGGGGAGCTTTGGCAAGAATATTGCTTAGCACCGGCCAAGGTGACCTGTGGGCTACCATCCCAGGGCTCTGCCGCTGAGTTGGGAGGCCCAGCCACATGGCTGGCATTTGAGTTCTGCATGGAGGACAGGCAGCTGCTCGATGCTCATGACCATTTATACTCTGCTTTATTAGGACATTGACTCTGAATGTCTCAGTTACCCATAAACAAGCTCTCTGCCAGGGTATATACAGTCTAATGCAATGGAGAAAGCATGGATTCATCTTCTTCTTGGCCATAGATTCTAAAAAACAATAATATTGGTCCTTCTTATTTCCTATAACAAATTGATGCAAAGAAGCCTTATAGATAACACCTGCTCCAAAAACCAATAGATAATTGGAAGCCCTTGGGGAGTAACAACAGCCTCAGACTGGACAGGGATGGCGGGGAGGAGTGCAGGAGGTCTCTAGAGGTTGGAAGAGCTACCTGATGGGAGAGACTTGGCTGGATGAGTACAGTAGTCATGAAAGAAGTCAAACTTGCCTGTCCCAACTTGCATGAAGGAATCATGGGATGCCAGCACTCTGCCTGTTTCCCCTCTCTTCTTTGCTTTCTAATTTTCACTAACATTTATTAATCACACATGATAATAGGCTATGGCATCTCATGCATATATAATGTACTTTGATCACAATCGTCCCCATTATCCTCTCTTGTCCCCTTACTCTTACTGATATCTTACTTCTTCCCCAGTAGTTATTCTTCTATCTTCATGTCTTTTCTTTCTCCCCTTCCTTCCTTCCTTCCTTCCTTCCTTCCTTCCTTCCTTCCTTCCTTCCTTCCTTCCTTCCTTCCTCCCTCCCTCCCTCCCTCCCTCCCTTCCTTCCTTCCTTCCTTCCTTCCTTCCTTCCTTCCTTCCTTCTCTCTCTTTTTTCCCTCTCTTTTGTTCCTTTCTTGCTGAAGCGATGTATGGTTGAATGGTAATGGTTAATAAAGAACTGAGTGGTTAGAGAAGACTATATCTAACACCATCCTGGTCAGGGAGGTGTCTGGTTTTGACATCAAGCAAAACAATCAGCCAAATTTGGCATTTCCTCATCCTGGTCTTCCTCCAGGTCCTGCGTCTCTTCCTTGTTCTCACATCCTTCTAGAGAGCTTGTAGCCTCCCTTAGCTTGCTTCCTATGGCACATAAACACCACAGAGTCTTCTATTTGCTTCTGTCTCTGCTCTAAGGCTCCCTCTAGCCCAGCCCAGTGGGGACCCTGTGGCTGATCTCAGTTGCTGTGGAATTCTCCAGATGAAATTCCAAAGGCTATACTTTTATTTGCTCTTGCCTATGGTCCTGACACTCAGTAAAAACACACAAACAAGGCGGAGAAACCAAACAAAATGTTTGTTTACACTGTTTCCTTTTTCCTCCTCTGAAAGGCTCCATTTTCTCTTGGCACAGGTCAGAGGATCCCATTATGTCACTAATTTCCAATGTTGCCTCCTTCCTTTTCCCACCCAGCTCACCCAGCTGGGACACATGGTGTGAGGATCCTTGTATGCTCTTCCATGTCTTTCTATGCCATAAGGCATATGTAAAACCAGCAGTTGGCAATTTGGGCTTTTACAATTCACATGTAGAAATATATCATCTATGTTTTCTTGCAGCTGACTTTTCTCCATTCTTAATCAGTAAACTCATCCAGGCAGATAAATATGGTCACTGGGGTTATATGATGAGCATAAAGATTGATTTAACTGCTCCAACTGCCTAGGTATCTCTTCCTCATCAAAGCCAAGGGAAAGTGTTTTTAATTATGTATATAAATGTGATCTATATGGTGTGGATATGGCATGTGAATGCAGGTGACCATAGAGGCCATCAGATCCTCTAGAACCTGAGTTACAGGTGGTTGCGAGTTGTATGTGAGTTCTGGGACCCTAACTGGAGTCCTCCACGAGAGTAATATGTGTTCTTAACGACTGAGCTATCTCTATAGTACCTACATGAACTCCAAGGGTCAAGAACATCTAAAGGGGCCACTAGCTACTTCAGACATATTTGCTTCCTAAGTTTTCTGGTATTTCCTCCTCCTGGAACTACTCCTGGACTCTGTTTGGAAACTTCTTTCTCCATTCACCTTCTTCCTTCTGGCTTAGCCCCTCCTCTCCCCTGTGATGACATCACCTGACAACAGCCCTGGCAACCTTAATGACTTGCATGCAGTCCTATGCCTTTCCTCTGAAAAGGCTGATTTGACATCTCCAGCTCATCTCTGATAAGTGATTTCCCCTGGAGCTGTGTTTTTGTGTTAGTTTGTTTTATGCAATTCCTTTTTCATGTTTTAATTTGCCTGGAGCCTTACTCCAAATCCCTCTATGAAAAAAATTTAAATAAAATAAATCACAAAATTTTCCTTGGAAACCATTTCAAGATGCTGGGATGAATACCAAGTTGGAATTACATTTGTCTTTCTCTAACCATTATTAGGAACTCAAGGCTCTACAGGCCACTACTTGGTCTTGTTACTACAAATAATAAGGTATTTTTTTCATATCCATTAGCAACTTTGAATCTTCAAAACAATAAATAAAATTATTCCTTTTTGCCTGACTTTTATCAAAAACCATTTTTGTCATTTTATCTCTTCAAAAGGGACCAGAGATACTAGTATCTAGGGCCAATAAATACAAGGCTAATTTTCAAAGTCTTGGTGAGAGACTCAAATTCGAAACTATGAATTATTTCACTCTCCACAGAAACTCAAGAGAGGGCATAGAATTTGCTATTTGATGTGGAATGGGCTTGGTGCAGGATATACCTTCATAGACAAATAAGCTTGACTCATTTTTCAGAGCAAAAAGTGGCCTCAGTAAGACTTTAGCTATGTAGTAGGAACTCCCACCTTAGATAAACAACAAGGATAATGTGGAGAAATGGCAGAAAGTATAAAGAAAAATCAGAGTCTTGACCCCAAGGAAGGCACAAAAGACCCAAGTCATAATGGGGCCGGGATGGGAGTTTAAGGCAGGAATTAGAAAGCAGGAAGTGAGGTCTTTGGAGAAAAGAGAGTCAGGGAGGTGAAGAGAGTTCAGACCTTCTGGAGACACCATCAAATGCCAGAGTGGTCAAGGTCTGAGTCATTTCCATCTTTTGAATATTGCAGTATTTTTAACATCACATCACAGCCCAATTAGAAGTATAAAACTAGCAATACTGACCAATGTTCCCTTTAAACAAGTCAGTGCCTTTGACAGTAGCTTGACAATGCCATATAAGTGTGATCTACATGAGATTTTGGATCTGAAAAAGAAGCAAGCTGATTACTTCACCAGTTCCTTTAGTATAGGATGCTTTCTCAGTCAAGTTTAAAGCTGAATACCATCTCTTTTCAATCCTGTCATTAATTATTACTCTGTAATTGAATGTGTGTATATACATTCTTATATATGATATATTATATTCTTACCCAAGATTAGAAATCTAAATTGGGACCTTTAACAAGTGTGCAATGTCGTCTTCCTTTTCCTGGTCCCCTTGGCTGACACAGGGCAGATCTTAAGAATCCTAGCAGGTGAGCTGTCTTTATCAATGTGAATAGTGTGGGTGACCTGCAGAATGACAATCAACATTCTGAACTTTTAAAACCCTCAAAAATCAGAGTTAACATTTCTGGTGCATCTCTGATAGGTAAATTACCTTGAGACATGTTTTATTGATGCTTTCCAGTGTTGGTGATTTTATCCCCTTACATGTAAATCCTTCATTATGTTTTCTTTTTCTTGGAATGTAATTTTTGTAACCACAGCAAGACTCAAAGAACAACCTGGGGAATTATTTTTTTAATCCAGTGGGTTCAGATGGATATTCTGAATAAATTTTTCTCAAATGTATTCATCTCCCAACATGGCAGCATATATGAATCAGCTTCTCCAGGAAGTTGGCAAGAGGTTCCATTGTTTTTTGTTTGAAGCTACCGTTAAAATCATTTCCAGGATCTATCTAGCAGACACCATGAGGGATATATCAATGTTAGCAAAATGAATAATGCACTGTTTTTAGCAGAACTTCCCTGTGTAAATAAATATATTCATATTTTAAGGCATTCACAGTAAGGGTAACCTAAGCAAGTGGACAGGAAGGTAAAATAGAGGAAAAATAGTTATCTATTACAGAACCTACCACTTGACATTCTTAATATATATAAATGAAATATTTACAATAGGTTTTTAAATTTTTACTCATGTGTGTGTGTGTGTGTGTGTGTGTGTGTGTGTGTGTGTGTGTGTATATGCAGTGCCAAAAGAAGCCAGAAGGAGGCATCAGATCCCCTGGAGCTGAAGTTATAGCCACAAGACATGGGTTCTCCAGCAAAGTAGCAAGTGCTTTTAACCACAGAGCTATCTCCCCAGCCCAATCCTTAAATATTTCTAAAAAGTGCTTGTATTTAAGTTTTTTACAACACATCTTTTAAAATAAATTTTGAAATCAGCTTTTAAACTCCTAGCATAACTATGTGCTATTCATCTCTGATGGTTTGAGATCATGAATGAACCTAGTCATCACAATTGAGACATTATCATATAACTAGCTCACCTTGCCCATTGGAGAAGGAATTTATACCCTTGTATGCTAAACTAATTTACTTTGTATTTTGTACTAGAGTTCACTTTCCACAGGTTCATGATGTACAACAGCAAATGAAAAAGTTGAACTCTAATGACTCAAAATCTAAACTTGCTGGATTAAATGGTATGGCTGGATGCTCAGATGAGAAGAATTTTTTTTTCTCACTCCACATCTTACATATGTTTTCATCCATATTGGATCTATTCCTTCATTTCCACACATGACAGAAGGGTCACTGATGAGTCCAGACTTGCATGCTATCCTCTTACTAACCAACCAGATGGTATTTCATTCTTAATCCTTCACCAAGCAGGATGGCCACCATCTCAGTTTGGGTTGCATTCTCCTCCATAAACAGCTCATTGTAGATACAGTATTCAACACTCTGAATGACTCCACTGGACTCACATAGAGTGAAGATGGAACAGAGGGAAAGAAGAGGATAAATGTCTCCTAGAGGGAGCAAGAGTTCTTTCCCTAGAAGAAAGAGGAATATGCTTTGGGTGTGAGAAGATGACTTCATCTGTTCATGACTTGAAAGAACTATGCTGGCTTTTCAGTCATGCCCCATATTGCCCTCCTCACTCCTTCCTGGGAGCAAGAGCTGGTTATAATACACACTCACTCCTTCCTGGGAGCAAGAGCTGATTATAATACACACATTGACAAAAACACATGCTCAATAGAGCAGCAGAAACACCTCAGTGGGTAACTGTGCTTGTGTCCAAGACGGACAGCCTGAGTCCAATCCCCAGGACATACACAGAGAAGGAGACAAACAATTCCCATGGGTTTTGTCTGGTCTCCATGCAAGGGTCACGACATACAAATTCATATTCAACAATTCATCCTCTCACAAACAAAACAAACAAATAAAATTAAAGAATACAGGTTGGACAGGTAATGCATGGATGGGATGTTTGCTAGTACTTGGAGATGAGATGGTTCTGATATCTAACAGAACTGCTTTCCAATTTGGGGATCACACCATGCTAGCTGACTGATTCTGGAAGCAATTGCTACATAAACTCCTACTTCTTCTCTTGCAAACCGGGGATAATAACATAGGGGTTTGGGAAGGAAAGATGGGGACACATATATAATTTACATAGTTGGTATTGGGTTTGAAAAAGCTGAAAATATGTTCTGCTAAAATACTATCCTATTAGTAGCAGAATTATTAAATATAATTTAGTTGAGGATGAATATTTTAGTATTAATATATATTTATCTTTATGTGGCCAATAATCTCATTTAATACTTGTTGATGAGGACTTAAACATACCCAATAAATTGTAATACAATATCAGGGTGGGTATGTTTATGAAATAAAATGAAAGTCATTCTTTAAGGAAATTCCCTATTTGAGACAATTTTCTTACTGAAATATGTATCATTTCAATGTTAGGAATGGGCTGGTAATTTTCTCACTAGGCATAAACATAAAGGGCAGGTACAAAAGGATGATCTTTTATGCCCATAGACAAATAATATTTTATTCTTTCTCTTTCTGTTTATCCCAGGCTCAGGAGGACTTAGAGATAACATTGTGGTAGAGTTGCCGGTGGTGTGTATAATATAAAAAATGAATACATATTAAATCTGTTGCTTTCTGGCTCCTGTATGTCTCCAAAGCATCTCAGGTGGTGTAAGCTCCACTGTGCTCTGCAATTACAAAGAAGCTCGGTGAGATAAAAGCGATGAACGTGTGCATCCTGATAAGCCACCTATTGGCAATACCTCTAGTGTTGTTTGAGGAGAAAGATTGGTCCAATAAACACAGATAATTCTTCAACCATTGGGTTGACATTGAATTTCTTCATGCATAGAATTTCTTTGGTTCACAGGCAAAAGATGAGATTCCGATGATATTCAGCGCATCTTAATTGGATGCTGAAAGGCACAAGCTCTATAACAGTGAGTGTCCTCCATTAAACACAGTTCAGACTGGTGTTAAATAAGGAAAAACTATAGCAAATTCAGATCACTACAACACCAAATTCTAATCCTGTGCTGGTATGAAATACCAATGATTGGATGAGAAGGGATTATGTATTATACAGTCTAGGACTCCAGCCCACCAATGATGCCACCACATTTACAGTGGGTCTTTCAACCTCCATTAACCCAATCATGAAACTCTCTTGGACACCTAGGTTTGTTCCCATGGTGATTCTATATCCCATTGTCCTAGTTAGGGTTACTATTGCTCTGAGGAAAAACCATGACCACAGCAACTTGAGGAGGAAAAGGTTTATTTGGCTTATGATTCCAAAAAAGCCAAATCACTGTTCATCATAGAAGGAAGCCAGGACATGAACTCAGCAACATGCAACAGGAGCTGATGCAGAGATAATGGGAGAGTGATGCAGAGACCATGGAGGAGTGATGTAGGACTATGCATGGGTGCAGCCTTGTTCACCATAGCTTGCTAAACCTTCTTTCTTACAGAGCCCAGGGATAGCAAAACACACAATGGTCTGGGCCCTCTCCCATCAATTACATATTATGAAAATGCCCTATCTTAACCTGTGTCTTATGGAGACAGTTTCTCAGTTGAGGTTTCCTCATTTCAGATGAGTCTACCTTGTGTCAAGTTGACACAAAACTAGCCAGGACATCCATCAAGTTAACAATCAAGATTCACCATCACTGGAGTCTTCAAGGTATTTGGAGAAAGACTGTCACATATGATTTCCAGAAGCAGCAGCTTCCAATTGAGATATTCACAGTAGTGATAGGTAAGTCACTGTCAAGATGCCTGGAGTGTCATCACACACAGTGGTAGACCAGGACGGAGTCACAGGGGAAGGCTCACAGGTTATTAATCAGTCCAATCTTATGTGCACCTTTCCCCAAATATCCTCTACCTCTGTCTCTCTCTTTCTTTCTTTTTTGTTTTTTTGAGACAAGGTTTCTCTGTGTAGTTTTGTGCCTTTCCTGGAATTCACTTTGTAGACCAGGCTGGCCTCGAACTCATAGAGATCCACCTGGCTCTGCCTCCCGAGTGCTGGGATTAAAGGTGTGCACCACCACTTCCCGGCATGTCTCTTTCAAAACCAAAACTTCATCAGTAAAAATCCTAGAATACTGGAAAGAAAAATCCCACCTACAAATGAACACCTTATTCCTTAATGTGCTTTCCTGAAGAAGCAACTTCCACTTTGGCTTTGGTTACAATACAGTATGTGTATTCACTGTATTGTAACATATAAAGTAGGAGTATCAATTGGGTTCACTCTTATGGAATTATTTTCACACAAAATGTGTGTATGTCTGTGTGGCTGTGTGTTGTGGGTGCATGTGTATACCTGTGTGAACATGGAGGTCAAAGATTGCTATCAGGTTTCCTCAAATGCTCTCCACCTTAATTTTCTGAGACAGGATCTGTCAGAATCTGGAGTTTACCAATCAGCTAGACAAGCTGCCCACTATGACCCCGGGGATCAGTACATGAGGGGATCAGAACATGGTCACTTTTCCAGTGCAGGGGTGACAGCTGCATGCTACCACAGGCGGTTTTTATAATATGGATGTAGGAGATCAGAACTCAGGTCTTGGTGTTTGCAAAGCAAGTGCTCTACTCCCCAGCTCCATGCTTTTGAGTAAATATCCATGCTGAGGCTGCCTTGTGTAACTAGAGCCTCCAAAACCTACTCCACAGGCCACAGGGGAACTGGCACCATGACTCATGTCTTCATTGTGAGTCCCCGGGGCCTCATCAGTACTTGCCACAGGGTAAATACTTGATAAATGTTTGTCGAATGAATGAAAGAATTAAGTAATTAATATGCCATGTTTATCCTTTAGCTTCTCATTTTCTCTTCACATAACCCCTGGAGGAAGTGTACTTGCATTTGAAAACCACTGCTCAATAGGATGCAAATTGAAGCCAAGGCCCAGAGCTCACGGAGACAAATTAGAGAAACCATTTCTCCTCACTCTGTGATTTTATTAGCTGAATTATGGGTGCGGTTTGTGTCACGGATCAGACAGCTCAGGCTTATAGGTCTGTGGACCCAGAACTCAGCAATTACTCAATTAATATGATTAATGAAGGCATTAAAAAGAGCTCTGCATGGTCACAGAGGGCCTCATGTCTCAGAGTCGTGGAAACCACATCGGATCTGCAGAGAACAAGTTCATTTTGTGGGAATCACACTCCAGAGGATGCCTGGTTCCCTGCCAGTGCCTCCATATGTCTTCTGCCCTCCTGTTTCCCTTCTGCCTCCTGGAGTTGCTCACTATTTTTGCAAATTGTCATTTCTGGGCATATTGCATGGATGCTGTCACTTTGAATTAGCTCTAAAGTCTCAACTATTGGGAAGATAACGCTACTTCCATTCTTAGGATTCTATGATGAAGCATGAGCTAACCGTGGGTACCATGACCTGCAGTGGGATAACACAGTCAGGGTGGAGGAGGACAGTTGCTGACTTTAAATATTTGGGGCTGTGGAGATGCCTCAGTGGTTAAATCAATTGCAGCTTAAGCACAGGGCCTGGAGTTCAGATCTCCTGAACACTTACAGATGATGCAGGTGGGAATTTCCAGTCTTGGAAGGAAAGCACAGGATGTGAGCTCACTAGGCAGACTAGTCACGTCTGCTAACTCTGGGCCTAAGAAATACTGCCTTAAAGGAGAAGTGTGGAAGGAAACCAGAGGAAGATTCTAGACATAAACCTCTGGCCTCCATGGGCACCTGCACACACACACACACACACACACACACACACACACACACACACACGGGAATATGCATACACATATGCACACAAACACATTGAAAAGAAGAAAAAGTAAAATAAATTATTTTCCCTCAGAGGGAAAAACAATTTCTAGGTTAAAAATCACCTTAAAGAAATGTATTTACCACCGCCAAATTCATTTTATGAGGTCACAGTCAGCATGGTATGCAAACCATATGAAGACTCAACAAAAAAAAGGGAATTACAGACCAATCTCTCTCATGAACATAGACACAAAAATACTCAATAAAGTAATCACAAACCAAATCCAAGAACACATCAAGACTATCATCCACCATGATCAAGTGAGCTTCATCCCAGAGATGCAGGGGTGGTTCAACATACAAAACTCGGTTAATATAACCCACCATATAAACAAACTGAAAGAAAAAAACCCACATGGTCATCTCATTAGATGCTAAAACAGGCTTTGACAAAATCCAACAACCCTTGATGATAAAAGTCTTAGAGAGAGATCAAGGATACAAGGGACATACCTAAACATAATAAAAAGTAATATATAGCAAGCTGATAGCCAACATCAAATTAAATGGAACATCAAAATGATTCCAGTAAAATCAGGAACAAAACAAGTCTGTCCACCCCATAACTATTCAATACGAAGTTCTAGCTAGAACAATAAGACAACCAAAGGAAATCAAGGTGATACAAATCAGAAAGGAAGAAGTCAAAGTATCATTATTCACAAACGATATGATAGTATATATAAGCGACCTCAAAAATTCTACCAGGGAACTCCTACAGCTGATAAACACCTTTAGTAAAATGATTGGGTACAAGATTAACTAAAAAATAATCAGTAGCTCTCCTATATACAGATGATAAATGGGCTGAGAAAGAAATAACACCCTTCACAATAGCTACAAATAATATAAATATCTTGGTATAATTATAACCAAATAAGTGAAAGACCTGTATGACTAGAACTTCAAGTCTTTGAAGAAAGAAACTGGAGAAGATATCAGAAGATAGAAAGATTTCCCATGCTCATGGATTGGTAGGATTAACATAGTAAAAATGGCCATCTTACCAAAAGCAACCTACAGATTCAATGAAATCCCCATTAAAATCCCAACACAATTCTTTACGGACCCAGAAAAGACAATACTTAACTTCATATGGAAAAATAAAAACTCAGAATACCTAAAACAATCCTATACAATAAAAGAAATTTCACAAGTATCAACATCCCTGATTTTAAGTTCTACTATAGAGCTATAGTAGTAAAAACAGCATGGCATTGCCATAAGAAGAGACAGGTGGAACAATGAAATCAAATGGAAGACACAGATGTGAATCCACACACCTATGGACACCTGATTTTTAACAACCAAGCCAAAATTATACAATGGAAAAAAGAAAGCATCTTCAACAAATTGTGTTGGCAGAACTGATTGTAGAGGTATAGAAAATGAAAATAGATCCATATGTATCAACCTGCACAAACTCAAGTCAAGTGGATAAAAGACCTCAACATAAATCCAGTTACACTGAACCTGATAGAAGAGAAAGTACAAAATAATCTTGAACACATTGGCGCAGGAGACAACTTCCTGAACAGAACACTAATAGCACAGGCACTAAGATAAATGATACCTCATGAAACTGAAAAGATTCTGGTAAGGCAAAAGACACCAACAATAGGACAAAGCAGCAGCTTACAGAATGGGAAAAGGTCTTCACAAACCACACATCTGGCAGAGGGCTGATCTCCAAACTATATAAAGAACTCAATAAACTAGACATAAAAAAAGTAATCCTATGAGTGAGTACATACCATGTTTGTCTTTCTGAGTTTGGGTTACCTCACTCAGGATGATTTTTTTCTAGATCCATCCGTTTGCCTGCAAACCTCATGATGTCATTGTTTCTCTCTGCTAAGTAGTATTCCATTGTGTATATGTACCACATTTTATTTATTCATTCTTCAGTTGAAGGGCATCTAGGTTGTTTCCAGGTTTGGCTATTACAAACAATGCTGATATGAACATAGCTGAGCAAGTGCTCTTGTGGTATGATTGAGCATTTCTTGGGTATATGCCCAAGAGTGGTATAGCTGGATCTTGGGGGAGAATGATTCCCAATTTTCTAAGAGAGTGTCATATTGATTTCCAAAGTGGTTGTATAAGCTTGCATTCCAACCAGCAGTGGAGGAGAGTTCCCCTAGCTCCACATCCTCTCCAGCATAAGGTGTCTTCAGTGTTTTTGATCTTAGCCATTCTGACAGGCGTAAGGTGGATACTAGATATGGAACAAGGATGACTGGACTGCTACTCACATCACCAGGGAGGCTACCTGGAAAACAGGACCCCAAGAAAGACATGGGGATCCCCAATGACGGAGAAATGGATGAGATCTATATGAACAGCCTGGACATGAGTGGGGGTAATGAAGGGTGAGGGTCGAGGGAAAGAGAGTTTAAAGGAGCGGGAGATCCCAGCTGGATCAAGAAGAGAGAGGGAGAACAAGGAATAGGAGACCATGGTAAATGAAGACCATATGAGAATAGGAAGAAGCAAAGTGCTAGAGAGGCCCACAGAAATCCACAAAGATACCCCCACAATAGACTGCTGTCTATGGTCGAGAGACAGCCCGAACTGACCTACTCTGGTGATGGGATGGCCAAACACCCTAATTGTCATGCTAGAAACCCCATCCAGCCACTGAGGGAGCTGGATGCAGAGATCCATGGCTAGGTTATTAGCAAGAAAGAGGAGGGTTTATATGAGCGAGAATTGTTGAAACCAAGGTTGGATAAAGCACACGGACAAATAGCCAAACGAATGGAAACACATGAACTATAAACCAATGGTTGAGGGGCCCCCCACTGGATCAGGCCCTCTGAATGGGTGAGAGAGCTGATTGGCTTGATCTGTTTGGGAGGCATCCAGGCAGTGGGACCGGGTCCTGTGCTCATTCCATGAGTTGGCTGTTTGAAACCTGGGGCTTATACAGGGTCGCTAGGCTCGGCCTGGGAGGAGGGGACTGGACCTGCCTGGACTGAGTCTACCAGGTTGATCTCAGTCCTCGGGGGAGGCTTTGTCCTGGAGGAGGTGGGAATGGGGGGTAGGCTGGGGGAAGGGGAGGGGGGCGGGAGGGGGGAGAACAAGGGAATCCATGGCTGATATGTAGAACTGAACTGTATTGTAAAATAAAATTAAAAAACAAAACAAAACAAATAATCCAATTAAAAAATGAAAGTACAGAACTAAACAGAGAATTCTCAACAGAAGAATCTCAAATGCCAAGAAACACTTAAAGAAATGTGCAACGTCCTTTGTCTTCAGGGAAATGCAAATAAAAATGACTCTGAGATTCTACCTTAGAGCTGTCTGAATGGCTAAGATCAAAAACATAAGTGACAGCTCATACTGGAAAAGATGTGGAGCAAAGGGAACACTCCTCCACTGCTGATGGGTATATAAACTTGTACAGACACTTTGGAAATCAATATGGTGGTTTCTCAGAAAATTGGGATTAATCTACCTCAAGACCCAGCTATACCACTCTTGTGCATATACCCAAAGGATGCTCAGTCACACCACAAGGACACTTGCTCAACTATATTCATAGCAGCTTTATTCATAATAGCCAGAATCTGGAAACAATCTAGACATTCCTCAATTGAAGAATGGGTAAAGAAAATGTGGTACATTTACATAACAGAGTATTACTCAGTTGTTAAAAACAATAATATCAGGAAATTTGAAGGCAAATGGATGGAACTAAAAAAAAGTCATCCAGAGTGAGGTTACCCAGACCTAGAAAGACAAACATGATATGCACTCACTCATAAGTGGATATTAGCTATAAAGTAAAGGATAACAACCCACAGACCCAAAGAGGCTAGGTAACAAGGAGGGCCCAAGCGGGGATACTTGGACCTCCCTGGGAAGGGGAAATAGAAGTGATTTCATGGGTGGAAGGGGGGGAAGGTGGAAGTGAGGTGAGGGAAGAGTACTCAAAGAGCCCACTGAGAAAATGGGGCATTTCGAGGTCAGGTAGAAACCTGGTACAAGGGGAACTCTAGGAATCTACAAGGATGACTCCAGCTAAGACTCCTAGCAGTAGTGGATATGTAGCCTGTGATCAGGCCAGACTTCCAGTGGGAGGATTGGGACACAAACCCAGCCCCATAACCTTTGACCTACAGTCTGTCCTGCCTAAAGATTGTGCTGGAAAGGCTTGTAAGGCATAAGGGTGGTGTAAAGATTGTGGGAGTGGTCAACTGTAACACGAATTGATAAATGGTCTTATTAATAAAAAAAACCCAGAGCCAGATATTGAGGTGAAAACTGAAAGACCAGAGGAGTAGAACAAGCCAGCCACAAGTTCTTACCGCTAGGAAATCCTCAGCCCAGGAGAGAGCTACTTCCTGTATACTCGTATCTTATATAAACTTCTGTGCCCTGCCATCTTACTTCCTCTCTCTGTCCAGCTACACCACTTCCTCTTTCTGCCCAGGTCTATCACTTCCTTTTTGTACAGACCTCCAGACCTCTATGGTTAACTGGTGCTGGGATTAAAGGTTTGTGACACCATACCAGGGTCTGTTCCCAGTGTGGCCTTGAACCCACAAAGATCCAGATGAATCTCTGCCTCCCGAATGCTAGGATTAAAGGTGTGTGCTACAACTGCCTGACCTCTATGTTTAATATAGTGGCTGGCTTTGTCCTCTGATCCCCAGGCAAGCTTTATTTGTTAAAGCACAAATAAAATATCACCACAGTCAACCAATGACTGGTCAAGCCTGAGACTCATGCCAGGATAGTGGGCCCACCCTTGACACTGCCTGGAGCACCAGGACCCAGAGGCTGTGTGGCCTAGAGACCTAGGATAGAACCAAACAGGATTGGAGAAAAAAATGTCTTTGTAATGATGCCTAACAATATTCTGCTGTACTCATAGATTGTTGCCTAGCCCAATTGTCATCAGAGAGGCTTCATCCAGGAACTAGTAGAAACAGATGCAGACCCACAGTCAAACATTAGGCTGAGCTCAGGGAATCCTGCTGAAGAGAGGGAGGAAGGATTGTAGGAGCCAGTGGGTCAAGGACATCACAAGAAAACCCACAGGATCAACTAACCTGGCCTCACAGGAGCTCACAGAGACTGAACTGACAACCAGATAGACTGCATGGGATTGACCTAGGCCCTCTGCATATATGTGACAGTTGTGTGGCTTGGTCTTCTTGTGGGACTCCTAACAGCAGAAACAGGGCCTGTCTCTGACTTTTTTACTGGCTTTTGGGACCCTATTCCTCATACTGGGTCACCTTGCCCAGCCTTAATACACTGGGAGGTGCTTAAGTCTTATACAACTTGATATGCCATGTTTTGTTGATATCCATGGGAGACCTGTCCTTTTCTGAATAGAAACACAGGAGGAGTGGCTAGGAAGGCAGAGCGGAGGTGAAGGGAGGAACTGGGAAGAGAAAAAGGAGGGGAAACTGAGGTTGGGATGTAAAATAAATAAACAAATAATCTTTAAAAAAAGAAATGTAATTACAAAATGAACTACTCAGCAGGGGCCCGGTACAACTGAGTGCCACTTGGGTGCTGGACTTGGTGAATTAACCCTCCAACCCCTCACACCCTCCAGATTGAGAGTCACAGCACCTCCTGAAATGCAGATAACAGACAGGGCTTGGGACATTGAAGCCTGGCATTTGCATCAGTGGAAAAGAGACCTTGTTTCAAGCTGAGTGGAAGGCAATGATGGGAACACAAAATTGTCCTCAGATCTCCACACGGGAGCCATGCCATGTGCATAATTATACTTACACACATGAATATGTATATACACACATCCAATATATATACACAAAATGAAAAGAAACAAACCAATAAGACACGAAATAAGAGCAAGTTTTGCTTGGCCATCCTAAGACAGGACAGAAACAGAAATGTCACTAATAAGGGTGTGACTTGGACAATTGTCACAAAGGAGATAACAGAGAGTGAGAACCACCTTGGGGTGAGTTTCAGGACAGAGCTATCAGTGAAGATAGGAACATTTCTGGAGAGTTCTGGATACAAGAAGGAGAGCGTGCATCCCAGCCATCCTAATGGAGAATTATTCTGGTTAGAGATGAGTTTGATGTAAAGTAGATGTCTTTCGAGTTCTGTGTATTCCAGCAGCCTTGCCTTTGATCATGCCAGTGCTCTGACTTCTTAGCACATCACCTTGTGTTTCCTAGAGATGGGGAGCTTGCCAAAATCAACTGAATGCCTCCCAATTTTCTCTTCCCTCCACATAAGTAACAGCCTTTCCCCACGCAGCAGAGTTGCTGACCCAGGCTAATTTTCCTCTTCCCTGTGGCCAGCTTCTCCTGGATTTCATAGACACTGAAACACCTTCGACCTTCTGCATCCTTACAAAGGCCTGGTTTGCAGTTGCTCTGCATGGGGGCTGCATCCCTTCCAAGACTGGACCTCAGGCTGTGCTTCCAGCATGGCCACTGCCCCTCTCAGCCCCAGGTCAGCATTTTAAGGCAAACAAGAAGGGCCTGCTCCCTCCGGCCTGCATTTGGGGAGGGAAAAAGCAGGAATTTTTACAAGCTGTATGTGTGTCACAGTTCACATGAAATCGCCAGATTCTTGGTTTATTTCCATACTCAGGATCAGTTCCTACACTTTTCTTCCATATTCAACTCTTGTGAGGTCAGATTGTGGATAAAACTAAAGACATTAAACAGAAGTAACAAGAATGAAATGGGCAATTGGTTTTCATTTTATCCTTTATGACTCCCACCCCCCCATTCCACATCTACAATATGTCCCTCAATTGAACCCAATGCATGGCAAGGAGTTAGTGATTTATAATTCTCTGGTGAGAGAGCAGTTTTTCATCTGATGTGGATCTCCAGAAGTCCTATTTGAATATCTATAGGCACCCTGCAGACAGATCTAGATGTGGGGAGAGGTACAAAAGCTCAGATAATTTTGTATGAAAAAGGAAGTTCAAAGGCAAGTTGGCATCAGCATGGGAGAAAAGAGGTAGACCAAACCTGTCTTATTCAATCAGAGAGAGGACACAGACTCTGAAAATTAGGGACAAGGACAAAGGACAAGGAGAACCAAAGCGGTCAACTCAGGACTGAGCTGGAAGGGGATGTCTGGAAAGAGGTATTCAGGTGCAATTTATGTGTTTCTGAGAAACAGTTGGAATTGAAAACAGGTGCCCAGACCTCCTGCCTTCTTCTCCATGTAAAGGTGTAAAGGTGAACATCTGTAAGGACAAGGAGCAGGAAAGGTAGATGAAGGCAGGCTGTACAGGGTGTCATCAGCACACACTGTATTAAAGTATCTCCCAGAGCCCCCATACTAATATGTATACTTAATCCATGTCATTAAAAGTAATTTAAAAGTAAGATGCAGGCAAAGCACTCTGGAAGATAGATGTTTGATAAGAGGTCATCAGAAGGTAAAAAGTTTTGAGACTCCTGCAGGAAAAACATAGAAAGTGTTATGAAGAAAAGAGCCACAGTAGTAGGCAAACCCCAGTGTTCTCCTCAGAGTGACAACATGGAGGGTCAAGTGACAAGGCTGTTAGTGCCACCTGACCTGGAGTGTTCGAGCATGCAACTCAGAGCACATTGTGAGCTGTGCACTCTGCCCACAATGAGGAGTGAAGAAATCATCTGTGTTACAGTTAAATGACCTACAGCCATTAGCAGGAGGCAGCCAGGACCGTAGATGGCAATGAGAGCTGAATCTCTTCACTCCTCTCCATTCTCACACCATCTGTGATGTGACCTCATGGACTCCTTGCCCTCAACCTGCTTCCTCATGAGTAGAGTAACCCACTCTACCACCATGAGAGATTATGGCTACATGGTTTGCTTTGGCTAATAGAACAAGGCAGTGAGGTTAACATGCCATGTTAGCATGAAACCTGAAGACACCTTGTGTGATTCCATTTGTCTCTGGCATCTCCGTCTGCTTTAGGGGTGGATTACACCATGAATAATATTCTAAGTGATCACCGAGCCCAATCATCAGGCTCAGGAACTAAATACATTACTTTGTTGTGTTTCTGAGACTTCATGGTCATTATACAGCAATAGCTGACTTATACAATAAGTAAGTGTCGTAAAACATACGCCTAGCCAAACCAGAGTCCACAGTTACCTAGACTTGTTATGAAATAATGAAGAATAGAGGAATGGAGATCTGGGAGTGGGGAGTCCCAATGAGATTGTGTACCCAAACCAGAGAGACTAGATTAAGGAAGGACAAAGGTGCTGAGTGGATTTCCTCTTCCTTTTTCCTGGCTGCAGGCAGGGCTGACCTGATACTGAAAATTAATGTCAAAAGAATTTACACAACAATTTTTGGGATTGTTTTTGACGTAAATCAATAATATACCTACTATGCATAAAAAGGAGCTGACTTCCTTGGAGAGCAACACCAAGCAGAGACAGACAGCGATGGTCTTCAAAAGCAGCGATGCTCATCAACTGAGATCGCACAAACCATGCGGATTCGTGCTTTTGTGCTCTGCTGGCTATTTAAGCAGAGCACAATGGAGTCAGTTGCATCCTGTGTGTGATTTAACTATGAAACTACGAAAAGAAAACTTGATGCTTTTGTGAAAATGAAAATTCTCGGTTAAGCAAAACTCGGGTCCTAGCATGTATGCAGCTTTCTTTAAAAAAAAAAATGACAAAACAAAACAAGCACAACAAAAAACTTAAATATGTCCTTCAGTTAGCTAAGAATCATACTTTCATGAGAAGCCTGATGGTTGTCTTTAAAAATTAATGAAGTTTTACTCCACTTCTAATATATCAAAATCTGCTAATATGGGGGTTAAAAATATGGCTCAGTAGTTAAAGTGCACTTCCAGGGGACTGAGTTCTGTTCCCAGCACTCATATTTAAGGGCTTACAGTCACCTGTAACTCCATCCCAGGGATCCAATACCTTCTTCTGGACTCCTCAGGCAACTGCATACATACATACATACATACATACATACATGATTGTATACACATTTATAAAACCCAACACAGGCACACACATACACATAATTAAAAATAATAAAATATATCTTTAAAACAAAAAAAAATAAGTCTTTTAAAAGACTCAGATTAAATGGGTTGCATTTAGGAGTGTGTGTGTGTGTGTGTGTGTGTGTGTGTGTGTGTGTGTGTGTGTGTGTTCACCTTTTACTGCTTCCATCGCTACCCAGTGGCTGTGGCCTGAGGACTCAGCCTTCAGCACAAAGGGAGACAGGGAGAGCAGCAGAACCAGTCTCTAACATAGAGAGGCTGTCCTCGTTTCCATCCAGCACCCAGCACGCGTGCTCTCCTCTCCTTGCACTGGAGTCTTGTGTTTCTGACCCTGCTGCATTCACCTCCTCGGAACTCATCTCCAAGTCCCACAGACTGGCTGGTCATCTTGCCAAGCTGCTTGACCAAACAGCCAAGGCCATTACAGAGCCCTGTTTATCCCCAAGATTTGCTGGAGTAAAAATAACAATCAACTGCTCATCAGACTCTCTAGGATTCAATCTTACTAGTTTTAGTAAAATTTAACAAAAATAAATGAAAAATAAGGAATACTGAAGTGAATGTTATCTTCTCTCTCTTCTCCCTTCTCTTCCTCTCTTCCTCCCTTTCTCCTGCCTTCCTCCTCCTCCATCCACACCTTTCCCTTTATCATACCCTCTCCTCTCAATAAACATTACATATTCACAGCTGAATTCCCTTTATATCACTTCACACCTTCTTTCTATCTTCAAAAACAACTCTCATCTTTTGCATACACCATTCCATGCCATGCCTTGTTCATTATGTCTATTACATATGAATGTATCCACACAGAATATCCAGTTTTGCTTTGTACGTTTGCTGAAATATCTCTATCACAGTGCTTTTGTAAATTACCCTCTCCCAGGTTGACTTCTGTGAACATTTTGCTATCACAGTTAACTAGGCTAGTACACCTGGGTCTAGTTCATCATTTTATGTGAAGAAACCTATTCTATTGACAGAGTGCCATTTTATCCTCACAACCCAATCAGGGGACAGTTAGATTCCTCCTGCAAATACTAGAACATTTTCTCACTCAAGAAAACTGGACCTGATGGCATGGGCATTAAGTAATAGGGCGAAAATTTCTACTTTGCTCTTTATACTAAGAACGATACAGTCATTTAGATCGACTACTGTGGTTAAATGTGTCTTTTGAGAATTTTCCACAACAAACTAAATTTACCTCCTAGTTATTACCTCCCTTGGAAGTTAATATAAGGTCAATTACACTATTACAGTGCAATTGATGGAAATGGGCAGGATTCAAACATTTTTTTTCCTTTTTAAATAATTTCCTTTGTGCATGCTAAGTTGATTTGTTTCCTCTGCAAGATTTAAAACTCTGACTGAAGCCAGTTTCCTTTCTTTCTACCCTGGGATCAAATGATTTAAAGAAGTTGTTCTCAGCAAGAGGATTCCCTACCCCAAGAGTCAGATGGCAATGTTGAGGACATTTCTGATTATAGTGACTTGGATAAAGGATGATCCTGCACGTAGAATGCAGTCTAATGTGCAACCACCACAGAATATACAGGATGGCTCACTCCTGCACCCACCGCCAGCTCCTAACAAAGAATCATTGACTCAAAATGTCAATGGAGCTGAAGCTGATAGATTCTCATGTAAGGAAGCAGAAGTCAAAATCTCATCTCTCAAGAAGAACCCTGGATGGAAGTCTTACCTGATACTGATCTTGGTTGAGACAATACATCAGGTTCAAGGCAGACAGAGTGTTCCTGTGGCAGGCAGACATAAGTAACAGCTGGTTAACCTGGGACTACACTTGTCTTGGGCCGTGCATACACTGCCTTTTCCAACAATGTACTCAGTAACTTGATAGCAACATAGGACTGCCACTTATGTGGAGTCTTACTTCATCCACTTTAAGGCATTGAAAACAGTTCCTCCTCTTAGCCACACCTTGATAGCACCCCATGTCTATCTTAACACACTCTAGAACACAACCCAGCAACTAAAAGCAGTCACTCAAAGTGAGCCAGGCTAGTTTTTGGGTGCATGTACAATAAGTTAAACTGTCCTCAAACTTGTAGGGAATTTCCCCTATTTACCATATTATTCATATAACTGGGCATGCACATGATTAAAATCAGATACATTTGGGGAAGGGACATGTACAATAAGAAAAGTTCCCTATAATCCAAGCCTGCCAGTCAAAAATAGAGAATCACATCAATTACACCCCTAGCAATCAAACTCCTGCTTCTCCTGAATCCCATAAAGGCATAGCTGGGGTCCTTGAATATCTCCACTTGCATCAATCTTAACACAGTTTCTTCCTAGTCTGTAATGTTGATTTGCTTTTGAATAAAATTCCTTGATACTCTCAAATATGTGAAGGATTTTATTCCATCCTTGAATAAGAAGTCACAAATCTGGCAACACAAGCCCTAAACTCTGGCTACCCTGGCACTCATGCTTAGCTCTTCCTAACAGGTGACTTCCTGCCACCATTCCCTGTAGTAAAATTCTAGCTTCCTTAGGAAGCCTCCCCGGTAAGTTCCTCCAGGCTCTAATGGATATGTCCTTTGGTGGCAGAGAACCGCCAGCTTCATTTGCCTGGGGAACACAGCATGTCTCACCTTCTGGAGCTAACCATCTGCCTCATGGGTTCTCCCACTATTGCACTGACCTCCTAAGAACAGCAGCAGCTGGCTGGACACACAGATGAGTAGAAAGGACCTGCCTGGGTCTATTCTGGGAGAGTCTGGGTGCTACTGGACCAACCAGCTACTCTGCACAGCCATGACCTACATTGACTGAAATCCACTCTCTGAGGAGATGACAGTGGAACTGTGGCACTAATCATGACCCTGGTCCCTAGTTCAGAAACACCTGCTGCTGAGAAATTGAGAGCAGGGTAGTGTGGCAAGCCAAGAAGATTGTCCAGTGCTAGCGGTTCTGTGAGCCTAAGCAGGTCACCTTCTGAGTCAGACACATTACACAATAGATAGTAGCCGAGGTCATGTAAAGGTCTTTCCCAAAGGGAAGCAAGACTTGCCGTGATGAGCCTCACAGCCTGGGATCCCAGACTGTCAGAGTTCACTGTGTGCAGGAGTTTGATTTTGACTTAAAATTGTAGTCTTTGCAGTGCTTCCTGTTAAAGTTCTTGGGACACTGGGCTCAGTGAGACGTCACAGTTCCCGACTCTAGAATCCTGCTGTCACAGACAACCAGGAGCGCAGGCTTCTGTGGGAGCCCTGTTGCTCTCTGTCGGTGCAAGCTTCTCTCTGGTTCTAGGGCTGTGTGGAACTTGGAAGCCCAACTGTGAGGGCTAAGTTCCGCTCCTCCTGTCCTGTGAGGGCTAAGTTCCACTCCTCCTGTCCTGTGAGGGCTAAGTTCTGCTCCTCCTGTCCTGTGAGGGCTAAGTTCCGCTCCTCCAGCCCTGCCGACTTTCATGATCAGAGCCCAGCCCAAGCCGGCCAACAGGAAAACACTTCAAGACCTTTAAGGGCTTATAAAGGAGATTTTCTCCTCCTTCACAGAAAATTAAACCCACTGTGAGAGTCAGACTCCAGGGAGCGGCCACAGGCAGCTGGAGGAAGAAATCAGTGAAGTAGCCACAGAGTCAGTCACTCTATGGAAAGCCAAGAATCTGATTTTTGTGACACTTGAGTTCCACCAAGCTTTTTCTTTTCTTTCCTTTTTTTATTGTTGTTTGTTTTTGTTTTTGTTGTTTTGGATGTGGGGGGTAATCAAGAACAACTTTGAACTTCTGATCTTCCTGTGATTCCCTGTCATGCACTGGACCATAAGCATGCACAGTACCAAGCTAGTATTTTATGTAGCACTAATAATGGAACCCAGGGCTTCATGCATACCAGGCAAGCTCTCCAGCAACTGAGCTACATCCCTAGCCATTCATCTGTTTAATAAGTCATTTGTCTTGTCTCTCCTTTCCTGCCCTCCTCTCCTCTCCTCCACCATCCTCCCAACACTGCCCCCTCACTTGTATTGGGGACCGAACCTAGAGCTCTGTGGCCTTACACATGCTACTCAAGTACTCTACTACTAACCAGTAACTAAAGTCCAACCCTTTTTATTTCTCATTCTGAGAATCCTATCTTTTCACTTGTCTGGTCTAGCCTTGAACCTACTCTCGAATCCAGGCTGTCTCCTGCACTGAGCCTCCTGCTCAGAGCTGCACCACAAGGCTTGGTTGTACATTTAATAAGTTTTCTAATAACAGTGGCAAGCTGTGGGTGTAATAGGTAATAACTGGAAAAGACATGCAACTTGCGTTATAAGGGATAAGAGGCAGCTGCTCCAGGAGTGCTTCCAAGACTGAGCATGCTCCTGCGAGAGGCTTGATGATGCCTTCATCTTGGAGACTATTCCAGACAGAGAAGAACCTAAGCCCTGAGATGGCACCGAGTCCTCAAACACTAAGAAAAGTGGAAAGAATCCGAGACAAGGGAGGACTGGGCAAGGGAAGGTTAGGAGAGGAACGTAGGGGAGGAAGCGGGTGCTAAGTACGCAAGGCAGGTCACAGCAGCAGTTGGGGTTTTCTTCAAGGAAAAACAGAATTCTTCTGAAGACGGGGAATGTGGTGGGCTGACTCTGGTCTCCTCTCACCCCATTTGTTTCCTGGCTAATTGCTGTGTGCTATAGAGACAATGGGCTGTCTAAGGCAGGGCTTGGAGCAGACAGGACAGGCATCATCAGGAGGGGCAGGAGGCTTGCCTTAGTGAGGGAGATGACAGGAGCAATGAGGAGACACAGGAGGACCATGGGCTCAGTTCTTGGAGCAAGGATGGCTGGGGAGGGCACAGTTTAGAGAAGTATAATCAAGGAACAGGACGGAACCAATCTGTCCAACACTGCTTTTGTTTACTTCTGTAGTCTGGATATGGAACCCAGGGTCCCCGATATGCTAGGCAACTGCTCCACCACTGAGTTATACCTCCAGGCCTCTTATAGAAAATGTCTCACTAAGTTTCTATGACTCCCCTTGAGCTCACTAGCAAGTAGGAGGAAGCTTCTCCAGTCCTGGCTCCCCCAGCGGTCCAGAAGAATCTCTCCCACCTGTAGTCTCACACCGGCTCATAAAATAATTACTCAGATGCTTATATTAATTACAAACTGTGTGGCCTAATGGCACAGACTTCTTGCTAGCTAGCTCACTCATCTAAAATAACCCATTTCTATTAACCTATGTATCGCCGCGTGTTCCGTGGCTTTACCTGCGTCCCATCACATGCTGCTCCTTGGACAGCCGGTTGGCAGCCGCCCCCCCCCCCATCCTCCTTTCTTCTCTCACTATCTCTCTTGGATTTTCTGACCTGGCTCCATCCTGCCCTGCCATAGGCCAATGCAGCTTTATTTATTAACCAATAGGAACAACACCTATTCACAGCATACAGAATGACATCCCACAACACTTACTCTGCAGCTCAGACAAACCTTGAACTTGCAATCCCTGCCTCAGTCATTGGAGTATCTGAAATTGTAGGTCTGCATCACCTGACCCAGTCTCCTGTATTAACTGAGCAATAGAAATAACAAAAAGAAATCAAGTTCTGTCCAGTGCTGGACTCACTCATCCTGAGAAAGATGCTTAAAGGTGTCCTCATGGATGGGCTGTGGAGGCAATTAACTGTCAAAATCTAGATCTCCCTGGAGTGTTCCAGACCCCAGACAGCACTGTGGGAGTTCTCAGGAGAGTCTAGAAACTGCAGAAGCCCTGAATAGAATTTCTAAGGCAAATACAAATTAGGAAGAGCTGTAAATTGTTCAGACTCAGGAGGCTTCCTTCAACAGGAACCATTCCTGACAATGGAGTTGTCGGGCTGTCATCAGAGGGAATTCCTGTTTCTCCTCAGTTTGGTTCTCCTCAGTCTGTCCCACCAAGCCCAGAACTCTAGCAACTCCCAAGCCTGCAGGACTGCATGTTGTAGTGGGTAGCTGTGTTTAACATTAGTTGTGAATTGAGCCCTAAAATTTTACTGCCTTCCATAAACATTTATTGTTTTCTGGCTTTCTGACTCTAAGCAGAAAGTGCCAGAGCCCTCTGCCACACTCCTTGAAGAATGATTGTGTCAAAGCACAAAACACATTAAGCACGTGAGCCTCTGCCTGCAGGTCCCATGGGGGGAGAGGATTAAATAGAAAGAAACATGAGCCATGGAGGAATACAACTATTTTCACTACTGGCCAGCTAGAATTTTACTGTCCTTCCATCTTTCCCCTCAGCCTCTACAGCTCTGCAGACCAAATGGTTAATACAAATTCCAGCGGCGTATTTCACTCTCTTTTATCACACAACTCAAACCTTATTACTTGTTCATTGTATTGTGGCTGGGATTCAGATTTTTATGACCATTTTCTCAAATGCCGGGCACTTTATAAATGTATGACTTTTATTGCAAATCAATAAATTTTATCCACCTATTTCTCAGCAAAGGACATACCTGCCTGGATAAACCATGCTATTGCTTTTAACTTTTTAATCCATGGGAAATTTTAAGTTAAAAATAAATGGTCATACATGTTAAGGGGACCTTACCTGGAGAAAGAGAAAGGAAGTAAAATTTAGGAATAAAGTAGAAACAATACAAAGTACCAAGTTTTATTTTTCTCCAGAAATCCATAAGATAACAGTCTGTAGTCTTCTTCTTTTTTTTAAATATTATTGGCTGAAAACTTAATTCATGCATGCAGTGCATCTTTGTCAGACCCACTCCACTCTCTCCCTTCAGCTCTTCCTGGAACCCCCAAACATCTCTCTCTGTCTCTCTCTTTCTGTCTCTCAACTTCATTTCCTTTTGGTTGATTGATTGATCTTTGTTTCTTATTTTATAACCCACTGAGTCCAGTTAGTGCTGCCCACGTGCTCACGGGTGGGGAGTCATCCACTCGGGCCTGGGCAAACTACAAATGGCCACGGCTCCACAAAGAAAAGCATCTTAGCATCTGTCAACTCCCATCAGCACCTCAGCTACAGGTGGGCATTGGCAACCCCTCTCCACTCTGAGCTTGATGTTACCTGACTTGATCTTGTGAAGTTTATGTGAAGATAACCACAGCTGCCATGTGTATGAGTGTACAACAGCCATGCCATGAATACCCAGAGGCCAGCACTTCACAGTGCTCCTCCCCATCCTGTGGCTCTTACGTTCTTTCTGACCTCTCTTCCTAGAAGTCTTCTGAGCCTTAGGAGTGAAGGTCTCTACAGATACTCCATCTAAAGCTGAGCACCCTCAGTCCATTATTTGATCATTTTGAACAGCTACAAATCTCTGCATTGCCTACTACCCTCTGCAATAGAAATCTTTTCTGACCAAGGCTGAGGGTAGCACAAATCCATGGATATAAACATAAATAGTTAGAAGGCAGATTGACATTATAACCAATTGACAAAACAGCACAAGAGATTTTTCTCCTGAAGCCTATGACTTTCCCAGGTTCGGGCCATGCTTACAGCACCAGTCATGGATTCTCCCTTGTGGAGTGGGTCTCAAGTACAATCAAGAAAACAATTGGTTACCTCATAAACAGTCTCGCCACTACTGCCCCAGTGGGCACACCTTGCCTGGCAGACCAATGTTTTCCAGTGGCTTCAATGCTAGCTAAGACCACTGACGTGTTTTCTCCACACCAGCCTGCACTGCACCTGGCAGTACTCTGGAAGCTAACCAGCAGGAAAAGACCTTCCTAGTCAGTTCAAGACGTGTGTGTGTGTGTGTGTGTGTGTGTGTGTGTGTGTGTGTGTGTGTGTATCCTTATGTACTATACCAAAATGTGTGGTAGGTATCTTCAGCAACAGAGTCTTGTGAGCTAGTATTGCAGGGCAACCAAGAGCTATGGAATATCCTGTTTTGGTTCTGATTTCTCTAGGTCCTCCTTGACTAATAAGTTGTAGGTAGGTAACCTGTGCCTGGCACTGAAATTTTCCCTCTATAAACCCATGACTTCAGTAAGCAGCATTGTACAGCTATGAGAGATGTCTCTGTCTAAACTCTTCTTTAAAAAAAATAATTAGCTTACAAACTAGTGGAGTCTCATGAGGCTTCTTCATACACTTTTAGTTTTGGTTAACCACCCTCTACCTGCTTCAGACTTCCTTTTCATTAGTTTATTGAAAAAAATTATTGACACAGTTGACCTAATGGTAATGAGACATGGAGATGTTTACCTTCCCTTGTCTCCATAGAGAAGTTTGGATATAGAAAAAAAACAGAGAAGGGGTACAACAGACATTGAGTAAAGACCAGGGATCCCACTTACCAACTCACACTGAGCAGGGCACTGTGCGACAGACAGTTTCTCCAGCTGTTGCATGACATTTGATCACACTGTGAATCCCAACATTGCATTATTTACTGGAAAAATCTGTGTCTAGTTGTGGTGTGGCTCAGCTCTAGAAGATACCTTTAATCCAAGGGATTTCTGCTTGAATATGGTAAACAGGATTAAATAAAGCCAACCACAGATAAAGTCATGGAGCAAGCAACCAGTGGACAGAAAAAAAAATCCGTAGAGAGCAAGAGGGACTCAGGAGGATGAATAGAGAGACAGATGCACAGGAAGTAGAAGGAATGGGACATTCAGTTTGAGAACCTTTGTTTAAAATGTCTTTTTCTGGGATGTCAGTGGAAGAGGAAGGTCAGCTGGATGCTTTCTTTGTCTCTCTGAGTTAGCAGGTTTTCACCAGAACATCTGGCTCCCTAGTCTTTATTGGTAAAATCGAATGATTGAGATTTTGCTAAAGACAACATCCAGCCACATTGTAACAGAGCTAAGAGTATAAAGAGGGGTTCAGGACACGGGGCTTGGTGCTATTGATCCTGTGCATGCTGAGCCATGCCCTTAAATCATTGTTTAAAGTTTTTAATATTTATTTCTTTTCATTTTATGTGTATGGGTGCTTTGCTTAAGTGTGTGTCTGTGCACTACACGAGTACAGTGTCCGTGGAGGCCAGAAGAGAGCATTTGATCCTTTAGCACTGGAGTTTCAGATGGTTGTCAGCTGCCATGAGGGTGCTGGGAATCCAGCCTGGGTCCTCTGGAAGGGCAGCAGGACGTCTCAACTACTGAGCCATTGTTTTTCAGTCACTATTTTTTTATTTCCATTTTATAAAATGTTTTAAAGAAATCACTAAAGTTACACTTTACACAAGGTTTCAGATAGGCAAAAATAAATGATAAATAAGTAAATAACCATTGGTGAATACAAGTGACCTAGCAAGGATGATTTTTCAAACTGTCAGCAAGTGGTTGGAGTCTTGAGTTCTCAAAATACAGCTTAAAACTGATCAGGGACATCAGCCCTCACCATTTGAAATAGTTCCATAGCTTCTCTGTTAAAGAGGGATGTATTTAATGTGTGTTTCTTCATAAGAAAATGGTCAACTTATGAACCAAGAACAACTTTGTGCATTGAATCAGGAGATTTGTAACACAGTTCATTTATGTTTTGTTTGAACTTTGGGGGTCCCACTTTTCTTCAGCTTGGCCAAGAAGCTGTCACTTTAAGAAAATGTGGCACTATTTACGCTCTGCAATTACACTGGGCTACCTTCTGTCAGATTTATCTTATTAATGGGTGGCTGTCCTGCTGATCTTAGAAAGTGAGAGCTTTGCTTAAAGCAGAGATTAGAAGATCAAGAGCTTCAAATTTGTTTAAATAAAGGATAAAGGGAAGTGATGTAACTGGAGGCATACCCTTCCAATTGTCTTTTGCCAATGTATAGGCTGAGAAAAAAACTGGATCTGCAGAGGATTTAAAAGGGATCTTCAACATATAACATATATGTGTCATAAAAATAACTACTTACTAGTCATTAGAAACAGATACTGTCAGCCTTATTGAGGAGCAGATATCTCCTAAGAAGGGTGTGTGTGTGTGTGTGTGTGTGTGTGTGTGTGTGTGTGTGTGTGTGTGTATGTGCATTTGTCCAAGGGACTTCAGGAGTTCATGCGTGCACACAGAAGCTAGAGGAAAACATTACATGTCCTGATCTATCACCCTCTGTTTAGTTCCTTTGAAGCAGTGTCTTTCACTGAACCTGGAGCTAGAATGCCAATCATCAGGTCTAGTTGTCTCCACCCACACGGTGCTGAGATTATAGGCAAATGTCGTTACACTTAGCATTTTAGGTGGATGCTAGGGATTTGGACTCAGGTCCTCATGCTCCTGCAGCAAAGCTTCTTACCCTCTGAGCCATCTCCCCAGCTGCTAAGAGCTTAAATGGTTGGCACTGCATAAGCTTTTGGAGAGTCTTAGGAGGCTGACATGTCCGCATCCTTCTCAAAAATATGGAACATAGTCTTGGTCAGAAAAGTCACTTTTTCCAGCAGCATAACTACTCTGTAGCAGAGCTGGGTCTGCCAAACTCAAGCCTGAGTTTTTTCATAGCTGCTGCATGGGAACATCTTGAAAATTACTAAATACAATCTCCAAGAGCACTGCTGAACATAGGGTGCTCTGTCAATCACCTGACCTCTCCCAACTACTGAAAATAGGCTTTGTACAGTTTCAACTTTATACAGACTGATAGCCAAGATCATAAATCTTCCCCCTTGCATTTATGTGTGTTTATCAATTATGCATGCAGCATTAGAGGTGGATGAGGAGATCTTCAGCACATATAAGCACATTCAGTAACTTCATCATCCATCATGAGACAACACACTGGCAACACCACCTTTGCCCATCTTTAACTCCATCCCTCAATTAATATGGTTTGCAGACATGATTTTGAACCTATTACAAAATAAGTAATTGTTCTTTTGTTGCACTGTATAATTTAATTGAACTAGGATATGTGTCTCCCTTGAAGACTAATTAGGTCTTCAGCTGTGGGAATATTAGCATTGCATAGCAAGTATCCATCAGCCACATGAGCTGGAGAGCTGCGAAGTGTTGACGGTGCCTGTAAGAGAGAGCAATGGCCCATTTTTCAAGATGCCACAGTCAGCGTAGGTCCAGTTAGAGATAAGCTGAAAACATTGGGCCCTTACTAGTGCCTGCTAGTTTAACTAACCCTTCCCACAATAAATAGAAGTTTAGGGCACAAAATTACTGACAGCTAAGCTTGCCTTTCAGGTCAGGCTCTGGGTGGAGATGAACACATGATCTTTGAGAAGAAAAATAAACAAAACATAAGCAGCAGAGGGAATGATGAGGCCTGGATGGTGTGTAAGGCAGGGACCTCATGAATATTCAATGAAGAAAGAGGGAGGGGCCAGCATGCGGGTCATCAAATCTGTTCTCTGAGCCCATTCAGTGTGCCCACCATTCCTGTGCCACTGCCATACCTGGCTTTACAGAGTGGGGATCCAGTACTCTTATTAGGAAGTGAGGCTCCATGTTTCTCACAGTTCCTGGGTGCTGAGGCTGGGTGGTGGGAGGAGAATTGTCGGTGTATTTTCCAAAGTGGATCCTTCCTTAGGATCACGGCTGCAAGTTCACTTTCGGGTTGAAAATGAACATTAAATGGAACTCACTTCACTTCCTACTTGGGTATTTATCTTATTTTCACAGAACTTCTGGTTTCATTGATCTTACACTGACAGAAATCTGACTGTTGAGATTATTCACTTTTTACTACAAGCCTGAAAGAGGCCACCTGATTAGCATGGGGTTGACCAATTTATTAATAGTTGGGATAGGCTGGATCTTCTAAAGACAACTCCAAAAGCCTTCTTTGTCTGCATGTTCCTGGTACAATTGGCTGCAAAATCCGCAGAGTGCTGCAATCTGTATTTCTTCTGGATGCACCTGTACAGTCTGTGATATTTGGAAACTTTTGATGTTTGAAAGGCAGGATCTACCTGGTTCTCTCAGGAGTCTGGCCTTTGGAATTCAGCCACAAGGACCATAAGAAAGTCCACAGACAACTGCAATGCACAGCCACATGTGCTATGATCAACAGCCCTCAGCCCCAGCCAGCACTACAGGTCACTGTTTTATTTCTCAGTAAATGTTGGGCTATCATGTTCTGTACTTGGCATCTAATACTTCTAGTTAGTTCTCAACATGAATTTACATTGAAATGAGTTGATGAAATGAATAGGGTATTAGAAAGTGCATAGGTATCTAACAGACTGTGGAGGTCATTAACAAAGGACAGAAACTTGAGACCATTGCTGATCCTCAAAAATTCAGCTCATCAGAAGAGCCAACTACAGTATAAATTCCAGGCCAGTCAGTAGGACAGGGGCTGTGACTTTCAGCTTCTAACTAGCTCCTGGGTGATGCTCAGTGGCTGGTCTAGGGAGCAAAGGTACAAAGAGAGAGGACCCAAGCATTCGAGAAGCCATCCAACAGACGAAGATCAGGGAGAGTGGAGTAGACCCTGGGTACTTACACACTAGAATAACATGCATTGTTCCTATATAGTGCTCATCATTTCCTAATTGTTCAGAAGCAAATATTCTTCCATAATGTATCTGCAGACATTCCTGGATTCCTCTGCTTTTCTATGATGCTAAATCAGGAAGAAATAAAAAACAGTTTGATTAAAAAGTAACCCTAGACACAATTCCTATAAACTCAATTCATGTCTGCTCCAAGCAATGGTTTCCCTTCTACTGAATGAGAGGGGGGCTTTCTCCCGATGAAACCTGTAGCATGTCATGCAAACTAAGGCAATCATGTCAGGCACATCCCCTGTAAGGAATTAGTAGGTACAGCCTTTTCTTAATTATCTTTTAATCCTTTCACCGAATCCCTAACTTGCCTCCTTGCTGCAAATGCCTCCCGACTTTAATAGACATGCTCCTTCCCTTCCAGACAGTCAGACCCATTCACTGCATCAGCTTTGAACTTGTCAGCTGAAACAAGGTGACAGAGGCTGACATTACAGAGCTCGATACAGTAAAAGTCAAGCAGCTATTCGTGTTCCACAGCTGCGGTGTCTCCGTCATAAAATATTCATCCCCCCCGTTGTGTCACTCTTTATTTGGCTGCCAGAAGCGAAAGAACCGAAAAACCTTCAAGCCATCAGAATTTCACTGTGGCACCTCAAGCATGTGTCAAAGGTCCCAAAATTAATTTGGAGTATGGACAGGACAATGGCCTATGTTTCTGTGAATAGTTTTTTTTTTTTAAAAAAAAAATGAGCCTTTTTTTTTTTAAATCACCTGGCTGCACTTTTTAAATCACCAGGCAGTCTCAGTTTTCACTCATCCAGTCATGAGAACAAGATCAAACACATTGCAGAGAAACATGTGTTGTAAAACACCCATGAAATTTACCATCTATATCAGTCAAGTTTCTTTGAAAGAATAGAATGGGTAGAATGAATATATAGTACGAAAAGGGGATTTATTATATTGACTTTTATGACAGGGACTAGTAATCAAATGATAGCACAATAGCAATTGGCCCACTGAAGAAGCTGAGGACTCAGTAGCTGCTCGGTCCATGAAGCTGCAGGGCTCAGCACTCACAATCTGGTGCTGAGGGCCTGGAGTGTTCCTGGAGAGTTGCTGTTCTTTCATCCAGGATGGAGGCCTGATGAAGCTGGTTGCTGTTATTCAGACCCACATTGGTCATAGTTACTTTGCAAAGTTTAGAAAGCTACTTTATCATCCAAAGGAAACTATCCCCTCAACCTCCACAGAGCAGAAACATTTCTCTCTTGAACCCAAGTGGAAGCATCAGTTAAAATAACTATGAATTAAGTGCCCGAGTTAGTTATTGATGGAATGACACCACCCACATCCACCCCTCCAACCACACACTCACAAACAAATTCACCAGCTTAGTAGGACAATACACATTGTCACAAATGAGCCTTAAAGAAGCTGGGCCATAGCTACTGCTGTCTGCACTTGGCCTCTCTGCTTCAGTCTGTCAGACCAACGCATATTCAGTCTGGGTCCCTCTTTTCCATGTCTCTACACTTCTAAAGGAGTGGCCTAGCCAGGGTAAAAGCCTGTTGAGACAGAGGGACAAGGGTCAAAGAGAAGCATGTACTGTTCAGCACTGACATGCTGCCACTTCCTCAGGGTTGTTGGCCAAACCAAGTCCAACTCCTAGCACAGGGTGAGAAACAAACAATAGCTAAGGAAAGGGTGTGAGATGAAGGCTGTTCAGTCATTCATCTTCACCACCCACCACTTTCTAGTCGTTCTGTCTATTCTGCTGTAGAAACCAAAAGTAGAGTCCCATGTTCCCTGAATTATAGACCAAGAAACACTGGGATGATTCAGCCTCCTCGGATATGCATGTATAGGCAACCCTCTGCTGCTTAGAGTAGTCTCCTCTATCACTACAAAATTCATCCCTCTCACAATAGCTCCTAACTCCAACACAGAGTGAGAGTGGTTGATGTGTCTTCTCTTGCACAGTACTCCTGGGATTCTACCCCCCATGCTCACAAACGTCTAGGTCTGTTCCTAAGTAGCTCCAAGCATCAGGACCAGCAGCTTCCTGTCATCTGCAACAGCAGAAGAAACTTCTACATAGCCCACTATTCTACTAAGGTATGTGAAAAGGGGGTATGTGGCTCATTTCCTGTACAGAGTGTACACCCTTAGAAATGACACAAATAAATTTTCCCAATTGCCCCACTGTCACCACATGTGGATGGAATGTGCTGCTTTTGCAGAAGAATTCAAATTGATAGGTGTGACCTTCCAATGACTTGCCCTGTTTTCTCATAAATCTATTCTGCTTGTTAACAATGCTCCACTGAGAGACACTCTGTACATTCTAACATGAAAACCCACAAATTTGGTGTGGTTTTATAATTCTAGGAGTCTATTAAAAATAAAATAGTGCCAGGAAAACTTACAGGGGCACCTTTGTGTTTTGATGGGATCCAAAAATAATTCATAAAATATGCTATAGAATGCAGGACTGCCTTCCTTCCCAAACCAGATTCTTCTTCGGTGGTGACATTAAACACCAAACAATGTGCTGACAAATTGCTGATGAATATGTCCTGCAGACCCAGTTGTGTGGACAGCATTAGTAGTGGGGAAATGTAAATGGTTTCTCATGTCTTATGGAATTCAGGCTATAAGGCAAATATTTCTGTGTTCATTTCTCTCCGTTTTCTAGGTTCTATGTGATATCAAGCCACAGCAGCAAGAATTTGACAAGAAGGGAAAATTTAGAAGCCAGACATGAAGGCTCTGTCCTCCCTGGCATGTCAGCTCATTTGTGCAGACCTGTCAGCCTCTGGCATCAGCCCTTGTCTTTGGGTTTACAGCTTTGTTCACACTTCCTAAAATAAAGCTAATATACTCAGTACACAGTGTATTAAATTCTGTAAATAGCGTCTGCTGAACAGTGATACCCAGCAAAGCTCCCCTAATGCAAGCTGCCAGCAGAGACACTGCCTGCTCTCTTTATTCTTATACTCTGTGTTTTGAACATTATGACAATCCCCCAAAAACCTCTTTGCATAAATAATGATAGCTAGCCACATGTCACCACCTTGTCTCTAAAGCCATCTCTGCCTGCTCAGAAAGCCCCTTACCCATGTGATTAATCACTGATTGTAGAGAGAAATGCCATTGCTCTCTTGCTGGAATTCATATCCACATTCTAGCTGTACTTATTCCATAGCTATCACATTCTACAAGCCACTGTATGAGAAGAGAAGATGCTCTCATATTATCTTGATTCTGTTCATGGCTCCATTCACATTGACTATGCTAATGTGAGAAAGTCAATATCACTAACCCACATTCCCTTCATCTTGGAAGTAGAGTCAAAACTTTTCTCCAATGCTTGTGAGGAATGAAGTCACTCATACACATGCAACAATGTGTTGAACAGGAGTAGACAAAGCGATATTCTAAACCTGACTTCATTTTTACTCCTTGTTCCTTTAATATTTACTCATCAGAATTCTCCTCCTCCTTCTCCTTTATTACGGAGAAAGTCAGTCCCCATTTCTGAGATGACCACATAGATTTGGGTGAAGACAGAAAAAAAATACCAGAAACATTATACTACACTTCCCTGTCTCCCAACTGTGGAAAAGCCATTCCAGTGGTTCATATCTCTCCTTAAAGAAACTGTGTATGGGAAAGAATCATGGGCATCACCATCATTTCACTCACTGGGCTATCACTCTAACCACCTTGCCCCTCTTTATGATGTCTAAGGGAAGAAACAAGCCGGAGAGGTAGGCAACGCTTCTGACATCTTTTCTGTGAAAATTGCCAAGAGTAGCTTTTACTTCTGATAGCATGTGGGATCTTCCCTGATGCCAATCCTTAAAAAAATAAATACAAAGTGGAGAGTTCCTGTATGGTATCTGGGAAGGTTAGTTTTAATTGTAGACTTGTCACAATATAAAATTTCCTGGGGAAGGAGTCTCAGTGAGAGACTGTCTAGATCAGGTTGGTCTTGGGGCATCCCTGTGAGGGTTTTCTTACTTGGATTAATTCAAGGGGAGAGACCCACACTTAATGCAGGTAGCACCATTTCCTATGTTCAGCTCATGCTGAAAAAGAGAGAGCAAGCTGAACTAGCATGCATGAATTGATTTATTGCTCTCTCTTCTTTATCATGGGTGTGACATGACTTTCTGCTTCAGTCCCCTGCCACTTGGACATCGCTCCTGTGATAGACTGTAACCAGGAACTTCGAGTCAAATAAAACATTTCTCTCTTAAATTGCTTTAGTCAGGTGTTTATCACAGCAACAGCAAAGACATTCTGGCCTTAGACCAATTGGTTACAACATCCACGTTTTAAGTGACCCAACAGTCTATGCCATCAGTCTATGTCATCATGATTAACTCTAGCAGTTCCACAGGAAGTTGCTGGGGTGGAATTCTCCACTTATTCTTTATTTCCTTAGCTCAAGGACCTAGAGTCATTTCAGTTTGTTTGTTTTTTTTTTTTTTTTTTGAAACAGGGTCTCACTATGTAGTCCAGGCTGGCCTTGAACTCCTAATCTTCCTGCCTCAGTCTCCCAAATGTTGGGATTATGAACCTGGAGAGCCACCATGATTGATTTATTACACATTCATTTCCTGAAACTTTCAGTCCCTCTCAGCTTTTTCAAATTTGGCTTAATTTTCAAAGACTATATTTAGAATTTAAAAAATCATTCTGTACATACAGTAATCTATTATCATCCAGTGTTAATTATGTCCTTTCCACCGGTCTTCTGGTAAATACCCATGGAACTCTGTTCTAGCTTCATTTCTGTGGCTGTGATAAATTACCCCAACCAAAAGTAACTTAGGGAAGGAAAAGGTTCATTTCAGCTTCTAGATCACAGTCTATTGCTGAGGGAAGGAATTCAAGTAGGAACCTGAAGGCAGGCCCTGCCTACTGTTCCCCACCTCTACTGAGACTCTTCTCTCATTTCTTAGGCAAGGAAGTTCAGCAGGAACCATGGAGGATGGTGCTTTCTCACTTACTGACTGGTATAATCACTCAGCTATGTGTTTTAATAGTCCAGGACCACCTGTCCAGGGAATGGTGTTGCTCATGGTAGGCTAAGCCCTCCTATATGAATTAATAGCCAAGACAACCCCCCACAGACATGCCCACTGGCCAACCTGATCTAGGTAAGCCCTCAGTTGGACTCTCCTCTCAAATGACTCTAGGCTATATTAAATTGACAGTTAGATCTAGGTAAGCCCTCAGTTGGACTCTCCTCTCAAATGACTCTAGGCTATATTAAATTGACAGTTAAAGCTAACTGGGACATTATTCATCTCAAAAACATTTAAGAGCAATTAATAAGAAAGAAAAAAGAAATCTATTTTGCATATAAGACTAGTACAAATAGGAAAATTCAGGGGTGAGGTATAAGCAGAATGCTTGGGACTCTCTTTGGAGGAAATTTCTTTCAAGTTCATTTTGTTGGCTCTCTATGGAAAAGATCAGTCATCTAGTTCAAACTCTCTTTCCAGAGAAAGATTCTTGCTGTGGGATGCCTTTCTGTGTGCTGTGAATATGTGTGGCTCCCATTGGATGACAAATAAAGCTGTTTTGGCCTATGGTAAGAAAGCTTACAACCAGGTAGGAAATCCAAGCAGTGATACAGAGAGAAGAAGGGCGGAGTTGAGAGAGAGGCCAGCCACTACCCAAGGAGCAACAAGATTCCAGCAGACTGGTAATGCCACAGCCATGTGGCAACAAATAGATTAATAGGAATGGGTTAATTGAAGATGAAAGAATTAGCTATCAAGAAGCTGAAGCCATAGGCCATACAGTTTGTAATTAATATAAGTCTCTGAGTGATTATTTTCTAAGTGGCTGTGGGACCACTGGTGGGAGAGATTCATCATGACCTCAGGGCCAGGCAGGACTGGAGAAACTTCCAGCTACAGATTCTAGCCAAGGGAGAACAGGAGAGAACACCTGCATTCAATATAAAGAACACACACGTGACTCCAAGTGTTACCTCAGTGCAATGTAAATGACTTAATGCATGCTAGCAAGTGTCTTCCATTTGTTTGCACAGGTGATATGAAGTTACCTTATCAAATAAGTGCACATTACTGAAATGAATTGACTATGAAATCCCAGGGGCCGGCAAGATGGCTCAATAGATAGAAGCATTTGCTGCCAAAACCTGAACTGAGTTCAAATCTAAGAACCCCTGTAAAGATGGAGGATAGATACAACTCCACAAGGTTGCCCACTGAACCCCACATATATACCTTTCCCCACCCCCACCACACATTACCTATACAAACATGGTAATTGATAACATCTTAAATGAAAAATATTTGGTTATTGATATGACAAAATAAAGCCTGGACCAGAATCCACAGAACACTGCATGAGAAGGATACAATTTTAGACATTGCCAGCTTAAGCTGTGTTTTTTGGGGTGACTGTTCTCATGGGTGTACACAGACTGTCCCCTTTGAGAAAGAAGTACATTTGTCAGGGTACAGTGAGGGGCACATGAGCTGTACCAGGCATTTCATTGGAGAGAAATTAATGCAAAGGGCTAGCATGAAGGGGGTTGGTGGACTGGATATATTCAAGGAGAGAGAAATGACATAGGGGCAATGAGAACATTCTTAGAAACAGGACATGTTGCCCATGTACCCGAGCTCCCAGGACATGCTGCCAGTGTGCCTGAGCTCCCAGGACATGCCGCCTGTGTGCCCGAGCTCACAGGACATGCCACCTGTGTGCCCGAGCTCACAGGACATGCCGCCTCTGTGCCTGAGCTCACAGGACATGCCACCAGTGTGCCTGAGCTCCCAGGACATGCTGCCCATGTGCCTGAGCTCCCAGGACATGCTGCCAGTGTGCCTGAGCTCACAGGATACACTGCCCGTGTGCCTGAGCTCCCAGGACATGCCGCCCATGTGCCTGAGCTCAGGGAGCAAGAGGGAGACATGGAGGTTATAAGAATCTAGAACATTGAAGGGATCTCCTCCCTGGTTGCTTGTTTCTGGAGCTTCAAACAATAGACACTTTATCATATTAGCCATTATCTTACCCGTGGAGAAGCACTTCACTTCTACACATGCTGTGTTCTTTATTCCCTCGTTGACACATTCTAAGCATGTGTAATGACACTGTCAACAGTGTTAAGGAGTAAGTAACAATAACCACATGAGGAATATACTCCCCGTGCTGTTAAATCTACCAATTTTTTGAAACATTTTTTTTCTCTCATAATTAAAAAAATGTCTATGGCATAAAAGTAATTTTATATGCCAGAAGCAAGCACATATTTAGGGGCATGAGAACCTATAGTAGCTACCAAATGAAAATAGCAGATCTGGGAATGGGAGAGCATGTTTTCTGACTTCAAAACTCTATTTTTAATTGTTATGCTTCAAGACCCTACATTGTCAATGACAGGTATTTCTTAAAAAGTAAAATATAGTTAATCCACACAGGGGAGAATTTTACAGTCATAAGAGGTGATATTACGGAGGTATGATTATACACGAGGTGAGCTATAATCTTTGGGAGTAAATCAGGTTAGAAGAAAGGAATATATACTATGATAAGAATTTTCTTAAAATGATGCGTATCTGCATTCCCTGACATTAAATGCTGTTTAGAAGCAAATGAAGATCATCTCCCAATGAGAGGAAAAGAGTGTTCATTATCTCTCAGAAAACTGTTCATGTCTATAAACTCAGCAGATGTGCCATACAAAAATCCCTGCCTGGTTTTCTGTGTTTTGATTTTTGTATTTACCCCCCCATTTAAGCCCCTTAAAATCAGTATACCACTTGTACGGAAATGCATGTGGCCATCTAGAAACATGCTTTGGTTCATAAAATTAAAAAGCACTTCTCATTAAATGTTTACACTTTTAACACACTCTTTATCATGACATCTGCTCCATTCTTTTTAAAAAGTAAAAATGGAGCTGGAGAAATGGCTCAGCAGTTAAGAGCACTTGCTGCTCTTCAAGAGAAGCTAAATTTTGTTCCCAGCACCCACTTTGAGTAGCTTACAACTACCTGTAACTCCAGATCCAGGAGATGTGATGCCATCTTCTGATCTCCAAGCTCACTGCACACACATGCATAGACCTTCACACAAACACACACTGAGATATAAATACATCTTTTAAAATTAAAATATTATTTTAAATAGTATTAAATGCAAATTATGTTTGGAGAAGCACAAGATATGGGATGCCAGCTAGACTTTCACTTTCATCCTTATATCTTTTTTTATAACTGTATGATTCTATGGAATTAATAATAGAAAAATCAGCAAGTACAGTGTGTGCTTGTATGTGTGTGTTCATGCATATTTTTCCAGAGCACTGCCCCAAATCCTTCTATAATGCGCCTCTTTAAAGCTTGTCGTGAACTAGACTCCACAGCCACACTTTATACTGTGTTAACTAAGGCTGAGATTGTTTGGTAACTTGTTCAAAATCACTCAGCTTCTAGATTACAGAGTGAGCAGGACGTTGACCCAGATCAACACAAAACAAGAGCAAGTCCTTACTCAATATGCTATATTGATGCATGCTGATATTTGTATTTTAAATTAATTAACTGACATTTTACCGAGGAGAACTCAAATGACTTCACTTATAGTATAATTGTTTCTTCATTTATTCAACAAATGTTTATTGAGAATCCACTATACAGTTCTAAAACAAATGCATGAGTGGATGGAACTACCATCTACTGAAAAATCCCAAACGTCAATAAAGAAGAAAAAGAAAGAGAGGAAACAAGGGAAAGGAGGGAGGGCATAGGAGGGGAGGTGAACTGAGGAAGGGGGAGATGAGGGGAGGAGGAAACGCAGGGGAGGGGAGGGGAGGAGAGGGGAGGGGAGGGGAGGAGTTAACTGCATATATCCAAGCACTTGAAATCCTCATTTCATGAGTAATCGCACTTGAGAGACAGAGAGGGTGTGTGTAATGTGGGGAGTACATGGATGAGCATGCTCACAATATCACTTTCACTTGTAAAATGTGTAATTGTCCATCTCAGAAATGTGCTCTCCTTCCTCTTCAGAGGACACCAGTTTAATGAAAGGTCATGGATTGGTTTGGACTTGAAAACTATTTAAGTCAAATTGCCATCCTTCAACAGGATGTAGACCATGTGTTTATTTTTGTGTTGTCTGGGAGCCACACAGGTGTTACTTCTCAAAACAGACTGAGACATTGTTGGTTGCTCATCCATGCCTAAGATAGCTTCGCCGAGCCTTTCTTCCTTTCTCTCCACAAAGGCTCACATTCATCTTTGGTAGAACTCAGTTTGGAAACTTTTAAACTTCCTGATTGCATTTGCAAATAAATGTTAGGTTTCCTGGAAATTAAAAAAAAAATGAGGCAGGAAATGCTGCTGTATGACAGGCTGGGCAAAGTGTCATTGGTATTCTTCGATTTCCCTGGAAATTATAGAGCTGGATCCACACCTGTGGTCCCAGCAGCTCTTTAGTTTCTACTTTTCTACCCTCTCCTCCCTTGGGTTGGGAGATTACATGGGTTGTTGCTGCACTTCTCCCTGGTGATGAAGATAGATCCTTGTCGCCATGCTGCTCTTTGGTATTCTTGATAAAATTCCCTAGATTCACTTGGCTTCCACCATATCCACCATGGTAGAAGAAAAGCTTCTAAAACTGTGTTTTGTTGTATAAACACAAACAACAAAAATGGACTCAGCAGGTTGATATGTTCATGCATAACTATGGATGTGTGTTATGTAACAATAATAAAGGAAAAGAAGCTATCAACATAACCAGGAGGATGAGAGAGGTTCGAGGAGGACAAAGAGGGGGCATAAAATTCTATCTCAATCAAAACATAGTTTTTTTTTTTTGATTTTTCGAGACAGGGTTTCTCTGTGTAGCTTTGCGCCTTTCCTGGGACTCACTTGGTAGCCCAGGCTGGCCTCGAACTCACAGAGATCCGCCTGCCTCTGCCTCCCAAATGCTGGGATTAAAGGCGTGTGCCACCACCGCCCGGTGCCAAAACATATTTTTAAAATGTAAATCATGTGTTCTACAAAAACGAACCTCCAAATTCTTTGTTTCATATGATGAAAACGAGCACACTGATTGACGAAGGAGCCAGCCCCAGCTCTCATGGCTAATCAATGACAGGACAGTACAAATCTGGGTATGCAGAGAAATGTGAGGGCTCATTTGTGACCTTACTGCCCCTCCCACTTTGGTTGAAATAGATATGGTAATTGGCAAGAATCCTTGACAGCTGACTGAAGCATCACATTGAACTCCACAAATATGAACAATTATTACATGTTAATTTATAAAAAAATGAAGAAGTGGCTTCTGGCAAGTTTCTGAGTGATATTAGAAAGAAGATGAGGGACAGCACATTCTCAGACACATGTCTGTTACAGAAGTGACAGGGTGAGAGGACTTTGCCTGACAGACTCTGGCATCCCTAGATCAGTTATTTTTTTATGTTCTTTTACCTTTAATAAACTAAGTTATAGAACTAAGCAACATCTCAAAATTGTAGTAAGAAAATCCAGAGTTGATTGATCCATTAATAAAGTTTGCTACTGTTTGTTACATGTCTTTTAACTACACTGTCTTACTGTGTCCTTCTCTGTGCTGGGGTTTACAGAATAAGAAAGAAAATAAGGTTCAACAGCCTTGGAAGCAGGCATATATGGGTTCAAGCCAAAGCTCAGGTGGTAAGATGGTTAGTTCTCTGAACTCAGCCCCCTTTAACCATGCATAAAAGACAGATATAAAAACAGAAAGAACATCCAGTGCCTAGGAAGCTTTGGCATATATAGTCAGCTGCTCAAGAAATAATTATTGTAGTTGTTTACTTTGCATGATTTTTATCAATAGTTTCAATATGCTGACCTTATTGGGATGGCTACTGGTAGTTAACAAGTTGTCAATAAATATGTTTATCTTCACTTCTTTCCCTCCACCCAGGTATTTGGACATTCTCCAAGGTCCTACAAAAAGGGTGTGTTCACATATTCTCTTCCATACTGCATTCTTATCAATAAGCAGTAGAAGAAGCCACAACCGCTCTGATTACTGGCTATAATACTGAGGAAAAACAATCACTTTCTTGCAAAGAAACTTTTCACTTGGCAGAAAGAGAAATCAGTCCTGAATTCTGACTAGCGGAGCTCTCTCCAATATACAGAATAACGCTCTCTGAACAGGAAACAGCATGCAAACAGCAGTACCAACAACCCGAGAACCTGGGTAGAGAGCATGTCAGTTCATCACCTCTGGGAAATCAGAAGCAGGGACTCTTCTTTAATTTAATCTCTCTCTGACTCTAAAGATTGGCTTTGTGTCCTTTGTTCTTCTGACAGAGGTAAGCTGTACTCGGAAAGAAGTTTCCAGACACCTATTTGCATATGACCCTTGTCCCTGTTCATATCTATAACTGGAAATTTGGTCATGAATACGTGCAAACAGATATCTAACAAACACCCCAGGAGAGAAGAAGAGGCAAGGGGAGTTGACTCCAGCTGTCTAAGTAAGTCATATTGATGACCAGCTTGGGATGAACTCATTGACCTTTGAAAACTTCCCCTTGCCTGTGCCACCAGACACCTCCAATTAAGCCAGGTTTGTAGCTGAATGTCAAGTGGATAAACAGACTCAGAGCAGGAAAGGATGCTAGATGGACCGAAATCAACATGACAGTTATTTTCCTATCGCTCCTAATGCTTCATATATATACACACGGAACCTCATAAAGTACCTGGACCCTGGAGCATTCACTCTTTAGCCTGTGAGAATGGCTTGTTTAATGACTTAAAAGATGGAAATTGTAGTATGTCTATGAGTCTCAACTGTGTGAATTCACAGGCTCCTGAGCAGGAAGAAAACCTTATATGAGGTAAACACCAAGTCCACTGCCCATCAGAACTAACAAGGGGGTGCTGGGGAGGTCAGTTACACTCATAAAAAATGTTGTTCAGCATTCCAAGATTTGGTTTCCCTATTCACAAATGATGACAACATGCCAGAAACTGAATGTAATTGTACATACAGCCTGGTGTTAACAGGCTCACTCACCATGGTGGTGGCCATCGGTAGTCAGCAAGTTATCAATAAATATGTTATAAATAAACATTACTACAGTCAAGATATATCTTATGTCCCCTACTGCTGTCAACTTCAAGACTCTACTCAGCATCTGTCTTGCCACCAATAATGTCCATGTACTGCTCCACATAGGGACTTAACAGCTGCATACAACTTTATTAAGTGATTCATCACCACATACTTAGGCTTCCCTCTACTTGGAAATGTACATTTCTCCAAATGTTTTGTTAGAAAGTCAACTATGTGTACTATTTCTATACACTTTGACATTCTCAATGATGATTTTTGTTAGTAATTAATTTGTCTTTTGACAATTTTATCCATGTATGCAATGCCTGCTGACTAGTTTCATGCTCTGCCCATCTCCCTACAAACCCCCATCTTCTTTACATCTTCCCTACAAGTCTCTCTCTCCCACATCCATGCCTTTTTATTTTACTTTGTAACACAGTGAGTTTAACCAGGGTCATGTGTGTGACCATGGGTGTGGAGCTATCCACGGAAGCTTGTGTTCAGTGGCAAATACACAATGGAAGACCATGTCTTTTTCTCTCTCAGAATTTATCAATAACCAACATTTCAGGAGGAAGTGGTAGGGCCCCAAGGGATCCCCCCATCCATGATTGACTGATAGCAGGGCGAGTTTTATGTGAGCCCCATGCAGCTAAATATAATTTTAAGTTAATTATTACAATGCTGTGTCAAGAGATGTGAGAATTTTTGCCTATATTTTCGAATTTACATTTGTTAGTTTTAATTATGTGTGTTGGTTTGTACATGTGGGTACAGGTGCCCGCAGAGGACAGAAAAGGGCATCAGATTCTCTGGGGCTGGAGTTAAAGGCAGTGGTGTGTCATCTGGTTGGGTGTGGGAATGGAATTTGGGTTCTCTGCAAGAGTAGGTGTGCTCTTAACCCTGAGCCATCTCTTCAGAAACATGGGGATTTTTAATCAAATGTTCTGATCTACTTTCCCAACTAAATACAGTCTTTCAAGCTAGTCCATGATGAACACAGTCTCCAACACTCATACTCTGAGTTTGAATCCAGGCATTCTGTATGCTGTGTGCAGACATTTGCCTCATCTCCACTGGAAATTATATCCTTTCAGGACATGCATGTTCAAAATAGCCAGAGGACTACACCCTAGACTCCAAGGCTATTAACATCTAAAAACACTTTTTAAATGTCAAACATCTTCCTAAAAGCTTTCTGACAAAATGACAAGCTAGTTTTTTCCCCACAAAATAGTTTGGTCTCTAAAACAATCAGTTGCAAAATGCCAAAAGTAACCAAGAGGCATGAGTCATGGTTCCTACACCTGTTCTGAGGTAGAAGAAAGCAGCAGTGGGTGGAAATCACACTCAGCAGCCATGTGGACTCCCTCCTTCTTGGCCAATTAATGCTAAAAAAAAAACAGCTTTGAGTTTGGGAGGAAAATGGCTCAGGACTAACTCTTGAAAGCTCACAGGCTGATGTACATGAGCACATCACACATTGACATGTTCTGATCGATGGCAAAAAACAAAAACAAAAAAAAAATAAACCCTGTAGATAATCTGGCTTTTTAGCAGCTGCATTAAAAAAGTGTGTGTGTGTGTGTGTGTGTGTGTGTGTGTGTGTGTGTGTGTGTGTGTGTATGTGTGTGTATGTATGAGTGTGTGTGCTTGTTCATACATGTGAGTGTGTGCATGTGTGAATCCTAGCATGCATGGAGATTCAGAAGAAAAATTTAGGTGTCTCTAAGCATCATTGTGCCCAGCCTTATGTGAGTTCCTAAACTCTAGACTGGGTCCTTATGCTTGAGCGGCAAGCACTTTAACCAGTAAGCCCTCTTGCCAGCCAGAACTGACCTTTTTGTTTCAATACTTTATTTTTTATTATTCTCTCTCTCTCTCTCTCTCTCTCTCTCTCTCTCTCTCTCTCTCTCTCTCTCTCTCTCTCTCTCTCTCTGTGTGTGTGTGTGTGTGTGGACCTGGATGCAAGTACCTGCAGAGGTCAAAGAGATGTCAGATCACCTACAGCTGGCATTACAGGTGGTTGTGAGGTGTGCAGCATGGGAGCTGACAACTTGGGTCCTCTGCAATGTCAGCAAGTACTCTTAACCACTGAGCCATCTCTCCAGTCCCCCAGTGCTGACATTTTCAAGTGTTAATTCACTCCTTCCAGGATTCCTGGTAGTATGACACCCAGGACGTTTTATGACATATCTTTTAGCACAGGTTTGGATTCCTAGGTCTTGCCTGGAATGCACTAAATTGAAACCACAGCATACAGGGCCCTGGAATCTTTATTCTCATAAAGTATCCCAGATAACACTTGTGCACAGGGAATTCTGTTCACTGTGATTGAGTACAGCATGGAGTAAAGTCCAGCTGGACAGCTGGAAGGAGGCTTCATGCCCTGCACACACACAAACCATCTCTGATCCGCCAATCACAAGATGAGTCAGGTGCCTGCAAGGCAGCTGAGTGGGTGAAAGCATGATGCCATGAGTTCAGTCCCAGGAGCCCAGTGGTGCAAGAGGATGATTCTTCCAAGGTAGCCTCTGACCTTCACATGGGTGCCATGGTGTGGGTGTACACACACATACACACACACACACACACACACACACACACACACACACACACACACACATACACACTTTAAAGGTAGGTCATTTCCAGACAATAATAACCCTGAGTGACTCAATTCTTACCAGCTCTCCTTACATGTGAAGCCTCAGGATTCATCCTGCCAAGAATTCAAAAGAAAATACTCTGGACCCCACTGCGGACTCAATGTGGAGACCAAGACTGTCGGGTGTTGCTGGTTGCTGATACCTTTGACTGACAGTATCATCTCCTCTTCAGCAGAACTCTCTTCTCACTTTTTATGTACACATACATTGTCTTCAGAACACTCCACCATGTAGAGAATGGGATGAGAAATACAACTCCAGGCAGAGCCTGATGGCACACAAAAGTAAGGCAGGAGGACCATGATCTCAAGGCTGGTGTAGGCTACATAGTGAGATCTTTTCCAAAAAAAATATTTAAAAACAGAAGGGAAAGTAAACTCTGGAGTCAGCCTCAGTTATTCAATTAAGTTATTAACAAGCATGATGAAAAGGCTTTTGCAAAAACAGAGATACATGACATGTAGAGCACACACATAGACACTGACACACAGAAAACACCTTAGATGGGTTTCTATTGCTGTGATAACACACCATGACCAAAAGCAATTTGAGGATGGGAGGGCTTATTTTAGCTTACACTCCCACATCATAGTCCATCACTAAGGGAAGTCAGGGCAGGAACTCAAGCAGGGCAGGAACCTGGAGGCAGGAGCTGATGCTGTAGAGACCATTGAGGGGAGCTGCTTACTGGCTTGCTCCTCATGGCTTGCTCAGCCTGCTTTCTTATAGCACCCAGGACCACCAACCCAGGAGTGGCTACCACCCAGTGAGCTCAACACTTCCATATTAACCATTAATCAAGAAAACACACCCCAAACTTGCCCGTGGGACAGTCTGGTATGGGCATTTTCTCAGGTGAAGTTCCCTCTTCCCAGAGAACTCTATCCTGTGTTAAACTGACACTGATGTAAAAACTAGCCAGCAAGGACACACATACATAAACACACAGATACAGACAGACACATACAATACAGAAACACACACACACCTGAGATATCCAATCATAAATCTATATACATGTACAATGTGTGTGTGTGTGTGTGTGTGTGTGTGTGTGTGTGTGTGTGTGTGTGTGTGTAAAACAATTTCTTCTGCCTTATTTTTAAATTCCTTTTGATTTTATTTAGCTCTTCTGTAGGGGCCATTGGCAGAAACAGAAGTCTCTCTAATGACATTAAAGGGTAGGAGAACTTTCTGTCTTCTTGCCCATGACAAACAGTAATGTTTGCGCCTCCTGACAGAATATAAAATGCCCTTTACTCTTTGATTAATTAAAAACAAAATCCACATTTCTTTCAAGTTGTTAAGTTAACGTGTAGAAATATTAATCAAACCTGTGCTATGTGATTTAAGAAAAGAATTAATAAAGATTAAATATGCAAGCAGGGCCCCCTCCCATCCATAGATAGGCCAGGAGAGCCTGTGTGTATAACACAGACACACACTCCAAGGGTGAGTGGCAGGAACACTGGCACTCCCTCCAGACTCTCTGCAAGCACAGCCCACTCTTCCAGCTGGTGTTCCCTTTGTGGGAGAGGACTGAGATTTTATTTTTTAAGTGATTGACTATGTCTGGTGTGTCACAGTCACACACCTGGGAGCCATTCAGTTCTTCAAACAACCCTGTCAGGTGGACAATAGGAAAATGGAGCTTGTAGCAGATTGGCCTGACCTGGAATCTACCCTGTCTTTTCACCATGGAGATTACAACTCCAAGACCATGCCCTTCCCTGTGTCCTCCAGCTGAACCTCACTGGCATTTATCCATCTGTGTGTCTGTGCATTGGCTGACTGTGGCCTAAAGCAGCCCTCAGCTCATTCTTGTAAATAAAACTGTGTGTGTGTATGTGCATACATGGAAGTCAGAGGATAACCTCATCTGCCAATCTAGTGTAATCCACCTTGTTTTGTGAGCCAGGGTCTCCCAGTGATGGGGGAATTCCAATGATACTAGGCTAGCTGGCCAGGCAGCCCTGGGGTTCTGCTTCTCTCTGCTTTCCCAATGCCAGCATTACAAGCTTGTGTGTGCCCCCACTCCCAGACTTTTATCTCATGTGGGTTCTGGGGATCACACTCACATCCTCACTCTTACATGGCAATCATTTTACCAGATCCACCACTCTGAAGTCATTTAAATGTTGTCTGTGGTTTCTCTTTTCTGTAATACCAGAATTGGGTAGTTTCTACAGAGGGCTCACAGCCCACAGCAGCATATTTATTGTTTGTCTTTTCAGGGATAAAGTGAAGCTTGCTGGCCATCGCCCTGGTCATGTCAGTCTCCTCCCCACATGTCATTCCTACACACACACACACACACACACACACACACACACACACACACACACATACACACACACTTCCCCCTGCTTATTCAGCCCATCCCATGTCTTCTGGTGAGAATTTCTACCTATCCCTAGTTCAATGTCATTTTTCTGAGGCTCTGCTGATGACCCAGCTCTTTAGTGGCTGTTCCATGTGTCTTTGCATTTTTCTGTGTTAAGAATGGAGACCCCTGCATGTAGATATCCATCCCAGCCCAAGTACACAGTAGGTATTCAAGCAAAGGACAAATTCCTTTGAAAGCTGAAATTCACTGTGGCAGAGACAGTCTTCCTGATTCACTCTCCAAACCACATAATAGTTTGAAACGATATATATATATATATATATATATATATATATATATATATATATATATATATATATATATATATATCCTTTTCAGAACCACTAGGACATACATACCAAGAAAGATATAGAGTTAAAAATAGATTTATAGGGGCAGGAACAGAGAAGCAATGAGCTACTGATCAAAGAGATTAGGATCCCTGCCCAATTCTTTAAGGACAAGTAGAGCCAGCCTTGGATGAAGCTGTATTTCTGATGGTGGCTTATTGGAACTTTAAAGTTTTTGCCTATAGATTCAGTCACGTCAGGTGGTTAAAGTCCAAACACGCCCCCGAAGTCTGCCTAATTAAGAAGACTAACAACTTTAGTAGCTATGGGGAAGGCAGACTTTCTGGGCAGAAGGGAACTTGCTAACGTCTTTTCTGGGTGAAGGAAGAAGACAGTCTATACATTGTTAGAAGTAGGTCAGAAGCAAATCTTACTTTGGCCAGCCTCACCTCCTCTCATCAGCCCATTAGTTCCTTCTGGGCCCCCATTAATGCATTATTTCATCTATCACTTATGATCTCGGGGATTTGTATATTTAATAGAGTACTTAAGGTAAGCACATATCTAAAGGAGGTAGCCAGTGGCCCCAAGAAAGGTGATGGGATAAAAAAGCATGGGTTGCAGTACACCACATGGTAGACTGGTTTAAATGGTAGAAACAGATCAGAACCCAAGGGTAAACAGCATGCATGCATGCCCACATGTGTCTGAGTATACATGTTTGTAAATGTGTACTAGAAATACATATTTGGTTAATGTCTCAACATAAACATCACCTAGCATACATGTATCTTTCCCCAGTGTTTCTACCAAGCAAATATGCAATCAAGTGATCTTAGATATTGATTCTGTTCTTTTCATTGTTGTATATTGTTTATAGTGGTACTTGCTCTGCCCATGACCTTGGGCTATTGGCCAAAGGAGGCAGTGTTTCTTGTCATTCATTGTACATGACCTCTTAAAAGGAAAGGGAGAGGGGTCACGAGGCCCCTCCTCCTGCTTCCTGGTGTTATCAAATTGCCAGGTGGATCACTCCAGGTCAAATCTGAGGAAGACTTCAACTGTCTACTCGGTTCTGTATTCGTGAGTATATTTCCTCAATTTATATCCTAATAAATTCTGTGATACTCCTTTAGCAGACTCCCATGGATTTCTCAAATTATCTAGTGCCCAACATGGGGCACGAACCCATGACCCTGAGATTAAGAGTCTCATGCTTTACTAACTGAGCTAACCCTAACCCTAACTGACTCAAAAGGAGAGAGGTGGCTCAGCGGTTAAGAGCACTGACTGATGCTCCAGAGGAAATGAATGAAAGAAGGGACCACGTGATCCATCTCTCCTCTAAGAGGTCACATTCAATGGCAAGAAGCACGGCCTCCTTTGGGCCATATAGCCCAAGGTCACGGGTGGAACAAATACTACTACAATAATCCATGATAAAATGGACACCCCTGAGTTCTCTGAACACTGCAATACTCTATTACAATAACTTTGATGCTTCATGGTTTCAGAGGCTCCGGTCCATGGCATTGTCTTTACTGTTTTGTCACCTGTAGTGAGAAAGCACGTGATAGTGGAAATGATGTGGTGGTGCAGCAGAGCCTGCCACTATGGACAAGGGGGACGGTGGTGTCAGAGTTCATCTCCTCCATCAAGAGAGCCAGCCTCTTAAAGCCATTCTATATGTATGCTTCCTCCTCTTTGAGTAAGATGGTCTTAAATGATTAAATTGGCAAAAATTCAACAGATATCTTGGTGATGGAACACAAAGTCAAAGCCTGTGTCCAGGAGAGCTTTGACCATTACAACCTCCTCTGGCCTTGCGGAGGTGGAAGGGTATCAGATTTCATAATTAATCACAGTTTAGTCATGTAGACCTTAGGTGCCTATGACTTGCTTGTTCGTGTAGATCTCTGGTTCCTATGAGGTGCTGGGGAAATGTAGCAACCAAGCTGGGCCAAAGGCTGTAAGACCAAGCCTCCTGTGCCTGTCCTTGGGTTAGCTGGTTAAATAATGTGCGCATCAGCCCACTGGCACGGGGAACACTGAGTCTGATCTTAGAAACTCTAGAACTTCAGCTAGCGTGGTGTGACACCTCATAGAGGGCAGGCATGCTTTCCCACAAAATTAATTTAGTGAAAACACACACGGGCAGTCTCATTTAGACATGGATGTGTTTCACGTTGCTTTAATTTGGCAAAACTGGTTTCATTTCAAAGTAGTTTTGCTCCAAGAAAATTAAAAAAAAATGCCACCTGTTTGCATTCAGGATTTGATTGAGATTCAAATACAGCCCTTGTTTTATCTTACACAAAAGTGAATTTTATCAGTGAGACTTGCTCAGATTTGAAAATACGGTTATTATCCCAATGGTTACATCATGAGCATGGAATTTCCTATCTGACAGAAGGAAGAATGGTAAAGAAAGAGGCTTGAGAAACTGTATCTGAGTGTCTGAAATGACATGTGACCCGATGACTGAACGGGGCATAGTTAGCTCTGATTAACATGTCAACAGGATGTCACTCAGATGTCCTCTGGGTTGCAACTGGCAGGCCATTTACTGGGATTACATTGGAATGCTCCTATGAGAAGTCAGAGGTGAGCCAAGGCGTTTTAACACATTTTAGGCAAGTGGCATTTTCTTGAAACCATGACTGAAAGACCATGGAATGGAAAGGTCCTTGTACATGGGGGACACATAATCAGAAGTTTATTTATCTAGTGTGTGTGTGTGTGTGTGTGTGTGTGTGAGAGAGAGAGAGAGAGAGAGAGAGAGAGAGAGAGAGAGACAGAGACAGAGACAGAGACAGAGACAGAGAGACAGAGAGAGAGGCAGGGAGAAAGAAAGAAGTACATGACATGCAAACAGGTGCACACACCGAAGCCAGAGGAGGAGGATGTCAATTACTCTTCCTTGCCTGTCACTTTCTGCCTCATCTCCCAAGAGTTCTAGGGTGATAAGCACATGTGACCACGCTGGCCTTTTAAAAGGTTGCTAGAACCCAAACCCAGGTCCTTAAGCTTGCACAGCAGATGCTTTTACCACTGAGCCATGGCTCTAGTCCCATAATTAGAGGTTTAAATGCATTTTAAATAGCACATATATCATTAAAAATTACAAAACTAATCCCTGATGGCAAAACTGTAAGTTAAGTATTAGACCTAAGATAATTAGTAAATTTCTCTTCCTAGAGGATAAGAACAAAAATAGCAAGGTCCTCCTGGAAGGCTTGAGCCAATGAGAGCAACTAGAAAGAAACCGACAGGAAGTGGTGCAGTGCCCTGGGGAGGTGAGTAGTGGGGACAAATGAGGCAGTAGTGAAACAAGACCCGAAACGTACAGCTGCCTCAGTGGGGGCAGGGACAGGAGCTGCAACCTGAAGGTGTCCAAAAAGGAAGGGAAAACCCTGTTCCCTAAGTCTCTGCCCTCCTGTCTTACCCACTGATGGCACCCAACATGGCAAACAATGGAAAGCCCTGATTATTCAGAACAACTTCATCAGTGTCTGGGGGCATAGAGAAGAGAGAAGGGAGGGTACATAGAGACAAGGGTGAGTAGACGATTCTTAAACAATTCTATAATCTTCTGAGTAGTCTTACTGAGTCTCTCATATGGGTTATTTTGCTGATGCTATGAAAAAAATACCCAGGCAAAAACAAAGTAAGGTAGAAAAGGTCTGGTTTTGCTAGCAATTATAGGTTCCAGTTCATCAGGGAAATCCTAACAGCTGGATCTTGAGGGAGCTAGTCATTACCCTCAGTCAGGACTTAGTTCCTGTCTCTATTAATACAGTTCAGGATCTCAGCCCGGGAACGGTACCATGTACATCGAGCAGGTCTTTCCACCTAATTAGCATGTCCAGGATGGTGTTTTCACAGGTACTTCCAGAGGCCTATCTCCCTAGAGATTCCAGAATCTGTCAAGTTGACACTTAAGACCAATCATCCCAACCAACTGTAATATCCTTCTGTCATAATGGAGCTGGGAAGAGCAGTGTAGAGGAGAGAGCTTCCTTCCAGTGGTATCAGTGAGGCATAGTCTTTCCCTGTGGACCCTTGAAGCCATCATGCCATCCTCACAGAGGAGTCCGCAATAGGGGTCATGTCACAAAACTGTCTAGATGCAACAAGACCGCAGATATCTTACAAACACACTATTTGTTCCAAACATCACAATAGCATTCATCTTACAGAAACCACAAAGATATAAAAGTTAAATATGGATGAATTTGAATAATTCAGTCCATTCATGTAGGATGTAAATGGTTTTTATAGATGGATACAGAATCCAAGTTTTTCTTTCCTGTCCAGGGGTTATTTGCAAATACTGATCATAAGTTATGCCCAGAACAAATTCAAAATGCTGAAGACTAGAACTAAATCACACACCATTGCCCCATAGTTTATGACAGCAAGGCAGTATGTTCCAAAGCACATAACAAATGGAGAAATCTAATCTTCTGACTGTTGGAACTCAGAAGAAAATATTCTCTACTAAATAACGTGAACCACAGAGAAAATGAGACAGACTGTTGTTGAGTCATTACAGCATAGAGAGACTGGTAGCTTGCTGTATGATGGAGGGGGGGCAGGGTGATGCCATGGTGTAGCAGGAATCTTAAAAGTTCTTATTAATAAAATCAAACCCGAGGCAAGTTATTGGGGTCCATGCTGGTAGATCAGAGAGACAGAACAAGCCACAGCTATCTCACCTCACCAGTTCCTCAGCTGGTCCTGTTTCCTCACACTGGAAGCCTCTGAGTCCTCATCCAGAATGAATCTCAGCTGAACTGTGTTGCTCCATAGCCTGAAAGCTTAACCAGCCAAATGCTTAACCAGCCAAATGCCTCTAGTTTCTGGTCCTCACGCCTTATATATCTTTCTACTTTCTACCACCACTCCCTGGGATTAAAGGCTGGCTTTCTGGGATTAAAGGCGTGTCACCATGCTTGGCTATTTCCAATGTGGCCTTGAACTCACAGAGATCCAGAGGGATTTCTATCTCTGGAATGCTAGGATTAAAGGTGTGAGTGCCACCGTTTTCTAGCCTTTGTATCTAGTGGCTGTCTGTTCTCTGACCCCAGATAAATTTATTAAGGTACACAATATTTTGGGGAACACAATACCACCACACCATGGTCTTTGTTTAAGGAAAAGCCAGAATTATAAATATTTTCCTTACCCCAAACAGAAAGAAAAAAGTGGCTAGATAGGCCACCCCATATAAAAATATAAAAGAGAGAAGCCTAACATGAGCCAAGGGAAGCAGAAGGAGATAATTAATAGACATAAAGGCATAAATTAATTTACCAAAAAGGTAAAATTGGTAAGTACACATGATAATTAAGAAGATAAAAACAGGTAATGCATTAGTTAATATGCTAAAAATTGAATTGATAAATGCATAAAATAATTGGCTCTTTGAATAAAACAAACCATGTTATTAATGAAAATGTGGAATGCATTAGTATACTAACATGAATATAAAAAAATATATTTGGTTAACATTCTCAAAAGAATATTTGCTCAAGTGTATGCTAAGCAAACTAAGACTAAAATAGACCATTTTCTATAAACAGGAAGCACTGGTCTGCAAACTGACTCCACAAAAGATAGAATTCTGAAGTAGACCCCAAACCAAGAAAGAAATTGAGAAAGTTGTCAAAGATATATTTCTCAATAGAGTCCCAGATAACTTCATGCATGAATTCATTTAGAACTTCTAGAAACAGATAATTCATGAGCTTTTCAAATTGACCTAAAGCATGAAGTTTGAATGAATGCTTCCTAATTTTCTTAAACTCCAGTAGCCAAAATACATAGGGTAGATATGCAGAGCATTGAAGCCAGAGGCTATAAGCCAGTCCATGACTACTGATTTAGAAATCACAAAATAGCAAATAGAATCCACACTGCATTGAAAAAAATCATTCACAGGACTAAGTGGGCTTTAGTTCAGACTCCAGAACAATTTAATATTAGGAAAATATCACTTTAATTCAGCATATAAGCAAGCAGAAAATGAAGTAATAAAATGTTGGGATTCTGTAGACAAAAATGCTATGATACAATTCATTATAGAGCAGGTCTTGCTAGCAACAGTATAATAGGGCACACATAAGTACAATTCTCAATCACTGAACAACTAAATCATGATACTTTGTTTCTGTGTCCTGAGTTTTTAACTTGAACAAGAAGAATGAGAAGAGGAGGAGAGGGGGAAGAAGAAAGAAGAGGAGGAGGAGACAAGAAGGAGGAGGAGGAGGAAGAGGAAGAAGAAGAAGAAGAAGAAGAAGAAGAAGGAGAAGGAGAAGGAGAAGGAGAAGGAGAAGGAGAAGGAGAAGGAGAAGGAGAAGGAGAAGGAGAAGAAGAAGGAGAAGAAGGAGAAGAAGGAGAAGGAGAAGGAGAAGGAGAAGAAGAAGAAGGCTATTTTTTCTAAGACAAAAAACAAAAGTCTGAATGCTGAATGCATGGCACCTAGTCAGGCATCAACTATGCAATCCTAACCAATAATAAAATTTCTCGTGATTTTGTTAAAGAAATGTGGGGGTGATAAAATGCACCTTTTGAGGTTATCTTAATGATTGTAAGCAGTCACTGCAGAATCTCATTACAGTGGGCACTCAAAAGATACTGCCTTCCATATCCTTGCTGCTAGTTTTGGTCAAATGATTTATACCATTGCATTTGAATCTGAACTTAAAGAAGTGTGTCTTCAAAATACCTCAACCTACTTTGCCTATTTATGTCTAATATGCCTATTTTGGGAGAAAACATAGTAAGTTGAAAATAGTTTTCCACTGCAAAATTATTCTTCTTTAGAAAAACGAAAACAAAAATATATAAAATATATAATACAGGACCTAAGGTGCTATTAGTCTCTCTGACAAATGTCCTTCTATGCATAGGATCATGCTTTGAACTGCAACCTTGAGATGAATTATGTAAACAGATGTGTAAGATCTTCAGTGGGAAAAGATGTATAATGTCCATACTGCTGTGTCTACAACTTCTCAGGATTTATAGAGCTGAGCTATTGGCTGTAGATGTAACAGTCTTATTAAATAAGAAACACAGAGCCAAACGCAGAGTTAAAAGCCCAAGAGGTCAGAGCAGTAGCTAAGAGCTGATACTAAAAACCCTTTCTTACCCTTCGCTGCCGCTGTTGTCCTTCCCCTCAGAAAGAGACCTACTTCCTGTGTATCTGTCTTTTTATTGACTTTCTGTTCTGCCTTCTCATTGGTTGTAAACCCAACCACATGACCTCCTCATCACTGCCTATCTATACAGACCTCTAGGTCTTCTATGGTTGGTATTGAGATTAAAGGCATGTGTCTCCATGCTGGTTGTATCCTTGAACACACAGAGATCTGGCTGTCATGTGATAGGGATTAAAGGTGTGCACCACCACTGCCTGGCTTCTGCTATGGCTTGCTATTAGCTCTGACCCTCAGGCAACTTTATTAACATACAAATAAAATCACATTTCAGTACAAATAAAATATCACCATAATTGGCCCAATGTGGAAATGGCTCAGGAGACTGTATTAGAGCCAATCAGCCCTTCATACTGTGCCCACAGCTAAGTCAAAGGGAGGTGAATGCTTCTTGGTTGTCCTACGTGTTGTCTGATAAGAACAATCACAGGTTGACAGGTGGAGCTGATCTCCATGGGGGACATTTCCACTAATTTGTCTATATCACAGGGAGTAGAGTGAATTCTGGACAATTGTCCTGCTAATCTTACCAAGGTAGGCAAGCTAACTGCACTTCAAAGATCTTCAGTGATGGATAACAAAAATGAGAACCATTGTCTCATTTGAACCTGGCACTATCTGGTTGAATCAACACTTGAATTCACCAGTAACATATTCACACAATTTCCAGGATTCCAGTTTCCACTAAGCTCATGAAAACTGTGGTTCCCTCACAACCCCAGTGAAGCTTACACCAATTTAAGTTCTCAGAGTTGCCCATGGTTAAAGTTGGCTGCAATTAAACACAAGGTTATTGTCTAAAAGCCCATTATCATCCTTGTTTGGCTGCCTAATTTCCTTCCATTAATGTGTTCTTAGGGTACTTGCAAATTCCTTCTTCCAAGCTAATTTAGGAAACACATTTAGTCCAGAACAGGTCATTTTAAAAGCGTCATTCTAATCTCGGTCTTTCATTATTTCTCTAATAAACAGTGTAATTGGTAGGGGCTGAGGCCAGTACAGATCAATCTTTAGGCAACCTTACGTATTCAAGGTGTGAGACTTCTCCCAGAGCCAGTGTCTTTATCTTGGAGGGAACTGCTGAGAAAGTTTTAAGTGGTAAGCTTTGTTTTTCTTCCCTTCTGCCCAAACTCTTATCCTCATTTGAAAAATAAGCATGTACTGGGTCATGTCCTGAACAATCAAACATAATTGCAGGAACCTTAACAAATAAATTAAGGAGTCTGTCACATCCTGTTTCCTTGACTTTGCTGTGTGGCTACTTTTATTAAATCACTTAATATGCATGTGCTCCATAAGAGAAGAATAAGACGTGTGCATGCCGTCCGCTGTACCCAGGGTGTCATTTGGAGAATCGACCTCAATTAAATCTAATTGCACTCCCTTTCAACTACAGAAGCATGGAAAGGTCCCATAAACTTTGTTTTAATTGTAAGTCAATTACATTGTCAAAGCATAGGAAAAACAATAAATGTGATTGACAAATACATCATCCATGCATTGTGGACCCTAACTCGGAGTTACCAGGCATGGGTCATTTTTCTTTTTTTGTCATGCACATTTCAAACTTGAATGAGCTGCTTTTCTTACTGCTGTGACAAAATATCTGACAGAAAACAAGTTAAGGAAGGAAATGTTTATTTTGGCTTCAGTGGTGAAGGGTGAAGTCCTACTATGGTAGGCAAGCCATGGTGGCAGGAGCATGAGGCAATGGGTCAAATTGTGTCTTCTGTCAGAAAGCAGAGAGAGATGATAGATGGATGGGGGATGGATGGATGATGGATGATGGATGGATGGATGGATGGATGGATGGATGGATGGATGGATGGATGATGGATGGATGGATGGATGGATGGATGGATGATAGATGGATGATGGATGCATGATAGATGAATGGATAGATGTTGGTGCTCAACTAGCTTCCTTTATTCATTTCAGAACCCCAGCCTAACTGGACAGTCCCATCCATATTTAAGGTGAGTCTGTTCATCTCAATTAATCTAATCAAGGGACTCTCTCACAGATATGCCCAGAGGTTGGTTTCTGTGGTAATTCTAAATTCCATTGAGCTGACAATCAAGATTAACAATCCAAAAACTTAATCTAAAGTACCTCCCCACATTTGAACTAATACTAGTGTTTCCAATGGAAATGCAATAGTGTCGAAAGATACCACTGGTCAATGAGAAAGTGAGAGTGTTCTTTGATTTTTTCATTGGTTCCCACACACAAATAAAAGCTTACATAACAATCCCAAGGTATGTGCTTCTGAGATTGGCCAGTTCTGAGTAAACACTGCCCAAAGAAACCAGGGAGAGAGTCAAGGGATACCTGGGAGCAGTCTGGTGTTATTCACAGAGGAAAGATGAACAGAACTGAAAAGAAAATTCCTTTGATTAAAATCTATTGCTGTGGATCTCAGATATTGGGCTGCAGCAGTTTCCTAGGCACTTTCAAGGACCTGGTGTATTTTTGTCAGTAAAATGAAAAGGCTTCTAGAAACAGTCCACAGACTTGTCAAGAAAGTATTATTAGGAACAATTTTTGGTGTGCCCCACACTTCCTTTTCTTTTTTTAAGAATTCACATGAAGAATTTTTACCTGCTCTTAGCACCAAGAATAGCTACAATTCCTCTGTGAAATATTTCTAGTTTTATTTCTAAGTCCCGGGAATTACATACCAGATCATGGCCCCCCAATTTTATTTAAGAGAGTACCAGTGTCCTGGGCAAATAAATGCATAAGGAATTGTGTGTGTACATATGACAGTAGCAAAAGGGCTATTGTCAGGGGGTGGAGAGATGCCTGGGTGGTTAAGAGAACTTGGTGCTCTTACAAAGACCAGGATTTGGTTCCTAGCACCCAAAGACTTTCTGGACATAGGGAAGCTTTTTCCAGGCATGCATGCACATGAAAAAAAGAAAACAGATCCACTCTTAGCACTGAGAATAAAATCCAAATTAGTAGTTTCTTGAAATGATAAGAAATTTGTGCAATACTTTTTTTTTCTTCTAATGGATCTAATTTATTATATTTTTACTAAAAACAAAATAAAAGCAAGTTTATCTTTGGGATTCTCAGTTACCAATTGGTGCCAAAGTTCTATATTTGAAGGTTGTATGGAGTCCTAAAATAATAACATTCCCACTTTCTAGGCATTTACACAAAAAATTGATAATCACTCAATGGGAGATTAAAACAAAAGTACCCCTGCACACGCGCGCGCGCGCACGCGCGCGCGCGCGCACACACACACACACACACACACACACGCTATATAGTCACCTGTATAGAGAGCCAAGCCCAAGTCTTAGTGACAGTCTGCCAATGCCATCAAGAGTAGTTCAGTTTTACTGTTAATGGAGCTGGGAAAGTGAAATGAGAGATGACCCAGTGGTTCAGAACACTTGGTTCTCTTTTAGGAAACAGGAGTTCTATTCCTAACATCCTTGTTGGGTGGCTCACCTGTGCCTGTGCACGTACACACTCAACACATACAGAGAGAGAGAGAGAGAGAGAGAGAGAGAGAGAGAGAGAGAGAGAGAGAGAGAGAGAGGAATAAAATCTTAAACAAGAAGATTCATAGATGTGGTTTCCTTTTTCTGTTGCTATGATAAGACAATAACTAGAGGCTATTCAAAGAGAAATAGATTTATTTGGCTAACACTTCTAGGTCACCATCTATCACTGAGAGATATCAAGATGATACTGTCCCTGAGAGGTTGCTTGGGTTGATGTTGAATGTGGGAGGGTTCAGCCCAAACAATCTCTCAGGGACATTATCATGGACCAATCTGATCTAGGAACTCCTTCAATTGAGGTTCCCTCCTACCATGTGACTCTAGGTTGTATAAAGCTGACAATAAATATAACTGGAACAAAAAGGTATGAAGACCAGGCTGGTCAGTGAGTCTAATTTAACTGATCTGGAATAGACTCTATTAATTGTTTTCTAGGAGCTCTGATTGATAAGTACCCACCTTTCTGATTCCAGGAAGGAATTAGTGTTATCAATACAGAAAAGAGGCAAATTATGCTTCTTTGGAGAAGACCACTTTGTTGTCTTAAAAAAAAAATCTATGTTGTGAAATTAGAGTTATTTGTTTCATAAAAGGGAAGAATGAGGTACTCCTGAGCCCTGACATGAAAATAACAACAGAAAGAAGCAGTCTCTGTAAGCTCAGAGGAGGCTGTACAGAGCTGCCTCCCACAGCCCAAAATGGGTGTGCATCATCTCAAACAAGGTGCTCTGAGTTTTCCATCCCTTGAAAGTCCTCTTGAGGTCCTCTCTACAGCTGTGTCCATGGTACCCAGGATGCAGGAACTCCATTTAACATCGCTCATTCAGTTGACCTGTTTGGAAGTCTAGCTCTTCTAACAAGGGTTGGTCAATGTTTTCAAGAGAAGGGAGCTATAAAAGAACTAAAATAGTTGGTCTCAGAGTGTGGCCTGTGGATGGCCCAAAAAAGACACTTTCAGGTAGCCAATGAGCTTGAAACCAGATGTTTACATTCCTAAAATGCCATTGTTTTGCTCACAACACCCATGCTCTCACTGACAGTACAAAAGCAGTGGGGTCAATACAGTAGCCACAGGTCAGCTGGACCAGTGTCTACTAAGCCCCTCTGCTCTCAGCTAACAGCTAGTGAAATAAATGCACAGGTGTGATGTTATCAGGTACATATCCAGTCCTCATCCCTACTTCCTGACACAGGTGTTGAAATCCTTGAGAACGGTGTGTTTAGTTGTCAGTGAGATCACTAGCAGCATCAAGTTGGCTCCAACATGGGGTCTAATCACAAGTAAGACTGAGGCACAGATGGTTGGGAATTTCAGCTCTACCATCAATCTCCAGTGGGGATGAAGACTGAATATTGAGATGGTCACCACTGGATACTTGTCTTGTACTTGCATTTTACAAGCAAGCTGTATTTCCCTAATGCAAACAGAAAAGCCAAGAACCTTTACCTTAAAGTAAGCACACACAATGAAGATCAACATAGGTTTATGAATATCAATATATGTCTTAAGTCTATCAATAAAAGTACTCATTGACATTCCATCAGAACCTATGGTTCTTCAGATGGATCTACATTATCATAATTTTAAGTTCCCCTCTATTATCACCAAGTTAAAGATTGTGCTTATTATGAAAATTCCCTCTTGCAATCTTTGGTGAATATGTTTGACCATGAAAGAAGATTTGGTGACAACAACTGCCTCCATACCCTCTGCTGCTCTCGTCCCTGTCCCTCATAGCAACCCCGTTTATCACTGGACCCTCTACAAATTTTGCCAGCTGAAACAAATGCCCTGTTCATGTTTCTCTTCCTTAACTTGATAACTTCATTTCTACATCCAGGCCTATGGCTCTGCAGTTTCCACTGTCTGAAAAGCCATTACCAATGCTGCCCAGTTTCTTTTCTTCTTTTAAATAATATCTTCACAGACCATCCAGTCTCAGGAATCACTCCCTTTCAGAATGCAATAACTATGAAGTGTCATAGTCTTTCTCAGAGTACTAATCAATAGTTTAAGTTAAAAATACTAATATTATTTACTTATTTATTTTTTCTTCCAGCACTATTAACATTCAGTGATCCATTATGAAGGAGCTGTTGACAGAATAAGGGCCTAAGGACTCCTCATTTCACATTCATAGGCATTGCAATGTAGTTTCATATCCCAGATGTGGATCTAGCCCTTCATCCTGCTCATTTGTCTTAGCAAAGAATGCAGAAGAACCATAATGGGTCAGCACTGAACAGAACGTTAAAGACCTGTCAACATTCCCTGCCTTGGAGCTCTACCTTTACCAAGATCAAAACTCTCAGGTAGAACAGAAGTAAGGAACACTAGAAGAAAGGCCAGTGAGCCCATCTCAGATCAGTTGACTGACAGGCAACCAGTCCCATGCAAGACTCGCTGGGTGCCTACCCCATCTGCAGCTGATTGCAAGTTCTGAAAGAGCCCAGAAAGCAGCAGCAGGCAGCCCAGGTGGCTCACAAATGCACAAGCTATAATCAATGCCCACTTCCCCACATAGCTTTACTTTTTGATGCTAACACACAGAATTATTTCAGCAGTAGGCAACAGATTACACCACTCTTTTTGAAGGCCTTAAACTTAGGGCCTAAAGTGATGCTTGAAATGAAAAAAAAATTGATGAACAAAAATAGCTGTTGGATGTGAGGAATTAACAAAGCAAAACAAAACCGTGAGATATAAAGTAACTTCTTTACATATGAGCCCAATTACATTTCCCCTACTTGGGCTAGAACTAAACTAAACGATATAATAAGTTTGCTCATGCAATTAATTTAGTTCTTCTGGGCATCCACACCAATTACTGGAAAAGACAAAACCAACATTAGAACAGACATCACTACTAAATAAAAGGTGTTCAAATATTTATATCCCCCTCTCTCTCTGCACAGTCTATAAATACACAAGCCCAGACAAGCTTTATTGGTGTGGGCCGACACTGGCTGCCGGAGTAAGACAAGTGTGCTGTTTTCAGTTTCTCTTTGAGCTGCAGCCCAGGCAGAGAGGAGATCGCCCTGTTTAGTTTCTGTATAATCACTTATTGTAATGCCGAAAAGAAGGAAATACATCTTGGAAACTTTGACCAAATCGGTTTAGTTTTCCCATTATCACAGCAGGAGAAGCAAGCTTGGGGTTTTCATTTTTACAGATAATCTTTCTGAAAGTGTGCACAATAACTAGCTAAGTCTAAATAATGCTAAGAACGTTCCAATGCTTTTTAAGAAAGGATCTGGGGCTGCACAGATTTATGCCTTCCCATCCCAAAGTCCATTTGCCCCCAGACTTCATTTTCTCCCAGCACTTGTAAAGAAAACTGAACATTCTGCAAATTCTAGATGAATGAATGGACTAATTCAGAGAAAAATGTGCCTAGCTTTGAACTTGGATGATGGAAGTGACTGTTTAAACACTCTTGGTTGTGTTTGAAAATAAAACAATAAAATTAAAGGAACAGAATTATCTTTTGCTATGAATGCAATTATTATTTCAAGTGATTTCAATTTATGAGGCATTGTGGATTTAGAAAATGGGCTTTTAAATGCGATTGAAGGTAGATTATCAAGGTGTGTGTGTGTGTGTGTGTGTGTGTGTGTGTGTGTGTGTGTGTGTGTGTGTGTGTGTGGTGTAGCAATCTCCACAGGTCTGTCTCCAGGCCAAGAGTTTATTTCTTCATTCTTCCCTCCTCTCCGTACACCTCTCCCATGTGTTCTTATCCCCCTCGCTTCCAGCTTCCATCCCTCTCTGTGTGTGCTCGCTCTCTTTTCCTCGGTGTTTCTCTCTCCCATGTTCTCCTTCTTCATGTTTCCACTCCTTCATTTCCTTTCTTCTTCCCTCCTTTTCCCTCCCTCTATTTCTTCCTCTTCCTCCTCCTCTTCCTATTCATCTGCCTCCTCCTCCTTCCTCTCCTCCCCCTTCTTCTCTTCCTCCTCCTCCTCCTTCTCCTCCTTCCTCTCCTCCTTTTCTTTCTCATACTCCTTCTCCTTTTCTTCCTCCTCCCTCTCCTTCTCCTCCCTCTCCTCCTCCTCCCTCTCCTCCTCCTCCCTCTCCTCTTCCACCTTCTTCTCCTCTTTCCTCTCTTCCTCCCTCTCCTCTTTTCTCTCCTCCCTCTCCTCCTCCTCCTCCCTCTCCTCCTTCTTCCTCTCCTCCTCCTTCTCCTCCTCCTCCTTCTCCTCCTTCCTCTCCTCCTTTTCTTTCTCATACTCCTCCTCCCTTTCTTCCTCCTCCCTCTCCTCTTCCTCCCTCTCCTCCTTCTTCCTCTCCTCCTCCTTCTCCTCCTTCCTCTCCTCCTTTTCTTTCTCATACTCCTCCTCCTTTTCTTCCTCCTCCCCTCCTCCTCCCTCTCCTCCTCCCTCTTCTCCTCCTCTCTCTCCTCTTCCTCCCTCTCCTCCTCTTTCCTCTCTTCCTCCCTATCCTCCTCCCTCTCCTCCTTCTTCCTCTCCTCCTCCCTCTCCTCCTCCCTCTCCCCCTCCTTTCCCATCATTCATTCTCTTTATTGCTCTAGTTCTCTCTCTCCTCTGCTTTCTCTTTTGTCCCACCCAGCAGTCCTTCCCTTAGTAACAGAAGAGTATTTTAGAAACTTTGAGCATTCACTCAAATAATTCCCCATAGATCCAGAAGGACCCATCTATTTTTTCTTTTTTAAATTTACATTAGTCAGGGGTGGCTATATTTAAAACATACATTATAAGCAAAATAAATAAAAATGAAAGGAGTATAGTTTTCCCAAGTTCTTATAAAATAAAAAACTCTAGCATGTAGTAAAGGAATGGATAAACTTGATCCACTTAAAGAATTCATGTGTCCATTCAAACTTAAATGATAGAACATGAATATAACATATGGATATTAGCCCCATTCTTAATAAATAACTCACATAAATATTTTAATAATTTAGTAATAATTTCACTCATTAAGCAGCTATGAAAGATTCTTCAGCCATGGAAAAACACACATTGGAGCAGAAGAATGTGTAAAGAGTAAACACTGTCCCCTTGGCAGTAATAGAGATTACATGAACATATAAAACACACTTGTAAGGATATGTACATGTTAGATAATTGTCTTGAAAAATACTTTCCTGTTCTAGGATTTGAGTTAGAGAAACATAATATCCTCCCAGGGTTAGCTACATAGTGGCTGATGGCAGACTGAACTCCACTCTGCTGCATTTTAAGTGGTGCTCCAACACCAGGGTGATAACACTCCGGGCAAGAGCCATGGTCTATCTCTCAACCCCAAGCACAAATGAGGAATGGAAGTGTCCTCCAACAGAAATGGCCAAGTGACACAGATGGTGTACTGGTTTGCTTTCTGCTGCTGGGATAAATATGACCAAAAGCAACCTAGGGAGAAAAGGGTTTATTTCATCATACATGTTACAATCTATTGTCAGAAACACCAAGGCTCAAGGCATGGATTGAGAGGCAGAATCTGATGCAGAGACCATGGAGACGTGCTGCTCACTGACTTGCTCTCAGGCTCACGCTGAGCTTTTTTTCTTACACAGCCCAGGCCCAGCTGCCTAGGGATGGCACCACCCATAGTGGGCTGGGGCCTCCAACATCACTTAGTAGTTATGAAGATGCCCCACAGACAAGTTCATGGGCCAGTCTGACAAAGGCAGTTCTTCAGTTGTGGTTCCCCTGCCTTTGGGAGGCTTTGGGTTACATCAAGCTGACAACTAAGTTCAGCCATTACATTTACATAATTTATTTGGTATAAATGTGGAAAACATGTTTTTATTAGCCAATATCTGATGAGAAATGCAGAACTAATAAGAAAGAGAGATCTGGGCCAGGCGGTGATGGTGCACTCTTTTAATCCCAGCAGTTGGGAGGCAGAGGCAGGCAGATCTTTGTGAGTTCAAGGCCAGCCTGGTTTAAAGAGTGAGATCCAGGAAAGGCACAAAGCTACACAGAGAAACCCTGTCTCAAAAAACCAAGAGAGAACTAAGAGAGAGACAGAGACAAAGAGAGGTCTGGAAGTTCATTTCAAGGAGTTGGCTTAGGTGATTCTGAGTCTGGTTGGGTGAACTTGGAACAACGTGGGGCAGCGGGCAAGATGAGCTAGGACTCCTAGAGTGGTTGAGAACTCTGACAACATGCTAAAACTCTGACCAAGTTCCTTGCTGGACTGAGTCAGGCCCACCCAGTTATTTAGGACCCTGTCTCTTCCTTTAAGCCAGTCGACTATAGACTTTTTGTTCTTTTGTCACATCTATAATACCTCGTCACAACGATCCTAAAGGATTTTCTGGAAAACTGTGGACAGTGCTTCACTGCACTGACATGTGGGTGAACTTCCACAGTCTTTAATCACACAGTCTATCAAGGGGTCATTAAACTGGGAGGTATTCTGCTTCCGCTAAATGGATCAAAATATCATGAACACCAGGCTCAGCAGAAGACACAGCACCGGGTCAGAAGCTGGACTTCATTCTGCTCCTGACATCCTGACAAACTCTGATGGGAAAGTGAGTATTTCAGAAAGAAATATCATCTGCCAGAAAATACATTATGATCCCCATCCCCCACCAAGATGGAACTGTAGACAAGCATGAGGTATGCATAGGATTAAATGACAATATTTCACTCTGTATGAAAATGTTCTCAATATAGCAGGTGATGGAGAAAGTTAATAAGTAACATATCCATTCAGTTTTGCACAATTATTAATAAAACTTGTGGAAGCATATATGTCAGACTGTAAGCCTAATTATTAATAGATAATAACATAGTAGTTAAGTTTTATTTGTAAGTTTTTAGTAATTTCCAATAGCTATGGCAACCATGCCTTGGTTTTGATGTTAGGAAAATAAAACTAGGGTCTATTGTAATATTCAGGAATAAAGTTGTAAGAGAAAATAAAGAATCTGGATAAGTGACCCACTGAAGTGCCTCTCTATCCATTTATTTGTAATAAAACCTAAGTCCTATCCTGTTATTTGGCACTGTCTTCTTAGACAATCGAAACAAAATCCTAGTAAAAACAAAACCTGCCCCTGCCCTGAGACAGTTTAGTGGGCAAGAGGGGGAATTATTTAAAAAATAAATAACTGCATATGAAATTATAATCTATGGTAAGAGCCTGAAAGAAAACAGATAGTGCACTGAACTTATCAATTTTTATATGAAGTCCCATGATGTAACTAAAACACACTTAGTAGTTGTCTGTGTGGTGTGTGTGGTATGTGCACTGTGTGGTGTGTGTACTGTGTGGTGTGTGTGTGGTATGTGCACTGTGTGGTGTATGTGGTGTGTGCACTGTGTGGTGTGTTTGGTGTATGCACTATGTGCTGTGTGTGGCATATGCACTGTGTGCTGTGTACTGGCATGGGGCTTGACATCTCAAGGTATCTCCTAAACTGAAGGGGATGAGATTCCTGGAGAAAAATACCTAGAAATGCCCAAGAGTGCCCAAACATTCTCAAAGAAATATTGAACAAATTCAAAGCACTGCAAATGAATCCTGGGTAATTGTCTGAAGCGCTCAATGGTGCAGCCACAGACATTTGGAGTTTTCTAGAGTTTTCCAATGTGTTCATATCATTCATGCCTTTTACCCCCGGAAGCTGAGAGATAAATCTGAGAAGCTCAGGATAAACACTGCCTGAGACTGCAGATCCTGGGTGTGGAGGGGACATGACTTATGCTTTGCTATCATTGGGGATCCTATTAGGCACCCTCTGCCAGGAGTCTGGATAGATCAATATGTCAGGCTTGAGGCGGGGTGATAACTCAGACGGGTGGAGATGAAGCTGCTGCTCAGGCACACAGCTTTCTTTCTGATCGTAGGAACCATGAGAAGAGGAGGAGAGCTTTGAACTCTTATGGGAGGCATCAGACCACACAATTGGCCATCATTTGTTTGTCTCTAAATAAAATTAATGATGCTCCTTTTGGATTTGTGGAGATGGGAAGGGGGGAATCAGTGTGATCAAAACACATTATATGAATGTTTGAAAATGTCATCATGAGTGTATTTATTTATTTATTCACTTAGTTATTTAATGCATTTGAGTGTTTTGCCTGTGTGTGTGTGTGTGTGTGTGTGTGTGTGTGTGTGTGTGTGTGTGTATACCCTGGGAGGCCACAAGAGGGTATCAGATCCCCTGAAAGAGGAGTTACCTGACAGTTTTGAGACATCATGTGGGTGCTGGGAATCAAACCTGGGTCCTCTAGATCAGCAGCAAGAACTCTTAACCACTGAGTCATCCCTGAAGTCCCTGAAGTCCATTTTTATGTACAACTAACATATGCAAATAAAAACACATAAAGAAGATTGCTAAGAAGGCTAATAATAATGAGAAAAAGCAGATAGTGAGAGAGGTATTTCAGTTCTTCAGTGCTTCATCACCCTTGTGATTGTGACCACACTTGTCCCCACATATATTGGAGGTACTATCACCTACTTTATGGTTGCAACATAAAGAGACACTGCATCATTAGAATGAGAAAAGACTAAATTGATAGATGAACTATGACTTTTTTACCCAAAGATATCTAGCTATCCATGGTCACATTAATAACTAAGCAACATTCCTTAGGTGCTATTGCCCATCTTCCTCTAATATGCTTTGTGTGTGCCTCAGGATGAATGACCTTGTGTGGGTGACTACCTCAAAGGAGGCTCTAGGGCCAGGTGTGAAGAAATCAGGGTGACATGTGAAGGGGAACATGACAACCTGTTGATGTTGAATAAAAAAGCTGTTTCATCTGAAACAGACCATATAGAAGAGAATATTGAATATGAGGAGATAAGAACATCAGTCCCTGGAAGAAGGCTTCCATGTCCCATATGAAGTCATATGTCCAATTGACAGCTGGCAGCATCCTATAAAATCCTGGCCAGGGAATAATTGAACTGTTCCACATTCTCCCCCAGGGGAGGGTTGACATAAGATAGAGATGTGAGGATTTGTTGCCTAACAGTGCAAACCTAGTGCCTCTCCCTTGTTCCTTTCTGTTTTCTCAGTTCAGTTAAGTGATTTTCTTCACCCATGGTCACAATTCTAAATACACTATTTCCAAAAACTGAGACCAGTCTCAGTGCAGGAACTAGGCTTGGAGAGGTGGCTCAGTGGTTAAGCATGCATACTGCTCTTTTAGACTCAAATTCAATTTCCAGCACTCCTGTTGGGCAGGTCACAACTGTCTATAATTCCAGCTTCAGGGAATCCAACACTCTCTTCTGGCCTCTGCATCCATTTGAGCACACACACACACACACACACACACACACACACACACACACACACAAGAAACAAACTATTGGTTGTAGTACTAAGGCAACTCCACGTAGTTAAAAGGGAGGTTTATTTTTGGGGGTAACTTACAAGTAAAGGGATAGGTTGCAGGGTCCAGGAAAGGTGTGGAGCAGTCTAGGAGTATTCTCTGGAAGATTCTACTCAATCTACCTCCAGTGGCCAGGATCCAGGAACTAAGAGAGCCGGCACATTCAGATCTTGGGTCTTGAGGGCTCCTATCTTGGCCTCACCTTGTAGGTGTGACAGTTACCGAAGCCTCAATGGGTGTAGTACTTCCAGGTCAAAGCTGGAATAGCTACCCACTACATCTCCCCCTTTTGTCTAAATAAGAAGGTTCTAACCTAATACAAGACTATATACAATAGTAATGATTATCAAATATTGTCCAGGAGGAATAAGGGATAATGACCTAGACAAGATGGAACTACCACCAACACGAACAATATCAAACAAAAGACACATACTAAAATCCAGAGTAGTCTGGAGCATAGGTAAATGGCATGTTACAAAGATTATTCCAAAAGATATCCTATCCTAAAGAACCTAAATCTAATACTTAATATGCTCTATCTAAGATATATATATATATATATATATATATATATATATATATACAACTTAGAATATATATATTCTAAGTTGTAACTATAACTGCTAGTCTTCAATCCCATCAAAAACCTGAGAAGGAATATAATGATACCTGAGAAATAGAAGATGGATGCAAGCAACTTTCAGGAGTCTTGCAAGAGTAGACAGAGACAGCTGGCAGCCTGGACAGTCACCTAATGTTTCTCAGCATTGTTGGTGCATTCAAATTGGCTACAGGCCTAGAGTATCTGACAGACCATTTTCAGAAGCAGAAATTCTGAAAGACCATCTTACCCTGTCTTGGCAGAGTTTAGTAGTCACTTTTCCTTGTGTCCTATTTGTCCAGAAGAACAGCATTCGTACTGTCAGCAGTAAAAGCAAGGGCAGCTCTTTGCCCAGTAGGCCATTTTTTGCCCAGAAGAAGATAGTCTTCCAAATGGAAATGTCTTAGAAGCCCACACATTCTCTCGGGATCAAATTGGTGCTGCCAAGAGCAATTGTGCCTCACGTCAACAGAATTCTAAGTTATTTAAATGCCATATTCTCTAGGTCCATTTTGAAGATTACCTGTCCATCTGACCTATGTATCTGTAAATCTGGATAACCTAACTAACGTAACTATAGAGATGACAAGCACAGGTGACTATAAATCTATAAGTCTTATCTACCAAAATAACCTAAGGACTAAGGCTTCATGTAAATGAGGTAAACAGTCAGTAAGCAAATGTATGGTAAAAGGACAATGACTTCAAAATTGTGACAATACACAAAATATCTTTAACAGAGGTAGGAATATATAATGCAATATGCAATATGAAAATAATCCTAAATATATATCAATATACAAAATATACTAAACAGAGGTAGAACATACATAAAGTATGACAGATAGAAATTTACATTTGCAACAATATACAAAATATTTTAAATAAGAGTAGAAATATATGTACATTATAAGAAATATAGTTCTGTATTTGTATCAATACACAAATTATCTTAAACAGGAATATAAAAATAGTTTACATTTGTACCAATATACAAGAATCCATCACAGTGCAAATTATCTAAGGCTGCTATTTTACTAAATTTGTTTACTACTATATACAATAATCTACCATAATATCTTATACCTATCTATTCCACTTTTTCTTTTCTTTTTTGTTTTTGTTTTTTGGTTTTTGAGACATTTTTTCATACATATATATGAAATATATATTATATATATGAAATATATTATATAAATATATTATACATATATAATATAAATATATATTTCAACATATATACACAATTTTAAATAAAAATTTTTTTATGAAATAATCATTCCCAATGACCAATCTCTACATATTAAAGATTCTGAAGATGTTGTTTAGTGCCATAGTGTTACCTCACAGGCTTGAGACCCTGGGTTCTATTCCCAGCACTTCAAAGAAGAAAGAAAAGGAAGGAAGGAAGGGAGGGAGGGAGGGAGGGAGGGAGGGAGGGAGGGAGGGAGGCAGATTAAGCAGATAATTTCCTTGGGACACAATCACACAACACAAGGCTATCAGGATATTGCTGAAGCTGGATTCTACAACTAAGTTATCTATATAACAAATTCTACTAATGATTACTCAGGTTATGTGATTTCCTTACTCTTTTCAAATGATTAATATCATGCTTTTTTCACCACTTTATTTGAAATTAACCTTTCCAACAACTATACAAATTGGGAGAGATTCCAGGTTCATAATTGTGGATGAGGAAACAGAAGTTTTGAAAAATGTCCTGTGATAAAGGGATGTTGTTGTTAAGGATGTGGTTCTGATCTAAAGCCTTGTGTGGTGGTTTGAATAAAAATGGTCCCAGTAGGCTCATACATTTGAATACTTGGTCATCAGAGAGTGGCACTACTTGAAAGACATGAGTAGGTGTAGCCTTGGAAGAAGTGTGTCGCTGGGGGTGGGCTTTGGCGTTTCAAAGCCCTAAGCCAGTCCCAGCATCTCTCTTCCCGCTGCCTACAGATGCAGATGTAGAACTCTCAGCTGCTTCACCAGCACCATGTCTGCCTGCATGGCGTCATGCTCCCTACAGCCCAAAGTAAATGCTTTCCTTTATAAGAGTTGCTGTGGCCTTGATGTCTCTTCACAGCGGCAGAACACTGAATAAGACATCCTGCTACCCCCTTATGCCAGCTATTCATAGAAGAGAGGCCAGGAGAGCTAGAGAAATGGCTCAGCAGTTAAGAGCATTGGCTGCATATTCAGAAGACCTAGGTTCAATTCCCAGAACCCACATAGCAGCTCACAGCTGTAATTCCAGTTCCATGTAATCTGATGCCTCCTTTCTGTCTCCTACAGGCACCAGGCACACACGTGGTACACAGATATATATGCAGGCAAAACACCAATAAAATAAAATAAATTAATAAAAACCAGCAACACAGGCTTGGGCATTGGCCTTCCTATAAGCAGCCTCCTAGCCTGTGAATACCTTTCCCCACAAAATGCCTTTTGTCTCACTGAACAACAGATGTCAGCAGTTTTTGCTTATTTTCTCCATGCCTAGACTCCCTAGTCTCTGGCTTCCTAAATGATTCTGCTTATGTTACCACTTTATAACATGTTTACATAGTTAACAGGAAGGGGAAAGGGAGGGAGACAGAAGACAAGACCCACAGCTGGTGTGGGGATTTGCGACTGGAGAGGCACGTGGCCTGTTTGCTTGCCTGGGCTCCGGTGGTTGAGCTGCTCACTTCAGCCTCCTCCTCTCAATTCCCCAATTCCCTGCTAGGGCATAGCCAGGCACTGTATCACTTTCCAACATCAATAAAGCAGGTCTAATTTTCCTACGCTGAAGAGGGCCTGATAGATCTGATGACCTTTTGTTGGAATGTCATTTACAAGTATGATTAAATTATTCTCCACGGATGAGCTGCTACCTCAGGCTGACAGATCTCCCTTCAGAGATGGCAGAGTGTCTCTGGCTGTACCCTCTCTCACCCTCTCTTGCTCGGTGGTGATCCTTTATAGGCAGATTACAGATTTTCAGCATTAGCTCCAGAAAGGTAACCCTGTGGATGGTGGCCATTTTTGTTCAGATCTCTTAATGAATACGATTTTCTCCAAACAGATCAACCATATCTATATGACTATACCTAAAAAGGCTGTTTGCTTATTTAATCTATTAGGGAGAAATGGGAAATGGAAAAAGAATGCCAGTCAAACTTTCTAGACTACATACTCTTGGGAAAGTAAGAAATGTGACATATTTTTAGCAGCATCTATTTGCTATGGTAAATTCTGTGCATAAGTTATGTTACCAAATCGGCAATAGCATGTGAAATATAATACTTGCATTTGGTTTATATTTGAACCTCTCATGTGTCAATCATTGTGAGACTGTCTAGGGATAGGGTGAATCTGATCCTCATGGAGTTCAGTCATGATGGTTATCTTCATCACTGACTTGGCTAGATTTGGAGTCATCTAGGAGGCACACCTTTGGGCATGTGTGTGAGGGCAGTCCCAGGATGATCTGAGTAGAGAAGACCCATCCTGAATGTGGGTGTCATATCCTAGTGTCTGGGGCTCTGGACTTTGTAAAAAGGGGAAATGGGAGAACGAGCAGAACCCTAGTGTTCCCTGCTCTCTGCTCCCAGTCTGCCAAAATGCTGGGAGTCCCTGTCTTATTCTTCTGCTGTCATGCATCCACCATGCCTTCCCCTCAAAGATGGACTGAGTCTGTTTAGACAGCAAGCCAAATAAATTATTTAAGATGCTTTGTGAGGTATTTTGTCAAAGTCACAAGATTAAAAATATTTTCATGCAAGGAAACTGAGGCATAAACTTAAATAGTAAGTTCCCTGCACACCAGCACCTACAGTCAGAGGCATAGTATGTGCTCAATAAATGTTAAATCAATCAAACAAAAAATCACAGTTGAAGTATGTCTTATCATTTCCCAACTCAAACTTTACTCAAAACTCTCAGGGGGGTGGGGGTGGGGAAGAAAATCATAAAGGGAAACTATTTGGAAAGAAAATGAGGATTGGAGTTTTCTCTGTGAATTTCTAACTTCTGAGGGCACCTCTCACCCTTGTCACAAAGCACTATAGTAATTCACTGCTGGTTGAGACGTCCTAGATGAAGAGTCAACAGACGATTCCTTCTGTCTGAATTCAGCTAACTTCCTGTCTATAAACAAAGTTTTCTCGAGACAAGCAAGCTCGGTTCTTCATATATTGTGCATTGTGTCATCCATGCTACTAGAATTGCAACGGAGACTATAAGATCCATAAAATGTGCAGCCCTTTATGAAAGTAGCTGAAACCTTACCTGAAATAAACCTGGAAATTCTAAAATACAGATAATGCTATGGTGCCTGACTTATAAAGATGCAAAGCCTTGCATTTAATAGATGGAAGAGTACTGCTTACTAGAGACCACAAAACATTTGTGTAATTATTCTGTTGACTTCTGCACTCACATTCTTTGGATATGAGAGCAGCAGAAGTCAAAATGAGCTAGACATGACACTCGCTGCTCTTAGAAGGCTGCTAGAGCCATGTTTCACTCAACTCCACCTCCTTCCATGTAATATGAAACCGTATATCAAGTATCACAAACTTCTTTTCTCCCTGGAGAAACTTGGAAGTGGTCAGTCATTGTCTTGGTTACTGTTCTATTGTGGCAGAGAGTCACCATGAACAAGCCAACTTATATACAATAAATTATTTAATTGGTGATCCTGTGTATAGTTTTAGAGGGTTAGTTCATGGTCATCATAATGGGAAGCAGGACAGACATGGTGCTGGAGCAGTAGCTGAGAGCTTTACATCCTGATCCACAGGCAGCAGGAAGAGAGAGCACAAGCCTGGGTCTGGTTTAGGCTTTTGAAACCTCAAAGCCCATCCCCAGTGACATACCTACTCCAGCAAGGTCTCACCTCCTTATCCTTCCTAAACAATTCTACTAACTGAGCCCATGTGGCTATTCTCATTCAAACCACCACAGTGAGCCTGCATCTGGTGTTGCACATCCTCTTCAAAATCTGTGACATATCCCTTGATTAAGTATTATTATAACTCAGCTTGAGCCAATAATTGCTGCCTAAATCTGTAGGCCAAAGGGTCATATTTTACATAAATATTTTTAAGGCTTTGACTCAACTAATTTCTAATATTTACTTATTTGCTTACTCATTATTTATTGGCAAGCACTTTAACCCAGAATAGCCTAGAACTGTCTATGCAGTTGGCCTTGAACTTCTGATTTTCCTGCCTCTACCTCCCAAGTGCTGGGATCTCAGATGGGCACCACCACATCTTTATGAGGTGCTGAGGATTGAACTCACAGCTTAAAACATGCTCGGCAAGTGCTCTTCCAACTAAACCACATTCCCAGCCAAATATTTTGACTCAAATTTTAATACATGTATCTAGTCACAGATTGAAAGTCAGCAGGTGTTTATCATGCCTGAATGCTAAGCTGTATTCCTACACTGTCTGTGACAGTATTGATGAACTTCTGGCCTCCAAATTGGGATGTGAGGATGAATTATGCATTGTGGGTCTCAAGTATTTAAATGTTTATTTAGAATAATGATTTCCAAGAAGTAAGTTAGTACTGTTCAATAATGGGAGAGACATAACATCATCACTGGGTCCACAAGTCCTATGAGGCTGTTTCTCTTACAGTTCACTTCAGGTATCAAAAAAAAAAAAAAAAAAAAAAAAAAAAAAAAAAAAAAAAAGACAGGTCTCAGACCAGCAGGGAGGTACCAGGGTAGCTAGACTTATAATGTAATTTACTGAAAATCATGAATGCCCAGTTGAGTGAGTTTATGGGCTATATTTTATAGTTTTAATTAAACTCATTATTATTCAAATGGAAAAGAGGTTTTAAAAGATTTCTATAAAGAGACTATAAATTGAAAGCAATGCTTAGGATATAGACACACACACAAAAAAAAGAAACACACACACACACACACACACACACAAAGGCAAAGGAAGGTGTGGCTTGGAACCATGGTAGCTGCTTGGTCTGTAACGTAACAAGGTGAAAGTGCTAATAATATAATGTAATAGCTAACAAGTAGCAAGTTAAAAACTTTCCAAGTCAAGATGATTGAAGTATCACTTTATTTTTAAGCAATAAAGCATGTATATAATACCATGAAATATTAGCCTTATAAGCATACATAGATACATACATGCACATAAAATCAGAATACATCTCATATTTAGGAAGTGCAAACAAAAATATTAAGAAAATGTAAAACATCCCCCAAGCTTTCTGGATTATTTGGGGGAAAAACAAAAAGACAAACACCTAAAACATGCAAGCCATGTGTCTGGATCACTGAGATCCATCATCTCTCAGTGGAAACTGAGGTTCAGCCTTGGGGGAAAAAAAGGTTTCTTTTCCTTTCCTCTAAACTTGTGCATCACAGGGTAAAACCTCAATTTCTGAACTCCTCAGCTGCCCCACCTCTCTCCTCTGGTCACCAAAAAAAGGAGGGGGACTGTACCATTCAAGAACTGAGAAAAGAAAGGAAACTGTAAAAATAATCCCCGTGGTTGATTCCCAATTATTTCTAGAAATGTAAGACACACCTATAAAACACCCCTGCTTTTTCCTAGAAGACTAGATCAAGATAACATGGGGGTGGTCTACAATTATCTCTAGTCTAGGTTAGCAAGGCTAACAGCACATTTTCTTCATATGGAAAGAATAGAATAAACTTAAATTAGACACAGCTCATGTGAGCTCATCACCACCTCAACCTCCCTGCGAACAGCTTCTTTCTTGTGCTTCCTCATCCCTAGCTTCTTAACCGGCCCCCACATTACCCAGTAGCCTTTATTACATTTCATTTCAGGATTATGGTTATCCAAAACTACATTTTATCAACCTCTTCCCTTGCCTGTGCATTTTAGTAGGAGCCTCATCAGAATTTTCTTCCTTCCTTCTTCCCTTCCCTCCCTCCTTTCTTTTTTCTTGTTGAAATAAGGTTTATATTTAGTTGTATAAATGTATTCATGAAGTTCTTATCTTACCATTTTTATTGAATTTTTTTCTTACAATATATTCTAATCACTCTTTTCCCTCCCCCATCTCCTCCTAGATCCTCCCTATCTCTCCACCCAACTTCATGCCCTTTCTCACCCCCTTTAAAAAAGAAACAAAACCAAAAGCAAACAACAGCAAATAAACCTAGAAACACACACAAAAACACAAAAAAAATGAAAAATAAAATATACAAGCAAAAGACAAGTAAGACAAAAACGTCCCAAACAAAGACCTAAAACATTTACAAAAATACTGTTTAATTTGTTTTGTGTTGGCCAACTACTCCTGGACATGGATGCTACCCTGAAGTGTGGTTAATCCACCCAGTGAGACTCCATTGATAAAACTGTTTTTGGTTTTTTTCTTTTGTCAGTGGGTATCAATTGCAGATAGCTTCTTGGTTAGGGGCGGAGCCCACGTCCACTTCCCCCTCTTAATGCTGGGACCCCTCTGAACCTGTGCAGGCTGTGTGTGCTACCCAGTCTCTGTAGTTCATATGTGCATCACCTCTGGCCCTTACAATCTTTCCACCTCCTCTTTAGTGTAGATCCCAGAGTCCTGAGGGGAGGAGTTAGTTAGTTAGTTAGTTAGTTAGTTAGTTAGTTAGTTAGTTTGCATATTATCCAGTTACAGCACCACAACTGAATTCAAGAAAATTCTCATCAGTATTAAAAGGAACTTAGAAGCCTTTAGTACCTTGAAATAACTCTAATAAGCAAGTGACAGGCTTATAAAATGAAAACTTAAGACACTGAAGAAGACATCAGAAGATGCAAAGATCTTCCATACCCGTGGATTGGTAGGATTAATATTGTTTAAATGGCCATCCTACCAAAAGCAATCTACAGATTCAATGCAATCCCCATCAAAATTCCAGCACAATTCTTCACAGAAATTGAAAAAACAAAAACAGGTTAAGCTTCACATGGAAACACAAAAATCCCAGGATAGCTAAATCATTCTTGAATAACAAAAAAAACTGCAGCAGGCATCCCCATGGAATACACTGGGGGCCTGAGACCCCCAAGCAGTGGTGTACATTCTACAAGGACACACAATTCGTGATGGTCAGCTGTTAGGCCTCCCTCTGGACAGGCATGTTCAATCCATGTTCCTCTTCTTGGTTTGTTTGGCTCTACCCCCCTTTTCCCAATATTTCTCTGTGCCCTCTTCTTCATATTTCCCAGGCTAAGTTTATTATTACCCTTTCTCCTTAGCATATTTTAGCCCTCTTCCTTGACTATCTATGATGCCTCCTCTGAAACACTCCCTCATCCTTTTCTTCAATGATGCTTTTCATGCTATTTGTCAAGGCTATCATAAACCCCTTTTCCAGATGAACTGTCATTTTCTCTAGTTATCTTTGTCTCTGCTAAGGGAACCAGTGTCTCATGAAAGGCGATTTGATTATTCATATGTAACTGCAACCATGGTGTCAGCTCTGCCATGTCCGTGTTCAGGGGAGCCCAATGTTTCTCTGGTAGTGATTAGTGAATCTTCTCCTCAGCAACATGTTGTGTATTTGGTGGTCCTTAGGTGTAGCATGAATGTTAAATGGCATATAGTATATCAGCACAGTTAGGGATGCTCTGGTTATTCATACAGCAGTTCTACAGTGAGGCGTTGTTCACAGCCTGTGCTTTGCTTTGGGACCAAACATTTGGCTTCAGGTACAAACTGAGTCATATCCCTGTAAGTGAGAAGCAAATGGTGTCTAGAAAGAAGCTGGGCTTGGTTCCCCCATCAGCTTCCTTCACTGAAGTCATTCTTGGGTTATCTTCCCAATACCTGCTTATCAATAACCACCAATTAATTGGCTGTACTCTCTCATCTTATGAAACTTTGGAATCAATCTCTTTTTTTTTTTTGGCTACTTTTCTAAAACTTCCTACTCCAAACTTATTTAAATATCCACACCATAAACATAATTACTTCTCCTACCATTACCCACCCCTCAATAGCCTAGTATTACCTCATTAAGATGCATCTTTACAACTTTGGGAAATATTTACTTTCTCTTCTTTCACATAAACAGTGTTTTTGTGAAACACTGGACACAGAAAGACAGTTGCACACATGAACCCACTGTGGTTGTGGCAATGTGCACAAGACCTTTGCAAGCACAATCCAAACACAGTGACAGCATGGAGAAGAGAAGGTGGCACAATGCCCCTAGCAAGGAGATGCTGTCCTGTGACAGCTGCTGGGAGTTGGAGAGTCACTTTTCTTTAGTTAAGTGACCCTAGCAGGTTGACTACACTCTTGGGCAAACCTCACCACCAAGAATAGTTGGGCAACACAAATGGGACTCTTTGGGAGAAAAGAAGAAATCTCAAATTCAGATAGGAAGGGATGCGAGTGTCGAGAAGATGACCTCTCATTGGGGAAACAGGGAAGCATACAAAATACATTGTATGAAATTCTCAAAGGTTTCTCAATCCAGTTCACCAGAACATCCCTAATGATAACAAGCATGTCATGGACATCTTGCAAAATTGAGACCGACCTGCACCATAGATTGGTTCATATATAAAAGCTGATACCGGGCTGGGTGGTGGTGGCGCATGCCTTTAATCCCAGCACTCGGGAGGCAGAGCCAGGCGGATCTCTGTGAGTTCAAGGCCAGCCTGGGCTACCAAGTGAGTTCCAGAAAAGGCTCAAAGCTACAAAGAGAAACCCTGTCTCGAAAAATCAAAAAAAAAAAAAAAAAGCTGATACCGTTATATGCCAGCAGGAGGATGTAGAAAGGTTTTGTATAGAATCGAGCTTCTGAAATTAAGAGTTTGTCCTCTCAGACCAGCAGAAGCTTGAGGAACCAGGAGCCTCTGTTTTCCTTGTGGTTAAGATGAGGATGGAGTGAAAGTCCTGACAAAACCAAAAAGCACACCCAAGTTTCCTAATGAGCAGTGCAGGTGAAGTATAAGGGCAAGCAGAGGCTGGGGCTGAAAATCAGGCTAAAGGTAGACATCTAAAAGAGGGGCCTGACCTCATCACAGACCATTCTTGACAGCTCTTTATAGTTGCTATTTCGCGTGTGCCCCCCACTGTGCTGTATTGCTTGTAGGTCATTCAGAAAGGCTTTTTTATTAACTGGATGGGAATCTTACCTCTCTGCATCAGGAGAAAACTGGAAAGAGTAAGTTCCTTGTGAGAGCATTCAACTCAGCCACTCTATCAGATGCTCGGGGCTCCAGGAAAGCCTCCATGACATGGGGCTCCACCCATATCATTCTGTCAAATGTCCAGGGCTCCCTCCCTCAGCCATCTAGAATGTCACCTCTGTCATAGCTAGTCCTGCATCTCTCCTCCAAAAGGAGAATCATCTCCATCCAGGAATCACCCCACAGTGCCCCCTACCTCTGGCCACATGTGAGATGAGCTCAGCAGTGGCTTCATTCTTGCTTCATGTGACATCATCAGTCTTTATGGGATAGGTCAATCTCAGCAGCCATTGCCCCTTTCCCCTCACCCTCCCACTGGTACCCCAGGGGGATCTGAAGGATGCTTTCTATCCCTTTAGATTGTGAAGAACAAAGAAAAATATCTATGGGATCTATTTCTTGCAAGTAACAAAACAAAAAAGACATATTTTCTACTTCTTCAATCTTGCTTTGATGTACATTTATAGCATGCTGAATCAGCTATGCACCACATAGGTCTTTAGTAATTTGTCTAATTGCAAAAATAGAAATGAACATTGATTTTTATGACCACACACGGAGAAATAGATTTTAGACTGTTATACAAATGCTGTTACTGTTGTAAGTGTCCACCTCAATAAAAAATAGAACATATATTTATCTGCATACATGTGTATATACTTGCCATGAAATGGAAAATTTGTAGTATATCTAATATGGCTTGAATGTGAAATGTCTCCATGGAATCATGTTTGACCACTTGGACCTTAGCTCCTCCTGCTTTGTGAGTGTGCTTGTTAATCTTGACCATCAATGTGATGGAATTTAAAATTACCTTAGAAAACAAACCTCTGGGCATATCTATGAGAAGCTTTCTAGATTAGATTAATTGATGTGGTTCAATTGGCTGGAGTCGCAGATTGAGGAAATGGGGGAGGGGTGATGAACTAAGCACCAAGCACCACCACCCCTCTCTCTGCTTCCTGGCCATGGATGTGGATGTGATGTGACTAGCTGCCTCCTGCTCTGGGCACCATGTCTTCCCTGGAATGATGGACAATACCCTCAAATCCTAAGCCAAAATAAACTCTTCCTCCCTAAACTGCTCTGTTGGGTATTTATCACAACAATGAGAGAAAACTAAGACAGAAAGGCTACAGAACTTGGAGACTATGGCCATCCTAGCAGAAATGAGTTGCTAAGGACAGAGCTTGAAGGTATAGCTCCACTTGTGGCTCACACTCTTGGTCTCTCAGTCTGTTAAATGCTATCAGGCAGCATCACCAGCTCCCGTGGCCATGGACAGAACCACTCAACTGCACTGCCTTCCCTACCATGTGAATAGCATCTTCAGAACTGTGGGCCAAATTAAACCCTTTGGCTCTGGTCACTGCTGTCAAATATGTCACAATGATGAGAAAATTCACCAAGTCAACAACCAAACCAAGTAAGTCAGAGTGGATCTCTCACCTGGGCTCTGGGACCAAGAGTGCAGTTTAGTGTGCTTGCTTAGCATGTGTAGGGCCCTGAGCTAAATCCTCTACAACAGAGAAATAGGTAAATAGATAAATAATAGATAGATAGATGATAGATAGATAGATAGATAGATAGATAGATAGATAGATAGATAGATAGATAGATAGATAGATATAGATCCATCTCCTTATTTTTCTTTTACATCTCAACATTTCAAAAAGCTTAAGTCATCTGCACTTGGTCACAGGCAAAATAGTTCAAATGATAACCTAAGGTTCTGGGCTAATAAACGCTGGGTAATTACATTATTACTTCTTATATGTTCTGAAGTTTCCCCTGAGCACCAGCAATTGGGAAAGGGTTGGGAAACTTTTAAATGCATTCTGTGTGTCTCCCAGGGAACACCTGACTTTAGATTATTTCAGGTGATAGATTTTTGAGACAAAAAAATAAAAAGCAATAACAGTGAAATGATTTTCTGGCTCTTCACACAAAGGGTATTCAAGAAAAAAATATTGGGGTTTTTAACCCTCTCTCTGGCTTAGTGCCTACTAACTACAAAGACCTAAGAATTAATGTTTAATAAGCAATTTTCAATTCTACAATCATGTATTCTGTGTCTTTGATTTCTCAAGAACCAATAGAAGCCCAGTTGCTTCATCAAGGAACTGACTCATACAGAATAATGCTTTAAGTATATCTTTGGCACCTTGCCTGTGGGAAGCAATTTGGCTTTGAGATTCTCACCCCTTCTCTTATGGAAAAAGAAAATACACATTATCCCTAACTGACATTGTCAGTTGTCAGCCTGCCAGTGATTGACACATTTCATTTTCCCACATTCAAGAGAACTATTACCCAACGTCTACAACTCTACACAACCGTGTACATGGAGTCAGCCCTCTTTGCTCTGAGGTGGCTCTGTACAATAATGCCCAGCATGTGGCCCTGCCCAGCTCTCAGAGTACCCTCTATCACCATCTCTGTCTGCTGACAGGTTTAGGAATATTGCTAGTGGTTATCTCAGGGGGTAAGGTTGGGAGAAAGTCATTTATCACTTTTTATTACTGGGTTGCTTGAGGAACACGTGACCCTCCTGAGCATCTACAAATCTCAGTACAGGCCCAAGGAAGTGTGTGAGCATCCTTTGCTCAGAGCGTTTTCTTTTCTGTAGGAAGTTACAACCAGTGTGGTAGAGAAGCAATGGTACTACTGCAGCCTAATGTGAGTGTGTATGTGTGATGCCTGTGTGTTTGTGTGCATGTGTGCTGCATTATGTGGTATGTGTGTGTGGTGTGTTTGTGTGTGAGGTGTTGAGGGTCGTATGTGTATGGTGTGTTTGTGAGGGGTATATGTACATGTGGGGGTATATTATGTGGTGTGTGTTTGTATATGTCTGTGTGTGGAGTTATACATGTGTAGTGTGTGTTTGTGTGTATGTGTGTGTGCAATGCTTCAGTGTGCATATGCATGTGTATTCTTATATGTGTATTATGGGGGTGATTGTGTGCATCTCTGTATATATGTATGTGTGTGTATCTTTGTTTGCATGAGTGTGGTGTGATTATGCATAATGCATGTGTGCATGTATGTGTAGATGCTTATATGTTTATGTACATATGAGTACACATGACGTACATATAAGTGCATATGACTCTATATCTGTTTACATTAATGGCTATGTTTATGTATATGTATATATGTGTCTGTGTGTGTGTTTGTGTGTGTGTGTGTATGTGTGTCTCTGTATGATTGCATGTGTATATCTGTCTAGGAATGTCTTGATTGTAGATACCCCTGTTACCATTGGCCTTCACATAGTTGTTCAAGGAATCCAGTTGCCCTGTTCTCTGCCTGGTTGTAGGGCTCTTCATTCACACTTTCTGGCTATCTTTAAAGCAAATTATTTGTGCTCTTCCTGTGCATAATGGGAATAGGGCCCCTCTTCTGCATAACTGTCATGAAACTCCATAAGAAAAACTACTCAGACATACTAAGAAACTACAACAAACAGATCCTTCCATGCAGCAAAGAGTATAGAAGAAGATATTACCAGTGGATAAGGATGAAGTGACAGGGCTGACCAAGCTGCCTCAGAGGGGACAGCTGAGGCTGGCTCCTGGAAATGGCACTGTGTGGGCTGAAGTGCACTTTGCTGCCTTGTGGGTTAATACAAAGATTATGGTTGGAGGATATACTGAAGAGCTTTTGATGCTGGCTTGAAATGGGGACAGGTTGGAGCATCAGGCAGTCTGGGCAGGAGATTCTAATGGGTCATGACAGTTTGATAGGACTCCTAGGAGGAATTTTCCCCATATAAGTTTCCTCCACTCTTGACAGGGTCTGTTCAGGACTTAACACAGAGAGGGAAAGAATCTAAGAGCCTAAATGTAGACCTTGTGTCTCTACTTGTCCAAGAAAAAACAAAATGCCTATACTGCAAATTTGACTGATTATTTTCCCAAAAGGAAATCCACCTTTAAGTTGGCCCATGAACTAATGAGGAATGAAGAAGAACCATAGATGCCTGAGTGTTCTTAGGGATGACTTGGGAGTTCCACTATTTTATTCTCCTGATACCCATTACAGCTTCCAACTCTCTCAATGTTTACAGTTAAGACTTGCTTGTCACACCACTTAGTACATTCCATGTCGAGAAGGAAACCTGCAGCTATATGTCAAGTGTTCCTAGCTAGTAATACACTGATAACAAATTGTTTTCACTCTCTCCACAATTTGTTTAAGCCTGCTGATAAATGGAATTAGAGATAATTGAAAATGAGATGGTTTTATTCATCCTGAGGAACTGCATTGGCAGAACTACCCAGAGCTCTTCCAACAGCATTGCAGGTGCTTCACACTATTCAGACAAGAAGTGGAGAGTCAGATCTAGGCTGGACCTTTGTCTTTGTCCATTACTATTATGTGACTTACAAATAACACTCAACCCTGCCCCTTCCTTGGGTCTTAGGCAGGAGAACAGCACTGCATCATCGGTCTGTGTGAGAACAGATAACACAAGGCTTGTATGAAGGTTGCATTTAATGAGCAGTACACCCCCCTTTTGTTAATTGTGGACACCATTCTACTCAAGCCAGACCTTTAAACCAGCTGTGCATCCACACAAAAGAAAGTTGACCACAGGGAGGTTAGGACTACAGAGACACCACATCCTGACTCTCCCTTCATCTTTCTTATCCTTCCTGACTTGCACACTTTCCTTCTATGTGGTCTGCATGTTCTATTTGCTTTTATTATCATGAAACTTCATTTTGCAACTTACATAACTCTTGGATTTTCATTTTACATTTGCTGGATCAAGGGAAGGCAGGGTCTCCTGCAGATTGGACTGGGTTTAAACTATTACAAATAACTCTTTGTACCATGGGCCTGCCAGCACTCATATATATCACTTACAGTCTCGGAATCGCATCCATCGACTTGACTGACCAAGTTGGACTAAGTGCTCATCCTTTATGTTCACTATTTCTATCTAGAAAAATTTCCTGTTCCAACCATTGCCATTTAGTTTATTTCCTGAACTAAACACACCATTCCAAAGTTCTAAAGACCTTTGGAATCACTTCTTACTGGAAATGTTTTAGATACAATAACACACTGGTTTGAGACACAGGTGCCCCAGCTTTTGTCAATGGTGAGCTCTATGTAGGATAGCTGAGTATCCATGGGAATAAAGAAAGGATTTACCCAAAGTACCAGCTTCGGCTCTGTGATTTACATTAATATTAAATATCAGCTTGCATGCTGCACACCCCAAGGCACTTTCCTCTATTTAGGTGGAAATCAACATTATTATTCAGCCCTACTCTACACATGGTGGAGAATTTTTTCCCCTTAGAACAGCCTAAAGTCAAATCTCATTTAAACACTCTGTTTAAATAGAGGCTGCCCATGCTTCCTGAAAGTACAGAGGGAAAACAGGAGGAATCAAGAACACTGGAGGAAGGGAAAGAATGAATACCAACATGTACACACTGCTAGGCATGCATTCTTTAGATCTTAAGTCAATGCTGATTTCTCCGTCTTGCCTATAAAGTCAGTTATTAGAATAGATTTTCAACAAGTTTTCCAACAGTGGAATCCATTGCATAACAAGTGTAGTGAGTCAATGTCCACATAGGAGAATATGCGTGAGGCAGGATGATGATGTCCTACAAGAGGGAACACCAGGCAGCACCTGCCTGGCCTTGGAGTGCCTCAATGAAGCCACACAGTCACGGGGTCCTCTCTTCATTCCCTGTTTACTTGGGAAATGCATGCTGCTGTGCTTTTCACTCATGACTCTGGCTTTAAGAGAATTTAGGAGATCCAAGATCAAGCAGACACTTAGCTCAGGTCAAGCTTTGTTTTCATTTCTGTTGTTAAGAGAGAGAAGAGGTCAGGGAAATTGAATTCTCTCTCCGTAGGAGACGACCACTCACAGAGGCAGTTGCCAGGAGAGTGGTAGCTACTTCCAGATGGAAGGGGGAAAAAACTAACCAAACAAAAACAAAATACCACCACTATCGAGTCAAATTGCTGGACCATAGTCGCTCTTTCCCCCACTAGAAAAACCATCAAAATCAGCTGCTGCTTTCTCAACAGCGTGCTTGACTGCTGCTATTCTTTGGAGAATTTCTTTTGAATGATGATCCTATAACCAGGTAATTACATGCTTGCCTCCTCTCATAACCTAACAATAAGAAGGGCACTGTATTCAGACACTTCTCCATCCTTAGTAATTAAAATATTCTCCAGGAGAGATAATGAAGAAAATGAATGGGTGGCTGGGTAGTGAATAGAAACCCCTGAAGGAGTTAGAGGTGAAGGGGATGCAGTCTTTCCAACCACGAGTGTCATTTGGAAACTATAGTACAGTTGTTTCCCACCTTCCTAATGCTGCAACCCTTTCATATAGTTCCTCATGTTGTGGTGATTCCACCACCATAAAATTATTTCATTGTTACTTCATAACTGTAATTTTGCTACTGTTATGAATTGTAATATAAATATCTGATATGCGGGATATCTGATATGTGACCCCTGTGTAAGGTTAATTCAACCCCCAAAGAAGTCATGACCCACAGACTGAGAACCACTGCTGTAGTAAATACTTTGCTAATACAAGTAAGAAATGATAATACATAGACAAATCACTTCCACTATGATGGTTAGGGGTAAAGTTAAGAAACCTTAAAAGGATCACAATCTCATTAGCAAACCAAACCACAGAAGGTGAATGTTGCTTATACGTTTCCAATTGATTTTACTGAACTTAAGAGAAGAGGGACATTCATTTTTCCCAAAGTTGGAGGCTAATAATCCTACTGGGTTACAGGAGTAAACAAAGTATTTGCATGACATGTATTACTCCATCAATTCATAGAGAAGGAGAGCCAGAATGGTACAATGGAGGAGTGAGGAATCTCTCTGTCATCTTGGAAAAGCCCAGACTCCTGCCATCCATTGGTATATACCAATAGTGAGTGAAAATCAGCCTGAAATTCAAGACCACATCTCTCCTGACTGCAAACCGTGTGGAATCCATTGAGTTTCTCTCCGTGCCTCAGAGGTTTTCTGAGGTGACAACCAGAGAGTAGTTGGCACTTTGAGGCAGTTAAACAGGAACAAAGCTAATATTTATTGTTTCAAAGGGGCAGCAATGTCACTTTGATAGGGCTGTTTGTTTCTATGGCTGCTGTCATTTAGATTAGGACTGGCCACAGAGCCACCTTTATCACAGACTTGTGTACTGTTTTGGGCTGATAAAAATGTTTTGGTTGGTTACAAGTTCCATGCAACTCCAAGATACCCTACAGCATGATTCTATGTGCTTTCAGATTCATTCATTTTCTGGGTGTCAGGAAGTAAAACACTCTTCACAGAGAACTGAAAACTGTTTGTGCCTAAGGACCCAGGCTATTTTTCTATGACACACAGCTATTTAAGACATTTAATGATTTTAGTGCTATATCTTATAAGAAAAATGTATTCATCAGTTCAGAAAAAAAATATTTGAAAGGAAAACATTTTGACATATCTTGAAAACATTACAAATGCTTGTAGGGTCCTGATTAAGGGCCCTTCAGTCTTAGTTAGTTTGTTTTCCACTTTGAGGCACAGGAGATCAACACGTACTTCTGTCTGGTACTGTCTTTAGTTTTTTTCAATGATTTTTAGTAAAACTCAACAACATCACAAACCTGTAATCCAAGTATTCAAGAGACCAAGGCAGGAGAATGGCAAGTTTGAGGTCAGCTTGGGCTGTATGGGGAGTTCAAGGTCAGCCTGGTCATACTAATAAGAGTCTATTTCAGGATAAATGAAAAGAAACTGAGATATGTCTTAGTGGCAGAGCATTAGTCTGGCATGTGTCAGGCCCTAGTTGTAATCCCCATACTGAAAAACAAAATCTAAAACTATATCTTTAGCATCTCTCATTGAACCCCCTTCACTAAATACCTTTAACCTTAAGAGCTTAAGTCAAAATTTTAAATTAATATTTTTACATTTCCCAAAATTCCCTTACTCTTACCTAACACACAATCTACTGCTAGAAAGAGGTTAGGAATACTTAAATGAATTGATGTGTGGTACTGGAAGTTGGAATGATATCACAGGGAGGGTATTTCAGACTATAGAGGGAAGCTTCTATATTCAAACTGCAAAGCAGCTTCCCACATCGATCTAGGGACACAAGTTTGCATCCCTCCAAAAGACCCAGAGAAGGATGCAGGAGTCCTGATGGTCTCATCATGGTCATGGTCAGAGGCCATTCATGGCTGGAGATATCTCATCCATAAGTGCCATAAAGGCGGTCAGCTTTCAGCACATACCAGGCACTATTCACACTGCTTATTCTGTGTGTCCCTCCATTGCAGTGTGAGTAGCAGAAACCCAGGGCTTTATTTTGTGCATAGCCATACCCTGAGAACTAGAAGAGGACTGTGTGTGCAGCAGATGCTGAAGATACACCGCAGACAGACACAAGCTTCTAAAGTCCCCATCACTATAGCAGGGTACCCCTGCTAAGTGACTTATGAAAAGCAAAGACTCTGTTCTGTTTGAGAGATTGGAACCCATCACAGCTTTGAGTCTGTGTGAGACATCATGCCATGGCAGGAACATGCGGTGGAGGAAGCTGCCACCTTCACTGTGAGGGAGCAAATGAAGGTCCCATTGCTCCCTGCAAAAGGTACATCAAATGACCCAAAGGCCCTTCCAGGTCGTACTTCTTAACATTTCCACCAGCTTCCAGCAGTGCCACCTGGGCCTGTGGGAGACACTCATGTCAGATATCCTCCATATCAGAGATGCATATTACAAGTCATAGCAGTAGCAAAATTATAGCAAAATATGACGAAGTACCACTGAAATAATTTTATGACTGGGGCTCACCACAACATGAGGAACTGTATTAAAGGGTCGCAGCATTAGGAAGGTTGTGGAGCACTACCCTAATCCCTCAGCCTTACATATCCACTTCCACTTCACTGTGCTCTTCTGCTTAAGTGACAACGCCATTTAAGTTTCTGTTTAGGTTACAATGTTGCAAGAAAAGCTATGGGTACGGAAATAACTACTTCACAGGAAAGCACATGAGAAAAGTCACCAGGATGGAAGAATTAGCATTGTCTCTGATGGCAAGCCACATAGAAGCTCCATGTGTAAATGACCCCATGTGCATCTCAAGGACCTCGTACTGAGGAACTCCACATCCAAGGTGTATGTTGCCTGAATGTGCACACAAGAAGCAGAGTAGATGTGCTATTCTCTGTGTGTCGTCGCCCCACTCCACCCCATCCCACCCCCCCACCCCCACTCCCCCACCCCCCACCCACCCCCGCTTATCAATGAGAAAACTCATGATACTTTCAGAGCTTGGAAAGAGAGCAGAAAGTCAAGTATTTGAATGGATGCCTTGGGTGAATTTCCCCTAAGGAAGTGGCACCACTGACCCAGAAGATGCAAAGCACAGTTCTAGCTTCATTTAGAAACACAAACCATACAGCATGACAGTCAAGGTTCCAAGCAGGCCCGTCTGTGCCACTAACTAGCTGTGGTCTATCCATCAGTGTGCAGATCTACCTGGGAGATTTACTGAGAGGCAAATGAATGGACTCGTGTCCATGAAAGCACTTAAAATATACCTAGCACCCAAGAAGCTCGGGACAAATATTATCTTTTTTAACCCTTGAGTCTGTCAGCAGGAATTCTCTGCAAGAAATTTTCTTGTTCATTTTGAATATTACTCTCAGGTTTCACTTAAGAAATTGTGTAAATGTTGAAGGTGCAAAAATGAATATTACAGTTGATGATTGATAGTGTCATATTAGGTTAATTGAAATAAAAGACCTACTCTAATTATGGGTACCATTCCATGGGCTGGAGTCCTGGACTGCACAAAGGGGAGGAAGTTGAGCACCAGCCTTCATCTCTCTGGTTCCTGACTGTGGATTCAGTGTCACCAGCTGCCTCACACTCCCACCACCATGATTCTCCACCATGACCAATTGTATCTTCAAACCATGAAGTAAAATAAATATTTTCTCCCTTATGTTGCTTGTGTTGGGTATTTTTCTATACAACAATAAAAGTAACTAATGAAGAGTCTTCCCTCACAGACTCAAACTTTGGTAGAAAAGGAAACATAATAATTATAAATATGAATTGCAATATTTGAAGTCAGATGTTGTTAGTGAGCTCTCGGGTGTGAGTTAGATTTGCAGTGGATACACAGTGCTAATCCCAGCTTACTTTATATTTTTGTATTTACAGTGTGTGTCTGTGTGCTGCGGCTATGCACACTTACGCTAATGCCACAGTGTAGGTGTGGAGGTCAGAAGACAACCTACAAGAGTCGGTTCTCTCCTTCCACCCATGTGTCCGGACACTGAACTCAATCTATCGCAATGGCTTAACCACAAACACTTTACCCACTGAGCCACCCCACTGGCCCAGAACTTTATACAAATAACAAGGATGTTAAAATGGAATGAAGTATGAGTGATACATGTTTTACAGATGACTTGGGAGCAGATATGTCAGATGGCTTGGGGAAGACACACCAAACTCTCCACTAGAAATGAATGTCAAGGTGAAGAATGGAATATGATGTCAATGAGCTAATGTTTAAATGAGTAAAAAAAATCAATAGATTGAACTAAATTATATTTGAGGGGAGACATCTTATTGTCTTATTGTGGTTTTTACTTCTAGGTTGATGGAGAAATTAAAAGATAATCAATCTATAAACAAAGATCAGAACACAAAAAGAAGGAATAATAAAGGTCCAATTTAGATTTACGTGATTCATTCTGAAGTCCCGTATTCATTCAGAGACTGAACCTACAAGAGCCAGGGAAGACTGTGGCGATATTATGTTCTCCAAAATATTGTGCACCCTAATAAACTTATCTGGGGTCAGAGAACAGAACAGCCACTAGATATAGAGGCTAGAAAATGGTGGCGCACACACCTTTAATCCTATCACTTGGGAGGCAGAGATCCACGCGGATCTCTGTGAATTTAAAGTCACACTGGAAACAGCCAGGCATGGTGACTCACGCCTTTAATTCCAGGAAGTGAGCCTTTAATCCCAGGAAAAGATGGCAGAAGCAGAAAGGTATATAAGGCATGAGGACCAGAAACTAGAAGTTTTGACCAGTTAAGCTTTTAGGCTTTTAGCAGCAGTTCAGCTGAGATCCATTTGGATAAGGACTCAGAGGCTTCCAGTCTGAGGAAACAGGATCAGCTGAGGAACTGGCAAGGTGAGGTGGCTGTGGCTTGTTCTGCTTCTCTGGTCCAGCATTCACCCCAATGCCTGGCTCCCAGGTTTGTTTTTATTATTAAGACCTTTTAAGATTCCTGCTACAGAAGACCATATGACTCCATTAAACACAGGCAGGTTCTATGGGTAGGGACACTTGAGCCCATGCCTGTGTAACTCCGATTCAGAACCCAGTTCCACATTCACGGGGTATTGTAGGGTTGAGAGTCAGTCCTGATCCTGTTTCTTCTTGTCTGATAATCCTCCAAAAGCCACAGGGTGGGAATTTCTAAGGACTAAGCCTGCAACCCTGTTGGGATGTTGTGGTAGCTGAGATCTGCACTTCTGTGGGGTGATGATGGGGGATGCATAAAAAGAAAAGATAAAATAAATGACAAGGAGTAGTCGGAGCAGGATTCAAGGGCAGTCTGGGAACCTTTTTCAGTGTCTTTCCACTTCTCCCTGCTTCAGTTAGAAGTCTCCAAATGAGCTAACATATTTGCTCATGGTTCCTGCACAATGAAGTGTCACTGGTCCTGGAATGTTGTGGCTGTTAATAAGCCTGAGATCACATGGCTATAGGAGACCCGAGCACACTGATTTCTAAGAGAGCTAAGGGCTCCAGCGCAGAGCATAGCTGGACTCTGTATTTTCTAAAGTGATTGACATCGAGAGGAAGGATGGCTTAAGTTTGGTCTCTTGGCCTAATGTTGAAGAAATTCAAGATGATCATTATTCATGAAGGGCTGGCGAGGAATATAGATATGAAAAATAACATCTTGAGTCAGTTCCCTGTTTGGGGGAAAATGATAGCCTCACTCCAGCAAAGGCTTTTCTTTTTTACTCCATTCCTTTTTAATGTTTTACTCAAGTAAAGACAACGTGTGTAAGTATAAAAGGATAATCTCATTTTTATTAAGGCTGTTTAACAAGCTACAGTACAATAAATACAAATGACCACATTGAAAATAAGACACCTTTCCTGTCTTGAAGTAAATCTGCTGGGAGAGCCATTTTTATAAAATGATCTATGGCACCATTCTGCAAGGATATAAAAAATGTAAAATATTTAGAGTCCAATAAAATGAGATGTTTTTGTTGCCTTCCTCACCCATTTACTTTTATATATATAAAAAAAATCCAATATGTTTTATGGCATGAAACCCTCCACAAGGGGCAGACGAGCCACAAAGCAAGCAAGACCTGGACTTAGAGACTGCATTGCCTTTGTTTGTTAGTTAGTTTTGCTTTGTCTTTTTTCCTCCAAGATTTAAAGGCTAGATATAATCCTAGTATTAAAAAGATGGCTGGTAAGTAGACAGGTTTTCAATAATGTAAACCTGTCCCCCACACCTTGGCGAACAGGAAATATTTAATTAAAAATTTCAGATTCTTAAATGAATCAATGCAAAGGGACATGGCATTGTTTTCAGTCTACATTATCTCATGAAACTATAGGCCCTCAGGTATCACAGGACCTGACCTACCTCTCACACAACTTCACCCTTATGCATCACTACTCAAGATTCTGAGCTTATGCATATTCTCTGGCTCTTTATGCTGCAATGTCCTCAGCAATTTTGGAAAATATCAAAACAGGTAAAAATTATTGAGACCCGACAGCTGCAAAAGGTCATGGAATGAAATTCATGAGGGTCGTCTCCAGTGCATCGTAATGTGGAGAGAATTCACTGACCCACGCACTTTGCTGGGAGTTCCCTCTGATCCTTCTTACCATCTGGTTCCATAAAGAGTCAGAGTCCTTTGACTATTTTAGAATCCACACAAATTGGAACATAAATTATCCAGTTGTAAAATATGCATTTCCCTCAACCCTTATTATCAAAGGAAGAACAATTTATGAGAAAAGAGAGAGTGAGAAGATGTGTGTGTGTGTGTGTGACACAGACAGAGAGAAAGTGGGAGGGAGGGAGAAGATGTATAAGTGTGTGTGAGAGAGAGTGAGAGAGAGGGAGGGAGGGAGGGAGGGAGGGAAGGAGGGAGACAGAGAATGTAGGTGCTGAAATTTCTGACTTATTAGAGGCTGAATACTCTGCTCCCCAATATACGAGGGATTGAATTTCTCAATACAAGGAAGAAGTTGGAATTTAATTCAACTAAATCAATACATTAAATGTATTTCCTATACCTGGAGATTTTAAAATAACATATAGCATTTCATGAATTTGAAAATAAATGAAGATAGTTTAGGATTTAAAGCTCTGATGATGGGTAGACAGATGGCTCGGCAGGTAAAGGCACCTATCCCCAAGCCTGACCGCCTGAGTTTGATCCCTAGAACCCACGTGCTGGAAGGACAGAACTGACTCCTGCAACTCTTGCCGTACATGTGCCCATGTAAATACACACAAATACACACATAAATGAACAACGTTTAAAAACTGAAAATTAAAAAACTGTTTTAAAAAGATTTGGTGAGATTGCCCATGGGACATTTTGAAACAAGGAGGACTGAAGGATGACAGAGCCTTGACTCAGAGGGAGAGAGAAAGGGATACACAGGCAACAGAGGTCCTCATGTGCATGCTCAAATCAGAGATTGTGGAGTCCTAAGACTGCTAGAGAAAAGCAGAGAAAGGAGAGGTGAGGACGAACACAGAGCACTGAGCACGTGCTCTGAACAGGAGGATGGAGGCACATGACAAGGAATGCAGCATCCTAGAGGAGGATGAGGCCTTAGCAGATGTCCTCAGAACAGCCAGGAGGAGGGGGGATCTGCCAACACCCAGCCTTCCTTAGCTCCCAAGGTAGGTTTGGTACTTAATTTTGACTCTTCTAATTGCCCAATAATAAGTTTGGTGTGTGTGTGTGTGCCCATGTCTACATGTATATATGGAAGCCAGGAGTTGTAGCCAGAAGTTTTCTTGTGTCCTGCCCAGTCCACAGCAGCTTATAAAATAGTCACGCAGAGGTTTAATATTAATTACAAACTGTATGGTCTATGGCTCAGGCTTCTTGCTAGCTAGCCCTTTCATCTTATATTAAGCCATTTCTATTAATCTATATATTGCCATGTGACTGGTTGTGGCATTACCAGTCTGCTGATGTTGCTCCTTGGGCAGGGGGCTGGCATCTGCTCTGACTCTGCCCTTCTTCTCCCTGTATCTTTCCTTGGATTTCCCGCCTGGCTATAACCTGTGTTGCCATAGGCCAAAGCAGCTTCTTTATTAACCAATGATAGCAACACATATGCACAGTGTGCAGAAAGACCATTGTATAGCAAGGGATCAACCTCTGTATTGTTCCATGCACTTTGAGAGGCAGATTGATTGGGGCTTTCCATGCAGTCTAGGTTTGCTGGCCAGTGAGCTCCAGGGAGCCACCTGTCGCTGACTTACTGTACTGGTATGACAATTGCACATGCCACACACAGACAGTTAATCATACTCAGGTCCTTATGCAAGAACTTTACCAACTGAGCTATTTCTCCAACAACTCCCCTTTTGAGACAAAATGTCACCATATATCCCAAGCTGACATCAAACTGAGGACTTACCTGCCTCACCCTCCAGAGTGCTGGGATCATAGGCATGCAATGCTCTACCCAGCATCTACCATATTAACTATATTGACACCTAACACCATATATATATTCACTAAACATATATATACACTAAAACAGTGAAATTTGAGGACTCACTTGTATAGTACCTGAGATCATGTGTGGGCTGAGGGGTGTGAGGACCATGTTCTCTGAGAGGTATTGATAGACAATACAATCTGTCTGCCAGTGTCCAGTCCTGTGGGCAGAAGAAGGCAGTGTTTGCTCAGTTTTTCTTAGCTGTGAGTACAGCAGTTGGAAGAGTTCACCAATGACTACAAATCCTCCAGCTGAACTGGTTTAATTAGGCTTGTTTTCACTTGGAGAAAGGGCCCCAGGGTGCTGCCTGCATGCAGGACTCCATGGCAGAGCATAGAGACAGTTCACCATCATCACGGAGTGGACTCATACTCCAGAGCAGGCTCACTTCAAGGATGGACCAGTGATCATAGACAGGTGGGATGAGACCAGTAGGCTGGGTAGGTTTACAGCAGCTGAGTGGTTCTTACCATGGAGCCCAGGAAATTTTTGGCAATGATGGGCACACTGTGACTTTGGAGGTTGAGTTGTATTTGTACCCCATAGATCACTAAAGTAAACAGGAATGAAATTTCAGGGCTTGTCCATAGAACAGATGCTCCCGAATCACCACACGGTTGTTAGTCAGGACTGCACTGTCCTGCAGTATGCAGACTCCAAGGATAGCACGAAACACTGGAGTGTCCTTGCTTGCCTTCCCCCACATACACCAACTATGTATTCAGCCCCCAATGGCATTAGTGCTGAGACTGAGAAACCTTACCCCGACAATGTATTTGCTAAATCTATTCAATTATCACAACCTCAGAGAAGGAATAGTCTGACAGACTGGTCCACTGCCATTGCTACAGATGACCCTTAGAAGCATGGAGCCCAGACAAATGCACCTGAAGCAGGAGACTGGAGAGAGAGGAGACTTGCTGCAGGGGCAGTGCTACAAAAGAGTAATAGCAATGGTGGTGGTGGTGCTGAATGCTGCTTCCTATCTCCAGACTGGGAATTTCTCATGCTGCATTCAAAGCAAAGAGAAGGAGGTACAGAGTCAAGCGCTCCCCGTCACTCTCTGTCCTCAAAGCCACATAAGGCCCAGATGAGAGACACAAGGGAAAGAGGAACCTCACGCCCATTTAAAAGTTCTCCTGGAGCCACGTGCGTAAAGGAACTAGGAGTCGTCTCTGGTCAGAACTGAGCTCCGAGGAAACACAGCAGAAACTCAGACATGGCAGGCAGAGAGGGCAGAAGGTCCTGTGACATTTTCAGGAATTTTCAGGTGATCAGAAGGATAGAAAAATAAGAGTCTCAACTAATCAGAGGAAAGCATTCCTTTCTCCAAATGCATAATGGAATATTCTACCAACACTGCATTTATAGTAGGAGTCAGTTGATGCACTGAGGTCATATTTCTTCCTCCTGAACACACACACAAAAAAAAAATAGCTAAATTTCCTAGCACCTTTACAGTTGGGTTAGGTCATGTGACTAAGGCTACAGTCAAAAAGATGTCAGATGAAGTGATGTCCACACAAACGGGCCTGGTTTTCAAAGCTCCTGCTTGACAGGTTCACTCTTCCCTGTGGAAGCTGAGGTTTCCAAGCGCTGAGCTGGCAGACTAGTGTTTATTTACTCGCTTATTTACTTATTTATTTATTTATTGTGTGTGTGTGTGTGTGTGTGTGTGTGTGTGTGTGTGTGTGTAGAGCTCAGAGGACAACATACCAGAGTCAGTCCCTGCTTTCCACTGTGTTGAGGCGGGATCTCTCTTCTAGTCTCTGCTGCTGGGCTGTGTACACCAGGCTAGCTGGCCTGTGACCTTTTAGGTGATCCTTCTGTCTTTACCCCCTATCTCTCCATAGGAGCACTGGGATTACAGATGTATGCCACCACATCTGGCTTTTTATGTGAGTTCTGGGATCTAATTCAAGTCTTCGGGTCTGTATGACAACGCTTGTAGCTGCTGAGCCCTGTCTTACCTTCTAGAGTTACCTTCAGAGGACAGTGGCTGAGGAGAGTTCACTAGCCTGCAGGTGGCTATGATGGATGAAATAGTGCTAGCCTGGACCTTGGGGTTTGTCATTCATTACTGGGCCAATCATAAGACCTTTGGCTTCCAAGGCCTTACGATCCCAGTCTCTCCTATTTGAAAGTGCATTGCTGAACTGCTGTACCTTGTTAACTTGATACAATGTCTTGCTCCTGTTCACAGCTCCACAGATTCGAGGTCTATGCACAAGGCAGTGATCTAGTGGGGTCGTCAGCTTAGGATCCACACAGCTAAAGTCAAGATGGTGGCCAGGCTTGGCTAGGCTTTGAGGAAGAGTCAACTCTCAGGCTCCACAGGCTATTGGTTGGACTGAGTGCCTACAGGCCTGCATTCCTCTTCTTGGAGAATATGAGCTGGGACAGGCATTCGCTCACAAGGCTTCCCCATCTCTTCCTAGGCTTTGCACAAAGCTTTCTCCAGCAAGTTCTTCTCATTGTCCTGAAGGCTCCTTCTGTTGTATCTCTGCCTCTAAGTGGAGAAAGTTAACTGATTGGAAGGGCCTGTGTGATCAGTGGGCCCATTTGGATAACCTAAGACAATCTTCCTAGTCTTAGTGTTCAAAGGCGTCAAGGTTCAATGTGTACACAGCTTGGGGTCATTCTGACTACAACAGGGGACAAACTGAATCATAACCAATGGAAACTTAAAAGCTTCCAGAGGCTCATGTTTGTGCCTTTATCTCCAAGATGTAAGAGCAGCCCTGGGATGGTGCAGTCTCACTTGGCCTCCTGTGTCCAGGCCATTCAGCACCATCTTGTGTTGTTACTATAATACCGCCTTTCCTCCACTGCACTAACACAACTTTAATCTGAGAAATATTCATCCCTAATGTTGGCCCTGTAATTTTCTACTAGGTCTGCCTGTCTTCATCAAAATTATTGCCATTTAACAGATTATGTTTAGTTCTCCTTCAGGGGAGGGGGCTCAGAAATCTTCAATCAACCTTATAGTTTTCATTACAAAGTTTAAAGTAAGAGAATTCTCATAGTTTGTAAGTTTAAGGTAAGAGAATCCCTGTAAGTATGAATACAAAGCACCCATGCAATGTATGATGCATAGATTAACTCTACTCCCTTCCTATGACCCAGGCAGACATTAGTAATCCATCACAGCACTATTCCTTTGACAATGCTCCCATAACTGGTCCTAGAGTCCCTCTTTATTTGGAATTTCTTGTACTGTGTATGATGGGTCACATTCATAGTTCCAGATTCAAGGACAGAGTAGGAGGATTACTATCTGTTTGGGATCACCATGGGCTATAAAGTGAGACTGTATCAAACAAGTGAACAGGCAAGAGTTCCAAAAGGCCACTGTCAACAGAGTGGGGTTGGCACACCTTAATATTGTCTTCTTTGAGTCAGCTTCTCAGGTAAACAGAGCTATATGTTTCATTCACTTTTTATTATTTGCATGCTTTTAAGCCATGCATGGTGGTGAACACCTTTGATACCAGCACTTGGGAGGTAGAGGCAGAAAGATCTAGACCAGCCTGGTCTACATAGAAAGTTCCAAGACAGTTCAGGGCTATATAATGAGACCCCCATCTCAAAAAAAAAGGCAAAAGTATTTATAAAAGTTTTTATTAATACTTGTATGTTTTTGAAACATGTAGTGTTTTTAGATTGAACATGAAGATTAGGTCTTCTATTTCTCTTTTTCTTTCTTTTCATTTTCTTTTTTTATTATTATTATTTTATTTTATTTTACAATACTATTCAGTTCTACATAACAGCCACAGATTCCCTTGTTCTCCCCCTTCCTGCCCCCCTCCCCTTCCCCCCAGCCTACCCCTCATTCCCACCTCCTCAAAGAATAAAATTTTTAGAATCAATCAAATATAATTTTTAAGTCCCAATATATTTTGTGGATTATAACTTCTCACTCTAACACCTGCACAAAGTTCACAAAGGCTCAACTTGGTTACAGATCCTGAACGCCATCACTTCTGAGCTCTCTGATGTGAAGGGGCCAGTTCTTTGAGGTTTTCTGAAACACCTTGAATAGTCCCAAGCATCATATAATAAACTTTATTATGACATACCTGGCTGCATTATAGGGCTGGCCCTCCCGCCTGTTAAAACATATTCCCTTTACTCCATGACAGGGAAATATTACAGTGTAGATCTCTGACTCTCATGTGGAAAGTCACACACACAGTTGCTTTCTTGGCTGCACCTTTCACAGCTGTCCAGTTTTTACTTGACCTGTCCAGCAGGCCAGGTTATTCGAGGGTCTCGAGGAGGGACCACCTGTGAATCAATGGGGGGGCGAGAGGGAAAGGAGACCAAGGCGTGAAGAAAGACAAAGCAGTCTGAGTTGCGTCAAGGCTTCACTTTATTGACTGGTGTTAGAGCTTATAAACAGGGCTTCAGGTAGGGAGGGGGAGCAGGAGTGAGGAGAGGACAAAGAAAATTCCTAAGGAGGGTCAGCAGGAGGTCGCTTTGGTCCCAGGCCCCTGCAGCTAGCTGATTTAAAGAGGTTTATTTAATCCTACATTCCTAGGTTAGACTAAAAGCCTCTTATTTACATGAGGCTTGAATAATCGTGGCAGGTAACACAAGGTTCAAGACACAGCTGTCCAGAGTCGGTCTCCAACATTTACTCTCCAGGACAGTCCACTTACATCAATGTGGGGGGCTTTTGCCATCTCAGAGTCAAGATCATGTGATCCTGCAGGGAAGGCAAGATTCTGGATGTGCATGCTTTGACACATAGCCATTTATGAGTCACTGGCTTCATTCAGAGGTGTCAGCAGAATAGTGTGCATTGATCTAAATTCACAGATTATGACCATGGAGAGATGATGAAGCCTTGTTAATTACCAGGATCAGTTTAACTCTACACTATCAAACACACTGATAAAAGCGCAGTCACCCCAAGTTCTACTTGCAAACAAATTCTTCAAAGACACAATATATTAAACCACCAACCATTCTCTGCTGCTCTCCGGCATCATTTTTTTATAAGATAACACCCTAGTCCACTGTCAATGCATCATTAAACCACACTCTTGCAAGCCAGAGTGGGTGTGTGAGGACCATTGAGCACGTTAAATTTGCCCTTATGCACCAGAATTAGATAAATATCGACACTAAATAACGTGGCAGTGATCTTCTGGGATCTCTGGTGGAGTGGTTAATAGCCCTTGGAATGTCTCATTTCCTTCTTGACATGGTGTACTCTGAATAGCTTCCCATGTGGAGTTCTGTGAAACACAAAATACAGGCAGTTTCTCACCAGCACACTCTTGCTTGCCTCCTTTCCTCCTTCAGTTTATCACTGTTAGTAATTCTGCAATTATTGTTTTAAATGCAGGAAGTAACAGATGTGTTTAAGGTATAAATGTTCATAAATTACTCACTCATCAAGGTTAAACAAATACACATATACACACATATGTATATACATATTCAATTGACCCATCCGGCAGTTTCACAATTTTAGAATTTGATTGCTAGTGCTGATAAGTATAAAGATTGTATTTAAAAATACAGATTCTTTTGAAAAGTCAGAAGACTAGCAAACTCAACTTGAATTTTTAAGTGAAGCTGGAGGAGAAAACACAAACTCTGCAGTTCCATAAAGGCAGATGGTCTAGCTCCCTAGCAATGCACACCTAAACCAGCTGGAGGCCTCTAAAATTGCTCATTACCCAGGCCAAACAAGGTCCTTGCTAGTCACAGTACGGCCCATGGACAGGCAATCTTGTCAGTCCCAGCCCAGCATTGCTAAATCATCCCTAACATTGAAAAAAACCCCGCACGACCCATGTGCCCACAAAATCATAGAATATTCATAAAGACTATGATGGACACCAGCATGGACATCCTGTTGCTGTTTCTTTAGGGTTTTCTTGCCCTCTACTATCTTGGATTTTAGTTTTACTCTATTCTCTTCTTTACTTGGTCCCTTGAATCTAACACTTGTTTTAATATTGTTTAATTCCCTACAGCTACCACTGCAGACAGTCACGGGTCATTGTCCTCCATAGACATCTACGGGACATTAATATTTAAGGATGACAAGGACATCTTCATTCTGAATTAATAATTCTATTTTAAAAAGCCAATGCTTTTTCTTTCTAGAATTAAAGGTTCTCGCCTGGCAGTGGTGGGACACGCCTTTAAGCCCAGCATTCAGGAAGCAGTGGCAGGTGGATTTCTGTGAGTTGGAGGCCAGCCCAGTCCACAAAGCAAGTTTCAGGACAGCCAGAGCTGTTACACAGAGAAACACTATCTCAAAAAAAAAAAAAAATGAAATAAAATTTAAAAAAAGAAAGATTTAAAAGATCTCTACTTTGACCAGAGGGTCAATTATATACTATGTGATACCTCTAGTAAGTGGTTTGATACCCTCTCAAAAATCATATCTACATCCTAACCCTAAGAGCATGTCCATACGATTACAATCCCAAGTGTTGCTTCTGATGTAATTAAGCTGAATATCTAGAAACAAGATGAGCCTAGAACATCTAGACCCAAATCCATTATCAATGTCCTTGTAAGAGATGCACAGAGGAAGATGTAGAGAAGATGACGGATTGTAGGAAGCCTGTAGAGATTTGAACAATGTTAGCTGGGGCGCCAGAAGCTGGAGGTGCAGAGAATGACATCTTCCTGACAGAGCACAGAGCGGCTTTACTTTCAAACTTCTGGTCTCTAAAACTCTTAGACCATAGCTGTCTGTTTGTGCTCATCTGCTTATGGCCATGTGATATGGCCACCAAAGGAATCCCAACTTGAATTTCCTATTGCATATTGTGAGTGGTATATGGTGGGAAGTGCAGGAAGTAGAGGGGTGAGGGAGACAAGAGGTCTTCACAGTAGACTCCAGTCAATGTCTGCCCCCAACATCATGGCACAGATACTACCAATGTCAGAGTGAGCTCCTCAGAAGCAAGCTGGAGAACTGTTAACCCAGACCCATGGGGCAGAAGCTACATGCTGGCCAGTTCTCTGAGTGGTCTGTGCAGAGTAAAGTCTGGGAAGTCCTTCAAGTTCCCTTAGCTTTGTGTTTTCCTGATGCCATGTTTGTGTTTACTGGGACATACCTAGAATTCCATTTTCTGCATCTAGTCTAAGTCAATGAGCCAATGTTAGTAGAAATACATTCCAGGAGAACTCTGAACAGAAGGAGGAGGAAGAAGAGGAGCAGGAGGGGGAGGAGCAGGAAGAGGAGCAGGAGGAGGAGGGGAGCAAGAGGAAGAGGAGGAAGAGAAGGAGGAGGAGGAGGGGGGAGAAGGAGGAGAAGGAGAAGAAGAAGAAGAAGAAGAAGAAGAAGAAGAAGAAGAAGAAGAAGAAGAAGAAGAAGAAGAAGAAGAAGAAGAAGAAGAAAAAGAAGGGAGAAGAAGAAGAAGGGAGAAGAAGAAGAAGAAGAAGAAGAAGAAGAAGAAGAAGAGGAAGAAGAAGAAGAAGAAGAAGAAGAAGAAGAAGAAGAAGAAGAAGAAGAAGAAGAAGAAGAAGAGGAAGAAGAAGAAGAAGAAGAAGAAGAAGGAGAAGAAGAAGAAGAAGAAGAAGAAGAAGAAGAAGAAGAAGAAGAAGAAGAAGAAGAAGAAGAAGAAGAAGAAGAAGAAGAAGAAGAAGGAGATTCCTAACAAAGGCACAAGGAATCTTCACTGGAAATTTGAAATCCTCACCTAGGACTCAAATTATAGCTTGGTAAAACTGCCCTGGGAAATTGGAATGATGCAAAGTGATTAAAGAAAGTCCAGAGCCAGTGGTGGGGAGAGGAGATGAGGAGGGACAAATGAATACATCTGCCCATCCTAAATTCGGAAATGCCAATCCTACAAAGCAATGCCTGTAATAGAAGGCTTTATTGTTTCCGGCTCATCACCAAGCTGGCACTGCCCAGCTTCCATGGATAACAGCACATCTGACAAATGGGGGAGGGGACCCATACCATCTGCAGGTTTTCATGCAATGTAGAAGAGAGTGAATTGGGAAAATCAGCAAAACCTGAATGGCTCCCTGTAAGAATGTTTGTTTGTTGGGAGGGGTGGGTGGGTGTGCATAATTGAAATAAAAATACTCATGATGTATGGGATGGAAGTTTTCTGATTCTACTTTAGCTGGATGCAGAAAAGGCAAAATGCTGAGCAAATGTCAGAAAAGAGTTGATGATGTAAGAAAACTAAAGAGAGGGCCCAGCCAGCTTGATAATCCAAAGCAAAACAACACTGAGAAGTTGGATGAGGATGCAGAAATGGCTCAGGGGGTCCAGTGCATGCTGCACAACCATGAGGACCTCAGCTAAGATCCTCAGCACCCATGCAGAAGTGGGGTGGGGAACAATGTGTGCCTGTAATCCCAGCACAGGGAAGTGGAGATCGAGGACCCTGGGGACTCACTTGCCACCTGGCCAGTCCAGCTAATCAGTAAGCTCCAGGTCAGCCAATCAGAGACAGTGTCTTAAAAAGTAGGTAGAAATTAATGAAAACAGATGTGTAGAACACTGCCTCCATAAATACATAAATGGGCATGAACACCCACACACTCAAACACCTCACATCATACATCACACTCAAGTATATAACAAAGACATGGTAGATGGAGATGTACAATTAATAGAAAGGATTTGAATTCTTATGATGAGTCTCCTTCATGGTATCTCACTATTAGGTCTCATCAAAGTCAGAGTAGATATCACTGTTTTATAAATAAAGAAATTAAGATGCAGAGAGGTATTGACCAGGATATACAAGAAAAGATTGTTGATGAAGTCATGTGTTGACACATAACCACAATGGGAGACTGGGCATGAAAATCATCACTAATTTATCTTTGAGGTATTGAGGTACCATTGATAACACAGTTCAAGGGCACTGTATTATTCAGAAGATTCCTAATGGACTCTATATTCTAGTAAGGGATATTATAGGTTTAAATGAACAAAGGGATTATTACAAAGGCTTTTAATACCTTAGGCACTTGGGAATTAACATGAGCCTAGAAACATGTAAATGGAGAAAGCTCTTAAAACTGGTTGTAGAAAATGCTCTGTTCCACCTAATTGAATCCCACTCATTTAACCAACCGCTTGCATTGAGGGCCTATATTGGTCAGTCCTTGCAGATATCAAGGACACAGGTAGATTTGACAAGGTCTTCAGTCTCAAGGGCTCCACTCCCTTTAGCTGGCTAGCCAGGATTGAAAAGTGTTGCCACAGTAATAAGAAGCTCAAAGCTCCTCATAGGAAGACCAAGAACCAACTACATCACTCCCTTGAGGATTCAGACACCTAGAAGAACAGAACTTTTATCCACTTGCTACAAAGGACAAATACTGAGGGATACAAATGAAAAAAATAAAGAATAAGCCATGGGATATGACTCTACCAACAGATCAGGAATTTTAAACTTCAACCCCCCCTTTCATCCTCAGTGACCACTTCCTCCAGAAGGCCCTCATCCCAGAGGATCCATAACCTTCCCAAAACAGTGCCACTAGCTGCAAACAGAATGTTCAAATGCATGAGCCTATGGGGGACAATTTACTTCCACATCATGACAGAAACTATCTCATCTATGTCCTAAGCCCCTACACTTCCAGTCTGAATAGCACAAGTTCCTGTCATTATTTGGCTAGTAGTTCCCTTTGGGTAAGCAATAACCTTGGTTGCTCTATAACTATTCTCCCTTTATGCATCCTGGCCTAACTTGGATCCATTTTTCACACTGAAGCCCAAAGGCCTTTTCCAGCATGTAAATCAGACCATTACTCCATCTCTCTTTGTTTGAGATCCATGTCTTCTTATTGCTCATAAAAGAGTATGGAGCCCATCCAATCACCAGAGTAAGTCAGCTGAGGCACTCTCTCAACCATTGCCAGTAGTCTATAGTGGAAGTATCTTTGTGGATTTCTGGGGATGGCCAAACACCCTAAATGTCATGATAGAACTCTCATCCAGTGACTGATGGAAGCAGATGCAGAGATCCATGGCCAAACCTCAGGTGGAGCTTCAGGAGTCCAACTGACAAGACAGAGGAGGGATTATATGAGCAAGAGATATCTCGATTTCCATGATTGGAAAAAGCACAGGGACAAATAGCCAAACTAGCGGAAACACATGAACTGTGAACCAATAGCTGAGGAGCCCCCGTAGAACCAGACCAGGCCCTCTGGATAAGTGAGACAGCTGATGAGCTTGAATTGTTTAGGAAGCTGCCAGTCAGTGGAACCAGGACCTGTCCTTGGTGCATGAACTGGCTTTTTTGGAACCCAGAGCCTATGCTGAGACACTTTGCTCAGCCTTGGTGCAGGGAAGAGTGGACTGGACCTGCCTCAACTGAATCTACCAGGCTGGGCTGAATCCCCAGGGGAGATCTTGCCTTGGAGGAGGTGGGAATCGGGGGAGGACTGGGGGGGATGACTGGGAGGTGGGAGGAGGGAGGACAGGAGAATCCGTGGCTGATATGTAAAATTAAATTAATTAAAAAATAAAAATATTTATTTAAAAGAAAAGAGTATGGAGCCCTTCAAACAGCCTGCAAAGCTGCTTCATCCTGATGCTGAGCCTCTCTCCAGCATCCCTCCCTACTTCCATTTTCCAGCTGTTGTGACACTTGTGCAGTTCTAGGATCTATGCAGGTGTCTTAGTTGGGGGTGTTATTGCCGTGAAGAGACACCACAACCACAGAAACTCTTATGAAGAAAACACTTAATTGGGGTGGATCACTTCTGGTTTCAAAGGTTCAGTCCATTATCATCATGATGGAGGAGAGCATGGAGGCCTGCAGGCAGAGGAGGTGCTGGAGCTGAGAGTCCCACATCTTGCAGGTAACAAGAAGTCAACTGAGATACTGGGCGGTATCTTGAGCATAAGAAACCTCAAAGCCTGGCCCAACAGTGACACATTTCCTATAACAAGGCAATATGCACTCAAACAAAGCTACACTTCCTAATAATGCCACTCTTTATGAGCTAATAGGGATCAAATACATTCAGACTACCATAGCAGGCTTCTGGCTATTGAACTCCTCCAGAGCACAGTGTCTTCACTGCCAAGGTCTGCACATTTCCCCATACACTAACTTCTCACCTTGCACATTGCAAGGGAGGATCCGGTGTTACTCACCCTTAAAATACGTTTCTGAAAATAAAAATCTGATGCTTTTTTATAACAAGAAAGTACATAGCGTATTCACATCTCTGATTCTAGCTCTGGATTTAAACATTTTTTTTTTCAAAATAACACATTCTGGTCGTATTCAATAGTCTCTCATCTCTCACTCCAATCCCTACCAACTCTGTCCTCTGCTCTGAAATTACCCTTCCCACTAACACATCCTTTTGTGTTGTGACCCCATAAGTTTAACTAGAGTTTCTACATGAATATGGCTGTAGAGCCAGCCACATAAGTGATTCCCCAGTGGCTGAGGTTAAAACTTTAATTAGCTGTCTAAATTTGATCTCAAATTTTACACAGGTAAAGGCTGGTAAGAAAATGGTATCTACTCACATAATTATTGCCAGAGACTATAGTGCACAAACAACATTTTCTGTGTTTTTATCATCAAGTTCATTCTCTATAGTTACATACTTTTTCTTTACTTTCCCTTTTTTTCTTCTCTCAGCTTTCTGTAGTTCTTTGGTGGTAAACCCCGTTTTACATGTCTGGCAGTTCTCAGAAGGAATGATCAACTTAGGGATCCATGTCTTGCTTTAATCAAGATAAAAATGTCAATTTTCTATTTTGATATTCCCTCTTTTTCCTTTCTTCCAGGCTTTCCTTTCTTATCATTGTGTAGGTAAGACATTGACCCTTAGTAGAAACCTATTTAGAGCATGAATAACTACTTCTTCTGCAGAGATCAGTTACTGAATGCTTTATTCTTTGTGGGTCATATGATTGACAGCAGCCATGGGTCTGTCTTAGCTGATGTTCTATTGCTGTGAAGAGACACCATGACCAGAGCAACCCTTATAAAGGAAAGCATTTAACTGTGCTGGCTTACAGTTCAGAGGTTTAGAAAGTTATCATGGCAGTGATCACAAGGGCATGCAGGCAGACCTAGTGCTGGAGAGGAAGCTGAGAGTTCTGCATCTGGATCCACAGGCAGCAGGAAGAATGAGACATTAGGCCTGGCTTGAGCTTCTGAAACTCAAAGCCTACCCCCCAAGGACACATTTCCTCCAACATGGTCACAATTCCAACATGACCACACCTCTTAATAGTGCCACTTCCTGATGACCAAGCATTTAAGTCTATTAGCCTGGGCGGGTATTCTTATTCAGACCACCACAGGGTTCATGTGAAAAATAGGTGTGGGTGTTTTAACGACACTGCTCAGCAAAACAAGCAGTAGACTGAATTTGGCAATACCGTGGTTTGCATGAGTATGAAATAGCTTTGAACAAAGTCTTCTGCGCTGTCTGACTCTAGCCCTTCATTGACTTTAAGATGATTATATCTGAGACTCTTAAATATTGACAGCAATGCAAATTAACCTATGTCCATAGACATGAATACTCTGATTCATAGATCTTTGGCTAGCTTGTTCTCTGACTCTTCATAAAAAAAACTTATGTTGTATGATCGGTTTGTCAGTTAATTACAATATCCATTTCCTCTATATAAGTTGGTCTTTCTTTTCTTTTCTTAAACCAGTTGAAACATTTTACATGTTCCCTCATTGATGGTGAGTCAAGGCAAATCATTAGCATGTGTTCGCTTTATCTCTGTATGAAATTGTCCATATGGTAAATCTGTATGATTATCTTTTTAAATTGCCATTGACCCTAATATTCCTATGTGGGGCTTTTTCACTCTTCATTTCCCCTCATTGGTCAATCACAATCTTAGATGTCTTTGCCCTATATTGTGGTCACTTCCCAGACATCTGTTGAACAGGCACTCTCTTTTAAGCAATGCCTAACCTACACTTCAACCATTTACTGAGCATTTGGATGAGAATGAACTCCACAGGCTGAGACACTCAACACTTGGTCCCTAGTTAGTGGTGCTGTTTGCAGAAACTCAGGATGCTTCTTGCTAGAGAAACATCACTGGGGAGCAGGATTTGAGAGCATACAGCCTCACCTCACTTTCAGTTCACTCTCTGCTTCCTGTTCTTGAGACCATGCCTCCCCTGGAACCATAAGCCAGAATAAATCCTGTGCTCTATGAGTTGCTTTGGTCATGGTGTTTTGAAACAGCAACAAAAGAGTGACAAATATATCCTTTGTTTGGATCCTTGTGTTTCTCATTTATAGGCTTCTACTGGGAATCTACATCTCATGGCTTACCTATTTGAGTTTCTTGTACACAGCATGAGAAAATGAGCTCTGCAAGAGAGAGGCTTTGTAAAAAGGACGAGACTCGAGGGTAGAGTCTGCCTTGATCCTGCTTTCCCCAGGAGTCTAGCTGTTATACTTGCTTAATTTGCAGCTTCCTTGGCACTACATAATTTCTGGAGTTGGTTTAAGCCACTGATTTAACACATGTTATAATGTTATATTACTGTGTGTATATACTAGCAAAATGAGCTAGTTTATTTCATATTTCCCTCTAACACACACACACACACACACACACACACACACACACACACACACACACACACTTTTCTCTATGTCTCCATCAAATTTGAGTCTCTATGTTAGCATTACTCTTTCAGAAGAAATATGTGACTCAAGGTCTGTGTAACTCAAGAGGGTATCCCATATTCAGCCTCTGAGTTGGAAAGATTTTCCTCAATTCTTATTCCAAAGCCTAAACTTTTTTTTTTTAATCATATCTGCTAGGTCTTCAGGCCCTGCAGCAATTAACAGTGTCCCTACCTCCTGATCCCCTAGCTTAAATGCAAGCTCCTACTTACTGGCTCTACCTGCCAGCATCCAGACCAGGAACTGACTTAAGAAAATATCTACCTTGTCTGGCCTTTCCCATTTGCTATTCCATCTGTCATTGCTTCTGGAGCTAAAGGATTAAACCAAACCATGAAGATTCAACTCTATCTTAGTCACAATTGAGTCCATTATTCATACTACATAACCACAATTCATGTTAATGTTAGACATCAAAGAAAATTAAAGGTTGTAATCAATGTCTACTGAATTTGACAGGAAAATCTTAAGATATAAATAGAAATTATTCAAAATGTCTGAGAAATATATGCATAATTAATTTCAAAAATAACTTTTAGAATAATCAATGAATAGTTCACTAACAATAGCTACAAACTAATAAGGGACCTATAGCCACTTCCACAATGTACTACTTTAAATACTCTGACATCACTCCAAAAATAGTTTTAACCTTGCACTCCTTCTAGAACCTTCCAGTTCTAAAATCAGCACAGTATTCCAAGGTACACACCTGAGCTACTCCATCCACCACTTATTAAGAAGATAATATCTTAATTTAAAGGTGGTACATACAGAGAGACAGAAAATTGAGTGCCTAATGAGTTTGTAATGATTCCTTTCAATTGAGATGAGCTCATCTGCACTATCTGGCATCTATACAAAGAGCAAAGTTTGAATTAGGTCCTCAGAGCCTATGGATGCATAGAAGAAGCAGACATTTCTACACTGAATTGTCCAGGGATACCTGGACAATTTCTTTGGCTTACTTTTTCAGCAGAACACAGGATCTCAGAAGCCCTAGATTATAAATATGGTCATGTTAGTACCAGTAATCTCAGCACTGCATGGGCTAAGGAAGGGCAATAACTATGAGACCAAGTCTAGCCTGGGCTACACTATAAATTCCAGGCCAACCTAGGCTCCACAGTGAGACCTAGTCTTGAAAAAAACCCATAAATAAATGAGGAAAATCAATTAGGTTAGCAATAATGAAGGAAAATTTGAGTTCTAGAAAATAGTAGTCAATACATGGGGACATATTTGGTTACCACAACATATGTCTCCTGCCTCCTGAAGGTAGAGGCCCAGATTCTTGCAAGATATACTCCACAATATATTAAAATACAGTTCTGAGAGCTTTCTAAATAGCTCAGTGAATTCCTATGTCTAGGAAGTTCTTATCATTATCCCATGGTTCAGATGAGAAGCATAAGACCTAGTCATCTCCTGAAGCCACAGAGTTAACAATGGACGGATGATCTGGGTTAGTGTGAACCACCCTGCAGTTTTCTCTGGTGGCTGACCTTGGGAGGAAGGCTTTGAGGCTGTTTTCTCTGGAACATCTATCTATTCCTTCCAGGTGTCTCTGCCACAGTAAGCTCACACACTCACCAGAAGCAGTAAACTCTGGTGAAGAAACATCATCAGGTAAAGAGGGTTCGCATCAAACCAGCTGCAATGAATTCCGATGAGAAGAGTAAATATATAAAACCACATTTTCCCCCTCAAAAAACAATTTCCAGGGCTCTACCAGGTGCGGCTGCAGATAAATCAGGGTCTCAGGAATGCCACCCTGCATAGGATGACACCAGGTGCACAGAGCCACAGCCTCAGCCTAGGGAGGATTCTCACCGCCAAGCTGAACATTTCGTGTGATTCCTGATTCCTGCTGGCTGGGTTTCACTGCAGCATCCTGGGATGCTCAGAAAACACAACACACACACAGACTCATCTGGGACCAGGGTCAGAAGAACATTGCCATCCAGGTTGCAACATGCAAATGTCTTCTTCCCATTTGGCATTCTGCAGACACAGAGTGAAAATATAATAATAATACTAAGTTGGAGAAATGAGAAAGAAGAAGGGCCATTTATGCTTCACAAAGCCCTGTTGGTTATTGCCATGTTTTAAACTGTGAGTTGCAAACACAAGCTGCTCTTAAACAAGAACAAAAAGCAAAGCAGATGGTTTCCTTTCGCATTTTGTGAAACTTTTCCTGAATGGAGCGTATGTTCCCTTCGGCCCAGCTGGCGTTCTCTGTGGAAATCACCCATTTGGGTGACTCTGAGCTCTGGGCTTTTTTTCTTTTCTGACCTGTCATTTTGAGAAAAAGAATTTTGTACCTTCCCCCTGACACCTCGTCTTAAATGTCATCATACCTAGAAATGAGAGAGAGAAAAAAGAACTGTCAAAATATTTAACCAAATTTCACCTGCTGGGCACACTACGCAGAGAAGCTTGATTGGACATTAGGTGGGTGCCAGCATAATCTTATTATTACTATTATTATTACAATGTGTATTTCCAACAAAAAATGTTTCTTGAAAATCAATTGTTCTCTCAATATTTGACATAGTCAAAAGTACATGAGATTTGCATTGGTAAAGAGTTGGATTCAAAGTCTAGCTTAGCCACTTACTAAATAATTATTACCCTGGGGAAAGTTATTTAAATTTTATTTCAAAATATTTAGTTGCTATGATCCTCAGGGGTTTTATTTATAGCAAAGTAAAGACAGTAACATTTGTATTGGGAGGGAGAATTATGAAGAGAAACAAAATAAACTTACTGGGGCCACTATCAACATTGACTATTCTGAAATTTCCACACATTGTTTAAGCCTTAATTATGCACTTCTGTAAGATTCAGATCTTGAGACAGCCAAACCAACATCAGTTTTCTAGCCTATCAGGAATTCAGAAATTTTGACCTACTAAATTGAGTTAAAACAAGACCTCCAAATAGTTTTTTTTTTAAACTGTGGTTCAATGTGAGCTGTTGCATGAAATTTTGTCTCACTTACAAACCAAAAGAGATCAATAGCTCTCACTTCACAGCTTTCTTCAGAGATGAGAGAAGACAGTATAAAATTTGTATAGCATTTTGTGAAGTATCCAGGACATTTTTAGTTCCAAATAAATAGACTCATTACAAGGCATACTTTTATTAGTACTGTCAATTTAAAGTTGCAGTAAGAACACTTCGAAAGGTCTTCAGAGTCTCTCAATTGTCTACATTGTGTTAACACAGTTCTCCGCAGACAGTGACTGCCATTGTGGCTTAGGTGGACAGCAGCTGCTTTTGCCTCACTATGCAAGCTGCCAAGGAAGAAAGCAATTAAAAGTCCTACCGGATATAAAACCATCCCCAATGGTACAACAGTGGGATTTAAACCTTGGAAATAACAAATAACTGTCTAATTGGCCTCAAGGCCTGATCAGTGGGAGGGAACTCATACCTGGTGCTGTAACTACCCAACTACTTGGAGGTGAGGTCATGGACTCTAGAGGAGAACCTATTGCTGTCATTCTTCTAGACCAGTGTAAGTCCCAACTGCATTCTGAATACTTACCTTTATGCCTGGAGATAAGTTTAGTTCTCAACATTTACCAAAGAAGCTTCTTTTGATAACAGATGGAGACCATTACAGAAAGCCACAGTGAGCCAAAATGAAGAGAACAGCTGATTGTGGGATAACCAAGCCCAGCTGACACCCACTCTAACACAACCCCTCTACTTTAGGCTCAGGGAACAGTCTCACAAGAGGGGGCAGAAAGACTAAGAACCAAAGGCTCCAGAACTTAAGGAGTAAGTGTAAGTGCTGTGAGATAGTGTCTCCTATGATTGACAGGAAGCTACACCCATGACACCTTAACGATATGGCTACCTACACCTGAATAATGAGAATAACAGTTGACATCTCAATAAGGGTAGGGAAAAAAAAATCTCACAAGGCCCCACCCTAGATGAAGAGCTGTAGGCAACTATTGGTTAGAGGGAAAAACAATTTTCTCCATAGATAAGGCCCCTAACCACTTCAGAGCAGCATTAAATGATTAATATATTATTAATGATTTAAGAGAGTATTAAATGATTAAATATATTATTTAATATATTTATATTATATATTAATTATATAATAACTAAAGTAGAAGAGGTCATGAAGGTGATGAGGACATAGGAGGAAGTGAATGGGGAGATGGTGAAGTAGAGATGATAGAATTACAGTACTCATGCATGTAAGTCTAGAAAATAGTAAAATTAATGTAAACAAAAAAAAGTTTTTCTCTGCTTATCGTTTCAATTCTTCCTGTGCCTTAACTGACTGAGGAAGAGAAAGGTGCAAAGTTTCTAATGAGTTTTACTTTATGGCCAGATACATCTGTTAACAAAGCCTGCACTGCACTCAGTGTGGTGGTTAGTTTTTTATTACTATGGCAGATTCCTGTATTTTAGGGAGTATGTTGGACTCTCTTGACCAAATAAAATGGATGTTTTCCATGCCTGGTACTGGGGTTTGTGTTACATAGTCCATGGCTCTTAAGTAGACAGAGCATTAGCAAGAGAAGCAGCATAACTTCATCTAAATGTGTGTGTGTGTTACATATATATTTAATATATATATATATATATATATATATATATATATATATTAAATGTTGTCACTGCTACTTCTCTTTCCTCCTATATTGACCTCCTCACCCTCCCCAATTACTAAACCCCTCCCCATTTTCCCCATTCCCTTTCATATCACCTGAACCTTGCTATTCCCTTCTTTATCCCTCTACCATGGTCCCTGTTTACCTTTCTGGTTTCTGTAATTAATCCATATTGTACACTCATATCTAAAGATTTGGAGGTAGCAATCACAGATGGGAGAGAACACACAGCATTTGTTTTTCTGGGTCTGAATTTTGTTAATATTATCTTTTCTAGTTTCATCCATTTACCTGCAAAGTTCATAATTTAATTTTTCTTTATCGCTGAGTAGTATTCCCTGGTGTAAATATACCCCATTTTCATTATCCATTCATCGGTTGAAAGACATTGGGTTGTTTCACGATGAGGGTTTGTGCTCATCTCACATTTTCTTTTTTATTTGGTTCATGATCCTAGCCCAGGGATGGTGCCACCTACAAGTGGCTCTTCCTGCCTCAATTAACCTAACCAAAATAATCTGACAGAACATGCTCAGAGGTATCTCCCAGGTGATTCTACATCTCATCAAGTTGGCAGTTAAGGTTAACCATAAAACTTGCTCAATGTTGGGGTGAGAGCTTTACACTACAAGAAGATGTGAATATTGGGGATCTAAAGAGGCTATGTGGGATGTCAGACACCATATTCTCTTGGCCAATTTTCTATGCTAACATAGAGAATAAGTGGATAAGGATGGAGAACAAAGCAATTTTTCTTCTGTGATTTCATAGTCACACCAATAACCTGATGCCCAGTCAGTCTCTCCTTCTTTCAGGAAGTGTCTTTACCAAGATATACCTTTATTTATTTTTATTTTATGTTTGTTTCTGTGTGTATGTGCACCGTGTGTGTGTGTGTGTGTGTGTGTGTGTGTGTGTGTGTGTGTGTGTGTGTGTGTGTGTGTGTGGTGCCTGCAGAAGCCAGAAAAGGCCACTGGATTCCCTAGAACTAGAATTTTAAACAGTGTGTGAGTTGCCATATGAGCACTAAGAATGGAATCCGGGTCCTCTGCAAGGACAGCCAGTGCTCCTAACTGCTGAGCCTTCTCTCCGGTCCTGACAGTCCACAGTTTAATCGTCCTTTTTAGTGATGCTGGCGTCATTCTCACCTCCCTGGCTTTGCAGGTGTTATGTCACTCAATTTTCATCTCACAGGCACTTGTCACCTGGATGGCAAAGGCTGTGTAAAATAATTTCTTAAATAGATACTTATATTGAGAATTTTTATGATATTCACCCAAACTCCACATTAGCTCCTCCCAGATCCACCCCCTAACTTCATGTCCTCTTTTATTTAATCACTCACTATTATAGTGTGGAGTAGGGAGGGGTTAGCTGTACTCAGTGGATGGCCCCACTGAACACCCAAGAGTATTCAGATGTCACAAAGATAGGTGAGTTATTAAAATTAATTCATTTTCTAATTATTTGAAATTTCACACATGCTAAAAATATAGCAGGCATTCATAATGATCAAAGTTTAAATTATTAACATATAAGTATCATGCAAAAATAGTGCTCATTGAGTTCACTGGCTGATTTACTCAAATTCTATAGAATGGTAACAAAATTTTGAGGTCTATGGCTGATTTTTATTTTCTCAAGCTCAGTAGTAACCTTGTGGAAACAACCTTAGGAAAGTAGATCATTATATTTTAAGACATATTTATATTTGCCCTTATTTTATATATATTCATGTGTATGTGTCTATCTGTAGGAGAGTATGTGTAAATAAGTGCAGTACCCAAGGAGGCTATACTCCTGGATCTGGAGTCACAGGTGGTTCTGAGCTGCCCAGAGGGATATATGGAACAGAACTCAGTTTCTCTGGAAAAGTGGGAAATGATTTTAGCTGCTGATCCATCTCTACATCCTTGAAAATTATCTCTATATCCTCTAAAGCATGTTCTCAACATTATAACATTTAGCAAACTGCAGTTGATGACAATCTAGCTAATTATACTCATCAGCAAAAATAAATAAATAAATAAACAATTCACAAGAAGTTGTATTTAGTGAACAACAGTATACAACAACAACAAAATTCAGATTATGTATTCAAAAACTAGGCAACCAACACACACACTGAAGTTAGTGTTCCATTAGCCCCCAAAGCATAGACCTTTCAAAGGCATAGCCTGGACACAAAGCTTTCTAGAAGAGCCATAGGCCATCAGGTTACAGTTTAATCTCCTCTAGCACACACAAGATAATTCAAAGGACTGTCCATAACGAACCTCTGATCACTTGCCTTGAATCTCTTGAACTTGCCTGTCTCTTTGCTAGAATGTTCTTCCCATTTGCAGAGCTTGAGGCTTTCCCTCTGTCAGAACTCTGCTCAGGTGACCCCTTCCCTGATCAGTCCTGAACCTCCCACCCAAGCGTGGTGTCTCTCAACTGTGCCTGATCCCTCTTCCTTTTTGTCCTAGTCTGTATCATCTTCTTGAACATCGTGCAGCTTAATAATTTTTCTGAGTATCATGTGTCTTCCTTCCCCAAAGTAACTGGAGCGATGCCTGGAATATACTGGATGCTAAGTATGGATGTTTTTAATGAATGAATTGGAATGCTGTTTTCCATGATAGGAATTGAACAACAAAGGAATCACCTTCCCTGCTGAGTACAAAAGCTAAGTAGATACTATGTTACAAAGGCCAACTTTCCCAAGAATTCCAACTCACTTTGGCTTCTCTTTTTACTTGAGGAGTTTATAAGCCAGTAGACAAAACCAAGATACCATAATTAGAAAAATCTAATATAAAACATTTTTTCAACTTGATTTCCTAAATTCACCAAAGCCAGAGTAGAGACCTAAATCCACCTTATGAATCACCTCAGTTCAGGTCATTTACATTTCATGAAAACAATGGTTTGAGTGACTGGGATTCAATGGCTGAAATCAATACCCAACATAATCAAGGAACAACACAGTTATTTCACTACAAAGGTACAATAATTTTTCCAAAGTTCTAAGTGATGGCAGGTATTTTGATTATTTTCTTTTTAATTTAATTTTTTTCTTTTTTACTTGAACTCACTACTCCACAATATAACTGAGATTTGTTTTCTAAATGAGGGTGTTTTCTCAAAATTTATTTCTGTCTTTGTCCCCAGAATGGTAATTTTGTGAGCCATAAAGGCCTATATATTCTGAAAAAATAATAAAATAATAATAATAATATAACTTAGTAATAAAATATTAATGTTTTATAAGTGTTTATTGTGCTGTTAAATCAAATGATCCCATACATGGCCAAAGTAAACAACATATATTCTGCCAAGAAAGAAGTAGTAAGTCAAATATCTGGTTATTGAACAGTAGTTTCTCTATTTTCAACCCATGTAGTGTCCTCCATTCCCAAGTAAATCTCTGAAAGAAAGTTTGAAGTACAGGGCAAAAATGAAAGAAAATATTTTCTGACAGAAAGGCTTGCATTATAATTGTATAATTACCAAAGCCTAGAAGTCACAAATTACAGCTCATAGTTGTATTTAGCATCTCTATACTTTCATTCATGTTAAAACCTAATTAATTATCCCAAGGAGTGTGCTCCTTGGAAGACCATGATTAACCACTTGCATTAAAATTCTAAACCCCTTCCACCCAACAGAAGCAACATACATGCAATTAAGTGACTATATTCAAAGCCCTGTGATTCTAGAAGTTGACATATCGTCCCAATAATTTACAGCAAATTGGTGAGGAACTTCTTTTCTGTCACTTCTGGGATGGCCTTTTACTTTGCCTGTCAGTGAGTGGAGAAGAGAAAGGCAGTATTCTGCAGTGTACACTTATTTAAAAAAAATGATTCAGTGCATAAAAGTCCCTAAAGACTTATTATTATATAGAAAGTCTCTGCTAAATGTAGTCATGGAGGGTATGCCCAATAATCTAAGCTCTTCCACCACTAATTCAGTTCAGTGAATAGTTTTGAAATTCCACTAATACCATTTCACAGTCTTAACGTTGTTTTCTGTTCAATGAATGGTATAGATTTGTTAGAATACTGTTGTTCACAAAAATGGTAGTGCTGTTACAGATGACATTAGCCTTGATGTTACCCTTGGCTACACATCCTCCTATGATGTAGGGAAACATGGGTGACATAATAAGAACGGTGACCCTGAAGCTTGAGAGCATGCTAGATGGAAGCCAAAAAGACCCTGCACCCTCATGATTAAGCCTTGTCTAATTGCCTTCCCTTGAGTATATAGAACACACAACTTGTTTCTAACCAGTAAAATGTGGAGCATATGGTAAGAAATCTTTTCTGTGATCACAATAACATGACAATGTGTGGCATTCTGCTTACAGAGTGTCTTACTGGTTCTAATGAAGCAGGGTGCCATATTGTATGGTGATATTTTATTTGTACTGAAAAGTGATTTTAATTTTATGTTAATAAATAAAGTTGCCCTGGGGTCAGAGCTATTAGAGCCATAGCAAGAGCGTGGTGGTTAGAAGAGCTAGGTAGATTTCTGTGTGTTCAGGGATACAGCCAGTATTGGAGACATACACCTTTAAGACCTGGAGGGTGGTACTTACAGGCAGTGATAAGGCAGTCATGTGGTTGGGTTTACAACCAATGAGAAGGCAGAACAGAAAGACTATTTAAAGACAGACAAACAGGAAGAAGCTCTCTCTCGGGGAAGCTAGGAGCACTGCAGGAGGTAAGATTTTATCTCTGAGCTCTGACCTCTCGGCTTTCTCTTTTACATTGGCTCTGTGTTTCTTATTTTAAAAAGACGATTGGTTACATCTACAATATTGGAAAAGCTTGGTGAGGCCAAGAATTGGGGGTTGCATGCAGATAAAAGCAAGAAAGAATATTGGGAGTTCTATCCAATTGTTTGTGGGGGACTGAGTAATGTACACAACCTCTGAAAGAGCTTGCAAGTGACCCCTTCGGCTGACGAGTCTTGGTTGAGATTGCAGACCCAGGTAACCCCTTGATTGAAGCTCTGTGAAGAATTCTGGCTTCCAGAATTGACCCAACCTTGCCTAAACCATTGACACTGAGATGATAAATGTGTGTCAAGGCTACTTGGTAAGTAGAAATAGAAGACCAATCAGAGACTGGCATTTCACTGAATCCCTTGAAAAGTCTATCCTTATTTACTAAAACAAAGCAATGAAGATTGCAATGGAAACAGATCCTTCATGGTACACTACTTTCTGTCCTTGTGGGGTGACAAGAAGAAAGAGCTTGAATCAAGGAAAGCAAAAGTTATGCAAACTCGGGGGATGGCATTGTGGGTGAGGGGACTGAGTAGATTATAAAGAAAAAAGAACACTCCTACTCTTTTGCTCTATCACATGACTTCTATTCTATCATTAACCTGAAATTGCAACATAGAACCCATTTATTTCATTGCAATTTTCTCAAGTAACTCACACATACTCAGGAAGCAACGTTTTTGACTTGAGCCTGTGTAATAAAACCACATCACCAGTTTTTCATGAGATTTTATTGACTTAGTACAATGGTCTTAGATTTTAGACTAACTTAAAATGTGAGTTTGAAACGGATATGACGCTGCTAGCTTTCTATTCATTCAATAAGATTCTAAAAGCCTCCAACATAACATTGAAACTGTGCTGTAGAGCATAATAATTTTATGAATTTTTTCAGAAAAAAATAAAAGAAAAGCGCCTCTCAAGGCAAATAACCATTATTGAAAGTCAGTAATTTGGAGTTATAATAGATCTACCAATAATTTTGTTATTCTGTTATGAAGCATCATAAATTGTGCCCCACATACAGGCTGATTTTAGGAACTGATGTACTGTACATGTGCAATGAGAAGAAATAGTTTGTTCCATTTGGCATCCCCGATGATGATGATGGTCTGCCTCATCTGCTAGTGATAACTAATACCCAAGTTGCTGCAGAAACTGTGGATACAGTCACTAGATAAAACACAAGACGCTAAGTCCATCTTGGATATTATATGAACAGTGTGTTTGGTTGTTTGAAAGAAAATGGCCCCCAAAGAGAGTGGCACTATTAGGAGGTGTGGCCTTGTTGAAGGAAGTGTGTCACTGTGGGGGCAGGCTTTGAGGTCTCTTTTTCTCGTTTCCCTCACTGTGACAACCAGGAGCCTTCCTGTTGCCTCTGAGTCAAGATTGAGGGCTCTCAGCTCCACCACACATCTGCCTGCATTCCTCCATGCTCCCCATCCTGATGATAATATACTGAACTTCTGAAACTGTAAGTGAGCCACCTCAATCAAATGTCTCTACTTACAAGAATTGCCATGGTCATGGTGTCTCTTCACAACAATAAAAAACTCTAAGTAATACACAGTGGGTTATCTGTTTAGTATAGATCCATCCCATTCATAATGAAGATAGTGCATGGATGAATTACATGCTTATATTTTAATTATTAATCACTGGTTACTCTAAATTTAATTGGTAAAGTTGTACTTTATTTACTATCACTAGTAATGTTCAGTCTAGGTTAAGTGACTCAGGAAAGGTAAAGACTGACTTTTATGATGATTTCAAACTAGATTGGAGTTTGAAAAGAAGTATGTGGAAATGGAAATTTTCTTTTCACAGCTAATTCTCACAGTATAGACATCATCTCTCTAATATCCACACCTAGAACTCACTTATCAGAAATTCATGTCTCCATTAAAGACATAAGATTCTCTCCTTAGGGGTTTACAATTTTTTAATCTGGCAACTGGATTCAGGAAATACAGTGACCTTGCCTTTCTTAATGTTGGACTGACTTCTGGGTCAGAGACGGGACAGCTTGAGTGTCTTCTCTTTCATCTCCCCACATTTTCTGTTTTGTTTCCAACCAAAGATGCTCTTTGGAATTTACTTGTGCCTAACTTTCCATCCCAAACACACTTTCTTTTGAAGACTCAAGCAGCTTTCCTACATCTAAGGTTCCCACCCAACCCGGCAAGAAAAAGTGGTGGCTAATCAGTGAAAAAGCTCAGATATTTGAAGCTTCAGGCACTTGTGACGGTTGTGCTTCCCTGTCAATTTAAGTGGGTTTAGAATCACCCAGGAGACACACCTGTTGGTTTAACTAAAGAAGGCGGCATATATTCATGGGTCAGGACCTCAGGTTAAAGAGAGACAGACAGAAAGAGAGAGGGAGACTCAGAGAGAGAGAGAGAGAGAGAGAGAGAGAGAGAGAGAGAGAGAGAGAGAGAGAGAGAGAAATATGAGCACCAGCAGTCACTCCTCTCATCTTCCTCACAGTGAAGACAATTTTCCCAGCTTTCCCATCCCCACCTCCATGCCTTCTGCATCATGATAGACTGTATCTCCTCAAACTGAGTCTACATAATAAACCCTTCTTCACCAAGAAGCTTTCATCAGACATTTTGTCACAGAAACCGAAAAAAGAACTAATTGAGCATCTGTAACCCCAAACTCAAGTTTAATCTTCATTCTCTTTAAGGAGCATTAAAACAAACAATAAAAACTGCTTATAGCCATCACGAGCACAGTGGGACTTTTACCTCAGAGTATTTAAAAGGGATTGGGAACATGTTAAAAATTACCAACATGCTTATATACAACTCAAGTTTATTATCCTGCTACCTTGCCATCTAAAATTACCTCAAATCTGTGGTCTTCCCTGTAAGAACCAAGACTCAAACCCAGTGTGTTTCTTCTACAGATGGAGAAGTACATTCTGAGAAGGGATAAGACCCTGGCCAAGTCATAGAACAAAAAGGACCATTTTCAAAAAGATGCTTTCGCATCCATATGTCATTGACTGTCACCTAAGGGAAAATGAGGGTTCCATGGCATTGTTACATCTTCCTTCCTGTAGAAAAGGCAGCAGAGGGCAGAGATGTGCATTTCCTAAGTTCAGTAAGGAAACAACTAAAGGTCTCAGTTGGAAGAGGGCAGGCCACTGAGATTATGAAACTTTCCTCTTTTCATGCATTTGAGAACAGTGTCCACTAAAAGGAAAGGCCTTCTCTGAGTCTATGACTTGGAATGCTAAGCTGGAGCTGCAGACTTCTTTCTGCTGAGCATCCTGCCTTACTGATAACATGAAGGGCACGTCTCATTTTCCATCTCTGCTTTTCCAGTCAGTTCTTCTGCAAATTCCACTTACTGAGCCTGGGGGCTCCCCAGGGCTGCTCACTAAAGGTGCAGAATCTCAGGAGACAAGGTCCTTCCACCTGCATTTTTAACAAGGCAATTTCTGATACATACTCAGTCTTGATAACCCCTGCCCCAAGCATAATTGAGTCTGTCATTCATTCCTCTATTGACTATATTCTGAGTCCATGGTGTGAGCTGAACTGTGCTAAGCACTGTGGTTGACACAGATATAGAAAATCTCCTTCTGGTACCACAGAAATATCTGCTGGGTTCAGTTATCAAATATATCACCTCCCAATGGGATTGCTACAATTTTTAAAAAAAGAAAAAAAAAGGAAAAATTAAGTATATTCTTTCTCTGTGTGTGTCTCTCTGTGTCTATCTTTCTCTTTGTTTCTCTCTCTCTCTCTCTCTCTCTCTCTCTCTCTCTCTGTGTGTGTGTGTGTGTGTGTATGTGTGTGTGTGTGTTTGTATCTCTCTGGCTTGCTCTCTGGTTCTCTGCCTCTATCTCTCTCTGATTTTCTGTATCTCTCTGTATGTCTCTCCCTGTCTCTGTCTATTTCTTTCCGGCTTTCTCTCTTTCTGTCTCTTTCTGTCTCTGTCTTTGTCTCTCTTTGTATCTGTTTCTGGATCTCTGTCTCCGTATCTCATTCTGTGTGAATGTGTGTCTGTCTCTGTCTCTCTCTTTGTTTCTGTGTATGTGTCTGCCTGTCTGTGTGTCTGTCTCTCTGTGTGTGTCTCTGTGCCTCTATCTATGTGTGTGCATACATATTATATTATGACACTAGTAAGTCACCACATCTAGCGAGAGTGACATTTACTATGACAATACTGTGTACTTATGGACCCGAAACTAGAAAGTACAACATTGTATACTTATGGACCTGAAGCTATATGCACTTAATGTATGTGCATGTGGAATGCAAAGGTCATCTTCAGACATTGTCCTCAAATGCTCTCCACCTTATTTTTTGAGACAAACTCTCTTACCAACCCTGGATCTCCTAAGAACAGTTAAGTTTGCTAGTTAGTGACACCAAGAAGGGAGGACTCAAACACTGCTACAACTCTCCTGACCCATGCACACCAGTCTTTTCTCTAAGTACCAGCTTGTCCTTCTCTTACTCTGCCCTCACAAAGTGAGGCAGCTGGGAGACCTCCCAAGCATCCACTTTACCCTCCTCACTGATTGACATCTCTAGCTTCAAAACACATTAGACACTCCCATGCTACAAGGCCACTGCATTTTCTATGCCCTCTGCCTGCCATACACTTTGTATGATAATGACTTTCTCCATCAATTGTAACCAAGTTCCAGGAGTAGTTCCTAAGAGATAACTTCCTTCCACGGTGTGCACTGCATAGTATGTGGCTCACAGGACACTGCATGCTTAGTAATTGTCTCACTTTAGTTACTCATTCCCCATCCCATTACTTACTCACTGCACAGCATTTACTACAATCTGAAGGAATACTGTCTGTCAGGTTACCTTTAAACATCTGTCTTCTCCTACTGGAATGTGAGCTCCTTGCAGAGGTAGGCTGGTGTTTGCATATATATTCTCAAGAAAAACAGCTTATTCCAAATGCAAGAATTTTATAAGCTAATTAATAGTTCAAGCTTGAAATTGGTCCTAATAGGAATATTTGCACCATGAAGGTTGGCCACCGATGCAAGGAAGAACACTCCAAATACATTGTCTGCCCCCTGTTTCACCATTATGTCACTGGCTCCTTGAAGACAGCACCCATCTTGTCACCACAGACCTAGGCAGTCACTGGGATGAACATATACAGCTTTTATTCCTTTACAAGTTCCCCAAACTCTCAAATCATGAAAGAATTATTCCATCGACTAGAATATGATGTTTATGCCTGAACATGGTAGCATGCTACAGAACTAGCTAGAAGGCACAGAAAGCTATCTTCAAGGATGGGGCAGAGCTGCATTTCCAGAAATGTACTGTGGTAAGAAAACAATAGAAAGAGAAAAAGTTTGCCAGGTTAGTCTCCTCCCTGTGTGGGACAAGGCTCTTCCTGGGGGTGAGATGATTCCTAAATTGTGTGACTCCTCTGCTTAGGAGCACACTTCCATGAAAACAGTATTATGTACTTAGACCAAAGGGCAAGTGTAAGAGATGGGAAGCTGGCTTGGTTAGTGCAGTACAAGGCCTAACTTTGGATTACCAGTACAAAGCCTGTCATGATGGCATGAGTCTGTAGCCCCAGATCTGGCTGGTACGTATGCGTTGTAAGGGGTGCTGAAGTAGCAGGAAACAGGCAGATCCCTGAAGCTTACTGACTAGCCAACCTAACTGTTTTCATGAAATCCAGGTTCCATAAGAGAATTTTTCTCAAAAATTAAGGTGGAAAGCATCTGAGGACAATGCCTAAAGTTGACCTTTGCATTCCACATGCACATACATTAAGTGCATATACACAGACACGTGAGCACACACATGAATAAACAAGCACACACACACACACACACACACACACACACACACACACACACACACACACTAAGTAAATAAATAAAGCAGTGTAACCATTTCTTATCACTAGGGGTCCAGGCTACAGTAGCACAAACACACAGACAACCACAGCCAATAGTTGTAAGGCTCTCTCTACTGACCAAAGAGCTCTTTAGTGGTAATAACTTGGCAGGGAACAAAATCAATTCCTCAGGGACAGAGAGGTCCTGTTAGAAAACTTTTTTATAAAACTCACTGGCTTTATTTGAGGTTAGGAGTAGAAAGGGAAACATCTAGATATAATCATTCGTTGCCCAAACCATTAGGAAAAGCCCTCTGGCCAAATCCAGTAAACATACCCACTACACCCCGACTTGTGCTACAAAACCACATATTACACAGCCCAATGAAAGTAACAAGCTGCTTTTGATGAATAACCCTATTTTTAATTTTGCCCTTGTCTGAATATGTAGTAATAATGAGGATGATGCCGAGAGCTTTTATAATTCTGCCCTGTAGGTGAGGGACTCGGCATGGTAGTTAAAATCCAATTCTCTCTTTCTTTCCAAGAATATAATCAAAGTGTCATGTCTCTAAGTAGTTGCTTTACTGCCTGGTGGAATATATCCTCTGCCTTCCTTTTCTTTTTCTCCACAAAGGGGATTTCTAGCAAATTCTCTTGGTCAAATGATGGTGACAAAGTTTTGGAGAGAAGAGCGATGCTCCAGCATACAGAGGTCTGCAGCTAAGTAGTCTTGCCTGCTCGCTGCTGCCCTACCCATCTGTCACCAAGCCCCAGCTAATTAAACTGGGGTAACTTGTTTTATTGATTGCTCTCTGGGTTCTTGCTGGAAGTGGGTTTTCCTGTGAATTGTGGTCTCCTGAAAAAAATCTGTTAACACAACGCTATTTGAAAGTATTTTCACACATGCCCTTAGAGCAGGTTGAAGCATCTCACAGCAAAGACAAGTATCTCAGAATGGGTCATTTGCTGAAATCCCCCACAATAAACTTTCTACCTAAGACAGGAGGCTAGGTGGGCATGACTTCCACATACCCTCGCCACCTTCCAGGTCCCTGAAGATTAGTGACCTCTCTCCCAGTCCTAGGGCAGTTAGGACTTGTCATTAACTACACTTTCCAAAATATATCTGTCAGGCAGCAATCATTTTAGGAGAGTGCTATAAATTCTAGGCTGGAGACAAAAAAGAATCAGTGTTCAATTACTGGGGAAGTTCAGCAGTTGACAGCAAAGTAAACTTCTTGAGCTTGACTCCCCAGCCTGGGAGAAAACTTGCTTCCACTAAAGACTTCTGTGTGTGATGTGTGGTTTCTGTAGTGTGTGGTTTGTGTGTCTGTACATGTTAGTGTGTGTCTGTGTGTGCACATGTGTGTGTGCATGTGTGTGTGTGTGTGTGTGTGTGTGTGTGTGTGTGTGTGTGTGTGTCAATCTTTATTTACTTCTGGTAGGCTCACTGTCATAATTAGAGTTTCTATTGCTGTGAAGAGACACCATGACCACAGCAACTCTTATAAAGGAAAACATTTAATTGGGACTGGCTTACAGTTTCAGAGGTTTAGTCCATTATCATCATGGAGGGATATGGTGGTGTGCAGGCAGACATGGTGCTGGAGAAGGAGCTGAGTGTCCTACAACTTGATCCTTAGGCAGCAGAAGGAAAAACTCTGTCACAATGGCCAGATTTGAGCTTATAGGACTTCAAAGCCCACCTCCAAAGTGTCACACTTCCTCCAACAAGGCCACACCTACTACAACAAGGCTATACCTCCTGATAGTGCCTCTCTCTATGGGCCAAGAATTCAAACACATAAGTCTATGAGGGCCATACCTATTCAGACCATCATACTTAGAGTTCACCAATTCAGAAAGATTTGCTAGCAAACTCTCTATGGATCCCATCTGTCCCTCCACAGTGTCAAGATTCCAAATGATTACCATAGCACCTAGCTTTTTGTGTGGGTGCTAGAGATCCAAATTTGGGTTCTTATGTTTGCATGGTTGCTGTGGGATGTCTTTCTGTACACTGTGAATATGTGTTGCTCTCATTGGTTGATAAATAAAGCTGTTTGGCCAATGGCAAGGAAGAATAAGGTTAGGCAGTACATTCAAACTAAAGACGGAGATGAAGAAGGGTGGAGTGACAGGAAACTCTGCAAGTTGCTACCAGGAGAAGCAAGATGTGAGAGAATAGGTAACACCAGAAAGCCACATGGCAAAACATAGATTAATAGGAATAGATTGAATTAAGTTACAAGAGCTAGTTGATAAAGAACCTGAGCCAGAGGCCACACAGTTTGTAATTAATATAAGCCTCTGTGTGTTTACTTGGGACCGAGCTGCTGTAGGACTGGGCAGGGCACAGGAAAACTTCCACCTACACATGGTCAGCATTCTACTGACTGAGTCATCCCCATTGGCCCCCAAATAGAGGTTTTAAAACCTGGCACCAAGTGCCCAGTGCTGTATCCTCTGAGAGTCCCATCAGACAGTAGGAGTCTTTGGATCAGAAGCAGGCTGGCTATACTACTTAGGTCCTTTCTCTGCCTTCTGCTTTACATCTTATATTTTTCTAGTTAGGACAAAAGGGTTCTGGGAGAACCCCACTCCCCCAGCTGTAGATGAGTAAGATCTCAGTGTTATAAGAGCTGGGGGACAGAAAGGTTAGGGATGTACCCTCTCTGGGGGTAGTAGCCCTATTTGGCTTTTCCCTTGGACCAAGGTCACCCTCAGTCCATCGCAATTAAATGGCATTCCCTGTGGAAGGAATTAGCAGAGAACATTTTTATAGTGACCTTCAAACCCACTATCCATTTAGAACTACAGGACAAGCTATAAGAATTACCAGTGTTCGTTAGTATAGGTTTAGTTAGTATGGGTTGGATAATGCATCAGAATATTTTTTAAGTACCACATAGCAAGGAGTCTCCTGATTATCAGAATGAGAAAATGTTTATCCTAACAGGTTCATGCTGAGATAAACCTGCTATGCATGTGGAGAAGAAGGCATTTGCCTGTGCTGGCCCTGAATGTGCAGGATAGCCCATAAGACAGGAAGGGAGACTTTCTAGCCCTCCACAAAACACACATGGGCATATACACATTCAGCCAAGCAATGAAGACTCAAATGGCTACAGAAACGCATAGATGTATAAAGATGTCCTGCTTGGAACCATGGGAAAATCTTGCTTTGTCTATGGGTAGTTGAGTAGCAACTCCAGGCAATAATGCCATGCAACTTTTAGGGCAAGCTCCAAAACAGATTTTCCATGAAATATCTTGATTTCCTAAGAATTTACAACACACACAAAACTCTAAGAAGTCACCCAAGTTTCAAATGAGATATGTGCTGAGGTATAACGGAAACCTTTGAGCATGAACAGCCCTGTACACCCGGGACTGGAATTGTTTGAAGCTATAAGCACTGAGAACAATAATGCCGCATGTTTAATTGGAAATGAGGACGGGTTGTTCTGCCACCTGAAGTGTCACAAGAAAGAGGAAGTTACTGTGGGCGTTGGGAAGCCACAAGGCTGCATGTGGGGACTGGGCAAGGAAGAGTGAAGGGCAGCAAAAAGGAAAAGGAAAAACATGGCAACGGTAGCCTGATGGGATGGCTGGTCTTGGTTGTCAGCTTGATTGCATCTGGAATCTACTAAGGATGGCTGATCTTGGTTGTCAGCTTGATTGCATCTGGAATCTACTAAGGATGGCTGATCTTGGTTGTCAACTTGATTGCATCTGGAATCTACAAAGGATGGCTGGTCTTGGTTGTCAGCTTGATTGCATCTGGATCTACTAAGGATGGCTGGTCTTGGTTGTCAGCTTGATTGCATCTGGAATCTACTAAGGATGGCTGATCTTGGTTGTCAACTTGTTTGCATCTGGAATGTACTAAGGATGGCTGGTCTTGGTTGTCAACTTGATTGTATCTGGAATCTACAAAGGATGGCTGGTCTTGGTTGTCAACTTGATTGCATCTGGAATGTACTAAGGATGGCTGGTCTTGGTTGTCAACTTGATTGTATCTGGAATGTACTAAAACATAAGCTGCTGGACACTCCTATGAGGAATTTTTCTTGGTCATATTATATGAAGCGTGAAGGTCCACTCTAAATGTGGGTGGTACCTTATGGCGGCAGCCCAGATCAAAGCACACAGAAAAAGAAAACAGGTTTTAGCTCACTTGCCCTCACTCTCTCTGGCAAGACCATCTGTCCTGCTCCTGCAGTGTCCCTTCACAATATAAGACCTGCTCCTCCGTGATGCCAACACAGAATGAATGCAGCAGCTCTCCAGAAAACCTGTCAGGCCTTCAGTGCCAAACTGGGACTGTTGAGACATCCAGCCTCCTGGACCATGTACCAAACAACTACCAGATTCTCGGCCTTTCCAGTGTGATGCGCCCATTGCAGGACTATCTGGCCCACGTCCTGTAAGCCAGTCTCACAAATCCTCTTTTAACTGTGCCAGTTCCGGTCCTCTAGAAGAACCCCAACTAATGCAACAATATAAGCTCAAGGAACCCCTGCTTTTCTAGAACATACATCTTCAAGGAAACAGACAGTAATAAAAAAAAAATGCTTGACCAGTGATGATAAGTGAGACAGAAAAAAAGTAAAGTGAGCAACAGGATATTGAGGGATTGCTTTCCTGTGTGTGTGTGTGTGTGTGTGTGTGTGTCTGTCTGTCTGTCTGCCTGTCTGTCTGCTTCTGTGTGTATGTGCCTGTGTCTGTGTCTGTGTGTCTGTGTGTCTATGTATGTCTGTGACTACACAGGGTACATACACATGTGATGTGCCTATGTGGAGGTCAGAGGTCAATGTCAGGTATCATTGTCTATCACTCTCCATCTTATTTTTCAATATGGGGTCTCTCTCTATACTCTGAGCTCATTGATTCAGTAAGACTGGCTGGCCAGTCAGCCCAGCGTACTGTTTGTCTCCACCTCCCAGTATTAGGGAGCACCCATCATGCCTGACTTCTTATGTGTATCTCGTGAAGCTGAACTCGGGTATTCACACCTACATGGTAAACACTGTACTGGTGGCTCTCTTCCAGTACTGTGCAGTTTCTTTCACATATTAGAAGTCTAGAGTGTTAAGAGAGAAACACATAATTAAAAAAAAAAAAAAAATACTCGTTTGCAGACCAGATATCAATTCAGGGAGAAAACTGGTTCAGAATTCCTCAGGACGTGGGCAGACAGAGACAAAGGAAATGGCCTATGGAAAACAAGGAAGGCAGAGCGGCTTGGATACAGCTTGCACCTGTCTGATGTCAACTTGACCAGTTGACCAGTTGTGATCGAGACTCAACCACTTGTTACCAGAGTAGGTTGCAGGTAGTTCACAGATCAGATCTGGTAATAGTTCACTGTGTGGAAAAAAATCCTGCAGCCAAACTTAACATGCTATGATTAAGGCTTTAGGCCAAGCTTAATCCAGCTGAGCAGGAGGCTCTCTCAGCATGAAACCGTGCTTGAGCAAGCCATTGGGACTGCTGGAATAATGTTGTTCCAGGTAGAGGAAGGTGGCTGGTAGGTCTGAAAGGGACCGGGAGACCCGCTTGTTTAAGGGCCCAGTGTCACAGTAGAAAGATGCTCTATTGGTTACTTTTCCTGTCACTGTAACAGAAACACTTGACAGATGTGGCAGAAGCGAGGAAAGGTCGACTTCGGCTCACAGTTAGAGGGAACAGTCCACCACAGAGGGGAAGGCGTGGTGACAGGAGTGTGTGGCAGCTGTTCACCCTGCATCTGCAGCCAAGAGGGACAGAGGAGTGATGGCACCCATCTTCTCCTCTTCACTCCATCAGGATGGAGCATATGAAATAGTGTTGCCCACATTTAGGGTGTGTCTCCCTACTCCACCCAATGTAGAGACTCCCTCAGGAATGCTCCCAATGGTTTGCCTACCAGGTCCTACTATGTTTAGATTCTATCAAATTGGCTGTCAGGATCAACCCTCACAGATGTTAAGTCATATGGTGAGCAGAGACAGAGATGTGCAGAATTCTTTTTTTTTTTTTCTTATCTTATTGGTCAAATTTTTTAGTATTTTAAAATAACATTTATTTCATTTATTTTACATACCAGAATTCTTTGAGCATTGCAGATGCTACCCTCCATCCGGAGTGAGTCAGATAGGCACTGGGACCTTGGGAATGGAGATCACATGTCATGGTCTATTTTTAAAGGGTCACTCTACCCTGAGAACTGTTAGGGTGACTTGTACTGTAGGAGAGCAGTGGTAAAACCTGGGAGGATAGGCAGGGATCCAAGTGAGCTTGCATACCTCCACGTCAAATAAACTTCTGTTGGCAGAATCCTGAGAAATGCAGGCTAGGCAAGCAAAACCAGCAGATGCCCAACACAAACATAAAACTGAACTATCTTTCATTAAACTAGGCAGCTAATGCTAGCCTCTAGCCACATGCCCCAACCAAGAGATGCAGGATGCTGCCTTCTCAACCCAATTCTTCTTAAGACAATGCAAGTCCTCTGCTCAGAGCACAAGGGTCTAAGGTGGCGGAATTCGGGAGGGTGAAAAGAGAATAATGGCTTTTCCTCTGCAAACAGCCAGCAAATGTTTGAGTTATGGATAACAATTAAGTCCTAATTGGCAATAATGTAAACCTCTCCTGAATGGATGTGGTAAATATTGAAACAAACGAGCTGCCATTTTTCAGACCTGGATGGCAGTCAGTCAAAATGAAAAGCTAATTTCAGCCCTGGAGGCAAGCTCTGTATTTTAATCGTGTGACAGAGTGGGACAATAAATCGCCATTTGAGGTGAGGGGCTCTTTACTTCCTTGTTGGATTCCTTGCCATGGTAAGTGGCACTGGCCCCTTGCAAAATGAAAACAAGCCACAGCTTTGATCCAGAGCATAAAGAAACATCTGGGGAACCAGCCAGCAGCAGAGTTCAAAGGCAGCTGGGAGCTGAGGGAAAATGGCCCACCTTCCCAGATGTCTCTTGTTGGGAGAATGCCCTGTGACTGTCTGGTTGCCCTCATAATCCCTGGCCAATGTAATTAATCAAGTTTTTACTGACAATCTGAAAATAATAATGTACGTGCCTGTGTATGCCCACACATGCACCTAAGTTCCAGTCATCAAACACCAAGCAAGTGTCAAAATCTAATTAAGGGTCTGAAATATTAATTTAGTAACTAATTTATTCAAGAATTATTAACTACAAAGCACTTAATGTCCAAGGCCTTTGTTGTGTGTGCCTGGGAGCCATCATTAAGTAGAGCTTGCAAAGTCTATTTCATGTAGCTCCTATTGTAGTGAAAACACCAGCTAGCTGTTTGAATTCTACAAAGGAGTCCTTCAGTGTTCTACATGTGTTATGGTCATGAACACATCTTCTTCATTATGGCCCAGGTGTTAACTGCTGGACCACTCTCTGATTTGCAAGTGAGAACTTCAGACCCAGAGAGGTTGAGTGATGAACCCAAGTCAACACAGCTGTGCCTGCTGGGTACCACAAGAAACCAGCAGCAGCCCTGTCCCCTGCGTGCTGCAGGTCTGTGTGTGACACAAGCCTTATCCAAAGAATGGTGGAGAGAACGCTGTGGAGCTGGGGGAGGGTGGCAATAATGGCCAGTCTAGCTTGAAAAATTTTACGATGGCAATAACACTCTACTATGGCCTGTCATAAAAACACATCTGTTTCCCTGAGTGACTCATCTGGCTGATTTGAGGACAATTATTGGGTTTTCTCTTTGCTAAAAGTGACAGTTTGAAATCCTAATTTTCTTTCCTTATATTCATTTTAACATCCCTCCCCCAAATCCTATTAAGGGTCTGCTGAACATGGAAGGGCAAAATGGATATTTTCTAACACATTAAACTTTGGGTTCAGATAGTGTATATAATTTATATGTAATGTTCTGCAGATTTCATATCTCTTGTGAGTCTGTCTCCATCTGAATTATTTATACATTTTAATATTTCAATAAAGTCAGTAGGATTTGTGTTGCTCTGGATCACTCATTCTCATGCTCAAGAAACAAAATCAGCTTGTAAAATATTTAATTTATTAATCTTAACATATGGCAGGCATATTTTTTTAATTGACCAAGGTTTAAGATTACAGTTTAAGAAAAAAATAAAATAAAAGCTCCCTAAATCCCTAATAGTTTTTAGTGCTAATCCCATGACGAGGGTTTGCATGTGTGCATAAGCACTGTGGTGATTCTCCAGAGGAGAGAAGGAAGGGGGAGAGGGAGGGAAGGAGATAGAAGGTGGGGGGAGGGAGGGGGAGATGGTGGGAGGAGGGAGGGAGAAAGAAGGTGGGAGAAGGGGGAGAAGGTGGGAGAAGTGAGAAGGGAGGTGAGAGGAGAGAGGGAGGGAGAAAGAAGGTGGGAGGAGGGAGGGAGAAGGTGGGAGGAGGGAGGGAGAAGATAGGGGGAGAAGGTGGGAGAGAGGGAAGAGACCTTCCCAAGCAGGTCTCTTCCACTGACAAAGGAAGTGGAGGCTTTCTCAATTTTCTGGAGATATTCATTACTCAATACCAGCTTCAAGCTTCCAAATCCAGTTCTCCAAAGCAGTTCACAGGTGTTTGCTTAAGTTCCACCTAGAAACCACAGAGCTGTAGAGGTGTCCATCCTAGTCACAGCATGGGAACATCTGGCACTCCACTCGGTGTCCCTCAGTTCCTGGGCCTGCTAATGGGACCATTCACTCTGCCATTTTACAAGGCTGTTAAGAGTCCAGTTCACATGTGAAGCACACTTAGAATGATAGCCACACCAAGAAGATCTCTGCTCCTGGAAACAGCTGGGCAGGGCCTGTGTGCTCACGAACACATCCCTATTGAGATGGACACCACTGTCTTCATTAGAATGGCCCAGCGATGAAAAGGACAGTGCTGAGCCCGGGCAATGGCTCAATGGGTAAAGGCACCTGCTGCCAAGCCGGAGACTTGAGTCTAAAGCCCTGGGAGCCACCTGGAGGAAGGATAGTGCCAACTTCTGAGAGTTGTACTCCCATCTCCATAGGTATGCACAACACACACACACACACACACACACACACACACACACACACACACACACACACACACACGTCCTAGCTCTTTTTTGTTTTTATTGGTTTAGTTTTGTTTGCTTTTCATCAACTTGACACAAGCTAGAGTTGTCAGAAAAGAAGGAATCTCAATTGAGAAAATGCTTCTATCAGATTGGCCTTTAGGCAAGTCTGCAGGAGATTTTCTTGATTAATGATTGATGTGGGAGCCATTGGGGAGTGCTGTCACCCCTGGGCTGGTAGCTCTGTTGTCTATAATAAAGTAGGTTGAGCAACTCAGGGTGAGAAAACTAGTAAACAGCACTTCTCTGCGGTCCGTCCTTCTGCTCCTGCTTCCAGGTTTCTACCCTGAGTTCCCGCCTCGACTTCCTTTGATGATGAACTGTTGCTGTTGTTTTTTCTCTTTTGGGAGGCCTGCAACCCAGCTCCCAAATAAATCACACACAGAGGCTTATTCTTCATTATAAACACCCAGCCTTGTTTCTTGCCCTTTTCTTAACTTAAATTAACCCACCTGTCTTTTGCCTCTGGGGTTTTACCTTTGTCTATTTCTGTATACCTTTCTTTCTTATTCCATTGCTGGTTGTGTAGCTGGGTGGCTGGCCCCTGAGGTCCTCCCCCTCCTTTCGCTTCCTCTTCTTTCCTCCTCCCAGATTTCTCTTTCTGTTTATCTTCTCTGCCTGCCAGTCCTGCGTGTTTCTCTCTCCTGCCTCACTATTGGCCATTCAGCTCTTTATTAGACCATCGTGTGTTTTAGACAGGCACAGTAACACAGCTTCACAGAGTTAAACAAATACAACGTAAACAAAAGTAACACACCTTAAAATAATGGTCTACAATAATGGACTGTAAGTGTAAAATGGAATAAGCCCTTTTCCTCCCCAAGTTGCTCTTGGCTATGGTACTTATTACAGTAATATGTGGTACAAATCCTAAATGGTCTTTTAATAAAAACCTGGAGCCAGATATTGGGGTAAACGCTGAAAGATCAGAGACAAGGGAACAAGCCACTAGAGAAACTTCTCACCACTACCGAATCCTCAGGCTAAATGGAAGGCGAGACCCTATCTCCCTGAATCTTCTGAATGAAAGCCTCTCAGTCCTCAGCAGAAAGGGGCCCTAGTTCCTGTCTCCTCACACCTTATATGCCTTTCTCCACGCAGTCATTTCACTTCCTTCCTAGTGCTGGGATTAATGTGTGTGCTTCCCAGATACTGATAGCAAAGGCATGAGATCTCAAGTGCTGGGATTAAAGGCATGTGACTCCCAAGTACTAGGATTAAAGGTGTGTGCCACCACTGCCTGGCTCTGTTTCTCTCCTAGACTATATCAATTTCATGTAGTCCAGGGCAACTTTGAACTCACAGAGATCCAGATGGAGTTCTAGAATTAAAGGTGTGTGCCACCACTGCCTGGCCTCTATGTCTAATCTAGTGGCTGGCTCTGTCCTCTGATCCTCAGACAAGCTTTATTTGATACACAATATATCACCACAGTAGCAGAAACCCTAAGACAGACACAAAGAAGGAAGGGAGGGAGGGTGGGTCCCCATCTCCTCATGCCACATACTCTGTTAAGAAAACACAACAACAAATAAGATATCATTTTGGCTTTCTTTAGTAACAGTAAAGACAATGTTTCAAGTTTGGTGAGACTGTTGATCTCCTTGGGCATTAGGAGATGGGAGGAAGCCCTCTCCATGAAATAGGAATGTGGAGAAATACCTCGTCAGGAAGAAAATTTATGCACAGATATCAGCAAAACAAGGGTTATCACACCCTGTCATAACTGAGCCCCGTAGAGGGACAGGTCATCAGCTGAAGGAGATGACGTCCCAGAGAGGAACAGAGACCAGGCCAACTCATGAGGAGTAAAGAGACATTGGCTCTGTGCCACATAAGCCAGGAAATCCCTGGAATGATCTGGGCTTGGAAATGATCACACCTGCTCACACCTTAAAGCCCATCTCTGATGCAGCTACTAATCGAATCAACAGAGATAAGTATCTTCCCCAGAAACAGAGGGGCAACATTTGAGCACTTTGTGGGACTGAAATTCTCACAGGTGCTGGAGATAGAGGATGCCACCAGAGGAAGAAGCCAACCACCTCATTTTGTAAAGGAAGAAAGCAGGACATCACATCTGAGTACTTCAAGGCTGGACTTGAGAGAAATGGTAATTGCTATGCAAATGCAGAAGCTGAATAAATCTGCCACGTGCCACATCAGCTGCACCTGTGTTCCAAAAACCCAACCCTTGTAAGATTTCTTATTACCTATTTAGCAGCAGACAAGCCTCCACCCCACATCTTTCAGAGGACGGTCCTCAATCCCCATTATCAACACAAGTGGGCTTGGCATAGCCAGGCTGTGTGCAGGGATCCGCTGGAGGACAGGTGAAGGAAAAGCAGGGGGGGGGAGGGGGAGGCATGAGCAACTGTGTTCTCCAAATGAGGTCTGTGCAGGGGGACCCAGCTGTCAGAATGGTGAACACCTTCTGACTGCAGTAGGGCAGCAGGCCCTAATTGTGTGTCGTGCCTTCATCAGGAAGGCCATGGGTTTTTGAAAAAGGGAAAGGAAAAAAGAAAGCCCAGTAAGAGTGCACCCTCCTCATCCGCTCCTGCATAGGGCCCTGGCAACCTGCACTTGGCAGATGGGAATTGAAAAGAAGCGCGCGGATTGCCCGAGGCGCTTCTTAATTTGTTCTGGGCTCCATTGGCTCCCCCTGTTTAATGGTTCACTTAGTCATACTTGAGTCTGGAAAAAGAAATCAATCTTCAAAGACGCCCAAACTCTTTTGAAAATAATTTTTGAATTAAGGTGATTAGACACAAATGAATTGGGGATGGGCTCTACTGCGGAATTCACACCATCTGGAAGATTCCATCAACGCTGAGGAGGCTATGGTGGGAAAATTGAACAGATGGTGGAAGCGGCAGCAAAAGCACAGGTAGTCACTTTCGGAAGGATTAAGTCATTTGATATTTTCAAAAATATAAATAAAAATTCTGGGGAAAACAAAATTGTTGGATACTCATTTGTGTTTATATTACTTAATGATTCTTGTGAACCCCACATACAGTAAGTCATCATCTCCCTGACACTAAGGTCTTCTAAAGATTGTATTTCTCAAGATGGAGGCCAAGCATCGGTGAGATGTGAGAACCATGCTTTGATTCCCCAAAGGTCACCGCTGATAAATGTTGGGGCTTACGCCTCTTGTGTCACCTTCTCTCCAGTTTCAGCCCAGTGCTGTCATAACCCAATGCCTCCCACGTAGTTCCCATTTTATAGTCCTAAAGGGATACGAGGGTCAGCACTTCATTGGACATCCTCCACAAGCCAGAGGGTAACCTAGGCTGAGACACACCAGCAATGATTTGATGGCTGGAAATATGTTTGAGTCATTGCTTAAATCCAAGCAGATCTGCTTTCTCTCTCACTATAGGCTTCAGAGAAAATTGATGATGGAGAAGAGGAACACGTGAGTGCATTTACCACAAATGCAAGCAATAAGATAAATTTTCTGAATGTTTTTCCAAGCAGCAGGCTTTATGGTGTGTATTTTCAAAACCATGTTTTGTAATTCTGAACTGAACACGAGTCCTGGGGATAAAGATTGGAGTCTTAAATTAAGGCTAAGCAAGTCTATGTAGACTGAGTGGTAGCTGTGAACATGTTTATCTTCTGTCTATTGAATATGGGGAAACATGAGGAGATGATCAAACACATAAAAAAGACTTGAGCACAATCAAATTTCATCACACCTGGAACCTTTGCTTCATATTTCTTTCACAAGCTGTAGAAGTTCTGAATCCTTCTCTTGCTCGTTGATCAAGAGAGATGTTGCACACTAAAACACCTGAATATAAAAGAAAATTTAGGTCCTTAGGATTACTTCCTCTCTTTGCAAAATCCCTCGCCTAACTTAGGATTCCTTTCATCACGGCTGAGCCAGAAGAGATATGGGGATAGAGTCTGCCCTTGATAGAAATGGAGATCTATTTCACCTTGGTCTTCTCGAAAAAATAGTCATATCTTTCTGGTTCCACAGTGGGAATCAAAAACATTCCGAACCTCATTACATAGACAGGCTTAAGTGATTTGCCCCAAATCCCATCACTAAAAAAATTACCAGGAGAAGATACTGATTCTACCCCTTCAAGTCCAAGACTAGAAAATTCTCAGCTCTGCTATGCTAGGAAACACGCAGTCTCTTTCAACTTGGATCTAGCCAATGGCATGTTGACCATGAAGTTGACCAAGGCTAGGTGTGATGGTCTCTCTCCACCCACAGATGTCACTACATTTTATCATGGCAGAATGCAGACACAGGCATTCCTTGCCTCAGTTTGATCCCTCTGTCAATTCCTCTGTTCCCCTGTAAATGTTCATTCATGAATTTATACGGTTTTATTTCCCCTCATCCTTTGAAATCTAGGAATAAACATCAAACCCAGATGAAATTCTAGGAATGGGGCCAAAGTGCTGGAGGTAGACAACCCTGCCAATGGGAGTTTATATTCTGCCGAGAGAGAGAGAGAGAGAGAGAGAGAGAGAGAGAGAGAGAGAGAGAGAGAGAGAGAGAGAGAGAACAAGAGTCAGGCCCTTCTTGGTCAGAGGCCCAAAGGATCACATGATCAGGATGCAAGCTCAAACCAGTTAAAATTCCAGCATGAATAGGGAGGGGCTCACTGGGCGCCACCCCTCCGCTGAGCACTATTGGCAGTTGACTGAAACTCTGGGAATGAGAGAAGGAAGAAAGTAAGGAATGAACAGTACATGGCAGGGAGGTGGGGGGATGAAGGTGGGAGAGTGGCATGTTGGGCAGGTCCAGGCAGGAGATGGAGGAGGTAATGAGGGATGGTTATGATCATGATACATGGTAAACATATATTCCTAAGTATTAAATTTTAAAATATTTTAGAAATTAAAAGACCATTTGATTAGTGACCCTGGGCAGGCTGTGTATGATTCCTTTGAGTACCACTGTAACATGCTACCGGACAGAAACAGCTTACAGGAGGAAGGACTTACACTAATTCGCAGTTTTAGAGGTTCAGTGCACAACCCACTTGCTAGAATGACATGGCAGTGGGGGTCTGTGAGAGAGGAGAGGAGAGCTGTTCCCTCTCCAGCTGACCCTGGAAAGAGGTCATTCCGGGACTCATTTGTTCTGTGTTCCATCCAGGCTCTCAGGCTTAGGAAGGTGCCACACCTACATTCAAGCTTGGGTCCAGTCCTTCAAGCCTGGGTCCCCCCATTCAAGCCTGCCCCCCCCATTCAAGCCTGGGTCCACCTCCTTCTATTAATCTTCTCTGCAAATACCTTCATGCCTGGAGCTGTGCTTCACCTGCCCCAGGAATGACTCTCCATGCAGCCACGTTGACAACAATAATTAACTGTTGCACTGTGTAGATTCACTTCCTAACTCTGCTGTATTCCCACTACCAGGCGCTAGGAAAATTATTTCTCCCATCAAGTCTACTTTTCTTGCAGGGCTATAATAATAATTAAAGGATACAGTGCATTTAAGCATAACGCATAGTGCCTGTTTTGAATTAAGCATGTAGCAATGTTAGTTGTCATTATAGGAGAAGCCCTTTCAATCAACCTCTACATGACAATGTGACAATCTCTTTCTCTTTGGTGACACTTTGTGATTTATTCTAGTTCCTGACAGAGTTCTTGTTCTGACTTCCCTCCATGAAGGTGTGTGTGTGTGTGTGTGTGTGTGTGTGTGTGTGTGTGTGTGTGTGTTGTATATGTATGTATTTGCTCACATATGTACATGTTCGTGAGTGTACACATGGAGATGCATGTGCACATGAAGGCCAAAGGTCAATGTTGGGGATCTTCCCGGGCTTCTTTCCACCTGATTTTTGAGACAGGCTTTTAAACTGAATGTGGAGCTTATAGTTTGGGCAAGACTAGCTGAGTGAGTTCCATGGATCTGCCTGTCTCGGCTCCTTCTCAGAGCTGGGATTACAGACTTGTGCAGCTGTGTACCAGCTTTTACATGGGTACTGGAGGTCCAGATGCAGATCTTCATGCGTGCACAACAAACTCCTTACTGACAGCCACCCCTAGGCCCAGAGTTGGAGTTTGTAAACAGACATCCCCAATGCCTTCCATGTGAATAGAGCCCTCAGGGGACTGTGAGTGTGTTTTGCCCTCCTCTTTCCATTTCCTCCCGTCAAAATCGCCAGCATCCTGGGGAAGTCCCTAAAGCCATGTCTCTCTGTGCTTCAGTTAACATCTTACAGAATGAAGAATCCCAAGCAGAAACCTCAAAGTTTCCCCTAGAGGCCGCTGGAATGTAGACACAGTAGAGAAGACAACAGCTTTAAAGAAAACATCACAGGGACAGAGGGTTGAAGCTTCATTCCAGAGCATGGTGCCTCTTGCTCACTGCAAACTAACTGACTTTCTTACATCCTTTAACGGAGTTGGAGACACTGAGTGCCCTGTGGAAGCGCCCGCACACAGTGAGTAGAAGCTATTTGCCTCATGTTGTTATGGCTGTGAATTGTACCTTTTAATCACAGGAGTCTCTAAAGCGCCTCCTCGACTTTACATTCCTTTTCATCTATGCTTCGGCTTATTCCTTTGGATCTCCCAATCCTTCTTACAAGACTGAATATATTAGTCGTTTATAATAGGGCATTTAAACACCCTCTGAATGTTCCTACCAATCTTATCTTTAACCTCCTCTCCCGAAGCAGCCGTAGAACTAATACGAAGAATTTAAATTTCCATCTTTTCCTTTGCAAGCGGTACTTTTCCAAACATCAATTTTGAGTTAGAGGTTCAAAACAAAACAAAAGTTGCCTAAAGTTGGGGAATTGGTTCAATCAGTAACTCTGGAGGTTTATTTTTTTTTTCAGAACCCACATAAAAAGATGGGCACGGAAACCTGTTTGTAATCTCGGCACTTGTTGAGACAAGATGATCCATGAAACTCATTGGCCACCCAGCCTAGCATAGTGGGCTACCTCCAGGTCCCAGCAAGAGACCCTGTCTCAAAAACAAGGTGGAGAGAGGCAGAGGAAACAATATTCCAGGTTATCCTTAGTCTCTACACAAACACATCTGTGTGCACATGTACACACAGCCTCTACATATGCACATACATGTGCACATTCACACACAGCCTCTACACATACACATACATGTGCACATGCACACACATGAACTTGCACTCATACATACATACATACATACAAGCTTCCCTGAACACAGTCTTCCCCTAAAGTTGAATAGTGTGGAATTCGTTTTATTAATGAATTTACCAAGCAAATACACAGCCTGCATTCAATGCCCCATGCTACAGAGTTTTCCCAAGGAATGATATTGAACCCAGGTTTCCATCTGTCAGTTTATTATCATACACAGTACAGACCTGAATATTCACTCTGAAATCTGAGAGGAAAAGATCTCCTCTTGGCCAAAAGATTTTAAACTTTTTTTTCTATAAAGACAACAGAGAAGATGAAAGAGAACCCGTGAAATTGATTATATAGGGAAAATAGTTTGTTTTCAAAGTTATTTTTAAGCCAGCTTCTAGCTTGATTTAAACTAACCAGTGGGGCTTTGTGATCCTCACCAGTGTCTCCTAGGCTCATCACATTCTGTCTCAGCATTCCTGAGAGACAAGACAGTCACTTTCCATGGAGCTTCTCAGAACTCTGTTTACAGCAGTTAATGTAAATGTTTGCTTTTCTTACTATCTCCCTGGATACTGCCACTCTCCCGGACAATGGCCCTGGAGCCTCTGCAAAGTCACTATTCCTAGAGTTTCATTAACTCTATGATTGGGGCTTTTCTGCCACACGGTAACCAGTTTCACAGATGTGTCTGTGCAGTTGAACAACAGGGTACGAATGTGAAGACCGAGCTGTAGACAGAGGTTTGCTTCTAAGCAAAATCCTGTGATGGTTTATAAATGCCATCATGAGAAGCAGCTTAATTCCATGAGAATTTAGTAAAAATCACCCTCATTCTTATACACATCTTCTGCATAGATTGTATCCTATCTGCTTTCGGTTGCTGTGATAAACACCCCGACCAAAGCAACTTAGAGGAGAAGAGGGTTGGTTGGATTTACAGGTTATAGTCCATCATGAAGGGAAGTCAAGACAGGAACTTGGAGGTGGGAATTGAAGCAAAGGCCTTGGAGGATGCTGTTTAGGGCCTGATTCCTCTAATTTGTTTAGTTACATTTCTTAGACAGCCCAGGCCCACGTGCCTAGGGACATCACCGCCACGGTGGGCTGGGCCCTCCTATATCAATCAGCAATTGAAAAAATGTGCCTCCCACAGTTTGTCCACAGACCAATCCTGCTGGGGATGCTGTAAAGGTGTTGCTCTGATTGATTGATTGATAAGTAAAACGCTGATTGGCCAGTAGCAAGGCTGAAAGTATAGTGTAGGCAGGATAAAGAGAGAGAAGAATTCTGGGAGATGGAAGGTGGAATCAGGAGACGCTGCCAGCTGCCAGCCGCTGCTGCTATGAGAAGTGAGATGTAAAGATACAGGTAAGCCATGAGCCACGTGGCAACTTATAGATTAATAGAAATGGGTTAATTTAAGATATAAGAACTAGATAGCAAGAAGCCTGCCACGGCCATACAGTTTATAAGTAATCTAAGTCTCTCTGTGTTTATTTTATAAGTGGTTGCGGGATCCATGGGGCTGGGCAGGACTGGAGATATCTCCAGCTACACAATCCAATGGAGCTAACTCCTCAGTTAAGATTTCCCTCTTCCCAGGTAACTCTAGTCTCAAGTTGAGAAAAATTAACCTGTGCAGACTAGGTGTGGACAGGTACTTTGTTAAAAGTTGGAGGCTGGTGATATGGACCAGTTGGTAAAGGCACTTGCCACCAGGCCTGACAATCTGACTTCAGTCTCTGAACCCACCTGGCAGAAGGAGAAAACACACTCTGCAAGTCATCCTCTGACCGTCACTCATCCCACCCTTAATTAATTCACTAATTCAAATTCAATTAATTAATTAATGTAAAAAGATTGAACTGTTAAAAAAAAATCCATATGAGAGTCATCAAGAGGGCCCAGTAGGCAAAGATTCTTGCTGTCAAGCCTGACAACCAGAGTTCAGTCCTTGTAACTCATGGTGCAAGGGGAAAACAGATTCCTAAAAGTTGTTCTCTGATTCCCTCACGAGTGCTATGGCATGCCTATATGCACATGAAGGCACAACCAAGAAATACATATGTTGTAGAATATTATTTTAAGGTGTGTTGCTTTTGTTTATGTTGCATTTGTTTAACTCTGTGAAGCTGTGTTATGGTACCTGTCTAATAAAGAACTAAACGGCCAATAACAAGGCAGGAGAAAGGATAGGCAGGGCTGACGGGCAGAGGGGATAAATCAGAGAAATCTGCAACAGAAGGAAGAGCCATGGAAGGAGGAGGACATCAGGGGCCAGCCACCCAGCTACTCAGCAAGCCATGGAGTAAGAATAAGATTTACAGAAATAAGAGAACAGGAAAAGACCAGAGGCAAAAGGTAATTTAAAGTTAAGGAAAGCTGGCAAGAAACAAGCCAAGCTAAGGCCAGACATTCATAATTAAGAATTAGCCTCTGTGTGTGATTTATTTGGGAGCTGGGTGGTGGGCTTCCCAAAAAGAGCAAAAACAAACAATAACACACATAAGTGTAAAATAACCCTGGGCTTCTCCCACAGAACAGCTTCCATCAATGCAGAGTCATGCTGATTCTTCTGTTTCTCTTATTCCAAGTAACTACTTCCAAATGTAAACTCTTGGGCTCCTTACTTTGTGCTTACCTCGTAAGTCACCCCACTTTCAAGTGGTGTGGATTAGTTAACAGTCTGTCTTCTCTTTTCACTGTGATTTCCCCTAGTGTGGGACGAGGTTTGTCTCCACTGAAGGACAGAGTGGAGTGTTTACCAGCGCTCTCTGTCCTGTGTGGGGAAGGTGTGAAGATCACAGAGCACAAGATTTCAGAGAGATGACAGAAACAAGTTTAGGGAATCTAATGCACAACACTGTGTCATTTTTACATACTTTTATTTTCATGGGGGGTGTCTATATGTGTAGATAGACATATGTGCATGTTTGTGTGGGCACATGTGCCTCTGCAGCTGTGTGTGCATGCATGTGGCATCTAGAGACCAGCCTGTAGGTGGACACTGTTCACCTTGAATGTTGAAACAGGGACATGGGACTTTCTGGTTAGAGAGCGCCAGGAATCTTGTCTTACATCCCCAGCACTGGGATCAGAAGCACACAACATCATGCCCAGCTTTCATGTGAAGGTTCCAGGGATCAAACTCAGTTTTCTTACATGCATACATGGCAAGCACATTGCCAACTGAGTGATATTCAAAACCCCACACAGTATTTTCTTAACACTGGGTTTCAGATCCTTTTTAATTTTTTTTTTAATTTAGGTATATGTGCACTCATGAGTATAGTGCTCTTAGATGCCAGAAGACCACATCAGACACTCTAGGACTGCAGTTATAGATGATGCTGTGCTGGGAACTATACTTGGTCCTCTGCAGGATCAGCACCCACTTTTAACTGCTGAGTCATCTGTCCACTTGCTGAATAGTAGTCTCTTAAAATAGCCTAAGAATAGATGCTAAGTGTCCTCATCACCAAAAGTATCTGAGTAATACATCTACCAGTTGGCTAGACTTAGTTATTCCAGTGTGCATCCATTTCAGAATATCACATTGTACACTCTAAGTTCACTTTCTCATTTTCTGACCTATAATATAATTTAAATACACAAATAAGAATCCACTCTCCTGTGTTTAAATAACAGCTGCAGTCTTCCCACCAGTACCTCTCCAGGAGTTTGGCTTTCAGGAACTTCAGTGGGTTATTAGGAATTTCTGAAGTCCCTTTGGTTGACCAACTTCCTTGGGTTGAGATCCACTAAGCACAGCTCTTTAGTGAAGGAGGGAAACCCAGCCTAAGGTGGAGCCTGAGAGGGTGTGTATGTTGGAAGTCTAGGCAAAGGAAGAAGAGAAGGAACAAAAGGCATGTGCCTAGAACAGGGATTTCACATGATTTTTTCTTTGCATATATGAGCTAAAGGATTTTAATATCACCCAAGTGAAGACATTTCCTCCAATTTACATCATTTGAATTCATCCTTGGGGCAAAATGAAATAATAAATATGGTAGACCTTCCTCTCCTGTAGTTTTGTTTAGCAAAATGAATGACAGTCCTGGGCTTCTATCTGACAATAAAGGACTCACATTGCTCACTTAAATTGAGTATTCATCCCAATTCGGGCATCATTTTTTTCTCATGCATATCCTTGCACCCTGCCTATCCATATACATAGTTTCTGAATACTCACAAATGAATGTTGACTAGACTGTGAAAACATCCACAAGAGGTTTGAAATACTGAACACCTTACACAAGGCTTAATCTCAGGCATTTCCATCACAATCAAACAATTATGCCAGCACACCGTAGATGCTTCCTACAAATCTTTTCAAATATGTATTAAATAGTTTTCATTATGCTGCTTTCAACTCACAGAATGAGGAAGCATGCTGCAACATTACCTATTGGCCCCTTCTTCTTGCTTTAAGTTCTAAAGAATAAATTCATAACATATCTCTGAGTTATCTGGTAACACTCATCATCCTGGGTTGGGTGTAGGTCAGGAAGGGCTGGGACTACACCTGTTCACTGGAGGCATACACATGGATGCTCTGGTCCCAAGCAACCATTTATACAATTATCAGAGTTGCTTTGGATAAAATGTCTCATTACAAGGTTTAGTTAGATGTGGCCAGAGTAGGGGACTAATAGAGCCTGGGAGTTGGGAGTGCATACTAAAGGGAGGGACAGTGACCTCAGCTTAGACACCAACAGAAGAAGCTGGACACTGGAAACTTGCAAAAGAAGAGAAACTGACTGTGGAATTATAATGGCCACTGCAGTGTCACCATGTGAAGATGGAACAGGTGCTCAGAACGGGACCCCACGTGGTGGAGGTCAAGGAGCATTGTGACTGAAGTCAGTAAAACATCACCATGAAGCTGGCTCAGAGGACAGTCACCTCCTTTGTCAGGTGAAGAATCTCAAGTTCATGTTTCCTGGTTTCCATCTTGTTGGTTATTGTATGTGTTGTATGTGCACTGCACATATGTAGTACTTTGTGCTCACCCCTTCTTTTCCCTCTGTATTACTTATAAATGAATCTGTCATTTGCACCTCCAGATGTGGTTTTCTTTTATTAATCTTCCTACCCAAGTATTGTGGCTCACACCTGTAATCCCACCACTTGATACGCTGAGGCGGCAGGATTGTAAAAAAGTATGAGGCCAGCCTGGGCTATATGGGGAGTTCCAGTCCAGGCTGGGATATAGGATGAGACCCTGACTAGAAAAGCATAAATAAACAAAGGAGAGAAACCTTCCTCATGACATCTGTAGTTTCACTGTCCACTGAACATGGCTCTGGAGCCGTACGAGTAGCTCACAGAAGCCTGACTGGAGACAGTATGTCACACATGCAGAAATAAATGCAGCCAAGAACTCAGCTATGGTTACACAGTTACGTGGCACTAGTCAGGAAGACCACAATCAGTCTGTTCCTTCTGTCATGTTCCTTGCCTGTATATTGTGTGACTAAAATAGAAAGTTTTGGAATGAATTAGCATGGTTGTAAAGTGAACTTGCATTTCTCCAACTTCTTCTAACATAGCAAAGGGCGTTACCCATGCCAAAAACATACTGAATACCTCCTATGTGGGAGAGGTAGCCATTGGTTTAGAAGTAAGACTGGACCTGCACTGTGTGGAAGATTTTTCTCCTCCACTGTGAACTGTCTACCACACTGAGCATAGCTTGAGCAAAGGTGACTTCAAAGCCCACCCCCACAGTGAGACACTTCTACGAACAAGACTACACCTACTCCAACAAAGCCACACCTCCTAATAATGCCACTCCCTTTGGGGGCCATTTTCTGTTGAATCACTACATTGCACTCCCAGGTCCCCAAAGGCTTGTAGCCATATCATAATTCAAAAATGCATTCAGTCCAACTTCAAAATCCCCCATAATCTATAACAGTCTCAAATTTGTTTCAAAGTCCAAAGTTCAAAGTCTTTTCTGAGATTCATGCAATCTTTTAACTATAATCCCCTATAAAATCAAAATCAAAAAAACAGATCACATACTTACAACATATAATGGCACAGGATACACATTACCATTCCAAAACATAGGGAAGGGAGCATAGTTAAAGTTAACTTTGGAATTGGAGCATGGCTCTCTACTTCTCTAAAGCCAAGTATGCTTATTAAAGGGAAATCCAAAAATCTCTGGTGTCAGAAAAGCCACCTGGTATGAGACAGAAGAAAAGCCAAAATTAGGGGCTATTCTATTGTCACTAATCTCATAATCCTTTGGTTTTATTTTTGATTCTTTAAAACTTTTCTTAAGGTATAAATATTGCCTCAATTAGTAAGATTAATATATGTATATATAAACTTTCTGGTATGATATTAAATATAGCCATATAGAGTACTACTAACATTCTTGATTTAGGATTCATATAGCCTCCTGTATGTCATTTCAGGCTTGAGTCTGAAGCAGATAATTCAGAATTAATCCTGAGAATCTCTGGTGTACTTAATAGATTATAGCCCTTTAACTTCTTCAAGATCTGCTGCATATGACATTTAAAATGTTTAAGTTTTCTGTAGTGAACCATGAATATTCCTGACAGTGACCTTTGTAGCCTCCAAAAAGATGATGGGGCACCACAACAAAGATTCTACCTGGATTGTGGTAATGCCACTAAGCTGACAAACACCATCCAAAGATCAGCTTTGGACAACAAACTGCTCAGGACAATTTCAAGGTGGTTAGCTAAGATGGTCCAGCCTCATAGACTACTCCAGTCAGGATTTCAGATAAACTTTGCACCCTCCCATCACACAAAAACTGAACAACAGGTAGCTCTTCCAGAACTTGATCTTTATCACAATTTTTCAGGGTCCCCTAAAGATGCCATTGTCCCCAGATAGCAAGAAGTAATTTTAAGAATACTATGCCCACATTCCCAAGCAGCAGAGGGGCAGTAGACTTGGTCATTCAATGGATGTTTGTCATCATTTAAAGGGGTTGGTCACAAATTGTTATTGGTTATGATCGGGCAGGAAACTAAGCAAACAAAATTAGATGCAGGGACTTCATTCTAAAAAGAAAAAGGAGGATATAGGAATGATAGACTAAGAAGATTATTGTATCTACTTTAAAACTAAAAAACCAACTACCTGTCTCAAATATTTTATATTGGTATGGATTTTTGTATATTGATACAAATTTAAGGTTATTTTTGTTATACTGTACATATGTTTATGTAGGTGGAGTTTTCCTATGCTGGCAGCCACTCCCAATTAATCACCCAGAAACTCAATATTAATTGTAAATGCTTAGTAGATGGTTCAGGCTTGTTACTAGATAACTCTTAGATTTAAACTAACCCATATTTCTTATCTATGCTATATCATGTCACTTGATACCTTTTTCTCAGTATAGCATGCCCATCCTGCTTCTCTCTGCATCTGCTGGCAACTCTCTGACTCTGCCCTTTTTCTTCCCAGAATTCTTCCAGTCTGGCTCTCCTGCCCAATCTCTCGTGCCCAGCTATAGGCCATTCAGCTCTTTATTAAACAATGAGAGTAATACATATTTACAGTGTACAAAGATTGTTCTACAACATGTTTCTACTCTTTTTAAAGATACTTTTGTATATTAATAGAAATTTAATGTTATTTTTGTTATACTGTATTATATTCTTGTTTAAGTTATTGTACCCTATGCAGCTCATTTAAAAATGTAATGTAAAGTTCTAGTCCTTGAAAACTATTTATGATAGTAAAGAAATACATGTTAAGAATTAGTCATCTATAGCAATCAAACTTATAATCATGTTAGGTATGTTTTCAAGGTCATATAGAGATATGTTTTAGATAGATAAGTGATCTTCAAACACTTCAAAGACCTACAGAGTATGGCATTTAAAGTGTTTTAATAATATAAGGCTTTTCATGACAGTGAGACATGTCTGCTCCTGCAGCACCAATTTACTTCAAAAAGGGAGAATGGGCATTTAAAAAGTTCCATATGGAGTTTGCTTTCTTTGTGGTAAAAGCTAGCCACTTGGGTAAGAAACTTCCCTTGCCTCAACTGCTGACAGTATGCTCTCCAAACTGGACAAGCAGGACACAAAAGAAGGTGACTTCAGAATTTTGCCATGACAGAGTAGGACAGTCCTTCAAAATTCCTGCTTCACAAAAAAGCCTGTCAAATATTCTAGGCCTGAAGGCCAAAAATGAATGCCCCAACATTACAAAGGAACCTTGGGTGATTGCCAGGCAGCCAGCTGTTTCTGTCATTTCTTAGTTTTGGAAGTTGTTTGCTCTGCACTTCCTATTTACTCAGGTAATATTTATATCCTTTGTGAATCTCTAATGGAGTTGAAGATTAGATAGTTATAGTCATGGTTTTCCTTAGTTATAATAGAAAATAAATTAGGTACAAAAGTTTGGACTCACCAAGATAAGATAGATAATAGAGTATTTTCTCTGAATTTGCCAAATACTAATGGACTGGACATGGTGAATGTATTTCCTACTCGATAATTGTTCTTACTGTATATAATTTTGCATTATTAGAATTAAAACCTTTCTATTTTATTTATTTATTTAGTTAAAACCTTTCATTTTTATTTAGACAAAAAGGGGGGAAATATTGCAGTAGAATTGTCTGTAAAGCCAATCTACTATGCCAATAAAGCAACCTTGAATCAAAGTACAGAGCCAGTAATTGGCTGACAGGGATTAGCCATAAAGTTCTTGGAGAATTTAGCAGCGTGGCAAGAGAGAACAGGAAAAGAGGAGGGAGGAGTTCTGTGGAATTTCTGGGGCTAATGGTTCAGGGAAAAAGTGGAGAGAGGGTCAGCCAATCGCTCCACTTTGCTTGGATTTTTCAGGACTTTATCTCAGTTTCTGACTCCTAAGTTTTTATTATACTATAACAAATTAGGTAATCCTTACATCTGGTAGGAACCTCAACTTCTGTCTTAGTTAGGATTTCTATTGCTGTGAAGAGACACCATTACCATGGCAACTCTTATAAGGAAAACATTTAATTGGATGGCTCACTTACAGTTCAGAGGTTTAGTCCATTATTATCATGGAAGGAAGTAAGGCAACCATGCAGGCAGATATGGTGTTGGATAAGGAACTGAGGGTTCTTACATCTTGACTCATAGGCAACAGGAAGTATTCTGAGACACTGAGTATGGCTTGAGCATATATGAGCCCTCAAAGCCCACCTTCACAGTGACACACTTCCTCCAACAAGACCACACCTACTCCAGCAAGGCTACACCTCCTAATGGTGCCACTCACTTTCCAAACCACCACACATGGGGAACAGTAATCTTCAGCACAACTTTGCTCTAAGCATCACAGACAGTGGTTGTTATGATGTGTTTTATACTGTGGGTGCTATTCTGTGCATTTTAGCTGTGAATATTGATGATAACACTGTATTCATTTGAAATCCATCAAAAATAAAACTCCCCAGAACTGAAGCCTCTTCTGCTAACTCAGTGTTTAAGACTATTTATGTGGAAATATGTAGGCAACAGAGGCATGACATGAGTGCAAATTTCCCAACATTCAGAATCCTTCCATTCACAAAGAAGGAAATCTGCTTATCTCCATAGTCCTCTATTTGCCTTTGTCAAAGGGGATTTATCAGAAGAGTTTGGACATCTGTGGATTCAGCTCTTAGGCTCTTCTGTTTCCCTCATCAGCCAGTTAGTGGTGCCTTGTGTTTGTTTGGTTGTTGATTTTGGTTTTTTGAGACAGGGTTTCTCTGTGTAGCTATGGCTGTCCTGGAACTCTTCCTGTAGGCCAAACTGGCCTCAAACTCAGAGATCTGTCTGCCTCTGCTGGGATTAAAGGCTTGGGCCACCACCACGTGGTCTTTGTTTGTGATGGAGACTGCACTGCCTCCTTGTCTCTTTGCCTGTCTGGTCTCATTACTTGACAGCAATAACTTATGTTAGGGAAATGCTCTTTGGGTTCATTTTCAGATGTCAGTCATAATGGGGAAAGCACAGTAGGGCCGCACAGCTGATGGTGGCAGCATGTGACAGAGACTGTCCATATCATAGGTGAATAGGAAGCAGAGAATACGGGAAGAGCTAGGAGTTGGGTGCATCCTTCAAAAGCCCAGCCTTGATGCACTTGTTCTGCCAGCCACATCCACCTCCTAAGAGCACCAGAACTCCCGAGGGTAATGCCACAAGCTGGAAACAAGCATTCAAACTGTGAGCCAATGTGGCAGGAGGACTCCCAAGGTGCAGAGTGTTCGAGGGGGGGGTGCTACTTCATTGACGTAACCTCAACCGAGTTCACTAATCTTGAAATTAGGAATAGATTTAAAAATTAAGGAACAACCCAGCATATATACATTTTTTAACAGAATAAAGAAAGCCCAGTGTTCACATTGGACAGCATAGGACCCAGGATACAGGTCTGAACTAGATGAGCCTTCAATTCTGGATTCTAGGATAGGTTAGATCTTGGGAGATTCTCCCATCTTTAAAGTGTGGATAAAATGTCTTCCTGGGTCATGTCAGGTTAAACTGTGTGAGAAGGTCTTCACAAGTCCTCCTCAGAGTTCAACCATCCCTTCCTGAGCACAGCCCTCCTGGTGTTGGCCAGGTACTGGGTCTTTACTGAGTAGCCATTAAAATTAACTGAATTGCTCTGTTAATTATAAGCCCACCCTCAAAAGACTTCACTTTAGTCAACTGGAATTTAATAGATGGTTGCTATGGGCCACTTAGCATCTCAACACAAAACACCCAAGGTGAGAATAATTTATCATGCCAGTTTGGTTTTCTGAACTTTGCTTAAAACCTGGAGTGTTACAATCATTAAAACTGAATGTATTCACCCATTTCTTTATGCTTTGAGATTTAAGGAGTACTGACTTAACTATCATGAAGCCCCTTTCTTTTCTCAAAGACTGTCTTTAATTAGAATAGAATTACACCACTTTACCCTTCCCTCTCCCCAGCCCCTCTTATGTTCTCCGCTCCCAAGTTGACAGTCTCTTTTTATTAGTAGTATTGTTACGTGTGTATGCTCACAAATACGTAAATACGACATGCTGAGTCTATTTCTATTGGAGCCTCTTTCATTCTTTATCTACATAATTCCATTACTGTCACACCATATTCATACTTGAAGATGAAAAGTCCTTGTCTTCACTCACCTTTTTCTGTTGTGTGATGGATTATTTCCTCCATGTAATTCCAATTTTTTTCTATCTAGTTCTGTAGCCATATAAAGCAGAACTACACATAAACATGTAAGTATTTTTATTTCCTTTCATTTCTATTTCCACTGACCAGTGACAGGAAAACAAACAAACAAAAACAAACAAAAAACCAGACCATTCACTATCTTGGTTTCTTTTCCTGTTGCTGTGATTTAAAAATACCCAGTCAAAAACAACATACAGGGGAAAGGATTCATCTGGCTCACAAGTCCAGGTGACAGCCCATCATTACAGGGAGGTCATGACCCAGCAACTTTAAGTATCTAGTCACATTATATGCAGTCAAGAGAAGGAAGCAGAGAACTAATGAATGTCTGCTAGTGCTTAGCTCACTCTCTGATCGAATCTAGGAATCTCTGCCTAGGGAATGTGCTACCCACAATGGAGTGGGGCTTTCCGCCTCTATCAAAGCAATCAAGATAATTTCCTACAGACATACCCACGGGCCAATCTGTGACAATTATTTGGAATTACTTTCCCAGGTGATTCCTGATTGTGTTAAATTGACAATTAAATCCAAACACCACAGCTGATCACTTGTCAGAATGGGAAAATGGCATTGCTTGGAGGCCTCACTGTTTAACAAATTGTGGGAACTTAGAAAACAATGATGAAAAAGTATCACAGAATAAACCAGACAAGAGACTCATAGTCCCTGTCTGGTTTTTATGACATGATACATGGGCTCTCAGCAGACACTGTCCAGCCTCAGAGGAAGCGATTTATTGCTTTTGGTCATCATGGAGACCAGAAGATGTGACAGGGCCTGGCCGTAATTTGAAACTTGACATTTCAGTTTCAAACAGCAAAGGAAGTTCTCACATTCTTTTGGGGTGGGGTATATGTGTTTATTGGTGGATGTATTTGTGTGGGGCAGGGCACATGTGTATGTGTGTACATGAACTTCAGAGTGTTGTTCCTGAGGAACTGAATGGCTTGTTTGATGAAGTAGTCTCTCACTGGGAGGGGGATTCACCAATGAGGAGGCTGACTGGCCAGCAAGTCCCTGGAGTCTTCCCATCTTTGCCTCCCCAGAGTTGAGATTACAAGAACTCACCACAATGTCCAGCTTTTAAGTGAGCACTGGAGACTGAACTCAGGCATTCATGCTTGCAGGACAAACAGACAAACACTCTACTTGATTAGTTCTCCCTCCAGGCCCTCTTGTATTCTTAATGACTTTAAAATGTCCCCAAAGACATCCATCCAGATGACAAATTGTCCATAATCTTTGGTGCCTGGAACCTAAGTGCACATTCTATGCAAGCGTGCGGAGTCTTGAGCAGTCTTCGGGACTCCAGTTTCCAGGTGCTGTAACTGAAGGCATTTACAGACACTAGGACTCTGGCTTTGATTTTCATTAGTCAGTTTGGAAAACTCCCAGTACTTTTCAAGTCATGCAACCAGTGCCACACACCTGTGTCTGTCTGCCGTCAGACTTGTAGAGCTGCATATGAATGGGCATTACAGCCGGAACCCACAATGCACCCCACTGGCTCTTGTTTCCAGCACCTGGTCCCCAGCAGCCGCTGTTGTTTAGGAAAGCTATAAAATCTGCCAAGGCAAGTCTTAGATGCAGAAGTAATTTACAAGGAATGGGTATAGCACAGACCTTGGTTCTGGCCTCTTCCTGCTTCCCAGTCACTCATAAGGGGACTAGCCTCTGCCACATGTTCCTATGACCACAAACAGAGATGTCTCCAAGGCTTTCCCACTGTGATGTCCTGGGATCCTCTTGAAACCTCGAGCAAGAAGAGGTCTGTCTTTCTTAGAGTTGTTCCTGCCAGATGTTTCGTAGGTAATAACACTGCAAAAGTGACTAACACAATAGGTGATTCTGTACGTTAGCACAAACATCGGACTCTTAGAGTTTGTCTTCTAGCATGCTCAGCTGTGAACATGACTGTAGTGAACTGTGAACTGTTTTGTTACAAACTTCAATGGGTTCCCTTATTTCTGATTCGAATTATTATAAAGACTTTGTAGTTTTGAATTATATTTATTAATAGGTTATAATACCAATGAATTCCATATCATAAGAGAAAAAATAGATCATGAAATACTTGCTATAAAAATCAACATTCCTCTGGATAGAATTGTCAGTGTAGCAAAACTGATAGCAAACATCTATGAAGCCACACCACCCCATACCTTTCCTTGTTTCTTCTCTAATAACCCCAGATACACCTGATTAAACCCCAAGGGCTGGGGATGTGGCTCAGTGAAGAAAGAGCTTCCTGAATAAGCATGAGAATGCACTTGATCTCTGGCACACATGTACAAAAGGCTAGGAGCACTGGTCTATGTCTATAATCTCAGCACTGGGGAGAAGGAGGTAAGATGGATCTCTGAGGATCACTAGCCAGGCAACCTTGCCTAATCAATGTGTCAAAAGCTGAAGACAGACCCTGTCTCAAAACAAATAGTAACAAGGTGGACAGCTCCTGAGGAACAACACTCAAGGCTGGCCTCCATCTTCCATGTGTGTAGATGTGCATGTGCTCCTGTACACACACACACACACACACACACACACACACACACACACTACAATTTGTGAGTCCCTGCTGGCTTGGGAAATAAAATCCTTTTCAGAATTACACCGCATTGTTGTGTAAATCCGAGGAACATCACTATGAGCATCAAGTAAGTGCTAAGGACTGGGCACCATTAGGAGCATTATAATGAGCACCTACCCTCACCTTCAGATTTGGTCTGACTGTGGGCAAATTTGCCTTCACAGATCTCCCGACAAACCTGGTTAGTGGGATGATGGGACCTGGACACTTCAAACTGGACACTAGTTCATTCACACTTCATTAAAATATTGTTAAAATATTCTTATTTTGTAAATGTTTTCCTTCCTTTTCCCTTCCCTCTCCCTTCCTATTCTCCAGGATTGTTCTGTTATATAGTGATGCATAGTTTTGATTTGTGGTCGCCTCTAGCATGCAGAACATCACCAGAATACAAACCCAAGGTCCTATAAAAGTTTCAAGACCTTGGAGATTATTTAGTAAATTATTGACAACTCTATTGTTTGAAAGACTTACAAGCTAAAAGTGCATATTTAAGGAGAAACAGTAGATGTGGAGTCTCTCTGGCCCTGACCTATCAGTCGGTGTGCAGCCTTATCTTCATAAAGCACTCTTTGAAGTCAACAGGAATTCTACTGCTCAAGGAGAGAGGTGCATGCTCTCAATAGCAATGTGTGTGACGCCAGCTCCTGCATGTCACAGAGGGACTCCATGCCACCCGATCAGACTACAAAGTCATGAATCCAGAACCGGTCAGCTGGTTCTGCCTTCCTGGTCTAGCATATAACTCATGAGACACATTTTTTTTTTTCTTCAGTGAAAATGGCAAAACTGAACAAATGCCAGCTTCAGATGCTTGGGCCTTCCAGAAAGTACAATTGCCATTAATACCCAATTATTAGCCACAGACAAGCAAGCTGTCACTATGATTAACAAGTAGAAAAGCAATCCACTGCAATATTGCCTTGAAATAAAATGTATAAAATGCCTTTGTGTGTATGTGGAGGCCAGAGGTCAATACCGGGTTTCTGCCTCAATCACTGTTTATAGATCAGGTCTCCCACTGAACCCAAAGCTCACTAGCTGGCCAGCAGCCTCCAGGGATTCTCATCTTTCTGCCTCCCCAGTGCAGAGTTTATAGACATGCACCACTGTCACGGTTAGGTTTTTTGTCAACTTGACATAGGCTAGTGTTATCTGAGAAGACAAACCTTCATTGAGGAAATGCCCCCGTACAATTGGCTAGTAGGCAAGCCTGTGGGGTGTTGTGTTGATTGGTGATGGATGTGGGAGGGCCTGTGAGAGGTGCCTCCCGGGACAGGTGGTCCCAGATAGTGTAAGGAAGCAAACTGTACAGGGCCGGGAGGAGCAAGCCAGTGAGCAGCACTCCTCTGGGGCTACTGTATCGGTCCCCACCTCCAGCTTCCTGCCTTGCCTTCTTGCTCTGACTTCCCTCAGTGACAGACTGGAGTCTGAGGGATGAAGTAAAGTCTTTCCTCCCTGAGTTGTTTCTGGTCATGATCTTTATCACAACAATAGAAAGTGAACCAGAACAACAGCCACAATAGCCCCCTTTGTAAGTGGGTGGAAGGGATTTGAACTCAGATCCTCATGCTTGCATAATAAGCACTTTACTAATGGAGCCATCTCACCAGGCTTTTAACAACACATCTCAAAAGGCTATGAAGTTAAGACACTAAAAGATTAATCTCCATTAAAACGCCTACCCTCAACCTCACTGTGGAATCATCTCACCCTTTGTCTGCAATAGTATGTGTGTTCTAGGACTAGAGATTGAAGCTAGGGCCTTGTGCATGACAGATAATGCTTGACTCATGGGGTAGGTCCCCAGCCTATGAAATAGTGCTTTTAACTCAGTTTTTATGTTAAAGACTTGTGCTTATCTCCTGGAGTTCTCACCCATAACTAAAAAGTCTCTGACAGTGAAGATTTCATTTACCACATTACTTCCTATATCCATAGCTTCTGACATAGGATAAATAAATATTTGGTTAAAAAAAAAATCAACAAATGTCTGCCTGTCAGATAGATCATTAGTTTTAAGTTAAGGGTAGTTGCATATAAAAAAAATCAGAAAAAAAAAATGCGGAATCTGAAGCATGGTTCAATATCAGAAGCACAACTTCAGAATGGCTGCCTTAGGTTATATAGCACCCAGTAGAAGCTTCCAGGTTGGGGAAGGTCTTGGGGTTCTCATCAACGTCACAACTAAAGAAGATGATAAAACTCCATGCTTTCCTACTCATGATTGCTTCCCAACAGGAAGATTCTGAATACAAAATACCATCCCCTCTTTAGCCTCCCCACTCCATCTTTGTAGCTGTAAGTTTTCTCTGGTCCTGCCTGGCTCCCATGGCATGGCAGTTCCAAAGCTGCTTTTAAAATAATCACTCAGAGATTTATATTATTTTCAAACTATATGGCCTAATGGCTCAGGCTTCTCACTAGCTAGCTCTTACACACAAATTAACCCATAATTCTTATCTATGTTTAACCACGTGGCTTGGTACCTTTTTCCAGTTCTACCTTGTCATCTTGCTTCCTCTGTGTCTGGCTGGTGACTCCTGACTCAGCCTTTCTCTTCCCAGAATTCTCCTTGTCTGCTTATCCTGCCTATACTTCCTGCCTGGCTACTGGCCAATCAGCATTTTATTTATCAACCAATCAGAGCAACACATATTCACATCACATCACACAGAAAGACATCTCACAGCACATCCTGTTTCAGGAAGTCAAAGTCCCAAGGATGAAGCATCCCAAAACAGAAGACACATCTTGATCACTCTCTAGGAGGAGATGAACAGACATTCCCTGAAGAGAAATAGGAAAGTTGTTTTCTCTGATGCTATATAAGGATGAGATTTTCTCCTCTGTATAGAAAGTTATAAACATACTTGGTTGGAGACATGGCTTCCTGAAGAGAGCTGCTTTTGCAATGTTTTTATTTGTATTAAAATCTGCATTAGAAATTACCTTTGCTAGCCAGGCATGATCCATGCCAGAAATCACAGCAGTCAGGGGGCAGAAGCAGAAAGATCTGATTGCAAGCTTATCTTCCGCTACATAATGAGTTCCAGGATGGCCTGGGCCACATGTATCTTACCTCCATCCTACCCCATCAAAGAAAGAAAGAGAAATCCTCCTTGCCATATAATCAACTGATACATGGCCATGAGTGATTGATTGGTTTGCCTCATGTAAAGCTTCAGAAATATTTAATGTTCTTTAAAATGTCAGCAAACATAATCAGTTAGCCCTATATTTGCCTCTGCTTAATTTATGCCTAAAGATGAGATAGTTTACAATTTTAATTAATAAAATGGCTATTTCAGGGCACAAATAATAAGTGCAGAGAGGCTTATCCAGAAAGGCAAATGTGTTATTACAAAATGGGTTTACAGTGTATATACTGAAGGAAGCATCCCCACCAAAATAGAAAAGACAATATCTAGTTCTATAAACATATTTTATTAGGACATTTAGAATTTACACAAGGTGATCATATGGCATAAATTATAATGTAGTAAGACATCACCATTCTGAAGTAATTTAATTGTAGGCAAACTGAAAAACAATTCCAATGGTGTTCAGCTCCTTGACTCCCAAGTACCATAATAAACAGATAAGAGGCTCCTTAGCAAAGCTCATGCAGCATCACTGGCTGTCATTGAGGAGACAGCAGCCAGTCTAGCCAAGGTCAGAGCTTGATGAACCCCAGATTAATGATTTATGATCATGTCTGCTTTTACTCTGCATTTAAGGTTTCCCATAACTTTAAGTAAGACTCATAGTGGGGTGGGGTGAATCCATGTTTATTATGTTTATTCCTTCAAATACCTCTGCCCTAAATTTCAAGCCCTCAGTTTCTATTTTCTCACTGTTTATAACTCAGGATTCGGTGTAGTCCGTGGGTCATGTTAACATATTTACACTATTTTGATTTGTGTATATATTTTATTTTTCCTTTATAGTTATGAATGGGGCATTATGCATTATAATTCTTTAAGATTTTATAACATCTATATGAATAAAATAATTTCACCAAATTTGAGCCTCCAATTGTAAACTGGAGTGATAACAAGGAAACAAATGAATGAACTACACTAGGAATTGTCTCTGATTGACCAGTTAATTGGATAGTGGAAGGCTCCTCTTTCCTTGCATTTGATGATGCATCTGCTCAGTGCCATTTGTCTGTAGTGCAGGAAGCTGAACAGCCAGGCTCCCCTTCCTTGCAGAGTCCAGTAGAAATGTGATGCTGGAGAAAACCCCAGAAAAGAGCGGTAAATCCTGCCTACATTCCCTGAATCTGTGAAGCTAGAATGATTCTCTCCAGAGAAGCTTTAGAAAATAACGTATCGATTTCTGATGGCAATTTATTGTTCTTTGCAATCAATTGTGCTTATGCTGTGGCTTTAAATTTTGCCTTTTCCCTCTCTCACTCATAGTGGTTGCGATTATGAAGAAATGGAGAAAGCTTCAAGGGATCACTCTTCAAACGTCTGGGATTTAGATGGCATTGTTTGCAATCCCAAAACTTCTGGCCACTCTGGTCTTTATCAGCAGTCCCTTTAAATGAGGCAACATTAAATAAACACTAAGAATTAAGCTGGGTGGTAGTAGCGCACACTTTTGATTCCAGCGCCCGGGAGGCAAAGGCAGGCAGATCTCTGTGAGTTCGAGGACAGCCTGGTATACACAGTGAGTTCCTGGAAAGGTGCAAAGCTACACAGAGAAACCCTGTCTTGAAAAACCAAAAATAAATAAATAAATAAATAAATAAATAAATAAATAGGTTAATTAATTAATTAAACCAAAGTATCCCTTGTCCATTCGAAGAAAACCAACAGTCACTGTCACCCTTAAACCCACTCTTCCTAGAGCATTGAATGAGGGGTCAAGCCAAGTGAGGGCATAAATGACTTGGCACAAAAGTGTCACACACAAGCTGTGTGTTAGGGCTCTCTGGAGCACTGGTTCTCAACCTGTGGGTCATGACCCCCTTGGGGTCAAATGACCCTTTCACAGAGGTCACCTAAGACCATCAGAAAACATAGATATTTACATTATGATTCATAATGGTTACAAAATTACAGTTATGAAATAGCAACAAAAATAATTTCATAGTTAGGGGTCACCACAACATGAGGAACTGTATTAAAGGGTCGCAGCGTTAGGAAGGTTGAGAACCACTGGCTTGAGAGGGACAGAACCAACTGTGTGGTGTGTCTGTCTGTGTGAGAGAGACAGGGAGAGAGAGGGGTGGGGTTTACCAGTCTAGGGAGTCCAACTGTCGCTGCCTTCACGCCTTCACACTGGCAAGGCCAACGACTTCTAGCTTAGTCCGTGAGGCTGGACTCAGCAGGGCCAGTCTTCCCCGGAGGACTCATGGTCTCGAGTCCACATTGGAAGGCTTGACAAGCTGGGTTCTGATGTCACCAAGAGCGACAGCAACAGTGGCAGCTGCAGCAGCAGGATGCCACCGGGTAGATGAACTTGCCAGTGCAGCTTGAAGGAGAGCAAGAAAAAGAAAACTTTCCTTTCTCAGGGTTCCTCTTACGGAGGCCGCCTCCAGAAGGGAGCATTCATGTTAAGAGTGGGCTTTCCCTCTTCAAACAAACTGATGGAGAAAGTCCCTCACCGGTGTACCCTGCAGCTTGTCTGTTAATTCCAGTCAACTTAACAACCAAGACTCACCATCACAGCATGTGGTTTATATTTACTCTTCATTAAAAAGAGTGGAGGGAGAGGCTGGGGAGACATATGGGGCAGTCAGTAAAGGGATTGCCTTTCACCCAGAAGGACCTGAGTTCAATCCCTACAACCCAAGTTTTTTATCACAACAAAAATGAAGCAAGGATGTTGGGTGGATGGCGCAAGAACCTGCTTACTGAACCATAAGCACACATTCTTCTTACCCAGACTTAGATCTGGATTGTGGAGTGCAGATCTTAGGATGTCCCTCTTTCCATTATATAGAACACAGGAAGGAGAACAACCCAGTTGTTCAAACAAGAATAACCAAGGAATAAAAATGAAGAGACCTGGCCCCTTGGTAACATCCTAATCCCTTGGATTGGAAAACCCTGAGTACCATCAACCAGATTTTCACTTCTTTATTTTTGCTTAAGTCGGTGTGAATAGGACTTCCAAATCACTCAACCAAAAGTTCTGCCTTGGAGAGACATCAAACTAACTTTCTGAAAAATACCAAAATTTAGATGTAAATACCAGCATTTAAGCAATAGAGTTACCCAGCCAGGTTACAATGGCTCCCTGTACTTCTAGGCACAGGATGTTCAATGAAACTTTGTTGATCCTAGGCTCATGTCTCTTCTGGAAAATTCTGCTTATGACCTCAAGTTTGTCAGCAACTGTAGATATTACATGTCTGTCTTAGTTACATGTCTTTTGCTGTGATAAAACACCAGGACCATAACCATGGCAACTGTTACAAGAAAGAGTTTATTGAGAGCTTATAGTTTCCTATGGCTAGAGTCCATGATCTTCATAGTAGGGAGCAGGGCAGCAGGCTGGCAGGCATGACACTGGATCAGTAGCTGAGAGCTTATATCCATCCTTTCCTCAAGCATAAGAAAAAGAGAGCTAACTGGGAAGGGCATGGGTTCTTGAAACCTCCCCAGTGACATACCTCCTCCAACAAGGCCATTCCTCCTAAATCCTTCCCAAATAGTTCCACCAACTGAGGACTAAGCATTCAAATATATGAGTGTATGGGAGCTGTCTTAGTTAGGGTTTCTATTGGTATGAAGAGACACCATGACCACGGCAACCTTTATAAAGGAAGGCATTTAATTGTGATGACTTTGCTTACATATCATCAAAGCAAAGAGTATGGTGGCATGCAGGCAGACATGGTGCTGGCTACATCTTTATCAGATGGCAACAGGAAATGGTCTGTAACACTAGAAAACCTCAAAACCCACCCTCATAGTGACTTCCTCCACATTTCCTCCAAAAAAGTCATAGCTACTCCAACAAAGCCACACTCCTAACAGTGCCACTCACTGTGAGCTTATGGGGGCCAATTACATTGAAACTACCACTATATATCTAGAGTGATTATGGAGAGCCAATCATGTATTCTGGTGTGTGTGTGTGTGTGTGTGTGTGTGTGTGTTCATGTGTATACACTCTATGTACAATGATTATTTGGCAATAAAGCTATATTTTAAAAAGATCAGACAGAACACCATATCAATAAACCCATTGTGATTAAAAACAGAAATAAAACTGGTTACAAATTTTATTACAACCCCTGATGGCACAGTGGTAAATCCAATCTTTTCTCTCTGAGGGATCATAATATATATTATGTAACTTGGAATAAGAGTGTGATTCTCCTTCTTAAAGTAAGCAATAAATAAACCCTGGTACTCTGTATCAGTTATTAGCTAGTGGTTACACAGCTCAAAATCCAACTTCAGCAAAGATCTCGCCACACAGCCTGAGAATTGCTCACTTAGAGACTAAGAGAGAAATTAAAGGTCCTCCCCCAAGTTTCAAAACCAATTCTTGAAAGAAATCAAATCAGAGCCATCCATCACCCTCTTCCCCAGCTCTCTTAGAAGACAAACTTATTTGCTAAATGAACAAAATTCAAACTTCCTCCCAGAACCATTCGTGATAATGCTATTACATTTCTATCCAGAAAAATAGCATCCCGATATAATGCTGTCACCCGCTCCTATTGGAGGCTACTTACACTGTCTGGGGAACTCCCTCATGACAGAACACCATCTCCTGAGAACAGGGAGCTGTCATGTTTGGCATTGTATATAGACAGCAGTTAGCAAGGTGCTTGGTGAATAAACCGTACTTGTGAAATAGTTATTGGGTGAATAAATGAATCTGATAGCTGTCACATATTGTAAAGAAGGAAAAGAATGAAATTCATAAGCAGGTGATTCTGATATGACTCTCCTCCTGCTGCTGTGGTCATAGAGTGAGCTCCCTCTGGTTCCCTCAAGCTCTGCCTTAGCTCTACTGACTCCACCTTTGCCATGCTTCCAGGTTCTCACAAGGAAGCTGAGACCCTGAAGTGGTTGGATGGAGTTTTTTCAAGTGATGACGGACACAGCCGTCCCTGAAAGTCTTTCAGTCTACACCCTGTGCCTTACAATGGCATTCTCCCCTCTATCCCACTCACAAGTGGAGGATCACCCCAGACATCACCCTCTCACCCATTCACAAGTGGAGGATCACCCCAGACATCACCCTCTCACCCACTCACAAGTGGAAGACCTCCCCAGACATCACCCTCTCTCCCACTCACAAGTGGAGGATCACCCCAGACATCACCCTCTCTCCCACTCACACGTGGAGGACCTCCCCAGACACATCCACTCACAAGTGGAGGACCTCCCCAGACATCACCCACTCACGAGTGGAGGATCTCCCCAGACACCCACTGCCTCGCTTTGAGTCTGCATCTTACATCCCTTTTCTCAAATCTCTCCCAAAGGAAAGACTGCTGCTCTAAGTATGGATCCAAACAGTTATGTCATTTTGAGATCCATGGACTCTATTTAATTTTTAATTCAATGTGGCTTTGCTATCCAAATACAACCAGATAAATACTTTGAAACATAACCATGTCGTGTGTTTTTAACATCTTTTTATGAGTAAGATTTCTCATGGGGAAACGGTATTCTATTACATGTTGCTGTCAAGACCTGAGCATGGCTCCATTTTCCAGCGTCAACTTTTAAGCGGATTTTATACAACTTTATAACCATAATTATAATTACTTATAATAAGTACTTATTTACCTGGGGTACATTTTAGGTGTGTAAAGGACTAAAATGTTTCAAAAATAATTTCCATACAGGAGTGTGGTGATATATTGTGGACTCTAATAAAATTTGCCTGAAGATCAGAGATCAGAACAAGCCACTAGGGTAAACACAGAGGTTAGGCAGTGGTGGCACACACACCTTTAATCCTAGCACTTGGGAGGCAGAGACCCATCTGGAACTCCGTGAGTTCAAAGCCACCCTGGACTACATGAGATTGATTCAGTCTAGGAGAGAAACAGAGCCAGATAGTGGTGGCACACATCTTTAATCCCAGCATTAGGAAGGTTGAAACAGGAAGTGATGGCTGGGCAGAGAAAGGTATATAAGGCGTGAGAAGACAGGAACTGAAGCTTTTTCAGGCTGAGGAGTCCTAGAGGTAAGATGTGGCAGTGGCTTGTTCCTTTGTCTCTCTGATCTTTCAGCATTTACCCCAATATCTGGTTCCAAGTTTTGTTTGTTTTTTTATTAAAAGACCTTTTAAAAATTGAGCAACATAGGAGTCCATTAAACTCCAGACTTCACTTGAGTAGAGTAAGCAATATGAAAAGTACAGAGATTCATTGCATGAAACCAAGGTGTTGTAGAGGTTATTCTACCCAATCTAAATTTATTCATCTGAGGAACTGTATTGTTTAGAGAGAAAAGAACTGTCCTGTGGGCCCTCCTATGGGTGCAAGGTGAAGCTCAATCTATTGCCTGGGTATTTGGGGGCATGTACTAACAAATGAAGTATGTTTCCTCCCTCTGCATGGCCCTCACCTCTCCATTAAGTGAAGGAATCATTCCAGCAGTGAGTGGACATAGAGTTGAATCCTCTGGTCCAGGGCACAACAGTAACAAGGCAAGAATTCCACCTGACAAGCATTATAGTTGTGGTACTGGGTGGGGTCACATGAGTGAGACCTGTTTTACTTCTTCCAATTTCAATCCAACAGAAGGCTTTTTCTTTATGAGGGGTCCATGAGAAGTTTATGAACACTGTAATAAGAATTCTGTGTGCCCATTCAAGCTCTAGGGACTGATATAACCTCATCGAATCTCCTTTTCTGTTTAGAAGAATTAAGAGATGCCTTCCATTGCCTCCCACACAGGGCTAACCCATCCCTTGAGGCATCCCCAATGACACAGAGGGTAGTGTTTAATGGGCCTAGGTTTATGACTTCGAAAATGAGGCCAATTTTATCTGACTGCTCCCTTAGGATTCCCAAAAATACCATCTTTACATGCTCGTGTAAAATCATTGAGCACTAACTTCAAGAGCATCTCCATCCAAGAGCAACTAGAGAATCCGTGGGACTGACTGTGAGGGAAAGTGAGAGACTGCTGATCAAAAATCATTCAGAGTGTCTTCAATCCTGAGGCTCCTCAGGATAATGTTAAAAATGAGCCATGTGTATATGAACCTGCAAACAAGAAATCGGCATTGTCTATACGTACAGTAAGGTCATAGGGTTCGAACTGACACCAGGTAACTGCCCTGTAAGTTCACTTTTTTTGGGGAGTAACTATGGGTGTGAGTTGGCACACCACAGAGGAAATAAGGGTAATTGTTATCACACCCGGGGTCAATTTTGTGTTTGTTCTTGGTGTGGTGATGACTTTTATTGCTATGTGTGTGTGTTCACAAAACCTGAGACATCTTGAGAAATTAATTTCAAAATAAACACAAGTGTACATCAATAATATTAATTTTTTCATCCAGTACTTTGTTAGATGATAGGCAAATAGATGATAGATAGGTAAATGACAAGTGATGGATAATACATTACTTTTATTAGAATATTATATCACACTAGCAAAGAATAGGGTTTTTTTCCACTTATTTTTCACAGGTTGCCATGCTGTGAACATTTCTATATCTTCTGAGTCTTTAAAACAAGATTTATAACAGTTACATAGTACTTTATCATGTGGGATTGCTGCAGAATTGCTGGAATTTATTTAGTAATTTCCCTATTGTTAGAAATCATTTTTCAAACTATCATAAGCAAACCTCAAATGAGCATTCTCCTATTGAAATTCCCTTTGAACACCACGGGTTACTTCTCTGAGTTGAATTCCTAGACGTGAAATGACTGTCACAAAGTTGAATATTGTACAGGCTTTTAAGTGCTCCAGGTCACTTTCTAGAAAGTCTGAGCAAATGGCAGTCCCAGGAGTGTGAACCTTTCTCCACTGCCCTGTTCACCTATCAGCTCCAAGGAAGCTGATTATTGCTTGTTCTTGGCGGCTTTATAAATACAGAGGAAGCAAGGGAACATACCCGAGTGTGGGAAGATATGATGATGAAAACTCCCCTTTGCTACTGTCCATGCCTCAAGCACACAACAGGACAGCCTTACTGAATCCTCAGAGGTTACTGTGCTCTATATATCACTGCGCATGTCTCTAAATGTTCTCGGAACAACTACAGTCACACATACACACGTTGAAATATAAATTTTTGTGTTTATTTCATGTATGAGTGTAGTGTGTGTGAGCACACATGCACACACACCTCAAGGCAACCATGCAGAGGCTGGAGGAGAACTGCCATGCAGGCCCTAGGAATAGGTCTTAGGGCATGGCAGCAAGCTTCTTATCCATTGAGCCATCCTACATACTCGAGACACATTTTTTTTATACAGTTATGATTTCAATGTCATTTTCTTATTCTACTTTTTCTTTGGCATTTCTCATGAGCTTGATCCACAGAACCCATATTCAAAAGAAAAAATAAATAAACCAAGCCCTGGAGAGAGGCAGATCCCTAGAGCTGACTAGCTAGTCACCCTAGACATCTTGGTGAATTCTAGGAAAGTGAGAGACTACATCTCAAAACAAAACAAGACAAAACAAAACAAAAAAAAGGGCCACACCCACACTTGCTCTGTAGCCTCCAGCTGCATGCACATGCGTGTACACAATACACATGGTGCAATGCACAGCTCACAGTCTCTCCCCTAAGCAGTCTTAAATTTTCAAAAGTTATCCAGCTTGCAAATCCACAGTTTCCTCCTGTTTGGGTGAAGAATACAACAAGCTCCGAGTGAGGTCTACCAATTTGAGATCCAAATTTTTCTTACACGAAACACAATCCCAAACTTAATCTATCTCCAGTTCTTTGAAAATGCTGTAAGACTAAAATGTCTAATGTAATATGATTTGAGACACCTAGGCTTTCATATTTATTTTCAACATCTTAATATCCCTCACATGTAACTTGGCAGCAATTGTTGGCCAGTTAGCTTCCTAATATTTTTTTCCTCCAAATTCATTATTCTCAGAGAAGATAATTCTCTTTTCACACTCCTAATTTGTTTACATAATACTTAATTAAATCATGTAATTACAATAGTAGGCAAAATAACCATTGAGATTCTTAAGCACAACAAAACTAGCATGTGGTAAGTGCAGAGATTAAGTGAAGTGGGCAAGATAAGCAGGTGGCTTTTGTGCCAAGTGTGTTTAGTGTGGAGGGAGAAGGAGTTGGGATGTCTTATGGAGAAAATAGGTAGAGTATTAATCCAGCAGACTGGTTGACATTGAATGAACTAATAGGGATCTACTATACCTTTTCAATTCGAATAGTGCACCCAGCTCCATAGTAACAATGTTCCCCAACCAATCATGGTCTCCAACTAATGATGATCTCCAACCCCAAAGCAACAATGATCTCCAGCCATCAAACAAATTGTTCCTTGGTGAGCAGGATGTAAGAAACACGGATGTGGTATTTTCTCTATCAAGGCCCTTTTCAGTGCCTCTCCTATTATAAATATCAGATCCCTGGGGACTTGAAGACACAGAAGTCCCTTTTCCAGTAGCATCCCCTATCAAACCACAAACTCACTGTTTCATCAGATGCTCACCTAGGAAAGAGATTGCTTCCCACCTAGAAACTCCTGGCCTCCAGTGAGTCCATTCCCAATAAGACATTTCCCTAACAGATTTCCAAAGACCGTGTTGCCTGAAGATGACTTTGGCCTTTGGTACTGACCTCGGCACTTGACCTGAAAGAGTAATAATACATCAAAATGGCTTTTGCATCTAAAAGATGCCAGGGTTTTGCAATTGAGTTCTTAATCTATGGGTGAAACACTAGAAGAATTCCTAAACAGCATTCAGCATTGGGCATACTCTGGCATTTTCAGAAATATATCAGTCACCCCTGGTCTCATCTGATCAATAAATTGCCTTCCCATCTCCCCCAATCTCTACTAAAAACAGCACAGTGCTTATATAATGCTGTTCTAAGGGGATTTATTACTAAATAATTGAACAGCATCGATCTTAAAACTGAATTACCAGGACCCAGGACATTTTCTTCATGTTAACAAAGACTGACTGATTCCCTTCGAAAGCCAGGCCATCACTACACCAAATACTTTGGGATTCCTGGTTTATTGTGAAGTAAAGAAATAGTTTTTCATATTCATTGAAAACTAAGTTATCTCCATTTATTCCTTTTTTCTATCTTTGATTTTATGTGAGGTTGTTAATAATGTACCTCAGACAACTGAGTAGTTTTTCACTTGCTTTGGATGTTATAGAGGTCTTGCCTCTGAAAAAAAGCAGCTATCTCATTTTTTAGTGAATTAATATCTTTAAAAATATACATAACACTAACCTTTCTATTTGCAAACAGAAATAACTGTGATGCATTGCTCTCTTCTCTGGAAAGGAAACATGTTTATGTGATCCTGAAATATTTGTTGAGATCCTACTGTGTGCCTGACCTATCCTATAAGCCAAGGGCACAAAATCATCACCTCAATGAGCAAGAAAACACACATAACTGCAGAAAACTCCCCCCACAAAGAAGCATACAGTATTAGGGACACTTGTTCAGGACACATGCCCCCTAAACTCAAAGTATATTTAGCAGTTTCACTGAGATGTTCTGAATGTCTCTCTCAATGATCCTATAAAACTTGTGAACACCATCTTAGAAACTGAAAGCATTTGAAATTTTAAATTCTTTTTTTTTTTTTTTTTTTGAGACAGAGTTTCTTTGTGTAATAGCCTTGGCTATCCTGGAACTCTATTTCTGTAGACCAGGCTGGCTTGGAACTCAGAGATCCTCCTGCCTCTGCCTTCTGTGTGCTGGGATCAAAGGTGTGCACCACCACCACCCGGCTTAAATTTTAAATTCTATGTGAATTAAAACACTTTGGTGAAAGGCACCAATGTTCTCTGCACTGAGGACAAGTAGATTTTTCCCATTTTGGTCCAGAGCAGGGAGACAGCCACCTGCCATGTTCCAAAGGCCAAATGCTAATTCCCTTTGCTAATAGCTGAGGGTTATTTCTGCAGAGTTAGGGTTACTTTACTGACTGAAAACAACCAGATGCTGCAAACATGAGAATGCACGGAGTCCACATCTCAGGGCTCTCAGTCGTGTCCTGTAGAACAGCTCCACATGCACTCTCGTACACCGAGTGTCCTTCTACAGCCACAGCACTGTGGAGAAGTGTGCCTCCACAGCCACAGAGCCACGGCACTGCGGAGAAGTGTGACTCCACAGCCACGGCACTGCGGAGAAGTGTGACTCCACAGCCACGGCACTGCGGAGAAGTGTGACTCCACAGCCACGGCACTGCGGAGAAGTGTGACTCCACAGCCACGGTACTGTGGAGAAGTGTGCCTCCACAGCCACAGAGCCACGGCACTGCGGAGAAGTGTGACTCCACAGCCACGGCACTGTGGAGAAGTGTGACTCCACAGCCACGGCACTGCGGAGAAGTGTGACTCCACAGCCACGGCACTGTGGAGAAGTGTGACACAGACTGACTGGAGGAGCTGCAGGCCTAAGACATCTATGTTCTAAGCCAGACCTAGTGGCATAGGCCTGCCATCCCAGTTCCTCATGAAGCTGAGGCAGGAGAATCAAAAAAGTTCAACACTTGCCTATATTGCAGAAGAATTCAAGTCCAGTCTGGACAACTTAGTGAAACCCTATCTCACAATAAAATAGTAACATAAAGGCAGAAAAAAAAAAATCTCAGTACCGGGCAGGGAGGAGGGAGATAACAGGGGTGGGAGAGAGACTGAGGGGTAAAACAACAAGAGTCCACTGTTGTTGATTTTACTCCTTTGACGGAGACTGGACACCCAGCTCCCCAAGAAATCACACACAGAAGCTTACTCTTATTTATAAATACCCGGCCTTAGCTTGGTCTCGTTTCTAGACAGCTTTCCTTAACTTAAATTATCCCGTCTATCTTTAGCCTCTGGGCTTTTCCTGTTCTCTTACTTCAGAAATTCTCACTCTTACTCCATGACTGGCTGGGTGGCTGGGTGGCTGGCCCCTGGAGTCCTCCTCCTTCTCTGGCTACTTCTTCTCTCTCCTCCATCTCTTTTTTTCTCCCTCCTCCGAGATTTCTCCCTCTATATATTCTTTCTGCCTGCCATTCCTGCCTATCTCTCTCTCCTGCCTTGCTATTGGCCGTTCAGTTCTTTATTAGACCAGTCAGGTATTTTAAATAGGCACAGCAACACAGCTTCACAGAGTTAAACAAATGAAACATAAACAAAAGTAACACATCTTAAAATAATATTCTACAACAGTCTACATATGTAAGAACTGTCAGTGAAAAAACTCAATAACATTTCTAAGTTTAAAAAAATGTGGATTGGGATGTAGCTCAGCAGTAGAGCGTTTTTCTTGTGCATATAAAACACTGGGTTCAAATCTAATACATCCTAAAAAATTAAAACCTGATCCTGTACTCAAAACTGTTGCCAACTCCTGGCTTAGAGGATATACTGATTTTTGACCTTGTCATAAGAACTGAACACACTTGGACTCCCAATACTGTCCCCATGTGCCCCCAACAGTTGATCCTCTCTACCTACCACCTTTATTTTGCTAGTTCCCAGAAAGGAATACTTCTGTGGCACACTGATCCTGTAATTAGTCAGACCTGAAACAATCGAAGTTCCAGAGCTCATGACACACCACACAACCTCCTGGCACACCACACAACCTCCCAACACATCACACAACCTCCCGGCACACCACACAACCTCCCGGAGGCAGAACTAACCACACACTCCCTTCCCCATTGACTGCCCTTTGCTCTCCACAGGTTCCCCTTGCTCAGGTGGTCCTTGCTCATCTGGAACAGCTGTCAGCTTTTTGGACAGGAGGTGGAAACTAAAGGAACCCATGTTCCCTTGGGAAGGGTAAGTATGCTGAGAGGAGACTCGTGGGCCTCAGTATATGATGTGAGGCCAGAAAGATCTGAAAAACAATTGTGATATACTATCACCATTGGCTGAAACCACACCGAAACATCCATGATGAAAAAACATCACTTTTTTAAACAAAGCAGGATGGGTACTTCTGACTCTTCTTTGTCTTACAGTAGGTAACCAGGCCACACTCAGTGATCCAGTCTTCTTTAAATGTGTACTGTCTTGCTTATGCATTTCTGTCAATAACTCTGTCTTCTAAAATCCAACATTGTATAATTATGTATTTGGATGATGGAGTATCTGGAGCAGGGTCTCATCACTATAATAAAATGCCTGAGATAATTAATTTATAAAGAATATGTTTATGGGGTTCTCTGTTTGGGAGGAGCTGATTTCAAATCAGGTGGATCTGTTGTCTGGGGCCTCTGGTGGGCTTGTGGGTGGCAAAGACAGGGAGGGTGTGATAGGAAAAAAAAAAACCCTTACAACCTTAGCCAGGATCAAAAGGAAGAAGAGCTTGACCCCTTTAGAGCATGCTCCCAGTAACCCAAGGACCTCCCACCAGGCTATGCCTTTTAAAAGTCCCATCACTTCCCAACAGTAGCATGGTAAGGACCAAGCTACACGGACCTCTAGGGGACACTTATCCAAGCCAGAACACTGTTGAGGTCCCTGCTCTAGTTCTCTTTCTGTTCCTGTGATAAAACACTGACCAAAAGCAGCTTGGGGAGGAAGGGGTTATTTGGCTTACAGGTTACAGTCCATCCTCACAGGAAGCCAAGGCAGAGACTCCAGGTAGGAGCTTAAAAAAGAAACCAACGGTGAATACTGCTTACTGTTAGCTCAGTGACCTTTCTTATACAGGCCAGGCCCTGCTGCCCAGGGATGTCACCACTCACAGTGAGCTGGGCCCTCCCATACAAATTAACAATCAAGCAAAATGCTTCACAGACATACATACAGGCCAAACCATACAGGCCAATCCAATGCGGTTCCTCACTGATGGTCTATTACGGTGTGTCAAGTTGACCTGTAAAGCTAACTATGACAGTGACCCCTAATATATCATGCCTGAGGTATCCCCATGTCTGTGTCTTGTCCTTGTCCTTGTAATCACTAGCCTGTGTCTGAAGTTCCCATAACAATGAAGAAATTAAGCCTGACAGCGGAGGCCTACCCCTTCAATCCCAGCACTCAGGAGGCAGAGCCAGGCGGATCTCTGTGAGTTCCAGGCCAGCCTGGTCTACAGAGTGAGATCCAGGACAGCCACCAGAACTACACAGAGAAACCCTGTCTCAAAAAAACCAATAAGAATGAAGAAATTAATTGGCTGGGGATGTAGCTTGGTTGGCAGAATGCTTACCTAGACTGCACAAGTCCTGGGTTTGGTTTCCAGCACTGTGGAGCATGGAAGGTTGGGTTTGAACCTATTCAGTCATAGATGAAAGAGGATCTCATGAGCCCTCCTGCCTCCCGGAGGAGCTGCAAACAGTTCATGGTTGCTGGAGGAGGGGGAGCCATTCTCCTCAGCCATGTACCCTTGGGTAAGTCGCTCGTGCCCCTGCAGATACCCTCCGCCCCATGCTCATAAAGGCAATCCTAGTCAAGGTCACTAGATGTCGAAAAGAGGCATGAAACTCGGAGAAGGACTTGTTGGGAGGGAGAAGGGGTTCACTGGGAGTGGGAGAGGGCAAGTACGATCAGAATACATTATACAGACTATAGGTGTGTGAAATTTTCAAAGAACTGTCTTTGAATGGTGAGCAAAGCATACTTGCCACAGTCCCCCTCAACCGCATAGCAAGTTCCAGGCCACCCTGGGATACATCAGACTTTGTCTCATAAAATAATAGTAATTAATAATTAGAAAAAGAATGTGTGAACTTCAGATATGGAGCGAGCAATGACAGCAGTCCTGAGCATTCAGATTTCAGCAGAAGTCTTGCAGTTTATGGCAACCAAAGCCCTATAATGCTTGGCATTTTCATAATGGAAAAGTGAAATTCTCCCAGGGTTAAAAACCTGCACATTTGACATGGATGGGAAGACTCCGGCTTCATTTGTTACATTATAATAGGAACCCAGTGCGTCTCCTCAAGGTTATGGGCAAAGTAAAATTACTATGCTATAAACCTGCCCCAAGGGGGTAACTCCTGGAATGTGTCAGTCAGCACAGCTACTACAAACCCACAAATGACAGGCTGGGGAAATGCCTCCGGGTGTTTGTGGGAGGCCATCCACTACCACATTCTATGATTTCAAAAATTCATAACAGACCCCAAATCTGTGAAACACTCAATACAACACTTTCTACACAGTCCCAGAAACAGGGAAAAGTGAATCTGAAGAAAATACCTCATCTAATTCAGTACCTACTGACAACATTCCCAGCATGCCTTGGGAGCCCAGGATTAAACTCTAAGTAGTGCCAAGCATCTACCACATGCTGGGACACACGTTCTAAGCACAGACCACGTGTGGATTAATTCACTACACACAGGAACCGCATAAAGCCCTCAGCTAATATCAGCTCCACCAGGATACAGGAAGAAACCCCAGGCCATGAGATATGAAGTAGCCCAAGGTCACAGGTCATAAAGCTAATGAGTGATGTGCCTGTAACTCCAACCCTCACCTTGTGCTAAAACAAGACAAGGCAGAGAGCCCTGTGAATTTGCAGGCTTTCCTAGTTTCCTACAGAATGTCTATGGAGTGACTTTATCCATTTATCAGTAGGATTCCCTGCCTATTAAATCCAGGGTCATTCAACTGCAATTACAGCTCCAGAATCCTAAACTCTGCAACATAGACAGGCCATTAGCATATCTGGTTCAACCTAATGCCTTTATTTCACAGCCGAAGGGTTTGGGGTGCATAGGTTATAGTTTGGTAGTGTATTGAGAATCATTAATCTGCTACTTGCTTAAAAAAAAAAAAAAAAAAAAAAAAAGAGGGTCCAGTGGCCAGGACTGTTTCTTGATTAATTAAAAAACAGAAAGGACCGAGGAAGAATTCCATCATTAAGAGAGAAACCTGTTTATGACCAGGAGCTAAGACTGGAAAATGATGAAGGCCTTCTGAGGAAGCACAGCAAAGATGTGCCCTCGATACTTACATGCAGCTGTGTGTGCATTTCAGGTGAACATTTGACCTCCAATCTTCCATGGTTTCCCGTGACAGCAGAGCAACCCAAATGGACAGCGGAATACATCTACTTGAAGGTTCCTCTTGGGAAGATAATATCTTGTCAGAAGTAAATTCACTCACCTATTTACTGCTACTTAGACCTTCCAGTAAATTTACTATTTTCACACATCGTATAATAATGAGACTAAGACATTTATAGCTAAAGAAAATTGGCTTCTCTCCTTTTTTTCTCTCAGTAAATTCCATGTGGCTAATATACGTTTAAAGTTCAAGAGAACATTAGAAAAAGCACAGGTGACTGGGTTAATGTGTCCTCAGATAAGTAGGCATTCATCTCAAGCTGTGTCCATTACCAAGGGCAGGAACTTAGCCTCCTTGCCACCACCGGAAGGAAGCACTGGAGGAAAGCACTTACATGACAGCCAGCTGGCATGCTTTTGCCCAGAATGAACTTCTATCCCTAAATCAGAGAACGAGTAATCCAACCAAGCTCCTCCAGAACAAAGGTGCGCTGTGGGGACAACGGCATCTTCTAGACAGTGTGCTGGAAGTGTAGGGGTGTTCTCTCTCTCTCTCTCTCTCTCTCTCTCTCTCTCTCTCTCTCTCTCTCTCTCTCATGTGTGTGTGTGTGTGTGTGTGTGAGAGAGAGAGACAGAGACAGAGACAGAGAGACAGAGACAGAGAGAGACAGAGAAAGAGAGAGACAGAGGAGAGAGAAGGAAAGACTAATGTGGCCTACATTTTGCGTCTGTCTCCTTCAGACATCTCAGTGTCATCTTTGACAGTGTTCTATTCTTGGGGTGATCTGCATTACTTCACTCTCAGTGAGAGTAGGAGTCACCTAGGAGACACAGCTCTATGCTTGCCTATGGGGGCATTTCCAGTGGGGTGGAATTAAGGAGGGAAGACACATCCTGAATGTGGGTAGCAGCTTCCCATGGCCATAGCAGGTTCCCTCATCTCAAACAACTCTAGTTTGTGTCAAGTTGACAAAAACCAATCAACACAGCAAGTGTCCCTTAAAGATATCACCTGTTGAAAGTCTAATTGGGAGAAAGATGGTGGAACCTTCTGATATGGATTCACAACACGCCCCCACAGTTGGGCATAGTTGTGCATGTCCAGCAGACCTAGTCACTTCTGCCTAGCCATTTCTGGGTCAAAACATCTCGCCTGACCAAAACCCGTGGCTATGCGTGGTTGCATAAAGCCCACAGCACAACCGTGTGATCTATGTGCGTGCATGGAATAGCCACATGGGCCTGTGTGCACAGGCGCAGCCCAGCCTTTATAAGCTGGCACCATATTCCTGGCTCCATCTTTACTCACGTATCTTTTCCACGGGCCTGTGCATATCTGTCCCTCTCCCTCATCTTAATAAAACTCTTGTTAGTGGATTCTGTCATGTTTCGTGACATTTCCTCACAGGGTAAGAGTGCTGCAAATAACCAACACCTTCAGGGGGTAGGTGGGGCCTAATGGAGGTGAGGGTCTTTAGGTCATTGGAGATTACTCTTGAAAGAGATTAGGACCATGGTCTTCCTCTTCCTCTCCCTCCCTCCTTTCCTCTCCCCCTACTCTTTCCTGTCTCTTTGGGGGGTTTGCTCTCCCACAACCCCTGATGTTGTCATTTGTATCTCTACCAGAGGCCCAGAGTAATGGCTTCAATTGCTCTTTGACCATATTCTCTAAAACTGTAAGCCAAAATCATTCTATCTTTTATCTTCATAAGTTAGTTGCAGGGCTGGAGAGACACCTCGGCAGTTAAGAGCATTTGTTGCTCCCATAGAAGGCCAGGGTTTGGTTACCAGTACCCATGGTTACCAGCTCATAACCACCCTTAACTCTTGCTCTGGGAGACTCAATGCTCTCCTCTGACATCTGTGAGCACTTGCATACATGTGCACATATGTTCACATAGACACACATAGTCACACACACACACACATACACACACACAGAGACAGACACAGACACAGACACAGACACAGAGAAGTAATAACATAAATCTTTTAAAACTAATAAATGAGTTACCAGAATTATAGTGAGGGAAGGCTGACTGGCAGGTTCAGGTGAAATACGGATGTGTGCAAGGCTTGGGATGAACATCTGACTTACTCTGTTGGACTGAATCATATGAATTTGATAATATTCAATTACTGTTAATTTAAACACTTCAATGCCTTCCTCCACTCTCCTGGATTTAGCATCTGGATTTCAGTTTACACCAAATGAAAATTCCCCAACAAAACCAGGAGTGCTGGCCACTCCCTGAGGTAAAGTTTGTTGACCATGTTCTATTTTCTCTTAGTGTGTCTAACACATAACAGAATACCAGAAACACAGTAGGTCCCGGATAAAAATTTGATTAACTAAATAATGCCAAACTTCACAAAATGAAACAAATTGAAGAAGGAGGAGGAGGAAGAGGACACGACAATAAATTGGCAGGTTTAGGTATTTGCTGTTTAGGTATTGAGGGTTTGGGTGAGTGTGGAGGGAGGGAATGATGGAAGACATGAGTCTTAAGGCCATTGCCTATTTAGTTGTCATGATAAAGTTATAAAGTAAATTCTAGAATGGGCCAGCATAGCATTCTGTGTATCTTAGTCCTAGAAACAGGACTGGGGCAACAAAAGAATGAATAAACTACTGACACTGAGGGAACAAGAGATGTACACACAGAAAAGCTGTGATTGGTTGGATTGTACTCAATCTGATAGAGGACAGCTACTATACAGCCCAGAGGAAGAGTTAGCTGGTGATCTGATGGAAGGCACCTGCTATATAACCCAGGGGAAGAGTTAGCTGGTGATCTGATGGAAGGCACCTGCTATATAACCCAGAGGAAGAGTTAGCTGGTGATCTGATGGAAGGCACCTGCTATATAACCCAGGGGAAGAGTTAGCTGGTGATCTGATGGAGGGCACCTACTATATAACCCAGAGGAAAAGTTAGCTGGTCTCAGTGGAAGGTCTCTGTAGGGGAAGTCTCTAGTTGCAATCATCCTGGAGGAGCAAGGGGCAGTTGCTAGTTTTCTAAACACTTCTCTATCATTCACAGACACTTGTATATGGACCAGAGGGAAAGGCTTTTCCAGGCTCACCCAAGGACAGCTTTACCAATTCCATGGGTCTGAGGCATCCAAGGCCATGTCAACAACACATATTCACTCAGGACTTCATCTGCTTCCCATAAGCCAGGTAGAATGTTTTTGCTGCAAACTAAAAAAGTCAAGATCATCCCCAACATGACTATTTTAGAATGTGTATTTAGGATAGGATCAGGCTGTCCCCAGAAAGTGCCCTGTTTTATAACTCAGTGTTCTTCCCAATCATTTATTTTTACTATTTTCCTGGCTCGTTGTGAGTTTCTTTTTCAGTACTGGAGATTGAATACAGGGTCTCATCTATGGTGGGCAGGCATTCTATCACTGAGCTATATCTTGCTTCAGTTTTGCTTGTTATTTTGAGACAAGGTCTCATTAATTTCCTCAGGCCAGCTTTTAATTTGCTCTGTCGCTCAAACAAGCCTTGAATCTGTGGTTCTCCAATATCAGCCTCCAAAATAACAGGGATTACAAGTCTGTGCCACCAGGTCAACAAATCTAAATACCAAAGTGCTTCTGTCTGCACAGCTTTTTTGAAACATGATTCGGGAGTAGAGGAAAATCTGGGTTTGTCAGCATCACAAGGGCAGACACAAGACCCATCTGTTCTCTTTGTCTTCTGAGCCCAGCACAAAAGACTTAGTGAAGACAGGAAATGGGCATGGAGTCCACCAGATGGACAGAGCATTCTAGGAAAAATAAAGCAATGGCTTTGGGAAAGAACCTGAATGGTTTATTGTAGGAGCAGCTCAAGGCTGATGTGGCTGGAGCTAAAAAAAAAAGGGTTAGGGTTTGGAAGGCTGGTTGAAAAAGATACACAGAAAAAAAAAAAGAAAAAGAAAATAAGATGGGCAGAGGTAATTACCACAGTAAGGATCTCAGATAGTCCTCCACAGTGGGAAGCCATTGCCTGCAGACTTCACAGTCTGTCATTTCAGCTGTAAAGTCTGGAAAGGGAAGCCACCTTTGAGGAAAAGTCCACAGGGGGGCACCTAGCAGGGCACAGGAAAACCAGAAGAGCCTTGCCTGGAAACCTTTGTGGGTGAATGGCTCCATCATTCTCCTTTATTTGCTTCTCTTGCCCAGTGGACATTCAACAGCTAACATTTTTCAGTGAATCTAATCACATCATCACAGTCAGTTGAATATAGATGATGTGGGGGGTCGGGGAGACACTGATAAAAATATCACAGAAAGAATGTCGATTATTTTCATCTGACAATGTGGTTCTGTTTTTAGACCCATCCATTTGCAGTGTTTTTTATTATAACTCTTGAATGAAAAGTTAAATACTTTTTAGGAGAAAGGTATATAAGTATGTTTGGATAAGACAATTTAGAGAAAGGTGCTTTTGCTATTTCTACACATGGCCAATATGTGAAATATTTGCAGTCTCCGCCCTCAGCAGTCGATTATTTAACCTTTCAAGGAAGTTTTCGTGTAGAAAGAAGTAATTATGTATAATCAGATTTAATTATGTTAAGTGGAAGGCAATACAAGGTCTTTGCCAATTATGCTAGTAAGTTGCTTGCCTGGCCCTTCTGAGTGTGTCAGCAAGAATTCTTCCAGCAGAGGAGAACTCCATCCAATGCTATTTCCCAGATAAAAGGAAGATGCAGTGGTCTTTTAAGTTAAGGACAAATGTGGTTAAAAAAAAATTGCTCCCATATCTCAGTCAGCTATTTTCCTCCAAGACTCAAGAAAACTCAATGAGACATTCTTTATAATGTCACATCCAAATTTGAGAGGTAGGAACTCTCTTGGAAATGAATACGTCAAGAGACACTTGAACTAACACAGAACCAACAAGTGTCTTAAGCTGTACAGCCACTGCTGAGGCCTCCAGGCTCCAACAGCCAGCTCCAAAACCAGTCATGCACTGGGGAATCCCGATGGGTCACAAAACAAAAGGAACAGGCATGAACACAAGGGAAAGATTCATGGGGATGCAGGGAGGAATGATGGGGGGGGGATGTGGTCAATATTCATTACGTATATGTGTGAAGCTGTCTAAAAATGGGTAAATAAACTTTACTAAAAATAAATAATTTTTAAAAAGGTTTGAATAGCACCTTTTTTTTTCAATTTTTCTTACCTATTCATGGGCAAGAGCCTAGGTAGGTGGGTATGAGGAGAAATGCATGAGCTTTATGTTTTGGAGTTGGGCATTCTCTACAAGCAAAAATCGCCCTACTGGTCACCCTTAAGTATAGAATTCTAAGACTATGCATATCATTTTTATTTACTGTTAAAGCAGACTACTACACTAAGAAGCCCAATTAAAAAAACAGTTTCTACTTAAGTAAAAATCAAGAGTCATAATTCCTGTTCTTGCTGAGTGTCAATGTTAATGATGACAGACGGGTTGCCAGGGGTAGGATCCTACACTAAGCGTTAGATGGCTACATTTCATTTCTTTATTATAGCAACTCATTTCTAAAAAGATTTCTTTTACTTTTAGTTAAGTATATCTGTATGTGGATATGTACATGCATGAGTACAGTTGCCTCTGGAAGCCAGAAGAGGGAATAAGATCCTACTGGAGCTAGAGTGGTAGGCAGTCCTCTACAAGAGCAGTATGCTCCCATGCTTAGCTGGAATCTCCTTTAACTATCTTGGCATCCCCCACCCCAAACTACTATGACAAGCTAAAGTGTACAAGTAAGTTTGTATGTGTTTTTTGTTTCTTTTTTTTTTCATATTTGTTCTTTTGACCAATATAATTTATGCTTGCTATATGACAGACAGTATTCTGGATATCAGAGATTCCGGGATTCATAAGAACAGAGCTGCTGTGGAATAATCCTTCTGTACACCATGTGAATATATGTCGCTATGATTGGTTTAATAAACAAGCTGACTGGCTAATAGCTGAACAGGATACAGTTAGGCAAGAAAGCCAAACTGAGGATGATGGGGTGAGGAAGGGTGGAGTCAGAGGAGTTACCAGCCAGATGGAAAACAAGTCAAACACAGAATTGGATAGAGGTAACTCCAGGAGCCTCAGTGCAGCACGTAGATTAATAGACATGGGTTAAGATGTAAGAGCTAGTTAGTAATAAGCCTGAGCTATTGGCCGAGCATTTATAATTTATATTAAGCCTCTGAGTAATTATTTGGGAGCAGGTGGTCAGGACAAAAAAACTCTGCCTACACAGAGTTCACTCCACAAAGAGCTTACATTCTGGAGAAGGAGAAAGCTTGTAAAAAAGTAAATATGGAAATGAATGAGATCATTGTCCTCAGTGATGAGATCATGGAGGGAAAGAGGACAATTAAGGAAAGGCTGCAGGCAGGTGACAGTTCGGACAGACTCAAGGAAGGAGGTGAGTTTGAAGTAGAACCTGAAAGAGAAGTAGCTTAACACACAGAAGGCTGGAACAGTGGCAGCATGGGTGGAATAGAAGAGTTTACAGGAAGTCCTTCACAGCAAGGAAGGAAGTGGGGGGGAGGCTTGAACAGAGGGAGAGAATTAGTTGCAAAGAGGTTGTAGCAAAAGCTGCAGTGGACCCTCATGCGTTGCCCTGATCAGAGATCTGCCAGAAAAGCTGACCTGCCCTGGGTTTTGAGACTTTATCCTTGCACCTTTGTCCCTCTGAACTCCATATTGGCCAGCTACCCCAGGGGAGTGGACAAGAGCACATATAAAAAGATTCTTTTCTCACACAAGCAATTTCCACTAAAATATCAGTCAAGAGTCATTAGCCAGCACCACTCCCTGCACCCAGGGACATGAACTGTGCACATGCACACAGACACAGACACACAAACACACTTTATCAATAAAACTGGAATGCATTTGAAGGCAAAAGGCACAGGGATGGCAGTACTGCTCAGCTGCTAAAGTGTTTACCTTGATATGACAAGGACCTGAATCTCACCCACAGAACCCACCATTTAAGGGATATCAGGGCATGGTGGCATGCATTGGTAATCCCAGTGATGGGGAGGCAAAGAAAGGTGGCTCCTTGGGGTTCACTGGCCACATAGTTTAGCCTAGACTTCATGATGAGTTATAGGCCAGTGAGAGACCTTGTCTCAAAAATCAAGGTGGACAACTCTTGAAGAACTGCATTAAAGATTGACCTCTGACTTCCACACAAATACATACACATGGGCATCCACATTTGCACACATATATGCACCCACACATACATATATGTGCATGTACACACAAAAGAAACTGAAAGGCATCCTTAATAATAAGTAACCTTAACAGATAGACACCTATCTGTTATGTCCAAGACTAACTAATGTAATGTGGCTATTTCCTGCAGTGCAGAGTCTGGGCTCCTACGGAAATGCTACAGAAGGTGTGGGGACTTAGTCAACATGTGCTCTCCTGGGCCTCAACACATGCAGGAAAGCCCTGTCCTACTTCCCTAGAGAGAGCTCTCGAGAAAAAAGCATTTCCCATGGAAATGAGGTGCTGCAGCCAGCTCACTGATCTGGCTGCTCTGTCCCAGGGCCCTCCCTCTGGGCATCCCTCTTCATCAACCTCCCACTGCCTTGAAGCCTCTCATATTGAATATCAATACTGCAGTGGATTTTGTAAGCACTAACCTGATTTAGAGATGAAATGGAAACAGTTCCATATCAGCAAAAATGTTAAAATTACGTGTACCCAGACTCTAAGCTAGGAAAGCAAAGTGAATAAAGACTTTGAATTCCCAGGAGGAAGCTGAGAGCATGGCGAGGGGGAAGAGGGTGGGAATCAGGAGGAAGAGCCAAAGGCTGGAGGAACAGCGGAAGGCAGTTCCATAAAGGCTTGGAATAAATACACCAGGACAGAGTTTAGGCTGGAGATGACATGGATTTGAAAACAGTATATCAAACTTGCCCCCATGCTGCCTCTTACTGTAGAGACGTGCTGAGCGACTGATGAGAACAGAGAGGGGAGAGTTCCCTGTAAGAGGACTTAATCACTGGTTCTAAGTCTCCTGGATTGTATAGGGAGAATTCATGGAGCCTTGAAAGTGAATTTGGATGTGTGTGTGTGTGTGTGTGTGTGTGTGTGTGTGTGTGTGTGTGTGTGGTCTCTCTCTTAGGTTGCTCCACTCATAGCCTCACCTTTCCTCAGTACTTGGTTTTAATTTCTGGTGCCTCCATCATCCTGGAGTTTCCACTGCAGCTTAGGGCTCACCCTTATAGGTTCTCATATTGCTCCCTCAGGGACTTCCTGTAGGGAACACAGCCCTGTGGTTCACTGTCTGGCCTCTTACTCTTTTGGAATGTTGATGCACACCTCCATGACCCTGTAATTCGTGTATTCTGTATCTCTACACAACCAGCACCATGTGGATAATACTAACTACTAATACCAGTATAAGCAATATCCAGACACCTTCAAATCATGGCTTCTGTAGCCTCTGAGCCTGGAAAAACACTTTCCCAGTGAGATTAACAACTCTGCTATTATGCTGGATTGCATGAGATGTTCCCTCATAGTCTCGGGCATTTGAATATCTGGTTCCCAGTTGGTGGCACTGTTTGGGGAGGTTTGGGAAGTGTGGCCTTGCAGGGGAAAGCTTGTCACTGGGGTTGACTTCAGGGGTTTAAAGGCCATACCATTTTGAGTTTATTTTCTCTGCTTCTTTCTTGTACTCTTAAGCATGAGTTTTCGCCTGCTCTAGCTGCCATGCCTGCCTGCTGCCATACTTCCCTAGGAAAATGGTGAGCAACTCCTGAGCCTCTGAGGTCATAAGCCCAAATCAGCCCTTCCTTTTACAAACTGCCTTGGTCAAATGCTTCCTCGCAGCAATAGAAAAGTACATGAGGCACTTAACAAGGGAAAACCCTTTCAAATGACTCCCAAGTTTTACAACTAGAATCCTATGCTACGTAAGTCCTTGTTGATTCTTGAAATGCTTTCAAAGCATCTATCCCATTGCCCAAGTAAAGTGTTTATGGTGTATTCTGAAAAGGTTTCTATTGATTTCACAAGAGGACCAAAAGTTCCCTGGTGTATAAACTGACAAGACCCTCTATATCAATGCCCCTGATCTAGGGGTTTTCCCCAACATTCTCATGTCCTGAGCACAGTTCTCAGTCCACAATACAGGTACAAGAATTATCACACTGCATTCGAATCCAATGTTAGGTTGGTTGTGCTACAGTCTAAGTCTATAGATGGACTTTTATAGTCCTCCTTCCTTATCCGGCAACAGAGTTCTACCTATCCATGGTTAGTTTTAGTAGCCCTAGGTTTTAATATTTTTCCTGGGGGCGTGTGGTAGAGAGTGATTGCAAGAGGATAATTAAAAGCTGAGTAACAAAGCAGTCCTTTGTATGACTTGTGTTGTAAGCATCAAAGAACATGAACTTGTCTCCGAAGAGCTCAGGAAGCAGTGTCTCTCAGAAGTGTAATATCAAGGAAACAGCCATGGTGCACATGCTTCAGGAGCTGCCCTGATCTGTGGTTGTTCTTTATTGGGGCTTTCATCATCACCTGAGACCTTCTTCAGGGACGGGCACTGCTGCTAGGGTCACAGAGAACCCTTTCAAATGGACACCCTCTCCACCAAGGCAGCTCAGACACTTCAACCATTTAACAAGTTCTTCATGCCCACTTCAAACAGCACAGCCTCCCTCCTCTGTGATAATTGTATTGCTGAAAAACACTCACTTAGTATCAATTTAATACATTTCTCTTAAGTGTTCAAACTGTGTCATTATGTAGCCCCAAACATCCCTCTGAAACAATTGACTTATGATTATAAAGTCTGCTGATGATCTTCTAATCTTTCCACCTATGGGTTGTAAAGTAAAAAATCCCTGCTGTGGGATGGTCTGTATGTCAAATGTGTTGCTCTGATTGGTCAATAAATAAAGCACCGACTGGCCAGTAGCCAGGCAGGAAGTATAGGTGGGACTAACAGAGAGGAGAATTGAGAGACCAGGAAGGCAGAGGGAAACACTGCCAGCCGCCACCATGACAAGCAGCATGTGAAGATGCCGGTAAGCCATGAGCTACATGGCAAGGTATAGATTTATAGAAATGGGTTAATTTAAGATGTAAAAACTAGATAGCTAGAAGCCTGAGCCATTGGGCCATACAGTTTAAATAATATAAGCATCTGTGTGTTTATTTTATAAGTGGGCTGTCAGACTGCCAGGGCTTGGCAGGACACAGAGAGAAAATTCTCCAGCTACAAATCCCCTTTCAAGGACTGAAGTCTGTCCATTACTGTCCCTCTGAAATTAATTTAAATGTGACTAACTGTAACTCCCCTGGGACCTTTGGTAAACTAAACCTCAGTATCATTGTTAGTTGGACTCATCCCAGTTCATGCTGGTGAGCTGACATGGTAATCCCTATCATCTTCAAACACACACTGGTCCAGATAATGAATTTCTTCATCATCATGATCCCCAGCCCCTACCAGTTAAGGCTAAAATACTTACTCATCCATCTTCCTTAAACTTCCAGGTATGCAGACTCAAGCATGAGAAAACCAACCACTCACAGGCTTGACAGTCTTCACACACCTCTGCCACCAAGTTGTAAAGAGCCCCTATTTTCTTGGCTACCTTCAAAAGTTCTTCCTTGTGCTGCTCTACTTCTAGCCTGGAAGAATGACCTCTTCTAAGGGTTAATTTCTTTCATCCTAAGAAGAAAGGAAGAACTCGACAGATGAAGGATGGCTTTGAGCCTGTGAAACAAACATTCTGAGGGGCAAATGGCACAGAAGGGTCCCCAGAAAGAAAATCTTAAGGCTTTGAAATGTTCAAGAGAGACGACAAGACACCCCTTCGATGGAATAGAATTATTCTATGCTACAGAGATATAGACCATTGTTGTGACTGACTATTTTACAACTCTGTGGATTCAGACTGATTGATAGAAAATGGAGAATGATGCAAGTGTTCCTCTCTAGATCCACACAAAATCTGCCCAGAGCTGTGAAAATTGATTTTTTTCCACATCCTCACTGTAGAAAAATCCAAAATGAGCCAATTTGTAAATCTACATCAGCATCCCTAATCTATTAAAGAATTACACCTTGAATTTTCCTTCAAAAAGCAGTTGCGAAGCCTTTACTATTTCCCTCATCCATGAGTTAAGCAAGGCCTTTGGTAGGTATTTATTTTATATCTGTCTGAAAAGTGGAATTTTACCCTTTTTTGGGAGAAAATTGCCATTTATTGCCCTGGATTCTTGTTTGAAATAAGTCAGCAAGCTGCGACAGGAAGACAAAGGGAAGGCTGGCAGAGGACTCAACCAAACATCCTGTCACGGTGGCTTCTTCTTGTCTGCTCCCAGGTCCACTTACAATAGAGACACACGCTGGTCCTGCCTGTGACTCCACTTTGATCCCGAACACTTTCATTCTCTCTCCTTGATTCTGGACTTTTCTGTCTGATTCTCCAGAATAATTCTGCCACCTTAAACACTAAACACAGCTCTCTACACATCTATGGGTTCCTCCCTTGGTGGTCTGCCTTAGCATTTTCCCCAGGGAGTAAAGCTGAAAACCATTTATGTGCGCTTTGCATAAAAATGGAAAGATTGAGTGGAATTTGCACATTCATTCATCTGCCAGACTTGGACTAAAATATCACCCTTCAAAATCCCAATTCAACTAATTTTGAATGGCTGCCCAAAATTGGAGTCTGTCACTGCTTTTCTCAAATGACATCCATGGTTTTCCTACTGCCCAAGGAGCAGGCTCCAAACAGCTTGCTGAATGTATTCAGAGTCTCCTGGCATCTGATTTACTTTATGCTATGACAGCACTTACTGGTGACAGACAGAAGTTATGCAAAGGTCCCATAATTTCCAAGCCTAGCAGGTGATTTCATCCCCTGTTCTTTGTTCCCATAGCCCTCCACTGTAGGACTCTTTCCTCTACCTTCTGAACTCTCATTCTCCAAATCTGGTCTCAAATTCCCTAACTCTATCCTTAGCCCAGAAAAAGCTAACAGGCCTGTCTCCAACTCTATAACCATAATAACATAACAATATTAGGGATGCAAAACCCAGTCATAGGATCACCTATAGCTTTTGCAAGGCTCAATGTAAAACAGGGATGTGTGGGCTTCTAGTTCAAAATGATGGAGACTGGAGCAATGGCCCAGCAGTTAAGGGTGCTTGCTGCTCTTGAGGAAGACATAGGTTGGGCTCCCAGCACCCACATCACAACTGCCTCTAACTCCAGTTCCAGGGGATCCAGTGCCCTCTTATGGCCTCTGTGGGCACTGCATGCATGTAGAGTACATGCACACTCAGACCTACACACAAACTCATAGAATAAAAAAATTCACTCTTTAAAGTGATCAGGACTTTCAAGATATCAATAGCATAGCATTGTAGGGGCTCGGAAACTGTCAACCCCAAACAAAAGCCTTAGAAATTCCTCTCTGGTCTTCTGTCACTGCTTGCTGCTCTCCTTTTTCCCACCAAGGTAAACCTCAGAAACTGAAAAGTTCATCCCCAACGCAGGTCACAGGACTTAGAAGCCCTTCTCTCTAAAATGGAAACTACAACTGAAAAACAAATCCTAAAATCTGTTCTCTAGTCTTTACTCATCCTTCCCTCTTGCATCTGGCCCTGGGGAAATTCTCTGACCAATTTTTTCTGATGGAAGCTCATAAAATCTTGTTAGGGTTTGAATAGGAAATGTCACTCACAGCTTCATGGGTTGAACCCTTGGCTCCCAGAAGGGGGCGCTGTCATGGGAGGGGAAGTCTCACTGGAGGAACAGGACTATTAGAAGCTTAAGTCAAAGTCCCTTTGAGGCTCTCTGCTTCCTGTCTACCCTGAAGTGAGATGCCTCCTCTGCACACCTCCAGGGCTGTGCTGCCTAGCACTGAAGCTGACTTGCCATTAGCTACGCAGGACTTTTGGGGCAGAGGAATGCTGGGAAGAATAAGGGCAGAGTCTCAAGGATCTCAAGCCAGACACAGAACAAGCAACATGGGAAGTTCATAGATGAGGTAAATGAGCCTCGGAGTACCACATAGATGAATAGAAATGGGGTAATTTAAGTTGTTAGAGCTGACTGGAGACAAGTCTAAGCTATTGGCTGAGCATTTATAACTAATATTAAGTATCTATGTGGTTATTTGGGGAGCAGCTGGTGGGACAGAAAAGTTCGCCTACCGTCAACCATGACTCAAACCTCTGAAACTGTGAGCCGGAATGAATCCTAACTCCTTTAAGTTGTTTTGCCAGGCATTTTGTCTCACAGTGCTGAAAAATCTAGCATAGCTTTATTCAGAAAGAGCACCACGTCTAACACCGGAAGAAAGAAGAAATTCTCTACTACAGAGATGCCAAGATAACCTGAATGGTTAGGTCACCCCCTGCCTCTCTGTCAGCCAACAAGCAATTACATCATACCCTTTTGTTCAGTCGTATCTCTACATGCTCAGGCTTTACAGAATATAAGTCTAATGAAGCAGTTAAACCCAAGTTTGTGGCTCTTCACTCTGGAGGCTCCCACATATATGAAACTTTGAAGAATTTCACTTTTTTTTGTTGTTGTTGTTGTTTGTTTTTTGAGACAGGGTTTCTCTGTGTAGCTTTGCGCCTTTCCTGGAACTCACTTGGTAGCCCAGGCTGGCCTCGAACTCACAGAGATCCGCCTGCCTCTGCCTCCCGAGTGCTGGGATTAAAGGCGTGCGCCACCAGAAGAAATTTCTTATGAAATTAAGTTCCCTTGTTACATTGCCTGATGTTAGAGGGCTATTGGGCCTGACCCTTGTGATTAAACACGAACACGCAGGATCTGTCGGACTACACAGGACACACAGTCTTGAAGCTGCATCTTGGTTTCCCTGATTGCTCAGTTTCCACGCATCTGCCCCTACAACAAATCCAAGATTGTCCCATTCTAGCCCCTCCCTCTGGCCTCTGTATTTCTTTCCTGTTGTTAATGTAATCATCACATACTTGGTGCCTTAAGACAGCACACATGTATTCTAGTACATTACCAATAGACAAAGGTCCATAACCATTCTAATTTGGCCAAAATGATTGTGTCATCAAGGCTGGTTCCTTCTGGAGACCTCAGACAAGACTCAGTTTCAGCTTCTACAAGTGTCTGTCATCCCCTGGTTTGTGACCACTTCCTCCATCTTGGAAGTTGTTGCATGAATCTTAAAAGTTCTTATTAATAAATTCAAACCTGAGCCAGGTATTGGGGTGAATGCTGGATGGTCAGAGAGACAGAACAAGCCACAGCTAACCTCACCTGGCCAACTTCTCAGCTGGTCTTGTTTCCTCAGACTGGAAGCCTCTGTGTCCTCATCCCAATGGCTCTCAGCTGAACTGCTGCTAGAAGCCTGAAAGCTTAACCAGCCAAATGCTTAACCAGGCCAAATGCTTCTAGTTCCTGGTCCTCACACCTTATATATCTTTCTGTCTTCTACCATCACTCCCTGGGATTAAAGACTCACTCCCTGGGATTAAAGGCATGTGTGTCACATGCCTGGCTCTTTCCAATGTGGCCTTGAACTCACAGAGATCCTAGATGGATTTTTCCCTCTGGAATGCTAGGATTAAAGGCGTGAGTGCCACCATTTTCTAGCCTCTGTATCTAGTGGCTGTCTGTTCTCTGACCCCAGATAAATTTATTAGGGTACACAATATTTGGGGGAATACAATACCACCACAGAAAGTGGTCCACTCTTTTCAGCCTTTGAATGTTGTAGGGCTCTGGACCCCCATTTTGGGTAGCTGTTGCCTTACTTGCCTACCTTGACCAGATGTCCTCCCTATGCTGATTCCCTGCCAGTTCCCTTCTTCCCAATGCTCACTGAAGGTTCTTTGTGTATCCTGCATTTGGTGTAAACAGCTCAGATGCAAGAATGTAGAACATTCCTTAGTGAACTTCTGCCCTCCAGGGTTCCTCCATTGTGCTGTATTTAAGGTTTCCTTGCTCCTTCAATAAATGGCATTCCGCATTCTGCTGGGGCGAATGACCCACTGTTTCTTGTCTCTATTTTTTTTTATCCACAGCCCCTCGCTAGGACATGGTGATGGGGTGGTGGTAGCATGGGCACTACCACAACAGAATATTACCATGAAACACAGCTGGATAAACCCAGACAAGCTCCCAATGCAAGATCTTAAACTTAGCAACATTTGCAAAGTCATTTTGTGTGGTATTTGGAGATTAGGATGTGGACATATGTGAAGATGAAGTGGGGATAGATTGTTCTCTCTTACCACAGCCTCTTAGCTAGACTGTCATAAGATTAGCTGAGGCAAATGGCCCAGACATGGCAATGCATCTAAGAGCCCCGGGCACTGAATGGCTAGGGAATCTCTATGTATCGGTGGGCTATGCTCTGCCAAATGAACACACGTCCATCATTCTCCTTTGACAACAATGTTTTAGAAACCCAACTAATAGAGATAGTGGAGGAGGAGGAGGAGGAGGAGGAGGAAAGGGTACCGTCCTAGAAGATTGGGTCAAAGATGGATAGATGGAAGGTGAGAAGAGAGAAAGGAGCAGCTCCATATTAAGTCTCCACACTGTTGTCGAGAGTAATTACATCCCAATAATGGGTCCTGGAGACTGAGGGACTGAGGCAGAGTTCCCCCCAGCTTGTACAACTCAACCCCAGACAGCCTAGAAGGCTGGAATAGGGTTATCAGACTTAGTACATAAAGAGAGAATGCTGAGCTAAGTGAATGCCAGATGAACAGATAATCTTTTAATATAAATATATGCCATGCAATAGGATCTGGAAACCATACTTAAAGACTGGCACCATGGGACATTCATCCTCAAAGTCCATTCCCTGATTCACACTCAGATGCGGTTACAGTTTACTGAGCATGCTAAGAAGTAACAAAAGGCCTGTTGATGACTTTTTTTTTTTTTTTTTTTTTTTTTGAGGCAGGGTTTCTCTGTGTAGCTTTGCGCCTTTCCTGGAGCTCACTTGGTAGCCCAGGCTGGCCTCGAACTCACAGAGATCCACCTGGCTCTGCCTCCCGAGTGCTGGGATTAAAGGCGTGCGCCACCACCGCCCAGCTTTGATGACTTTCTTAATATGCCCATTCTCCCCATCCTGCTTCGGCTCTCCACAGGGAATGAGCTCAGCCATCAGCAGAGGGCATGGCTATTCTTCAAAGCCCAGGCAAGGTTGAGAACAGGAACTGCCTGTCCTCAAAGCCAGGTTGGACACTAAGAGTGGGAAATGAATGCCCCTGGGAAATACGCTGTTGATTGCTCATTATGGATGTTCCTGGAAGGATGCACCCCCCTTTGGTGAAACACAACCAAATATAATCACACTCAAAGATTCTTTACATCTCCACCTCAACATTTTTACCCCGATTCCACCAATCACAGTGACACACTCTGAATCCTAATCCAGGGCCCACTACAGTTACTCATTGCAGAGAATCATTCCTCACATTTCCACCCCACTATAAATTTTGATCCTGTTTCTTGAATGGGTGACCACATTTCTAGCAAGAAGCTCAGCTTTGCCTTATCAATTGGCGATACAGGTGGCATTTGGGAAGCTGTTCCCAAGGTCTAATTTCTTCTGAGAAGTCCTCACACTTATTCCCCATAGTAAGAACTCATTTTTCAAAGAGATCTGAGATTTGCCCAGTTCCCATCCTTATCACGCATCCTGTTGCTCATCGAGCTCTTAGTAGTAAGCAGTTATGAAGCAGATTGAACACTCCAAGGGCAGAAGACCTGAGTCTTGCCAGGCTGTCCCCATCTTCTGTACACATGGCCCATCATGAGTCCTCAGCACAGGTGTGTAAAAAGAAGGTTAAAAAGAGCAGAGGCCAGCAGAGAAAAGTCCATGCTTCTGCAGAGTTGGAACAGCCAATTCCAACTTTCCACAGCTCTATACTTAGAGGATAACTAAAGGCAATGTAAAAACAAATCCTGAGCACAGATACACAGAGTCCATGCACAGAGACCCAATCAACCTCCCTTGAGCCAATGTGCAAAATATTAGCACTGCCTCCTCTTGCACACTTCCCCAGTGTTCTTGACCTGTCAATGTCATGTTTATTTTTCTTAGAACCAGTGGTAACATCTGCCTGGCTTAAATGATGAGCTCACTAAATATTTTAAGATGTATTTTTATATCTGCATGAGAACTATGATTTTACCTTTCAAAAATTACCCCTCAACAAAGTCCTGTTCTGACAGCACAACATTGTTAAACAAGAAGGAAGGGAGACTGGGAAGATGGCCCAGTTGGCAAAATCCCTGCTGTACAACATGGAAACCTAAGCTGAGATCTTCTGCATCTGCATGAAAAGCTGGATATGGTGGAGCATCTCTGAAATCCCAGTGCTGGGGAGGCCAAGACAGGATCGCTGGAGCTCCCTGCCCAGCCATCCTAGCCAAGAGAGTGAGCTTCAGATCCTGCAAGAGACTTTGCCTCAAACATGGAGGTGAAGAATGATTGAGACCGATGCCCAAAGTTGACCTCCGGTCTCCACATATGCATACACGCCCACACATACATTTGAACACACATACACACACAAGGACTGGGGGGTGGGGTGGGGTGCTGAGGGAAGAAGGGTGAAGAGTGGGAGACAGAGAAGCATCCAAGTTCCGCTGAGTCTGACTGAACTTCAGACAGGATTCTTACCGACTGGGGGCCTGCAGCTCTTTCCTTAAAACATTTACTTTAGAAAATTTGTGATTGTAAATTATTCCTTTGCCTCTTTGAGATGTCAATCTTCTGCCAGCTTCCCATTGGATTTTCAAAGCTTCATTGTCTTTCTCCAGAACTGGGAGACCCCTTTGAACTGTGATGGCCACGGGAGGCAGGCAGCTTAATGTAGCCAAGCACCAATTTTTAAGCCCCGATGCCCCCACCTCACCACCCCATTCCTGCTCAGACTTGGGTCTTCTCTAGCAATCTCTTGTGAAGGAGCCTTGAATAAAGTTGCTCATTTAGTTCCATTCAGTGCATTTTTTCTTTGACAGGCAAAGGAAGGAGGGGATTGAAAGGGAAAGAGTAAAAGCTATCCATCAACCAAATCCCAGTTAGTCCCACATGGCAGATGAACATTGACATGCCAGTGAGTTCGGCTTACAATCGGGGTGGGATGGTTGAGGGGGTGGGGCGTGTGGAGGCCTGGGTGCCCACTGCTTCCCCTTCCCCATTTGCTCCCAAGCTCCAGTAAAGGTGCTAAATGAACCGCCTGCCTCTGACAATGAGGCTCAAACTGCAAGTGTGTTTTACTGCACAGAAATCCCTCTGGGCCAAACTTGCCTGCGGCCGTTGCTAACAGATACGCCAAGGGCCAAACAACAGTTGTGCTTTGCCTCGAGTTCTGTACGTCCAGAGGCGAGTGGAGGGTGAAGCTGCTCCGTGTGTCCCTGGCAGCCACAGCTCTCTTTAGCAGACAGCCCTGCTCTGGATTTGTACTCTGGCCACGTGGGGAATCTAAGTGCGCATCAGAAACATGCCAGCAACCACAAGCCGCTCTGTAAAATATTAATTCAATATTAGCTTTCAGGGAGGACTCCCAGGAAGTGATGGGGCCGTGAGGGCTTTGTCAAAAGGAGGGAAACGAGTGTGAGTATGAAGACATCCAGAGCCAATTAAGTTTTTCCAATATTTAAATCACTCAGGGTGGGTATTGAACCCTCAAGTTAGCCATGCCATCATGACTTTGTAAACAAACAAAAATGACAAGATCATTCCTTTAAAGATGAAATGATCTGAATTTAGTTTTATCCTCATAAAAAAGTAAGAAAACTATTTTCTATTGTGGAAATTAGTCTGAAGTTGCCAGATCAATTAAAATTCAACGAGTACCTCCCCCCTCCAAGATTGTGATCTTTGAGGAAAAAATAAAATAGTTTTTGGTCAGATAGAAAATTTCTTGATTCCTGTAACAAATACATATTGAGAAACAGCTTGCTGAATTCAAGGACATCTACAGGCACGAATCTATATGTTGAACATGATGCTGACATTTAATGTAGCATAAAAGATAGCTACTATAGAAAAGACCACATAAATAAGTATTTAAATACAAGTTCCCGTGAGGCAGTGAGAATATGAAATGTCTCTCTGGTAGCATACTGCAGAAGACAGACTTCTCAGTCCCAGGCATTGATGGCTGTAGAAGATGGAACATGGAGGAATGAAGGAGGGGAAAAAGTAGAGCAGTGTGCACGCCAGCGGAGGAGTGTGCACACCAGCGGAGGAGTGTGCACGCCAGCGGAGGAGTGTGCACACCAGTGGAAGAGGGTACACCCCAGCGGAGGAGTGTGCACGCCACTGGAGGAGAGTGCACCAGCGGAGGAGTGTGCATACCAGCGGAGGAGTGTGCATGCCAGCGGAGGAGTGTGCACACCAGCGGAGGAGTGTGCATGCCAGCGGAGGAGTGTGCACACCAGCGGAGGAGTGTGCACCAGCAGAGGAGTGTGCACACGAGCGGAGGAGTGTGCATGCCAACTGCAAACCACAGCTGGAGGAAGGGAAGGTGCCAACAAGGTCAAGCAATGGTTAACAAGTCAGAATGAGAAGGTTTGCCTTAACTAGCCTATGTTTATGCTCTCTCTCTCTCTCTCTCTCTCTCTCTCTCTCTCTCTCTCTCTCTCTGTGTGTGTGTGTGTGTGTGTGTGTGTGTGTGTGTGTGTGTGTGTGTGTTGGAAGTAGAAAGAGGCCATCTAGGGTAGGGAAGAGGTCTAAAGGTTGCACTCAAGAGGCATAAAAGCAAAGCAGGTGGCCAGTGAGAAGGCTCACCGGGTAGAGACATACCACTGGGTCTGATCATCAGAGTTGGATCGGACGTGGAGAAGGAGAGAACTGACTTCCACAAGTTGTCCTCTGACCTTCACATGTATGCCATGCCATGTGCATGCCCCCCAAATAAATAAATATAGAGACATCTTAAAGACAAACAGATATAAACAGATATCTCAAGTTATCTCTTATACACAGCCTACAATAATGTGTGTGTGTGTGTGTGGTGTGTGTGTGTGTGTGCAAAAAGTCTATACAATTTCATAAGAAAACCTGTTATTTTGCATGCATTTGTTTGTCTTTGTCCCAAGTGCAACAGGAAGTCATGGAGAGGTTCCAAAAGGCTGTCTTGACAGGTTATCCTGGCTGCTGTGGGAAGGTGGAAGACTGAGAATACAAGTCAGGACACAGCAACCAGCTGGTCAATGAAAGGTGCTGTTAGTTTGAATGACAAGATGGCCAGGAATGCAGGCTGAGTAAGGACGGGGAGGGCTAAGCCAATACCCAGTGAAAAATGATTAAATCAAGTCAGGTCAGAGCCCTCTCTTGTGACCTGCTAGTACCACTTGCTGAGTACTGCTTACAGGTCACTAGGAATTGCATGCCCACTGGCACTTATCATTCAATTGCTCCTTCCCAAGCTCTTTCTTTTCATTATGAAGACCATCTTGAAAGCAAGGAATGGTTTCCCCATGACTCACTGCAAGACACCAACAGAATCACATGGACAAAGCCCTTAGTTCTGGGGAATCCAGCAAGACTCTGTCTTTACCCCAAAGATACATCATCAGCCCTCGACATGAAGGTGTGGTTGTCTCTGCAAAGGGAAGGCACAGGTTTCTTCATTGCTGTTCTATGTCAGAGCTGTGAGATTTCTGTTTCTGGTCCTGAAATATCTGCAGGGAATCAGTTCTTAGAAATCCTGAGACTGGAATCTAGGAGAAGACCCAGGAATCTTAGAATGATTGTTCTAGAAGATTCTGATCCTTACAGTCCTCATCACAGATGGGAAAAAGCTTTTGAACAGTTTGGTGAATTCAGGAAAATACCATGTGCTTCAGGAAAGGTCAGTGTTTGACCTGAAATAATATTTTGAGTCATAGTGAGCACTGTGGAAAATGAATCTGCCTGCAGATGAAGTATGTCTGGGTACTCTTCCCTGCTTCCTTTAAAAGTCTATGTGCCATCATCTATACTTCAGAAGCTTAACATTTTCTTCTCTTTAAACTTCAAAAAGTTGTTGATGCTTTTCCACACAGAAACTTTTAAACCCTAACCCTAGTCCATTTCCTACAAAAAGTATGAGTTTTAGGAGAAGAGATCATTTTAACAAAAAGAATTTCCAATTTGCAGCTAAATTCTTGTCTTGCTTCTCTCCTGGGTCAATCGATCAGGATAACATAAAGGTTGCCAGATCCAGCTTGTACCCCATGTTAAAACAGTAAGGTTCTCTGTGAGAATGAAGAAAATAGAACACTACATAATAGGTAGGATTAGCCATTTGTAAAGAATAAACTCTAATTACAGAGGCATATCAGTTAATAGATGCTAATTTAGAGGAATCTTTAGGGGAATCTTAGAAATGATTTCTGGGTCCTAAATGGACTGATAGGATACACACTCATGGCAAAAATCAGTCTATTGTTACTGTGGGCATCTGATAACCTTTCTAAACTTCACTCTTGTTGTTGGTAAAATTTGAAAGTAGAAATTATCAGAGTCTAGCAAATTCTTCTAGAATTAAATGGCGTCAAATATAGTATACTTACATATTCCCTAATCTCACTGTTTTGCTTGGTGTTCTTTACTGTCAAAGCTTGGATCACACAAAATTTGCTAAGCACTTTTTAACAGTTGACATAAGTTATGGGTAAATCAGCCATGCATGAGCCAAAACTGGATTTATCAAAAACTATAAGCATTCACACCCACAGTTTGAGGAAAAGTAATTGACCTAATCCAACCTAAACTTGTGGTTAAATATTCTTAGTGAAAGGGGAATGGAATAGAAGTCCATCAATGTAATGGGAGCGTCTACAAACACCTGCAGCTTTCAATAAACGATGTTTCAAAACCTCTACCCTATAAACAACACTGAAGGCTCCACAGTGAGAACATGGCCCAGGCCTGCTCGACAGAGCATGCCCTAGATCCACAAGAGATGCCATAAGGACACAAGAGTCTGGGTCCATCTAATGACATGGTAAATTGAATGATGCTAAGGTGTCCTAATTTCATTTCTGTGGCTGGGAAAGTATACCATAACAAAACAAGCAACTTAAGGGAGAAAAGGTATGTTTGGTTTACAATTCCAGGTTACAATCTGTCATAGCAGGGGAGTCTCTGTGGCAGGAGTTTGAAGTGACTAGTCTCATGTGTCTACAGTCAAGAACAAAGAGATGGGAGGGGCGGGGCGAGCGCAGGACAAAGGGAAGCGTAGCCGGAGCTGTGGGCGCTTTTCGGACCGTGGTGTCTCAGATTCATTCTTAAGCAACTGAGAACTTAATCTTCCAAAATGTCAAAAAGACCATCTTATGCCCCACCTCCCACCCCAGCTCCTGCAACACAAATGCCCAGCACACCAGGGGTTGTGGGATACAATCCATACAGTCATCTCGCCTACAACAACTACAGGCTGGGAAGGAACCCGGGCACCAACAGCCGGGTCACGGCATCCTCTGGTATTATGATTCCAAAGCCTCCAAAGCCACCAGATAAGCTGCTGATGCCCTACATGAGGTACAGCAGAAAGGTCTGGGACCAAGTAAAGGCTTCCAATCCTGACCTAAAGTTGTGGGAGATTGGCAAGATTATTGGTGGCATGTGGTGAGATCTCACTGATGAAGAGAAATAAGAATATTTAAATGAATACGAAGCAAAAAACAGTACAATGTAGATGTAACCAACCATCTTATTAAAATAAGAAACACAGAACCAATGTAAAAGAGAAGGTCAGAGCTGAGAGGTCAGAGCTCAGAGCTAAAATCTTACCTCCTGAAGTTCTCCTACCTTCCCCGAAAGAGCTACTTCCTATGTGTCTGTCTTTAAATAGTCTTTCTGTTCTTCCTTCTCATTGGTTGTAAACCCAAACACATGACTGCCTCGTCACTGCCTGTAAGTACCGCCCTCCAGGTCTTAAAGGCGTATGTCTCCAATGCTAGCTGTATCCCTGAACACACAGAAATCCACCTAGCTCTTCTAACCACCACGCTCTTGCTATGGCTCTAATAGTTCTGACCCCAGGGCAACTTTATTTATTAACATACAATTAAAATCACATTTTAGTACAAATAAAATACCACCATAGCACAATGAATCTATGAAGGCCTATCATAATTCCCCTGCATACCTTGCATATATTAATGCAAAAAACCGTGCAGAAGCTGCATTAGAGGAAGAGAGTCGACAGAGACAGTCTCGCATGGAGAAAGGAGAGCCTTACATGAGCATTCAGCCTGCTGCAGACTCAGATGACTATGATGATGGCTTTTCAATGAAGCATACAGCCACCGCCCGTTTCCAGAGAAACCACCACCTCATCAGTGAGATCCTCAGTGAGAGCGTGGTATCTGATGTGCGGTCAGTTGCAGCTAGAATGCAGGTCCTCAAGCGACAGGTCCAGTCTTTTTTTGTTGTTGTTTTTTGTTTTTTCGAGACAGGGTTTCTTTGTGTAGCTTTGCACCTTTCCTGGAACTCGCTTTGTAGACCAGGCTGGCCTCAAACTCACAGAGATCCGCCTGGGTCTGCCTCCCGAGTGCTGGGATTAAAGGTGTGCGCCACCACATCATCAGTGAAAACTAGAAACGGAACTTCTTCAGAGAGAGGAATGATACCAGGAGAAGAAGAGGAAGTTCCTGGAAAGCACAGATTCCTTTAACAATGAACTGAAAAGGTTATGCGGTCTGAAGGTGGAGGTTGACATGGAGAAAATTGCCGCTGAAATTGCACAGGCAGAGGAACAGGCCCACAAAAGGCAGGAGGAGAGGGAGAAGGAGGCAGCGGAGCAAGCCGAGCGCAGTCAGGGCGGCATCGCCCCTGAGGAAGAGGAAGTGGCAAACAAAGCCGAGGAGAAGAAGGACAAGGAGAACAATCCCATGGAAACAGAGGAGACACACCTGGAAGAGACGACCGAGAGCCAGCAGAACGGGGAGGAAGGCACATCCACTCCTGAGGACAAGGAGAGTGGGCAGGAGGGGGTGGACAGCCTGGAGGTGGAAGGGACCACTGACAGTAACACTGGCTCAGAGAGCAACAGTGTGACAGTGGAGGAGCCGCCCACAGACCCCATGCCAGAAGACGAGAAGAAGGAATGAGTGTCGCTTTGTCTATGTGTCCGCAAACTTTTTTAAATGAAAAAAAAAAAAAGGTGTTTTTTTTTTTTTGTTTTTTTTTTTGGTTTTCAAAAAAAAAAAAAAAGAACAAAGAGATGAATGCTCACTTGCTTTCCTATAATAGCCAGTTTGATTTATCCATTCATACTTTTCAGGACTCTCCCCCATGCCTAGGGAATGGTGCTGCCCACAGTGGACTGAGTCTTCCCACATCAGTTAACTTAATTAAGACAAGCCTATAGGTCAATCTGTTATATACAACCCTTTGTAATGTGAAATTCTCTTCCCAGATGGTTCTAAATTGTGTCAAGTTGATACTTAAAACTAATTATTGCAGGTAACAATTGTTTTTGACGTACAGATATAATGCAGTTCTGAGACTCCTAGTAAGAATTTTTTTCTTTTTTCTTTTTGTTTGGTAGTATTTGTCTATTTATTATGTACAAAGCTCTGGGTTCAATCACCAGCACCATGTGCTTTAGGTGTGGTAGTGCATGCCTATTATATCGGCTTCATTCCAAAGGTGAAGCCTGAATATGGCACATAGGAACATCTAGAAGCAAGCACCCATGGACACCAAGGGACACCATTGTCTAGTTGTTTCCCACATACTGTCTGTCTAGCTCAGAGAGAAAACAGTGAACCCAAGTTCAGAAGTCTTTTACTTTACCATGGCACACAAGTGCTAAACATTCACTAGAAGCCATACCTCAAATGTTGAATTTTGATTGTTTCATAGGCTAGTGAGATGCAGCTGGATACACTTTGAAGAGGCTAGGCAGATTAAGTGAGAATACTATGTTACTAACCATTCAAGGTCATCTTCAGTGACACAGAGAATTTGTGGCTAGCCTGGACTACACGGGACCCAAGTTGAACTGTGGTTATAAACACAGGATAAGGATTCGGGGGTTAGTTTATGGAGGCTATATAGATAAAGGAAATTTTAATGTTGGAATCTAGGTGATGGATATACCAGTATTTACTATAAAATTCCTTCACTTTCATGATGTTTGGCTTTTAGGGGTAAGAGTTTTGCTTGACATTTTAAAAACTTATTTATTTTAGTTTATTAGTGATTTGACTACATTTAAATATGTGAACCATGTATATAAGGCAAAAAAGGACATTGAATCCCCTGAGTTACAGATGGTTGTAAGTCACCAGGCTGTGAGCTGGGAACTGAGCCTGGATCCTCTGCAAGAGCAATGACTATTCTTAACCACTGAGCCATCTCTTGAGCCACGGGCTTGACAGTTTTATAATATGCTAAAAATGCAAAGCATGTCTATTCTATAAAACAATAGGTATCTGTTCAAATGAGCTGTCATATAGTAATGTAGAGTGATGCATTTTTGAAGATGTCATGTTGTATGGCAATAGATATGAGGAGACAGCATATCTGTATGTCTTGGCTGTGCGTGAGTGTGCACAGAAGCCTCAGAGATATTACAGGCCATCTGCAAAAGTAATACACATTTTTCTTCCACTAGATTCCATTCTGCATTAACAGCCTCCTTCATAAATGTTATTTAAATATTCATTTGACATTCACATATGGAAAGAACTCATATATGAACAATAGCTACCATTATATGCTGTCTCCTACTGAGCTCCCACTGTGAGATGGGCATAAGATTAACCTTGCCTTACCACAAACAGACTGAAAGGAAATCTCCACTAGAATTCTGAGGTTCTTTTTTTTTTTTTAAATATAATTAAACCCAGTTAACATAAGCTTGGATTTCACCTAGAAATCATAGTTATGATAAAAAATGATAAATTACTTTCCTGTACACTCATAAATATCTTTTGAGTAGAAGTCTCTCTGTTTTTACAAAATACATACATACATACATACATACATATATACATACATACATACATACATACATTTGTGTGTGTGTGTGCTGGGGCCAGGAACATGCTATGGCACATGTTTATGAGTCATTTCTCTTCTTCCACGATGGAGATTCTGGGGATTGAACTCAAGACATCAGAGTTGGCAGCAAGCACCTTTACTTCCTGAACCATCTCTCTGGCCCCATTTGCCAGTTGTTAATTTGTTAAATGTATTGAAAAAAAAACTGCACACTCCTGAAACTTCAGAGATAAGTAATAACTCCAGTCCAAGGTAGAATGTACTGGACAAATACTATGATGTCCCATCTCAAGAACACAGGTGACTCTCTCACCTCTTTTTACCATTATCTAATAATAGTGAATATATAACCATTGATGGAATGCTGCATATTATCAATAAGTACTGAGATCTCCTGAGTGTTTATTCAGCTTTGGCTACCATGCTTGGTCTGGGGGATTTCATTATTATATCCAAGAAGGTAGAACCAACATGGCAGCATTATGATCCCTGCCTAACAGGTAAGTGAACCAAATGTCAGAGGAACTCAGCAAGTTAAAAGAGGTTTCCATCCAGAACCCATGCTGAAGTTAGCCTGATACAAAGGCAACACTCCCCACCACCTTCTGGGCAAATCAGTCTATTATAAATAGTCACTCATTGAACTCCTTAAAGACTCAGTAGTGCAAATCAGTCTATTATAAATAGTCACTCATTGAACTCCTTAAAGACTCAGCAGCCATCATAAACCAGAGATAGATGTTTTGTTAGGAACTGCTGGGCTTTGGGCTTTAAAGAGCATATGATTTTGTTAGTCAGGAGAAATTGGAAAGCTCCAGGTCCAGAGTCCCTGTCTCAAAAACTAGGTGGAGTGACTGAGGATGACATCTGACATTAACCTCAGGCCTCCACATGCCTGCACACAGGTGCACACACATGGACACATACATAAGCACACACTGAAAATGCTGCTTTCATGGTTTTATGTTTATAGTGTCCTAGCTATTACAAGTTACCTAGAGGTGGTTTAAAACATATGAGAGAATCCACTTGGGCTGCACACATTACCATGTTTTGAGCTTGAACACCTGCAGATGTTGGTATCTGGAAATATTGTGGAACCATTCACCTGTGGGCATCAAGGGACTCCCTTATGTAGTTCAGTTTCCTACATATGATGTATATCTCTTGGGGCCAAACAGTCAGAATGACTTATGGTGGTTCAGGATTTGTTTTTCCTTTACCAGGTGTTTCAGTTACTTTTCTATCCTGTAATAAGATACCATGACCAAGGAAACTTGTAGAAGAAAGGGTTTATTTTGGCTTACAGTTTTAGGGAGTTACAGTCCATGGCCATCATGGTGGGAAGCATGGTAGCTGGCAGGCTGTCATGGCACTGGAGCAGATGAGCTTATCATTGATCTGTAAGTTTGAGGCAGAGAGAACACACTGGGAATGGCATGAGCTTTTGAAACCTCAAAGCCCCACCCTAGTGACAACCCCCCTCCAACAAGGTCACACCTCCTAATCCTTCCCAACAGTTCCACCAACTAGGGACCAATCTTCAAATGTATGAGCCTACAGAGGCCTTTCTCACTCAAACTACTACACCAGGATACAAAATTGCTACACATCAGTATAAGCCACACGTCAAATGTTGAGTTTTGATTTTCCTTGGTCTGGTGAAATGCAACATGACAGTCTTTGAGGATGCTTGGCAGAGTCACTAAGATCTCAGGTCCCTGGCAGCCAGACAGAAGGAGAACCCAGGTCCTCTTCTCTGTACTGTCTTGCTAACCACGTTGTTTTGTGGCTGAGGTGCTTTACATGTAGTTTGGACTTAGGATGTTCAATTTAAGATGAACTCCAGTCTCAAATTGAGGAGCGCTGGCATTAGCTCCCTATTTTATTCACAATTTAAGACCAAACACACTTGCTGCCTTTGGAGGCTGTTTTCCCTGAGTCCCCTCTGGTGATTGCAAATAGCTCAGGCCATTTTTACAATAATTCACTACCTGCAATTCACCCTCCTCTCAACATAGAAGTGATTTGATTATGTTATGTAGATTTATTTTCTCTTAGGTTTTAAGATCGAGTTAACATTTGGTTTGGTTTGGTTTTTTTCTACATCAAGAGTTAAACATGCTGACTATGGATAAATTATGTTCTTTTAATAGTTAATATAATGCAATCCAGAGCCATTACTGGCCTAATTGGGTTATTTGTGCTTTGGCTTAGGGTCTAGAACACAATAAACTTAAAGGTCTGAGCACAGCGAGGTTAATTATGCTTAAAACCTGCAAGGCAGCTAGTTTGGGGTCCTTTACATACACACACATTCACACACACACACACACACACACACACTCACACACACACACACACACACACACACACACACACACACACACACAAACTCACTCACACACACTCAATCTGCGAGAAAGAGAAAACCACCAGTTTTTCCAAAAAGCAGTGAACTCACAGCTGCAGCAGTGAACTCATGCCTTCTTTCTTGAGTCTGCACAACTGCAGCTGGGATCTAACGGTCTTCTTACCCTCCTCTCTCCTTGTGCTACCTTCTCCCAAATTATTTGTCCTTAGGAACTGTTCAGCTCTCAGCTCTGCTGAAAACGGCTCCCCAGGGCCTCTGAAATTAAACATAAGCTCCTCGCCATGGCTTTTAAGAATTTTCTAATTTGGTCCCAATTTATCGGCATGGTAGCATGGCCCGCTACCCCACGGCTCCGTCTTTAGCTTAATTAAAGTTGTTTAAATATTGTGCCTGGGACTCTCCAGCAGTTTCCCATCTCAGAGTCTCTGCTGATGCCCACACCTCCCCCTACCCCCACAGCCTTTTCATTCTCCTGGAACCCTGCTCACTGGTCTTCTTTGGTCAAGGGGAAGGACAGGATGATGGCAGGTGCATAGAGGGTGAAGATGTCAGAAGCAGAGCATGGTCCTTCTGCATCTGAGAGAAACTGCACCACAGCCCAACATTATTTTGATCATGCGCCTGCCTTGCATATAATTGCTTAACATTCCCTGAAGTGAAAGAGCCAATGGATTAAGGCATTCAGAATAGAATAGGGAACTCGCTTATTAGACAAAAGTTAGAGTCCAGGATCCTCGGAGGTAGTGAGAGTGTCTTAACTATAAATCATCTCAGATGTGCAGCTTTTCCATCAGCCTTCCACCTGCTAAGGTGCTGTGGACAGATGACTGTATTTTGAGGTCTTAGCTCATCAGGAGCACATGCAAAGGGGATCACATGAGACCAGTCAAAGGGCACCTGGAGCACATGGCTGGCATGAAGAGTTGCAGACTTCCTTCTGCTCAGTACCATGCCTGAAATGTCACAGGCTTTACATAAAGCCTGTTGGTTATTTGTGAAAAGGTAGAGAAGAGCACGGTGTGGGCTCAGCAGGAGGAAAATAAAAGAAATGAGGGGCTGACACACAAAATGTCATTGGTGGAGTTCAAAAACATTCTGCTGGTGAAAGAGCTTGACACAATGGAGTACTTGCTGCATGAATCTATTAATAAGGAGGCTGTGAACAGGAAGAACTGGCCTATTGTGATAGAAACCAGAGCTGCTGCTGTCTCATTGAGGGAACAGGGAGTGGGCGAGAAGAATCCTGCCTAGAAAAATCTGTAGGGTGATGTCTATAACTCCTATCTTGATACAAGGGGTTTGTGCTCCTGGGTGCACTTGTCAAAGACACCAAACCAATGCCCAAAACGTCACAAAAATATGATTCTTGGATGTGTAAAGTAAGGTCAGAGGATGTAACCCACTTGGCAGCATGTTTGCTAGCGTATGTGAAGCCCTGGGGGAGGTGGCAGAACTGGACATGGTGGCATGCACCAGCAACCCCAGTACCCAAGAAGTAAAGGCAGGAGGAGCAGAGGTTTGAGGCTATCATCGCTAAGGAGTGACTTAGACTCCATCCTGGGCTATGGGAGACTCTGGAGAGAGAGGAGAGGGAGACAGGGAGGGAGAGAACGAAACAGAGATTGCAAACAAATTCTAGGTCTGTCTCCCTCACGCCTACACAGATGCCTTTACATGCTCTGTGCTTTGAGCCTGACACTGTCACAGTAGTGTGCTCCCTGATGCTGGGATTTGCAGGTCCTAAACTTGGGTCTACTACTTTCTGGCCTTATGACTTTAGACAAGTTCCTGAAGATCTCTAAGTTTGAGACTGTTTTATCCAAAGACCAGCAGTGATAACCATCATAAAGTCACTGTAGAGATCAAAAGACTCACAGGGAGCATAGAAAACCCTTGGTCTTGGGGATTGTGTTCAGTCATCATTCACTGGAAGGACCAGGATCAGGCTGAGGCACCTGGGAAGGAGGGATGATGTCTTTCTATTCCTGTATTTGGTCTCAGCTCTCCTTTGTGGTCTGTAGTAGGGACTTAAATACTGCGCATGGAGGTCTTCAAAATCATATATCCTTGTGTGAGATAGTCTGAAGAATCAATGTAGCTTCATGTTTTGGTGAGGAAGGGGCTATTATCTTAACTGGTATAAATGCATGGCTTTTTGAGGGAATAGACTCCAGTCCTTGGTGTGCTTCAGGGTAAGGTGGGTTCACACCTTCCAGGTGCATCCCATGTTCCCCAGATATAAGTTTATTCTCCACGGAGTTCAATGTGAATCCAGGGGAGCATTGTTCAACTGAAATGCATTATAGCTCAATTGGGATTTAGTTTGGAGCAAATATCCAATAGCTCATCTTATCTGGCTTGACTATATTCATCTACTAATTTGAATGCATCTGAGGTAGGACAAGTCATAACAATCCCCATATCCACGAGGGAATTGGGAACAGGATGAGGCTCCTCATTTTGAATGCAGGATTCAGTTGCCTCCTTCTAATGCAGATCATGCAAATCAAACTTAGGTCATCAGACTTGGTAGCATACTCACCTCTACCCCTGAGCTCTTGCCAGACCCAACTCTGTCTTACCTCATTTTCAAAGTCACTGTTTGTGAATTTTGTTCCCGATTATTTCCATTTAAACTCCCATTTCCCCCCAGTGAAGACTACTGGGGAAATGAGATACTGTGGTCCAGTTGGCTCTTTGTGTTCCCAGAATTCACCCTGATAAAGGTTGCTCTCACATGCTGTGACATTGTGTATATTCATTACAAATTCCCTGCTCTATCTTGCAAAATAACTTAGTTTAGAAATATATGTATTTTATTATTATTATTTACGTATATGCATGTATTTATGTATATATGCACTATTGCGCGGGGGTGCCCATGAAGGAAAAGGACTGTATGAGATCCCTGAAGCTGAAGTCATGGCAGCTGGAGAGCTGTGATAATCAAATGTGCCAACAACCAAAAAGTCATAGAATTACAGCTAGTGTCCATCAAGCACTCTGTACCTGTTATCGTTGTTGCTTTTGTTATTACACAGGAAATCTGAAACTGAAAATATCAATGGTCAAAACAGACACCTCCCTCTTCAAAGAGTTCATACAGTTTAGGATTACAGAAAGAAAAAAATTAGTTAAAGAAAGCACCAGGCCTGATGGCATATGCCTGTAATCTCAGCACTCAAGAGGTGAGGCCTGGAAATGAAGAGTTCAAGGCCAGCCCCAGCTATACTGGGAGTTTGAGGCCAGCCTGGGCTACATGTGATCCTGTCTCAAATCAATGACAAAAATAAAGTAAGTTACAGCTTACATCATGGAAAAACAAACTAGAAATATATAGACCCCAAAGTCAGAATTTGCCTTAAACTCGGCAATCAGGCAAGTTGATGTTAACACTACAAATTTCCCACAGTGGGAATAATCCTGGATTCTGTTATGAGCTGAACAGTCTCTATCTGTGCAAGGTGCATGCTGGGAAAGCAAGCAGGAGCCAAGAGAAGTGCTCACAATCCAGTTGTTGGAGTCACCCTGACAGCACAGAAAAGGCTCCACTGGTGGATGGCAGTGGAATGGCTGGGGACTTCAGCTACAGCAGTGTTCTCGGGATTGTTTCCTACGAGAGAACCCTGGAAATGACTGGGGACTTCCTGTTTACAACTTAGGAACTGGGGGAGGGTTTGGCCTCTGGTAAGCAGAGACCAAGGAAGGTGGTTCAGAACTTTCAGATCACAGAACACACAAACGTGACCCAATCTAAGTCAGCAATGACAAGGAAGTGGACCTTAGTCCAGAAGGAAAGAAATGAGGCTTGGCTGTGTTTGTAGGACAGATGATAGTGTGTGTGTGTGTGTGTGTGTGTATGTGTGTGTGTGTGTGTGTCCATCACAAAGACTGACATTGTTCCCTTTTAGTCCACCGCCCTGAAACATACCTGTTGTAAGAACTTAGAGCTGTGTCTACCACTATCTGTTTAGCGAATATCTTTTAAAAATATTTATGTGTGTATATGATGCATGTATTTGTATGTGCATATGCATGCCTGGGTGTATGAGCATAGGCATACATGTGGTGTACAAGGGGCAGTCGTAGGACAACCTTGAGTGTTGGTTCCCAGGTTCTGCTTTGTTTGAGACAGAATCTCTCCTCTTCGTCACCACCTGCACAGGATAGTCGGGCAGTAGGTTGCCGGGGATTTGTCTCTGTCCCCCACCTTACTGTGTCCAGCATTATGTGGGTCCTGGGGGCCTGAACTTGGGTCTTCGTGCTTGTGTGCCACTGAACCATCTCCCCAGCCACAAGTCTCTTTTCATAAATGTCTGCTTGTTTCTTCCTTTCAACTGGCACAGTTTATTACAACCCACCTGCACAGTGTCATGGTCTGATTTACATTATCATTACTTCAAATGGATAAAGGCAGGAGGGTGGGGTAGGGAGTCAGGAGCTGGAAGCAATATTGTGTCATGTAGCTACACAATTTGAGCAGGCTCCCCAGGAGCCTGTGGCAACTGCTTACATATTATATTATTGCATTATATAGATCCCTGAATTACACATAAAAATAATTCCATGAACTGTACTTAACTTTAATCTGATTATTTTGAAATGCTTAAATTAAACAGATATTTTATCAACTGGGGTTTCTACTAATTATGCTGTTGTTCCTATTAAAAATTACTCACTATAGCATCTGTTCCTGCTCCTGTTGAACAACTCAAAGGTTTGTTCACATGCTTTTATTTTTAGAACAAACTATGCAACAGTGGCAACACATGAACATACTCCACTAAAATAAGTGTTTATCTTGGAAAGGCAAATTTACAGCTTTCGTAAATCTGCCCTTAAACACATTGGCTGACTGATGAGCTGTGAAGTACCACCAACCAAAGCCGAAACGTACACTTAACCAGTCACAAGTCTAGTCCTTGTGACGACAGATATGTGGACTTCTGTTTCTCTTCCTTCCCTCTTTTGTGGGGATGTCTGGGTGTCAAGCGTTAAGACCAACCTTCACTGAAATGTATGGCCAGCCTTAAATAAGCAAAGCTTCTATGTGCTAGTCATTCCTCAAAAACGCTGAAAAAGGAAGGGGAAATAAGTCACACACAATTCCACATCTAAGTGCTGGGCTTTGGGTAGTAACAAGGTCTCGGTGGAGCCTCCTAGGTTGTGGCACACGGACCGCTGTGGGGTGTGGATGCTAGTAGGGGAGGCTTTGCATGTAGAAGGCTGAGGAGGATGTAGGAATGCTGGGCTCTCCACACTCCGTTCTGAACTAAAGCTGCTCTAAATTGTAGTCTCAAATAATGGGATTCTGTGAACACAGCACATTAGGAAACTCCTAGAGATTGGGGGGAGGCTTTGGGAAGAACTTTGTCTATAAGATGAATTGCTAATTGGTTACATTAATAAAAAACTGAAGCCAAATATTGGGATAAATTCTGAAAGATCAGAGGAATAGGATAAGCCAAAGCCAACCTCACCTTTCTGACCCTCAGCTTCCAAAGAGACCTATTTCCTGTATACCCACACCTGTATTCCTTTCTGTCCTGCTAACTCATTTCCTCTCTCTGTCCAGCTACATCATTTCCTCTTCCTGTCAAGCTTGGTCACTTCCTGTCTGTCTGTACAGACTTCCAGATATTTATGGTTAACTAGTGTTGGAATTTAAGGAATGTGCCACCATGTCTGGCTCTGTTCACAATGTAGCCCTGAACTCAGAGATCCAGATCCCTGCCTCCCGAGTGATAGTGCGACCACTGCCTGGCTTCTATGTCTAATATAGTGGTTGGCTTTTTCCTCTGATCCTCAGATAAACTTTATTAGGGTGCACAATATTTTAGAGGACACAATACATCACCACACAGCTGAATCTTTTACCTTTTCTGTCAATTTAAAAAAAAAAATCAATGTAAACTTTAGGGAGCCAGGAATTGGATCTATCTGCCACAGGTCAAAAGAATTTCAGATCCCTTGTTTAGTAACCACTCTTTCTATTCAACAGCTTAAGCTCTCCCACTTATAGCCTATCCCTGGGGATGGGCTTTTCCTGCCCCTCCTGTTGGGTGTTCAAGTGTATGTCCAAGGTAAAGATCCCCCTGAGCTCCCTGACTTTACCTTCTGTCCTCTCTCCCTAGTCTGTATCTGTCTCAGATTTCCACTTAGCTGACAGACACTGTGCTGGATTGTTCTATGTCAACTTGACATAAGCTAAAGTCATCTCCAGAGAAGGGTATCTCTCAGGCATTAACAAAATGCCTCCATAAGAGTGAGCTTTATGCATTTCTTAATTAGTACTTGATGGAGGAGGGCCCAGCCCATTGTGTATGGTGTCATCCCTGGGCTGTGGTCCTGGGTTCTATAAGAAATCAGACTGAACAAGCCATAAGAAGAAAGCCAGTAAGCAGCACCCCTCCATAGCCTCTGCATCAGCCCCTGCCTCCAATTTCCTGCCCTGTTTGAGTTCCTGTCCTGTCTTCCTTCTGCAATGGACTACAATGCAGAAATATAAGCCAAATAAACCCTTTCCTCCTCAACTTGCTTTTGGTCAAGGTGTTTCATCACAGCAATAGAAACCCTAAGACAGACAACATCCAGGAGTCAACTACTCAGTAAAGTTTTCCAAACTGGTAAGCAGTCAACATGCTGATGAAGAATGTTCTGTGTGAGCCAGTCTGACCAAGCGAAAGAGAGGATTAAAGACTTATATGAGTGGACTCACAAACTACGTCCTCCAGGGGCCGACTCCTTTGCAACGCTCTCATTTGGGTCTCTCTCAGGCCCCTGACTCCTCCTACCCCTCCCTTTGCCTGTCTCCTTAAGTCTCTTTCCTCCTTGGACTCAGAGATTTCACTAAAGCCTTAGGACCTGACTTACCTCAGCAAGGCAGAGTGGGGGAGTCGGCCCTCCAGTGTTGTTTGTTCACAGTTTGACAAGGGCCTGGCAGCAGGTGAGGTATGGGCAGTTCTCTGCCAAGGTGTCGGTGTTGCCACACTTGAAGCTGGTCCCAGGTGGAGTCACTTTGTGCCACACAATCATGATTGCTCCCTATCTCTGCAGGTTCTTTCCGGAGAAGACTGACAAAGTTACACAGTGGTGTGAAAACCAGACACTTGTGACAAAATTTCCCCCAAATGGTGCTAGAATAAAACCAGGCATTTAATGTGGAAGAGTGAACTAGGTTTTTTATCTCTTTGCCTTCGTAAAAATCGACTCCAAATAGACCAACTACCTTAATGTAAGACCTGGTACTCCGAAATTGCTATAGGAAAAGTAGGGAAAATTCACAAGGTAGAGACATAGGTTAGAACTTTGTGAATTAAACTCCATTTGTCCAGGGAATATGACCAACCATTGATAAATGAGTTGTCATAAATGTCACCATATGAACTAGTCTAGACATTATCAAAAGATGAAAAGACACTTGCCTGTGTGTGAATTGGAGACCCTTGCACATTTTTGGCAGATCAAACATTGATACAACCATCACGAGACACAATGTGGAGATTGCTCAAAATGTGAAACCATGTCTGCCCTGTGATCCAGCCATCCCAATGTTCTGGACACAACAAAGGAAAGGAGGTCAGGATGCCAAAGAGACTTCTGTACTGCTCCATGTGTCCAAGGCCTATTCATGACAGCCAGGCTATGGAGTGAGGGGTGAACTGATACAGCACAGTCCAGGACCCCTCACGGAACCAAAACCAGTCCTTCCAGGTGGCCCATGCTGGCTGTGTCTCCACAGGAAGAGAAGGGGGCTGCTTTTTGAGTTTCTTCTGACAGAGATTTGGTAGCAGGGAGCCAGGGATCTGTTGCCGGAGGGCTTCTCTCCAGGTTCCCCAAGCCCCGCAGTCCCACAATCCACATATAAAATAATCACTCAGACGCTTATATCACTTATAAACTGTATGGCCGTGGCAGGCTTCTTGATAACTGTTCTTTTATCTTAAATTAACCCATTTTTATAAATCTATACCTTGCCACGTGGCTGGTGTCTTCCCAGCGTCTTCACATGCTGCTTCTCCTGGCAGTGGCTGCAGTGTCTCTCCTCCTTCTTCCTGTTTCCCCAATTCTCCTCTCTCTTTGTCCCGCCTATACTTCCTGCCTGGTCACTGGCCATCAGAGTTTTATTTATATAGAGTGATATCCACAGCACTTCCCCTTTCTTCTTTTTTTTTAAAAGGAAGGTTTTAACTTTAACATGGTAAAATTACATATAACAAAACAATTACCGAGCAAGAATTATAGTTACAATATTAAAGAAGATGTCTTATCTATCTTATATTTTTGAGTTTAAGGTTTTATAGCTAACTTATCTTTTATCATAACTGAGGAAATTATAACTATCTAGTTTTCAACCACATCAAAGACCTGAGAAGGAACATAATGGTACCTGAGAAATGGTAGATGGATGCAAGCAACTTTCGGGAATCTTGCAAGAGTAGACCAAGACAGCTGGCAGCCTGGACAGTCACCTAATGTTTCTCAGCATTGTTGGTGCATTCAAATTGGCTATAGGCCTAGAGTATCTGACAGACCATTTTCAGAAGTAGGAATTCTGAGAGACCATCTTACCCTGTCTTGGCAGAGTACAGTGGTCGCTTTCCTTGTGTCCCGCTTGTCCAGAAAGGACAGCATTGCATTTGTACTGTCAGCCATCAAGGCAAGGGCAGTTCTTTGCCCAGTAGGCCATTTTGTGCCAAAAGACAAACTTCCAAATGGAAATGTCTTAGAAGCCCAACATTCTCTCGGGATCAATTGGTGCAGCCAGGAGCAATTGTGTCTCACGTCAACAGAATTTTAAGTTATTTAAATGCCATATTCTCTAGGTCTATGAAGTGTTTGAAGATTACCTATCTATCTGAAATATCTCTATGTATACCTAGAAGACTTAACTAACATGGCTACAAATATGATTATCATAGATGACTAATTATTAATCTATTTTAATTATCCATTACAATTTTAAATGAGTTACATAAACAATACCTCAAACAAGAATAGAAATATATATATACAGTATAACAAAATTAATTCAAGTTTGTATCAATAAACTAAAATTTATACCAATGTAAAACATTTTAAACATAAACTAAAATCTATACCAATGTAAAACATTTTAAACAAGTTGTTCTTTAAAAGTAGGTTCATTAATCTACCCTTTTATCTTATCATCTCTATATATCTATATCATATCCCCTTTTCTTTTTTAGAAAGAGACCACATTTATAATCAACCTGTTTTAAATAAAAATATTGGTTTTTCTCTGTCCCACACCAGAGGGCTCTTCTGATTTGGGACACAAGAATCTCTTAACCATTTTTTTTAAAGCAATATGTCTGGGTTTAGAGGGGGAGTGAGCCAATTCCACCTCTAAAGCCAGCTTGGTATATTTGGGAATTTGGGCGTAGCATCTCTTACTACTTCCTGCTGGAGGGGGGCGCTGTATCTTATGGGGACGCAAAAGAAAATTTTAGGCCTATGGGGTAGTCCTTGAGGCTGTATTGTGGGAGCCAGTTGCCTTGAAACCGTTATGGATGTTGGATCATCTGGGCCATGGTGTCATCGGATATCTTTCAGGGGGTCTTGGCTGGTCAAACCTGATGTATCTTAATATGGAACAAATCCATAGCCTCTGGCTTTCTGTGGAAACAAAAGCAGAACCTCTTTTCCAAAGCAACATATCCTTATATCCAAATTTTGAAGTCAAGTTACCTTTAAAATATACATATTGGTTTAATTCAACATCTTTTTTGATCAAATGTTTTTTTGCAGTTAAAAATCCCAAAGACAACACAATCCAGATTGTCTGTGTAATATTCATCTTTACGTGGCTTTTTACATTAATTTTTTTGTCTCTTTCAAGCCTACGTATATTTTACACACATTGTAAACGATGTTATCTGAATCAGTCTTTTTGTGAGCCTATTGCTTTAAACTGCATCCTTCTAAGCCTGAAACAGCGCTGTGGCTGCTGGCTCCGCCCACTTCAGCTTCCCAACATGGCAGTGGTACTTTTTCCGCCAGCTCTGGGAGTCATCAAGTCTCAGAAATAGTGGGTCTAAGCTTTTATCAAAGCAGCATGTAGCCCAGAAACCTTTTTTTTTTTTTTTTTAAATACTAGTAAAGACTAAATCTACTACACAGCATAATGTGCCTCTGGCGTCTTAGACCCCCATTCCTGCCATACTGCCGGTCAAACGCACACGCCAGGAACCCGCCAGTGTTCAAACCCGCGTTTTGCGGCGTCTAGCTGCTCATATGAGACAAGAAGCAGGAACCTGGTTTTGGCTCTGTTTAGAATTGGTTATTAAATATTCTCAGGTTTAAGGTGGAAACTCGAGCCGTTGGGCGCCATTTGTTGCCGGAGGGCTTCTCTCCCGGTTCCCCAAGCCCCGCAGTCCCACAATCCACATATAAAATAATCACTCAGACGCTTATATCACTTATAAACTGTATGGCCGTGGCAGGCTTCTTGATAACTGTTCTTTTATCTTAAATTAACCCATTTTTATAAATCTATACCTTGCCACGTGGCTGGTGTCTTCCCAGCGTCTTCACATGCTGCTTCTCCTGGCAGTGGCTGCAGTGTCTCTCCTCCTTCTTCCTGTTTCCCCAATTCTCCTCTCTCTTTGTCCCGCCTATACTTCCTGCCTGGTCACTGGCCATCAGAGTTTTATTTATATAGAGTGATATCCACAGCAGGGATCCTGTCATTTTGGAAGCCTCTCAGTCTCTAGTTCACATGACAGCACAGAGCATCCCTTGTCCCTTGAAGGAAACTCTGTCCTCTCAACAGGATATGAATGGCAGGACAGAAACACAAGTTGAGGAGGGAACGACATTACAGGCTACACAAAGGCAGTGCCTTGTGATTAGGAGTCAGGGCCCAGGTGAGCATTTCCACACCAAATTATAAGGATCTTTTTGATGATGCTGAGATAGGACAACTGCAAAGAAAGCTGGAAGTATTTCAAAATGAATCAAAACCTAATCCTTTAACAATGTGTCTACCTGACATCCACGTGTCTTTTGAAGAAGAATGTAATTAGGTCTTATAATTCAGGAGGTACAAACCTGTCACCACAGTACCCAGGATTCTGAGCAGGAGTATCTGGAGTTGCAGGTCAACCTAGCTACACAGCAAGACCCTGTCTCAGAGAAAGAAAGGGAAGAGGGATACTGAGACTTGTGGTCAACTTGAGTCACCTGAAGGACATTATGCTAAGAAAACTTACCCTTAAAAGAGAAATACTGCGTATGTGGAGCCTAAACAAAATTCTCCATTAGTGATAATAGCAGGATGCAGAGATGTTTCCAGGATGTAGACTAGACAGTATGTAGGAGGAAGAGGGCAGGAATCTGATGCACAGAATGAAGACCCAAGTGCATCATGGAGAATTAGTGCTGCTCTCACCACAGGGAGAAACGGTGCATTCAGAAGACAGACATGCTGACCAATACCACTATCAGAATGTTTATATAGATATAAATGAGGACACCACAGCATGTGGTTCAAATATGCAAAGGAGTTTATTGTAGCAAGAAAGCAGTCTCTTTACTCAGAGATAATTGTGCCATACATATACCATTTTGTCTGGTGCCTGTCTTTCTCGGTAACACTTCTGCAGAGCAATCCTATGCCCAGCTCTCTGAGCATATCCTCAATGGCTGATCTTCACCTGGATACGCAATGCATAAAGTCATCAGTCACTCAGCTCTCACTATCTAGGACCTTTTCTTAGGGACTGTCTTCATGGTTCAGTTCTCTCGGTATTGGTTGATGCCACTCTATAAAAGGGGTCCACTGTGAAAAGCCTTCAAATTACCATCAGTGTTCTCTAGGTCTGTCCCTTGCAGCCAGCAGTCTTTCTGATGGAGAAGTGGTGTCCCTGCCTAGGTGACCAAGGGAACAGTAACAACAGCTGACTGGATGCAGTAGATGGAGGGGTGAGCAGCACCTCACCCTCACATGGCTCCTGCCAGGACAGAGGCATCACCCTCAGTGAGGTGAGTCTCTGAGCTGCCTCACTGTTCCCCCAAAACAAGGGGCTGGTACAAGGGTCTGTGTACTACCTGGATCAGTAGACATCTTCTCTTGTTCCCTTAGTCCATCTGCTTGTAAGTCTCTGGCCCAACTTCTCTGTCAATCAGAAGAAGCCTCTTCCATCAAGGAGACCTGAAAACACGGCATTTTGGTAAGATTACCAAATGTTCAGTTGTCCATTGTGGGTATGTCGAGCAAAAATGACTGCAAAAGCCAAAGATGGCGCTGAGAGGAAGTGGGATGGGCGGGGACCTAGCTTGTTTACCAAAAATTATGATTGGTTCTTGGGATCAGGAGAGATGACGTAGGTGCATGGCTTCCTGGTGATCATCATGCTGAGAGGCTCGTGCATACATGACCTTTGCTGTGATTGGTAGAAGGAAAGCTGGCTTGTGGTTTGGTGCTTTATAAAGGGTGTGCTGATGCTTAATAAATGAGTTCCTGCTTGACACAGCTCCCCACTGCATCTGATTGTCTCACCGGGAGGCTGGGTGACCGGGAGGCTGGGTGACAGGCTGGTGGCACACTACCCCTCCTCAGTAAGGTCTGCTGCAGGCGATGGGCCTAATTCTTGGGTGAGGTTAGGGGAACCCCACAGTCCATCACCCTGTAACCAATCATGGCTTCCCCATGGCCTAAGCAGGGGAGCACCATCACCTGTGTGTCCCTCTTCCATGCAGTGTGTTAGGGCTTGCGTGGCATCTCCTGCTCTAAACACCACCCAGTTGAAAATGTCTCTTGCTGAGTGTAGTCCCAGGAGTCTCCTTGGCAGCCCCAGCATAGGGTCACACAGACAGCAAAGGTCTTTCCCAGCCTGCTGCCTGGGGACAGAAAGCTTCACAGCAGCAACGTCCCTACAGGGTGTCAGAAAGAAAATAGCTGGATCTTTGTGTGAGATACTGTTGAAAATAGTATCTTGGGGTGTACTAGAGTGTGGTCTTGGGGTGTACTAGAGTATGGGCCTAAGGAGGGGTGTGAATCTGGCCCCTTAAATCCCTTTAAGTGTCTCTGAGTTATCTTAGGAGGTGGGAATATGGCAGGAGACCATGAGTCACCCAGAGGAACGCCCTCACTGTCAGACCTGGGATTGTCATGGTTTTTCCATCAGCGGGTTCTCATCCAGCTCATACTTGGAACCAGCTCCATCTCTGAATCCAGCTGTCAGACTCTCCAGACTTCATTTGCTTCCACTCAAAGCACAGCTGGTGGGCCTCACCTTGCACACGACCAGACGCCCTGGGGCCAAGTGTGCGCCATGGCATGTGCTGGCTTCATGTGGCTCCTGGGAAGCAGCAGAGCAGGGTGGTGAGTGTTTGGGGTGGGGGTGGAGACAGGAACAAGCTGAGTTAGAGGAATCTGAGGCATTTCCAGGAGGGAAATCACAGGGAATATGAAATTACCTTGCTTGGATTGGGAGTCCTCTCCAGTTCAAGCAAACTTCACTAGTGTCAACTGGGCACGAGGTACATTGTGTGTGTGTGTGTGTGTGTGTGTGTGTGTGTGTGTGTGTGTGTGTGTCCCCCTGTCTGTCCATGCGTGAGTGTGTGTGTGTGTGTGTGTGTGTGTGTCCATGCGTGTGTGTGTGTGTGTGTGTGTGTCCCTGTCTGTCCATGCGTGTGTGTGTGTGTGTGTGTGTGTGTGTGTGTGTGTGTCCCTGTCTGTCCATGCGTGAGTGTGTGTGTGTGTGTGTCCCTGTCTGTCCATGCGTGAGTGTGTGTGTGTGTGTGTGTGTGTGTGTGTGTGTGTGTGTGTCCCTGTCTGTCCAGGTACAGAGTACAGAAGAATACACCCATATGACTCAGGTTGCAAAGCAACAAGCCGTTCACCAGTGACAGTGCTGGGGTGAGTTGTGACAGTGTCTGGATCTGGCGGGGACAGGAAGCAAGCTGTCTAGGAGTTCAGGATGGTGCCGAGAGCCACACCATAACTAATGGACTCCCCTGTTCCCGCACACTCTACCTTCCCAAGTGAGCACAAGATGGACACTCTCTGCAAATTCGTTCCTCTGTTTCTGGCTCCAACCTGGTCAGCAATATTCATCTTGAACACACACAAACTGGTCAGGCCTCTGGGGTCCTCCTCTGCTTCCAGTGCCGATGTCTCTTCTAATGGCTCACAGGTACACCTGGAGACAGGTAGCTGGACTGACGATCTCTCTGTGCGTGGAAGATCCTCTGAGGCCGGTTTTCCTAATGATCACAGCACTCCGTGGATCCTTGTTTAAAGGATTTCTGAGTCCCACACAGGGCTTCACTTTACCGGCACAACCGTGGCACCACCAGCCATCGTGAACCCGCCTACAAGGGAGAGTCAGGAGGATCAAGAGTCTGTGAGAACTGCCTCCCAGAATCCTTTCCCAGTCCTCAGGGTCCAGGTGATCAGGGTGTGGCATGCCCCCTGCTCCCCAGTCTTCATCTGCAGACACAGGAATACTTTGCCCCTAGTTTCAGCCTGTGATATGGACACAGCTTCCCATGGCACACAGCCATCTGACCTTCCTACCTGGCTCTCTCCCGCGCCTTTCTGCATCCTCAGCACGCTGCTCTCCAGGGAGCACAGTGCCTCCAACAGCACTTGAAACAGACACAGGAAAAGGGCCTCTTAGGAGAAATACGCAGGTCTTCTGCTTGGCCATGCTAGTCCTGTGCAGTGTTGGCCTGTGCAGTGCTGGCTTGTGCAGTGCTGATCCTGTGCAGTGCTGGACTGTGCAGTGCTGATCCTGTGCAGTGCTGATCCTGTGCAGTGCTGGCCCTGTGCAGTGCTGGGTCTGTGCAGTGTTGGACCTGTGCAGTGCTGGGCCTGTGCAGTGCTGGCCCTGTGCAGTGCTGGGCCTGTGCAGTGCTGGCCCTGTGCATTGCTGGTTCTGTGCAGTGTTGGTTCTGTGCAGTGCTGGTTCTGTGCATTGCTGGGCCTGTGCAGTGCTGGTCCTGTGCAGTGCTGGACTGTGCAGGGCTGATCCTGTGCAATGTTGATCCTGTGCAGTGCTGGGCCTGTGCAGTGCTGGCCCTGTGCATTGCTGGTCCTGTGCAGTGCTGGGCCTGTGCAGTGCTGGCCCTGTGCATTGCTGGTTCTGTGCAGTGCTGGCCTGTGCAGTGCCGGCCCTGTGCAGTGCTGGCCCTGTGCATTGCTGGTTCTGTGCAGTGCTGGGCCTGTGCAGTGCTGGGCCTGTGCTGTACTGGCCCTGTGCAGTGCTGGCCCTGTGCAGTGCTGGCCCTGTGCAGTGCTGGGCCTGTGCAGTGCTGGGCCTGTGCAGTGCTGGGCCTGTGCAGTGATGGCCCTGTTTGTTGCTGGTTCTGTGCAGTGCTGGCCCTGTGCAGTGCTGGTCCTGTGCAGTGCTGGGCCCTCAGTCTGATTCCTCCTGAGCGCCTGCCCCATTGCCCCCTTCACCAGCCCTTCTCCTCATCCTTACCCAGCCTCAGGCCACTCTCCTCTGCTGTCTATCTTCATCTAGGTCGAGTTTTGGAGGACTCCTAGTAGAAGGGGGGAGGGGGCAGGATTTTCCCTCTGGCATGATAGACAGAGTGTCACCAACCCACTAATGTGTATGCTAAGATACTGTTAGGGAAGAGGAATGAGTGTGCCATTTCCTCCCCACCTACTTCTTTTAGCCTGTATCTCGGTCTCCGTGACGCTCCTCATTGGCTACCATGGTTTTGCTCTTCCCCATGGGTGGTCTCTTTTGCACCCGGAGGCATCGACAGAAGCTGGGTAAGTATTTGGCAATTCTGCTCTTCAAGCCCTTCCAGCCATGCTGTCTCTGTGGGACTCTAGACACACCCTGCACTGCCCTCGGAGGGGCTCCTGAGGGTCTGTTTTCCTGAGGGATTGGCTTCTGTCTTCTGAGGCTTCAGGGCTTGTATTCTCACCCTGAGCTTCCTCACTGGAATCCTATAGACCACAGAAGTGTCCTTGCCATAAACATGGGAGATGCAACATTTCCAAGTGCCCCAGTGTTTCCTGTTTTAGAACAAATCACCTTACACTGTGGCATTGATAAATCACAGCAATTGACATCTTGTAGTTCTGGAGTTTGAGGAGTCAAGATCAAGGCATCTGGCAATACACAGCATAACGTGGACTGCTTTCCTGGTCTCACACTTAGTTTTGATGTGAGTCACCACACAGGAACAATTGAACTTACGTGAAAGCCTCTTCTAGGGTAATGCACTCCATCCTGATGGTGATACCTAATGCCTAATAAGCTATGAGGAGGCCCCACCTCTTAATGATGTCTCAACAGGCATTTCGGGGATACATATACCCCACAATCTGTAGCTGGTTACCATTGGATGTGCCTCTCCTGTGGATGGTCCAACACGTTAACTGAAGGGCACTGAGCAGTAGCTCAAGGGAGGTAGAAAGGTCTTTGATAAGTTGAGTACAGGACAGTCATAAAAGTTGTCCTGCTGAGATCAAGGAGCCCAACACACAAGGGTAAGATATTTACTAGATGAGAATAGATATGGAAGTCTTAATAAATAATAGGCTCTGTGGGAAGATACATAGAGGATGGGTTATCAGAGAGTATATTGATTTGAGACAAGAGAGTGAAAGAATTCACATGCCTTCCCAGTGAGAGTCACTGCAGCTCTTAGAGATTAATAGAGGAAAACACTCTTTTGTAGCAGCAGGTGACTGCTGCTGTCTGGTGCACCCAAGGACGCCAACCATGAACAGGAATCCCCATCAGCATATGCAGGTTCACAGCCCCCAGTTACACTTAATTCAACATGTTTCACAAAGAAAGGAATTCCATGGTTTGGTTTTTGGGGACAAATTAGGAGATTTAAGATCTAAAATTTTTTTTATCTACCTAAGATATATCAAAATTTAGGCTTCCTACAAATGTAGAGAAGAGTTCCACTCATTAAAAAAAGATTGTGTAGAATAGAAGCCTATCTTATATATATAATAACTAAATGTTGATTTAGCTGGGGTAAATAAAGACCAGGGTTTTCAAATGCAAAACTGATCAGGGTTTGGCAGCATGTGCCTTTAACCCCAGCACTAGAGAGGCAGAAACAGGTAGATCTTATGTGAGTTCAGCCGTAGTCTATATATTAAGTTCCAGGCTATCAGGGCTATATAATAAACCATGTCTCAAAGAAAGAAACAAATAAAAGAAAAGAAAAGAAGGGAGGGAGGGAGGGAGAGAGGGAGGGAGGGAGGGAGGGAGAAGAAGAAGAAGAAGAAGAAGAAGAAGAAGAAGAAGAAGAAGAAGAAGAGAAGAGAGAGAGAGAGAGAGAGAGAGAGAGAGAGAGAGAGAGAGAGAGAGAGAGAGAGTGTGTTGTGGAATATTCCTTTATACTGTATGAAGATATGTCACTGTGATTGGTTTAATAAAAAGCTAAATGGCCGATTTTTCAGGGCAGAGAGAACACTGAGAAGAAGAAAGGCAGAGTCACCAGCCAGACATGGAAGAAGCAGGAAAGCAACATAGACTGTACAGAGTAAAGGTAATAAAGCCATGAGGGAGAAAGTAAATTAATAGAAATGAGTTAATTTCAGTTATAAGAGCTATTTAAAAATAAGCCTAGCTATTGGCCAAGCTTTCATGATTAATAATAATAAATCTACATGTGGTTATCTGAGAGCTGGTAGGCAGGACAGAAAAATCCTTGTGTGTGTGTGTGTGTGTGTGTGTGTGTGTGTGTGTGTGTGTGTGTGTGTGTTGTGTGTGTGTGTGTGTGTCCAAGTTTTACATTTGAATATAGCAAAAACAACATTTATAAGTCACTTTGCATGTATTAACTTCTATGGTTTTAACTGTGTAAACTTTTATTTAACCTATAAGTTGTAGATCCAGGTGAACAGAATTGCTGGTGGATGGACAAAAGCTTACCGTCAGTATTCCTCAGAAATCTGTGAAATGGGTTTCTGTCAGCCAGGATTAGCTATCACTTCCCTTATCTCCCCTACCTCTGGCAAACAGGGCATCGAGCTCTCTATTACCTTATACCTGCATCATGTAGCAAAGCCCCCATGTGTGGGAGTGTGCCAGAGTCCATCTCTGACCTGATTCCACCTATTGAAGGGTTCTTGGGTAGAGGAGAGAGCAGTGAGGAAATGTTAGATAGAAACATAGAAAGTAGAAAGAGATGATAAGAAAGACAGACACATAGGATAGCTTAGGGAGGGCCCTGGGCCAATACCCAGCTACCCAGAGTTTTATTCAAAAGGACTTTTATAATATGCCAAAAGGGGAGAGGCAAAAGACCCACCTCTTGCAAGATCAAAGCATACTGTACTGCTGGGTGTAGACTCTTCCAAACACCTAGTAACCATGCCTGTTGCAAAACCACCCGCATTATACAGTCCTGCTGGGTAAAGCAAGCTCAGATTCTCTGACCTTGAGTAAGATCCCAGTAGGAAGCCTCCATGGGCCACCACACCAAGGCTAGCTCTTGGGTTAGCCAACAAGCCTGCCTCACTTTAAATTTCCAGGCTTGCACATCTCCCTTCCTGCAACTATCCCCCCCCCTCTGGAGCTTGAACTAACCATGAACTCTTCCCACTCACTCTTCAACTCCCTTTGCCTGTCTTCTGAAGTCTCTTTCCTTCTTAGACTCAGACATTCCATTAAAGCCTTGATGTCTTGCTATAAATGTCTTGGACTCAGTACAAACTAGAAAATTGGTGTCAATGGCCAGAAAATGGCATGCTTGATTTCAAGAGTCCCAGATTGTACCACCTTTTGCTACCACACCAGCAAATGATCCAAACCTCCCTCATCTCCAAACTTTCATTGCCTTCTGCTCTTGTCCCTCCCTCTGATCACTGAGTTCAATCAACAGAATTCTGGTAAGTTATTAATTAGTCTTGGTAACAGATATAAGCACTGGATACTTAAGCTTTTTAAAAAAATATTTAAAATTATCATAGTTACAGGCTCAAAAAAATTTAATTTCTGTTTCTAAATATAGACTTCAAAGTATTTTCTTATGCTAAAAACAGCTCTGTCCAAGAGGAAGGAGTATTTGTGCTTTTCTCCCCAGAACTGTCTTTCAGGTCCTTGAGTTCTTCTTCCCCTTTGATCTCTTTCCTGCCAGGAAATTCTGTCTTATTAGAGATGAATGTCCATGCCTCTATCATGATGACAACTTTTCAGGCTTTTTTATATTTTGCTGTGGCTCAAATGTGAGTCTACTCAAGCTGATTACAGACACTTGTTGACTGCTTTCTCTCTAGTAAGGATTTCAGAACAGATTATAGACAGTGTTCCTGCTGATAGATCTGTGTAGGATAAAGTGCTAAACAGTCTTATTAATATAAAAATCTGGAGCCAGATATTGGGGTGAAAAGCTGAGAGATCAGAAAAGCAGAAAGAAGCCAGCCACGTTCTTACCACTTGGAGATCCTCTGCCAAAGAGACCTACTTCCTGTTTACCTACACCTATATGCCTTTCTGTTCTGCATCTCATTTCCTCCCTCTGCCCAGCTCTATCACTTCCTGTCTGTCTGTACAGACCTCCAGACATTTATGGTTAGCTAGTATTGGAGTTTAAGGCATGCGCCACCATGCCTGACTCTGTTCCCAGTATGGCCTTGAACTCACAGAGATCCAGACAGATCCCTGCCTCCTGAGTGATAGGATTAAAGGCATGTGCTACCATTGCCTGACTTCTTCTATGTTTAATATAGTGGCTGGCTTTTTCCTCTGATTCTCAGATAAACTTTATTAGGGTGCATAATATTTTGGAGAAAACAATACATCACCACATCATCCCTTTTTTGTCTAAAATTAAAAATGAAAAAAAAATTATAACTAATATAAGAAAAACTATATACAATAAGTACCATAACTATATATAATATATAAAAGCAACAAATACATCAACAACATCTAGTCCATTTGCATTTGACAAATTTAGAGAAAATATTCCATTATCTATCCTATTTTGATAAGTCCAAAATGTACCTGAAACTATCTTTTGATGTCTTTCAAACTTATACACTTTACACCTCTTAGTGAGTTTCTTTTTTGAAATTGTTAACAAGGAAAACTGTAACTATAACTATCTAATCTTCAACTCCCTCAGAAACCGGAGAAGGAAATAATATTACCTAGTAAAACAGGAAGTGCAAACAAGTGACTTCTAAGAAAATGTGAGTTATGACAGAAACAGCCAGCTGCCTGGACAGTCACCCAAGGTTTCTCTGCTGTGTTGGGGCATCATCTTCTGTCTACAGGCTTAGCATATCTGACAGACTCATTTGTGAAGCTGGATTTTCTAAAGAGCCTTTCAACCTTGTCTTGGCAAGGATTGGCAGTCCTTCGTTTTGTGTCCTGCTTGTTCATTTTGGACAGCATACTGTCAGCAGTCAATGTGAGGGCACTTTCTTGTGCAGGGGCTAACTTTTGCCACAGTGAAAGTAAACTCCATGTGGAGGTTCTTCAGTGCCCGTATTTTCTCTGAAGTAGGTTGGTGCTGCTAGGAGCAGACATGTCTCATAGTCATTTAAAAAAAAAACTATGTTATTAAAACATCTTAAATGCCATATTATGTATATCTCTGAAGGGTTTGAAGATGACTTGTCTATCTAGAATATATCTCTGCTTGACCTTGAAAACATACTTAATATGATTACAAGTTCAATTGTAATGACTAACTACTAACTTTAATTTCCTTATATCCTAATAGTTGGTAATAATAACTTTCAAGGAATAGCAAATTGCATTACATTGTTAAATGAACTGTATAGGTACAATATCTTGAACAAGATTAGAAATATATGTACAGTATATTCTAACAAAATCGATCTCAAATTTGTATCAATACATAATTTGTATGCAATATACAAAAATCAAATCCAATGTAAAGTATTTAAAACTAATAGTTACCTTTTAAAATTAGATTCAATAATCTACATTTTTATCTATATCATATCTATATCCTCTCTTTTTTCTTTTCAGAGTAGATTCAATAATCTATGCTTTATTCTATTATTTCTATTTTTTTCAGAGTAGATTCAATAATCTACCTCTTATCTATATCCTCTTTTTTTCTTTTCTTTTTTTTTTTTCAAATAAGAACCTTAAATCTAATCTCCTTTCTTTGGCCTTTTTTTCCTGAAAATTAACAATAACAACTTGTGACCAACCATCCTAAACAATGACAATTATCCAAAACCAACTGAAAGACCAAAAACCACCCACCCCACCTCTTGGGAATGTGGACATCATGTTCTTAAAATTATTTCCTGCTGTTTGGGGGCAAAAGCATCTTTAGGGGATCCTGAAAAGAAAAATCGTGGGTTAATTGTCAAGTCCTGGGTGAGGTAACCGTATAATTTGTCATCTAGTCTCTGTATAATGCAAAAATGCAGGGCTTTTCTCAAGTCCTTGCTCCAGTAGTCTGTGAGGCTGGATCATCTCAGCTAGCCATCTCAAAATTGTCCTGAGCAGTTTGAAGTCCAAAGCTGATCTTTGGGTGGTATTGGTCAGCTTAGTAGTATTATCATCATCCTTAAGGAATTGTTGTGGGGCCCCATCATCTTTTTGAGACTACAAATTTTCTGTTAGGCCTGGTCATGATTCCCTGCATAAAACTGATAGAAACTCAAACACAAACACATGTACAGGTAGCTAGGTAAAGCCTTTTTTCTAGAATTAGTGAATACTCTATATGACCATTAATATCAAAAGTTTAATATATATATATATACATATATATATACATATATATATATTTCTTATAAATTTTGATATAAAATTCATACCTTAAGAAAAGTTTTAAAGAGTCAAAATAGAACCAAAGAATTGAGATTAGTGGCAGTAGAATAGTCCCTTAATTTTTTGGTTTTCTTCTGTCTCATATCAGATGGCTCTTCCGACATGATACAGAGATTTTGCATTTTCCTTTTAACAAACATGCTTGGGTATAGAGAAGGAGAGAGCCATTCTCCAACTCCAAATCCAGCTTTAATTTTTAATTGAACTGGGACTACATAAAGACCATTTGTGTTAAGTGCCTGTAGAGAAGACCAGAAACTAACATTTAGGAAGACTTATGAAATTCTATATGTGGTATACCAATAGGCCAATTTACTCTTTTTTGGGGACATTTTTTTTTTTCTGAATTATTTGTCCTTTTTCTTTAGATGTCTCATTTGTCCAGTATTCTTTAGATTCCTTAGCCTTCATTCTCCTGAAAGAAAAAAACAAAAACCCTTACCCAAGCCTAACTTTGGGGAGGTTCCCTTTTGGCAAGTTATATGTGATTAAATGAAAAATATTTGTTAGTGGTAAAAGTTAGTTTAAATTGGATGGTCATGCTGCCTGATGATCTATCACTTCTTCTAATTAAGAGGTCTCTCTTGTTCAAATCAAAACTTTATCAATTTTGATGGTATCCAGAGCCTTTCTTCTCCTGTAGAAATGAAAGCAAAACCTCATCTCCAACATAACACATATCCTGGTTTCCATTCTGAGGTCAAACATCCTTAAAGTATATAAGCTGATTTAATAATTCTGTAGTTATTTCTATTATCCAATATCTCTCCACAGCTGTTGTTCCTTTTTCATTAGCTTTGAAAATTCAAAGTTACTAGAGCATTATGTATTCTACATCTGGGGGGTTTTGTTACTCTTTTCTGTTTACTTTATGGTTTCTCCTCAATTTCCTGTTCTCTCTGCTATAGCTGTTCTATCACCCCAAGCAGTATGTTTTTTTACAATAGGCATTTGGTTACTTAATTGCTCTAAGAAGGGGTTTCTTCTAAGATGGCAGGAAAGGACTGAACTGAATTTGTTGTGGGGTCCCATGAGAGGTCCCCCAGGAAGTTTCCTGATGGCAAAGGCAAAGGATTAGCTTTGTCTGTCCCTTGTTGATCTACATTTGTTAGTCCAATGTTTACCTTTACCACACCTTCTGCATAATCCAGAAGGGAGGGGTGTTCTGTTGCCATTGTTCCTTGAAGAAACATTGTTTCTGGGAATGCTCTGTTTATAGTCTCTTTGTAGATGGCCTTGTTTACCACAATTAAAGCATCTGACATTATAACTTTTCTTCAAACCCCTTGAAATCATCTCTCCTAATCACATATCACCATGGTCATGAGATTCAATATTAATTGTGACCCTGATCCAATCCTCTAAGGGTGCTGATCTTGCCTTTAACAGCCTGATTACACTTTTGCATGCTGCATTAGCATTCTCAGAAGCAAAAGATTCAATTATTATGTCTAGTTTCTGAATTTAACATCATTCTATTTACTACTGAAGACAACCTTTGTAAGAAATTCATGAAGGATTCTTTGGGACCCTGTATAACTTTTGTGAATGATTCAGTTTTCTCCCCTGCTTCTTCAATTCTGTCCCATGCTTTCATGGCTGCCATGCTGCATAGAATTAGGGTTTGTTTAATCATATAAACATTTTCTTTGTATATCAGTGTAATTGCCTTCTCCAAGAAATTGATCCTGGGAAATTTATACACCTCTAGCCCTACATCATTGTTCTAAAGTTTTAGCCTCTTCTTTCCACCAGGTTCTCCACTGTAACTGTGTTCCAGCCTCTAGGACAGCTGTAAATCAATTCTTTCCAGTCCTGAGGGATAATTCTATTACAAGTTGACAATGAGTTTAACATCTGCTTTACAAATAGAGAATGCATACCATATGATACTATAGCTTCTTTAAATCTCCTCAAAGCTAACGTTTCCACTGGAGTCCAGTTAGCTCATACACACCCTTGATCATTTGGCAGTTTCTGTAAGGTTACCAGGTAGATTAATGTTTGTTGTTTGGTAACCTGAGGCTGTTTCTCTGTAACTGTATAATTCAATGCTGAGATAGGTTCACCTTTAAATTCTTCTTTCTAGGTCTGAATTTCTCTATAATTCATTTTAACAGATTTTTCAAAAGCGTTTATATTGGCACTCAAATTTACCAACCTTTTTAGTGCTAAAATAATCAAACAAATAATATTTATAATTGATGTTATGTAAACTTCATCAACATTAATTATCCTCTGATTTAATTGTTCCATTTTCAGACTGCCTTGTATGTTATCAAACAGAGACCAAACACCTTCCATTGTAAAAATGTTTCCTATTTTTTAATGTGGGAAAAATTCTTTTTTAACTAATTCCTCCCTTTAGGATATCTTAATTGACTCACCAAATCTGTTGTCTGCATAGAACAGTAGAAGTCCAAGGGAATTTCAAAGCAGCTTACATAGTGTGGTAGCAATCAGAGATGGGAATCCAGAGAGAGTCCACCACCCACCAGGAGAAAATAAAAGCTACAGAGACTCCAGTCCACATTGGGTGGAGATCTGGCCTTGTACAGCTCTGGCCTGAGCTTGGGGTGGGGAGATGTAAGGCCACAAGCAGCATTTTAGTGAATTCTTGCCACAATCATTGGGTGCCAATTGAAAGACAAATTGCTAAATGGTCTTATTAATAAAAACTTGGAACCAGATAGTGGGGTAAATTCTGAAAGATCAGAGGAGTAAGACAAGTCAAACCCAACCTCACCTTACTGACCCTGAGCTTTCAAAGAGACCTACTTCCTGTATACCCACACCTGTATTCCTTTCTGTTCTGCTAACTAATTTCCTCTCTCCACCCAGCTATTATCACTTCATCTTCCTGACCAGCTGTCACTTCCTGTCTGTCTGTACAGACCTCCAGACCTTTATGGTTAACTAGTGTTGGAATTCAAGGTGTGTGCCACCATGCCTGGCTCTGTTTCCAGTGTGGCCTTGAACTCACAGAGATCCAGACAGATCTCTCCCTCCCGAGTGATAGGATTAGGGCATGTATTGTGGGATGTTCTCTATGCTGTGAATGTATTGCTATGATTGATTGATAAATAAAACACTGATTGGCCAGTAGCCAGGCAGGAAGTATAGGCAGGACTAACAGAGAGGATAACTGGGTTAATAGGAAGGCAGAGAGGAGGAAATGCTGCCAGCCACCACAATGAGAAGCAGGATGTAAAGTACCCGTAAGCCACAGCCACATGGCACAATATAGATAATAGAAATGGGTTAATTTAAGATAGAAGAACTAGATAACAAGAAGCCTGCCAAGGCCATACAGTTTGTAAGCAATATAAGTCTCTGTGTGTTTACTCGGGTGGGTCTGAGTGGCTGCGGGACTGGCGGGTGAGAGAAATTTGTCCTGACCGTGGGCCAGGCAGGACTGGAGAAAACTTCAGCTATAGGCATGTGCTACCATTGCCTGACTTCTATGTCTAATTTAGTGGCTGGCTTTTTCCTCTGATCCTCAGATAAACTTTATTGGGGGACACAGATAAAATATCACCATATTAGTCTGGTAGTTCCATGGTGTAAGCAAGTAAATTGTGACCTTACAGTGGACTGTGCTTCAAGCCCAACAATAAGGCCAAGTTACAATTGTCTGAAGCAGTCACACTGCTAAGGACCTTCAGGGAGTGGTCCTTTTGAGTACTCTCTCCCCTTGAGTATGAGAGAATGGTGAAAAAAAAAAACCTTCAATTCTAGTCCAGTGCAACAGAGCACTCAGACAGAAAGTTAGACAAAGGCAGACATTTTAGATGCAGATAGAGTGAGGATGAATCAAAGCTTAGAGTCCATAAGAAGCTGGTCATTTGAGTCTCAGAAAAGTAGACTTGGGCAATCAGTCTCATCTGGGAATGCTCCAATACCCTGGAGTTTGACTCACTAAGGACAGACACTGAAGGGCTCCCTATAATAGCAGACTGGGAACATGACCGGCGGGGGCAGGGGAGTGTGTGTCAAAAAAGAATGGAAACTCAGACTGGGAAATTCCTGACACTTTCCTTTTCCCGTGGTGCTTCAGGCACACAGTTGCTCTGAGAACAACAAGCAGGAGGTGGGATGGCTGGATCAGTCAATGCCATGAAGGACTACAATGCTCCCTTGGCTGCAGTATGGGGAAAATGTGCAGCTGTCATTTAAGATTCCAAACAATTACTTTAAATTAATCAGAAACTGGGTGAGCTTGGCCTAAATAGGCAAGTCCTTTTATGGATGAACAGAAAACCAATGCAGATTAATATTGAATAAGAGAATGGAAAGAAAAACTCTTTCTATGAAGAAAATTCTAGACCAGATGGTTCATGGATGAATTTTATCATACTTAATGAAGATCTAGATGCTTGGAAGGCTAAGGCTGGAGGATCACAGATTGCAGGCCAAGTGGAGCTACACAGCAAGATCCTGACTGAAAAACAAACAAATAAAGCATGGCGGAGAAGGAAGAGGAGGAAAACGGGGAAGAGCATTGCTGCGGGCCGCAGGAATATATCCTAAGAACTCAGCTGGTTATGGCAAAGTCACTACCTGGAGGGATCAGGGAATTCCTCCAGAGGAAGCCAAATCCCAGGGAGTTTTTGGTGTTACTTGGCTTGTTATATATCAGCTGTATTCTGTTATGAAAATCATGTGTGCCTTCATAGTTTTTCCAATTGACTTTCCCCTAAGAAGGACTAACAGTGTAGACTGATCACTCTCTGGACATACACATTCCAGGTATTTGGAGAACAGCCTCAGGAAAGGCTTTCTCTGGAATCAGATTATCTCCCTTGGCCACTTTCAAGGACTACAGGAAACACCACCCAGGTGGGCGCCCATTGTTAGTCTCAGGTGGACTAACAATGGTAACAGCCCACATGCAAGTCTCCTGACTTATGGTAAATTCCACAAGGAGACACCAGCTAGGAGAGGTGGGCGTTAATAGCTTTACACAATTTAGCTCAGACCCTCCCTTTTATATACCGGGACTTCCAGGGCACAAGGGAGAGAAGAGAAAAGAGAATGGAAGAACTATATGGGTAAGAACTTGAGAGGAACGAACTGAGATGGGGAAGAACTAGATTGAAAGGCTAAAAGAGAGGACTAGAGGAACGAGATGGAAGATGAGGAAGAGCCAGATGGGGAAGAACAAGATGAGAAAGAACCAGATGAGAGAGAAGGAGACGGGAGAGGAGCTGATAGGGGAAAGAACTAGATAGGTGAGAACCTAGAAGGGACAGAGCTATATGAAGGAATTAAGATAGAACCTAGAGGGAACAGTAGATAAATATAGAGAAATCAGGCAAGAAAGAAGCTAGACATGAGAACAGAACTGAAGCTGTGTATAAATGATGTTATGCCAGAGGAATTAAAGCAAGTGGACGATAGAGCTCTGTGTGCTGAGATTCTATTTCCTGAAAATAGTCCTTGCCGTTAGTAGTTCTCTCTCCTGAGCCCCTGGGATGTATAATATTGAGGCTGGTTCCCCTAATATTATACAAGAGAGCATCCTTAAGTAGTCTCCTTGAGGTATTCTAAAACCTTGGGGGAGGAAATGTCTCCACATTCATTTTCTGAGGCTCAAATCATCCTGAGAGCAGAATAGACAGGGACAGAAGAGGGAGAATGCAGATCAATATCTCCGATGAACAAAGATGCAGAAGTTCTCAATGAACACTCACAAACTGAACTCAACAACCTATTAAAAATGTTAGGACACATGATCAAGTAAGGCTAATACCAGGGATGCAAGGATGGTTTGTTACATACAAATCAGCTTTCATTAATACACGACATCAACAGAATGAAGGACAAAACTACATGATCATCTCAATAAACACAGCAAAAGCATTTCATAAAATCCAACATTCATGAATAATTTAAAAAACCTCTCAACAAACTGGAATGTATCTCAATGTAATAAAAGCTACATTTGACAAACCCACAACCAACATCATAGAGAATGGGGTAGAGGCAACTGAATTTTCTCAAAGATCTAATGTATGCCAAGAATATTTATTTTCACTTGCTCATCATTGTACAAGAAGTCCTAAATAGAATAATCAGTCATGTAAAGGAAATTAAGGAAGTATGAATCTAAAAAAAGAATTCTAATTGGCCTTATTTACTGACAACATGATAGTATGTATATAGGAAACCTAAACGATGACAGAGAGAGAGAGAGAGAGAGAGAGAGAGAGAGAGAGAGAGAGAGAGAGAGAGAGAGAGACTGTTCGAACAGACAAATACATAGAGTACAATTTCAGGATACAACACACAAGAATTAAAACTATTATGGTACACTCTTACCAAAGTTGCCACAACAGAAATTATAAAAAGTTATCTCATTTACAGAAGCTACAAAAATATGAAATAATCAATAATAAATTTAACCAAAAAGTAAAGTATCAATATAATCAAAGTTATCAAACATTTTAAAAGAAATTGAAAAGACACTCGATGTTCATGGACTTGAATAATTAATAGTATTAGTACTCCACATTATCTAAAGTGGCTCACAAATGTAATATAGTCCTCTCAAACAAACACACACACACACCACCACCACCAGCACTCACACCACATACATGGCAATTAAGAATATAGAACACTGTTCATTTGATGTTCAGATACCCCACCTCACTTTATCATGTCTTTCACCTCTAAAGATGCCCTTCCTAATATATATTGTATCTATACATGTATATATATATATATATATGTGTGTGTGTGTGTGTGTGTGTGTGTATGTGTGTGTGTGTGTGTGTGTGTGTGTACACACACACACACACACACACACACACACATGTTTCAACAAAGTATAGTAGGTAGGAAGATGTAATTTGGTTTCTACTGTGTGGGCGCTGGGAACCAAACCTAGGTCCTCTACAAGAGTACCAAGTGCTCTTAACCACTGAACCATCTCTCTAGCCCCAAATAAAAATCATGCCATCACCTTCTTAAGACATCTCATGGAGTTTTTGTTGCTTGTAGGATAAAATACAAAACTATGTCAACCAGGTTCTTGCTCATCACTGCAACTTCAGAAGACCCTACTTCCCTTGTCCCTGAGCTTCATTTCAAACCCCCCCCCCAGTGTCTCGGGCCTTAAGAACTAGAAGTGTTTTGCCAAAAGTATTTTCTTATGGAGTCAAAACTTCCTGTGAAGTAATCCCATAATCCCATCTCCATCACCCTTCAGGCATCCACATTGGTAGTTGTTGTATAAGGATTAGGTGAAGGATTATATCAATAGGGTGGTTTTGTGCCAATGTCTTGCTCATTAATGGTGCTCAAACTATGTATACACCAAAGCAATAATGAGAAAAAATAACCAAGAGTATTCAAACAATATCTGCTGAGCAATTTAAGTATTTTAAGTGACACTGAAGAGAATTGAGAAATAAGAGAGATAGAGAATGAAAATGTCAAGAGTACATCTTTTCCATGGGGTTTTGAGAGAATTCAGAGGAGGAGTGACATTCTACAATGAGTGAGCCTACGCTGAAGCCACCACAGCAGACTCCTCACTTGCTCAAGGACAATAAAGAATCAAACCCAAGGTTGTGTCATGACACAACTTATGCAGCCATCTCTGACAGTCAATGAGATTCCCATGATCCTGTGCTTGGGAGAAAACTGGGGTAAGCTGGGGAGTGGGAGGAGAGGAGGCACATCAAGTCTGTTGTTGAAAAGTAGTTCTTTGAAATAAACCTGCACTTCGAGTCTCTTATGTCTGCTTTATTCAATACCGCTTATGTGTAATATAACTTAGAAAACTATTCATGAGAGTCTAAGTCTTTGACATATGTCTTGTGAATAATGACAAAAGAATCCCAGTTTCCCTGTGAACATCATGTATATAATGGGAATAACACACAAATTGATTTGAGAAAACATGACTTTTTTTCATAAATAAGTGAGTGATAGCTCTAAGATACTGGTGTTCAGTTGTATTATACAGGGGCCAAAAGCCATAATAGAATCCAGATAACCTACATTCTGTATTTTGAGTAGATATTTATATTCCATGTAAATTTTAATAGGGAAATATTATCTTCAACATTTCTATGTGAGGTTCCAAAGACAGATGGTAGATGATTACAGATAGGATTGAGGAGTTGGGAGGACCACATACACAGAAAATTGTTGTGTGCAATGTTTCTGATGAGTTAACCAAAAAACAAGGATAATTACTCCTTTGAAAAATTAATCAAATGTTATTAAGCAATAAGTAGTAAATGCTTCTAGCCTGTCATAGCATCTATACCTACTATGATGGTGAATTTTCACTGTCACCTTGATTAACTTTAAAGTCACTGTGGGAACACCTCTGGGTATATCCCTGTAGCTATGCCAGAAATATTTCACCAAAAAATGGAAGATCTGCTCTAAATTCGAGTGGCACCATTCTATGAGATGGGGAACAGGAATAAATAAAAGGGATGAAGTGAGATAAACACCAATTTGCTTGCTTGCTTTTTTATCTGTGCTTTTGTGCATGCATGTGTGCTTATGTATGTGCTAGTGTAGGTAGACCAGAGGTCAACATCCTATGTCTCCTTCGATCGCTTTCCACCTTATGTTTTGAGACAGCCTCTCTCACGGAGTTTGAAAACTCAGCTAAATTGACTGGCCATTGAGTCCCTGGGATCTTCCTGTCTCCCAGCTCCATGCTAGGGATTACAGGTATAACCCTATGGTAGTATTGTGTTCCCCAAAATATTGTGCAGCCTAATAAATTTATCTGGGGTCAGAGAGCAATCACTAGATACAGAGGCTAGAAAATGGTGGCACTCACGCCTTTAATCCTAGCATTCCAAAGACAGAAATCCTTCTGGATCTCTGTGAGTTCAAGGCCACATTGGAAACAGCCAGGCATGGTGACACACACCTTTAATCCCAGAAAGCGAGCCTTTAATCCCAAGGAGTGGTGGTAGAAAGCAGAAAGGTATATAAGGCGTGAGGACCAGAAACTAGAAGCTTTTAGCTGGTTAAGCTTCAGGCTTTTGAGCAGCACAGTTCAGCTGAGAGCCATTGGGATGAGGAAACAGAGGCTTCCAGTCTGAGGAAACAAGATCAGCTGAGAAGTTGGCCAGGTGAGGTTAGCTGTGGCTTGTTCTGGTTCTCTGATTTTCCAGCGTTCACCCCAGCTGGCCCCAGGTTTGATTTTATTAATAAGACCTTCTAAGATTCCCTCTACATAACCCTCTATACCTGACTTTTCATGTGGATGCTAAAGATCCTAATTCAGATCTTCATTCTTAGATAATTAGCATTTTACCTACCAATCCATCTCTCCAGCATTCATCACTGTCTGTTTTCTGACTGTAGAGACAACCTCAAGCCTCAGTCACCATGCCTTCTATACCATGATGGACAGCACCCTCAAACTCTAAGCCAATAACCCCTTCCTCCTTTAGCTGCTTCTCTCAGTGAAATGAAATCTATGGGATATACCTACCATTATGTTTGATACAATCTGCAGTTGTTAGGCTCCGGAAACTTGAATGTGTTTTATGATTGACACAATTTTGAGAGGTGTTCTCTTTAAAATCATTAAAAGTTTAAAGCATTATTTTATCATATTGCCCCCCCTTTAAAAAGTGGTAATATTTAGCAATAGCAAAAACATAATATCACAGTCTAAGAACTTCCACATCTGGGAAATTCTTATGGAAAACTAGCAGTGTGTGTGTGTGTGTGTTTTATGAAAATGTGTTAATGATGTTATTGAATGCCTCCAGACAGTCTTAAGCTTTAACTGCTTACTCCACATGTAGGAATTTACACATGTTAAACTGTACCACAGGAAAATAAAGACATGCTCCCGAGGAAGATGGGAATGCTTAAATAGTGGTCTACTTATGGGATGTTATATTGAATAACCATGGGAGGAAAGTAGTTAAAGGCATAGAGAAATAATTTTTATATTGTAGGAGTAGTTTTTCTGTCCTGTAGCCACTCTCAAATCATCGCTCAGAGTCTTAACATTAATTGTAAATGCTTGGCTGATAACTCAGGCTTATTACTAACTAGCTCTTACAATTTAAATTAATCCCTTTCTATTCAACTACATATTGCCATGTGGCTCATGGCTCTACCTGTCCTCTAGCATGTCTCATTCCCTCTGAGTCTCCTGGCGACTCTTCTGACTCTACCATTCCTCTCCCCAGCAGTCTCACTGTCTCAGGCTGTCTCACCCAATTTCCTCCTGCCTAGCTATTGGCCAATCAGCTTCTTATTAACAATGAAAGCAATATATATTTTCAGTCTACAAGGACTGTTCCACAGCATTATATACTACTGATTAAAACAGAAATAGGCCCCAGACAAAATATAATCCCAACAATATTAAATACTCAAAGAAAGAACCCAAAACGAACTTGTGTAACTATGGAAAGGTTACCACAGATTTAACAGAAGTATAGATTATCTGGGTAGTATAGGCATTTTTCTCATATACTGATCTTTTACTTTTCCCCATCATTTCCTATAATGGATTTTTTTTTTCAATCAGAGCCAAAGATGAAAATGATCAAATAAAACCCTGAAAATACCATACCACAAGAAAATAAAACTCTCTACTAATAAGAAAGCTAACTTAATAATAACATGATAATAGGGAAATAGAATGCTTCATTTTTAACCATGGTAGATAATTTGAATTCTTTTTATATGAATTGGTTTATATTCCATTTACTTACCAAAGATATTTCAGGAATTTAATTGGTAATTCACTAGCATGGAAATTTATTTGTAGGCATTGTCCCTTGATTTAGCTAATCTCTTAGGAAAAAATACTTCCTTGCACATAATTTCTCTTCAGTATGGCCACTAGTTTCTAGGTTTCTAAGCTAGAAGTTTGCAGTCAATCAGTGCAATAAGCATTAAGCAAGTTATTTTAAAAGGGGATGTTTATCAAATTCATTTCATATCAACTCTCAAAAATACATACCAGAATGATAAAAATCTACACATTTATTCTCAAAGTCTTGGTTGGGTGCATTGTGCCAAGTCTCTGGTACTGAGTACCTCAGATTCTTCATCCCAGGGAAAGATGTTCTTGCATGCTAACTCTTCTTGTTGCTGTGACAAATAACTGATGAGAACCATCTTAAGGGAGAAAAGACTTGTTTGATTTATGGCTTAAGAAGAGTCACAGGACATTACAATGGGAATGGCATGTGTGTGGTGATAATCTAATTGTACTGAATTATTATTTTGATTGTATGTTAATAAATAAAGTTGTCTGGGAGTCAGAGCTATTAGAGCCATAGCAAGAGTGTGGCGGTGGTGGCACACGCCTTTAATCCCATAGATATCTGTGTGTTCAGGGTCAGAGCTATTAGAGCCATAGCAAGAGTGTGGCGGTGGTGGCACACGCCTTTAATCCCATATGATCTCTGTGTGTTCAGGGATACAGCCAGCATTGGAGACATATGCCTTTAAGACCTAGGGGGCTGTACATTCAGACAGTGACGAGGCAGTCATGTGTTTGGGTTTACAACCAATGAGAAGGCAGAACAACATACTTTAAAAAACGAACCGACAGGAAGTAGGTCTCTTTTCGCGAAGCTGGGACAGCAGGAGGAAGGGTGAGATTTTAGCTCTGAGCTCTGACTTCTCGGCTTTCTCTTTTACATTGTTTCTGTGTTTCTTATTTAATAAGACGGTTGGTTACATCTACATCTGGCGCCCAACGTGACAAGAATCCATTAAAAACCGCTTGGCTTGACGGCAGGTCCGCTTTCCCACAAGGGCGGCAGGCGGTGGCAGGCGGCGGAGGAAGCGGCAGGAAGCGGCCGAGGTCTTAGTCCGAGCTACCGGCGTCCTAGTCCGAGCTGCCAGCTTCCTAGTCTGAGCTGCCGGCTTCCTAGTCCGGGTAGCAACTTCTAGCCCGGGCCTAGGTCTGTGAGCAGCTTGCCTAAAGCCGGTGCTACAAACAACTCAGACCTGCCCTGCCGAACAGGGCCCTGCCTGTAAAGCCAACGCACGTGGTCGGAGCTTAAGGAAGCCAGACCCAAGCCTTGACTCGGCACAAGAGGGAACACGTGGCTGCATTTAAGCTTTAGCCGGCTACGCTTTCTTGTGTGTTCTCTCTTTCCTCTCTCTCTCTCTCTCTCTCTCTCTCTCTCTCTCTCTCTCTCTCTCTGGATTTACACCTGGGACACTAGGTGGCTGCTTTGAAAATCCCCTCGGATTTCTACTGTTCTACGCAGATTTGGTAAGTCATAATATATCAGATATTTTAAAGGAAACTATCTAAAAGAGAATTTTTTTCCACATTAAAAAACAAATGGGTTTTATGTGTACATTAGAAGAAAATTGGTTTTTGTTCGAAATTTTAGGCAGTCTGGCAATGGAACAACTATATAATATTAGTATTGGTGGAATTATGCACCTTATCACTATAATAATCCACATTTTAATATTTAAAAAGATAGTCAATTTAAGTGCCAGGATAACAGCTTTAGAAGAACTTGTTAAACCTGTAAAAATTCAGACAGAAGAAATTAACAGTGAAGTTGTTTCAAGTCGGGATCATAAGGTTGCAGAAAGAAAGCCTGTTTTCACACAGTCACCCTTAATTTATCCTGTAACCGTACAGCAGATGCCTGATCAAATGGCTACACAAAATACTTGGGCTCCAATTGAAATGTTGGATTTAAAAAGGTTTAAGGAGGCAATAGTATCTTATGGCATGCATTCCCCATATGTAAAGCAAATGTTAAACACTTGGTCAACATATAATAGGATAGTACCACAGGACTGGCGGGACCTTGCACAAGGTGTTCTGGAACCCAGCCAGAGACTTCAATTTCTGACTTGGTTTAAGGAGGAGGCTAAAAACATAGAAAAACAATGGAGGGATAAAGGAGTACAAGTTTGCCAGGATCAGCTTATGGGTGAAGGCCAATATGCTTCAGCACAAGCACAATGTTTATATGATGTCCAAACCCTAATTTTATGTCCAACGGCAGCCTTGAATGCATGGGACAAAGTTGAGGAACCAGGAAAAAAATCTGAGTCATTTACAAAGGTGAAGCAAGGCCCAAAAGAGTCTTTTACAGATTTTTTACAAAGACTGGCTTCAGCAGTAAAGAGAATGGTCTCGGATTCAGAAGCTGGTAAGGCAATAATTGAATCTTTGGCCTTTGAGAATGCGAATGCAGCATGCAAAAGAATAATCAGGCCATTAAGGGCAAGATCTGCACCTATGGAAGATTGGATTAGAGAAACAATTAATGTTGAAGCTGATGAGCATGATGATACATGGGTAGGAGAAGTAATTTCAAAAGGTTTGAGGAGTGTTAGATGTTTTGGATGTGGAAAGCAAGGACATATGAAAAGGGACTGTAGACAGGTCATTTCCAGAAACAATGTTTCTTCAAGGAACAATGGCAACAGAATGCCCCTTCCTTCTGGAGTATGCAGAAGGTGTGGTAAGGGAAAACACTGGACCAACGAATGTAGATCAACAAAGGACAGACAGGCTAATCCTTTGCCTCAGTCTTCGGGAAACTCCCAGAGGGGCCTCAGGCAGGCCCCCAGTGCAAATCCAGTTCAAACCTTTCCGGCAGCCATAGAGGAAATGCCTGCTCTGGAGAGCGATTAAATAACCAAATGCCTATTGGAATAAATCATGCTGGTCAGGATGATGAAACAGAGAGAATAGAAAATTCAGGAGAAAACATAAAGAAAATTTTTTTGGCAAACTTCTATTAATGAACAAAGACCAAAATTAACGATAAAAATAAATGGTGTTTTGTTGTCTGGTCTGGTAGACACAGGTGCGGACGTTACCATAATAGCACCAGAATTTTGGCATCCAACTGGGCCTCTTCAGGAGGTAAACGTTCAACTGTTAGGAATTGGGACATTATCTCAGGTGAAACAGAGTGCAAGATGGCTCGAATGTATAGGTCCAGAAGGACAGAGAGGAAAATTAAAACCATATGTGGCTAACATAACTATGAACCTGTGGGGTCGAGACTTGTTGCAACAATGGAATATTCAGATTAACATCCCTCCAATCTCAGAAACAAATCATAAACTAGCACATGTTACTGAGAGAAATATTAGAAGATATTGTTCTAATGAGTGGTCACCAGCCATCCATATTATACAAGAACAGGGCACAATAACTGATGATCTTCCAAAGACACCAACAGCTCTACCTTTAAAATGGTTAACAGACAAGCCTGTATGGGTCCAGCAATGGCCTTTAACAACAGAGAAACTCCAGGCTTTAGAAGAGCTGGTAGAAGAACAGTTAAATGCTCAGCATATTGAAGAATCAACCAGCCCTTGGAATTCTCCTGTATTTGTTATTAAAAAGAAATCTGGTAAATGGAGAATGGCAACAGACCTTAGAGCAATTAACAAAGTAATTCAGCCAATGGGCTCTCTACAATCTGGGATGCCTTTGCCTACTCTGTTACCAAAAGGATGGCCTCTCATAGTTATTGATTTAAAAGACTGTTTCTTTTCAATACCCTTACAAGAAAAAGACAAAGAAAGATTTGCTTTTACAGTGCCTACTTATAATAATTCTCAACCGGTTAAAAGATTTCAATGGAGGGTCCTCTCACAGGGAATGTTGAATAGCCCAACTCTGTGCCAATATTTTGTACAACAGCCATTGGAAGTGATACGTAAAAAATTTCCTAAATCTATAATTTATCATTATATGGACGATATTTTACTAGCTGACTCAAATGCAGATACTTTAGAAATAATGTTTGAAGAAGTAAAGAAAATTTTGCCTCGCTGGGGATTACAAATTGCTCCTGAAAAGATACAAAGAGGAGATTCTATTAATTATTTAGGATATAAAATAGAGCTACAAAAAATTAGACCCCAAAAGGTGCAAATTCGGAGAGATAGACTACAGACTCTTAATGACTTTCAAAGATTATTTGGAGATATTTCTCATCTATGAACTATTGTTGGGGTAAAAAATGATGAACTGACTAATTTGTTCAAAACCTTAGAAGGTGACAAGGACTTAAATAGTCCAAGAGAATTATCACCTGAAGCTGAGAAAGAATTAGCCTTGGTAGAAAAGAAAGTGCATGAAGGACACGTGAATCGTATTGATCCAAAGCTGGATTGCATTTTGGTTATCTTACCTTCTAGGCGTTCTCCTACTGGAATATTAATGCAGAGGGAAGATATTATATTGGAATGGATATTTTTACCAAATAAACCAAATAAAAAATTAAAAAATTATGTGGAAAAAATCTCTGACTTGATTTACAAAGGAAAAATGAGACTTCGTCAATTAGCAGGCATAGACCCAGCAGAAATTGTCGTACCATTAACTAAGGAGGACATTGAAAAATTATGGACAGAAAGTGAACCTTGGCAAAGAGCTTGCAGTAATTTTTTGGGAGAAATTAACAGCAAATATTCCAAAAGCAATAGAATTGATCTTATAAAGAGAGCTGATTGGATCTTGCCTCGAATTGTACGGCAAAAACCCATATCTGGAGTTCGTACATTTTATACAGATGCCAACAAAGAAGGAAAGGCAGGTTACAAATCAGAAAATTTAAGTAAAGTGGTTCAAAGTCCGTATAATTCAGTTCAAAAATCAGAATTGTATGATATTCTGTTGGTATTAATGGATTTTTCAGAACCTCTCAACATAGTAACTGACTCTCAGTATGCTGAAAGAGTGGTGTTACATATTGAGACTGCAGAATTTATCCCTGATGCTTCAGAATTAACTTCACTATTTATTCAATTACAAGATACAATCAGGAAAAGGAATCATCCTTTATATATAACTCACATTCGATCCCATACTGGTCTGCCAGGCCCTCTAGCACAAGGCAATGATGAAATTGATAAATTATTGATAGGAAATGTGCTGGAGGCCTCAGAATTTCATAAAAAACATCACGTTAATAGTAAAGGTTTAAAAAAGGATTTTTCCATAACCTGGCAACAAGCCAAAGAAATAGTAAAGAAATGTCCTACTTGTTCCTTCTACAATCAGACGCCATTACCAGCAGGATGTAACCCAAAGGGTACTCAGAGAAATGAAATCTGGCAGATGGACGTGTTTCACTTTGCAGAATTTGGAAAATTGAAATATGTACACCACACTATCGATACTTATTCAGGATTTCAATGGGCAACTGCTTTGAGTTCTGAAAAAGCTGATTCTGTAATCACTCATTTGCTAGAAGTTATGGCCATCATGGGTATACCTGCACAAATCAAAACTGACAATGCTCCATCATATGTCTCTGTTAAAATGAAACAGTTTTTTGCTTATTACAATATAAAGCATATTACAGGCATACCACATAATCCTACAGGTCAAGCAGTTATAGAAAGATCAAACAGAACTCTAAAGGATATGCTAAATAAACAGAAATGGGTAACAAAAACCCCCAGAAATAGACTGCATAATGCTCTTCTAACTTTGAATTTTCTGAATGCCAATGAGAAAGGAACAACAGCTGCAGAGAGACATTGGGTAATAGAAAAAACTACAGAATTAAATCAGCCTATATACTTTAAGGATGTGCTGACCTCAGAATGGAAACCAGGGTATGTATTACATTGGGGACGTGGTTTTGCTTTTGTTTCTACAGGAGAAGATAAGCTGTGGGTACCATCAAAATTGATAAAGGTTCGATTTGAACAAGAGAGACCTCTTAATTAGAGGAGGTGATAGTTCATCAACCAGCATGAACATCCAATTTAAACTAACTTGTATCAATAAAACATGCCTTTTCATTTCATCAGATAATAACTTGCCAAAAAGGAACATCCCCAAAATTAGTCTTGGGGAAAGGTTTTTGTTTTTGTCTTTTAGGAGAATGAAGGTTAAGGAATCTGAAGAACACTGGACAAATGAGACAACTGAAGAAAAGGGACAAATCATCTATCCCAAGAAACAGAGTGAAACGGTGTATGGGTATATATTATCTAAAAAAATTTTATGTCTTCCTAAATATTTGTTTCTGCTTTTCTCTAAAGATTTAACACTCTTGGTTTTCTAATAATCCCAGTTCAATTAAAATTTAAAGCTGACTTTGGAGTTGGAGAATGGCTCTCTCCTTCTTTAAAATCAAGCATGTTGTTAAAAGGAAAATGCAAACTCCCTGTATCATGCCAGAATAAGAGCCATCTTCTGCTATGGTACAGGACAAAAGCAAAATTAATTAAGGGACTATTCTATTACTAATCTCAACTCTTTGATTCTATTCTGATTCTTTAAACTTTTCTCAAAGTATAAATTTTATATCAAAATTTACAAGATTAATATATATATATACATTTTAAACTTTGTTAAGATATGAATGGTCACATAGAGTACTAACTAATTCTAGAAAAAAGGCTAGCTGCATATATATGTTTTTGTGTTCGAGTCTCTTATCAGTTTTCTGCAGGAAATCATGGCCAGGCCTAACATCAACTGAAGTCTCCAGAAAGAAGATGGGGCCCCACAACAACAACAATTCCACGTGGACAATAATAATATCATTAAGCTGACAAACATCATCCATAGATTAGCTTTGAACTATAAGATGCTCAGAGCAAATTTGAGATGACTAGCTGAGATGATCCAGTCTCAAAGACTACTTGAATAAGGACTTGAGATAAACCCTAAACTTTGGCATTATACACAGACTGGATAATGAAGGATATAGTTACCTCTCCTAGAATTTGACAATTAACCTAAAATTTTTCTTTCAGGATAAAGAAAACTTCACCCATACCCAGCAGGAAGCAATTTTAAGAATACGACGCCCACATTCCCAAAGAGGTGGTGTGGGGCGGGTGGTTTTTTGGTCTTTTTAATGGGTTTTGGGTCTGGGATAATTTTCAGTATTTAGGGGGGTTGGTTACAAGTTATTGTCAAGGGTTAGGAAAAAGGCTAAGCAAAGGAGATTAGATTTAAGGTTCTTGTTTAAAAAAAAAGAGAAAGAAAGAAAAGAAAAAGACAATTACTAGTTTTAAATACTTTACATTGGATTGAATTGTTTTATATTGTACACAAATTTGAAACTGATATTGTTAGAAAATGCTATATGTATATTTCTAATTGTATTTATTCCATCCATTTAACAATGTAATGCAAATTTCTGATCCTTGAATGTTATTATTATCAACCATTAGGATATAAAGAAATGAAAGCTAGTAGTTAGACATTATCATAGAACTTGTAGTCATATTAGATATGTTTTAAAAATTGAGCAGAGATGTTTTAGACAGGTCATCTTCAAACCCTTCAGAGATCTACAGAATATGGCATTTAAAATGTTTTAATAACTTAGAAAATTTTTCTTTTTTGAGACATGTCGGCTCCTGGCAGTACCAATCTACTTTAGAGAAAATATGGGCATTGAAGAAACTGCATATGGAGTCAACTTTCATTCTGGCAAAAGTTAGCCACTGGACAACAAAGTATCCTCGAATCAACAGGACAAAATGGACAGACAGATCACGAAACAAGGGACTACTGATTCTTGCCAAAACAAGTGTGGTTATGGCTTTATCAAAAGGCATCTTCTGAGGCCAGGACAATATGGCCCCATCCCTGAAGTGGCCTTCGCATCCGGAAAAGGTACGGTGCCCTTTTCTTCGAAGGCAGCTTAACAGGCAGAGGGCCGATGGATTCTGTTGTACAATGGAACAGCAGCTGAAAGCTCATGCCTCTCAAAAGTAGACTGGCATTTAATAGAGGGATGTGGAGAAGAAGGGGATGCTGAGATGAAGCCATATATACACAGCCAAGAAGAATGGACAGCTGAATTAAAAAACTGTCAACAATTTCCAGAATTTAAAATCCTGAATCATGACAGGACACTAGTGGAATTCAGGTGTTTCTGGTACGTGGACTGCTCTCACCCAATGTGAGGTTGAACTGTTGACCTTGTGTACATCCTACTTCACAAATGAGTCTGTCAGATACACTAAGCCTATAGGCTGAAGATGATGCCCCAACACTGCAGAGAAACCTCAGGTGACTGCCCAGGCAGCTGGCTGTTTCTGTCAACTCACAAAATTTTTTGGAAGTTGCTTGCATGCACTTCCTGTTTTTATTTTTGTTAGCTAATATTATTCCCTTCTTGGGTCTCTGAGGGAGTTGAAGATTAGTTAGTTATGGTTGAAGATTAGTTAGTTATAGTTGAACATTAATTAGGATAGAAAGTACATTAGATACATCTTGGAATTACCAAAATAGGATAGATAATGGAATTATTTTCTCTGATTTGTCAAATACCTGTTTAGGTATTTATTACTTGTATATATTGTATATAGTTATTGTACTTTTGTATATAGTTTTTCTTTTGTTAGTTATAACCTTTTGCTTTCTTTTTCTTTTTATTAAAATAGAAAAGGGGAAATGTGGTGATAATCTAATTGTACTGAATTATTATTTTGATTGTATGTTAATAAATAAAGTTGTCTGGGAGTCAGAGCTATTAGAGCCATAGCAAGAGTGTGGCGGTGGTGGCACACGCCTTTAATCCCATAGATATCTGTGTGTTCAGGGTCAGAGCTATTAGAGCCATAGCAAGAGTGTGGCGGTGGCGGCACACGCCTTTAATCCCATAAGATCTCTGTGTGTTCAGGGATACAGCCAGCATTGGAGACATATGCCTTTAAGACCTAGGGGGCTGTACATTCAGACAGTGACGAGGCAGTCATGTGTTTGGGTTTACAACCAATGAGAAGGCAGAACAACATACTTTAAAAAACGAACTGACAGGAAGTAGGTCTCTTTTCGCGAAGCTGGGACAGCAGGAGGAAGGGTGAGATTTTAGCTCTGAGCTCTGACTTCTCGGCTTTCTCTTTTACATTGTTTCTGTGTTTCTTATTTAATAAGACGGTTGGTTACATCTACACATGTGACAGGAACAGAAGCTGTCTGGCCACAGTGCAGAGAAAGGTGAACACTCTTGGTTAGCTAACTTTCTATTTTTAGTGTAGACCAGGACCCCAGCCCATGGAATAGATACCATTCATATTTAGGGTGGGCTTCCTCACCTCAATTAGCTCAATGTAGAAACTCCCTCTCAGTCAGGCCCAGAGGTTTGCCTTCTAGACGATTCTAGAGCCTGTCAAATTGACAGTAATAGTAACAATTTTTTAAACACTGTATAACATATTGCAAAGTAGATGGTGGGTGAAGAAAACCACCTGCGATCACTATAAGTATATCAAGGGAGATAAGCTATGGATCTTAAGGCATGGCTGTAGCTTTCCAGAAGGAAAAGTCCAAAGTTACTCATTAAATGAAAAACAATAGCAATCAAACTTCTCAATAGAGGCGGATACATTGCCACATTACTAGAAAGCCCTTAATTTGAAAGAGACAAAACTATAAAGTCCTACTATTAAAACAGTCAGAAATTACACACAACAGAAATAGGCAAAAAAATCACATTCACAACCATCTGTGAGAGGTATGATTGACGTCAGGCCACATGCTCCGTTAAGATGGTCTGCAAGAGCCATCAGTCCTAAACATTGCACACAAGCACAATGTGGTGAAGTGAGTCTCAATTGTGGGGAAAGTTCTGATTACACAGAGCCACAAGCAGACCACCTACTGGATATACTGCTCAGCCAAACCACGATGTTTTAAAAGCAACCTACCCTACCACATCAACAAGTGCAGGGCCTTGAGAAGCTGAAGCTGAAAGTCCTTAGCATGGAAAAGGAGACTTCATCTCCTTAGCCACAAAGAAAAAGATGACCCATAGTAGGAGAATCCAGGGAGAACCTTGACAAACACTAATATAAAATACTAAAGGTGGGATCAGGGATTTTGCCTGATTATTAATGAGGAAGGCAATTGCTCACAAGAAATTCTGCTTAATGAAACTTGTTACTAAATCACTAAGGCATTAATTCTGAAGACTCTTCAGGTCTCACGGGGGACCTACTAACCTATTTCACTGATTGACCTGTGTAGAATTAATAATGACATTTTAAGAAAAGAGGTTAGAATTTTAAAGAATTTAGAGTCTTTACACATTATATAGGCAGGACAAAGTCTTCTCAAATGTCTATCTGTAAATGTGTCATTTTACTTGACTAAAGGTTTTGGTTTTGTTTTTCGTTTTTTGTTTTGTTTCCCAGATGTAACTCAGTAGGGATCTTGAGAGCAAAAGATGAGTTTGGGTTACCCAGGTGGGCCTGATGCCATTGTGAGAGTCCTTACAGGAAGGAGGCAAGAGGGGCAGAGATGGAGCCTGGGATCTGCTACACTCTGTGAAGATGGGAGAGGGCACATGGGGCAGAGGATGAAGACGATCCCAGAACATGGAGAACATTAGCAGTTTCTGGACTCAAACAGCAAAAGGATGCAGCACTCTAAGACACAGCCATCACATTCCGCTGGTGATAACCCAGCCTTGGTCTGAACCCTCTGAGAATTAGGTGGGACTTCTGATCTCTAAAACTGTAAATAAATTTTTTATGTTGATTTAAACCCCCATGATTTTGGTAACTCGTTATATCATCAGTTGGAAATAATGCCGATTCATCCTTATTGCTGTTGGTTGGTTTGTTTATTTTCTGAACAGAGAGGCCTTGGTGGAAATGTCTAGGTGTCCTCCAACCCATTGCCCCATATACCACAGGAGATGTCTGTGCAGGGCTGTCTTCCTGAAATCAGAATGCAATAGTCTCCCCCACATTGCCTCCAATAACACTATGCTTCTCTTCTGCCATATGACCATGCTTCTGGGTGGCCCGTGAAAAACTCACTGGGCAAGCTCACTGAGTCACATCCTCATGGGGAGCCCTCAGCCCTGATTTCTCTTTCTACATCTGGTACTGGAATCTGGACAGAGATGTTGGAACTCCATGATGCTGTGCAAATGGAAGTCACAGATGAGGCAGCAACACAGCAGAAGCCTGGTGCCAGCCATGGGCTGCAAGTGGTTGACAGAGATGCTCTGCCAACCGCATCTGAGCGGCTGCTGTCAGAGTTGCTCTTGTAGATGAATCAATCCTAGCCAGTGCAAATACAAGCTCTGGTTCAAATATCACTGTACCATTATTTAAGAAAGACACAACCATCCATGAACACACCCTCCTTTTACGGCTCACCTGGGTCTTCTCCCTGTACCAACTCATCTCCTCTCAGGAGCATCTCCAGTTGGCTGTCACATGACACTAATAGGCAATGCAATCATATGAACATTTTTGGCTCTTACGCCCCAAGCACTCTTGTTAATTCTTTGCATGTATTAACTAAATTATTTCTAAATAGCACCCCCAAGAAATAACTATTATTTTCTCCATTTTACCCACTGATAAACTGAGGCACAAGGATTTAAAGCTATCCTAATCTATCTGTGTTTTCTTGATTTACCTTTCATTTATTTTTGTGATAATGTTTTTTCTGAAACCCATGTTTTCAGGCATAAAACTAGTAGTCCAACAATACAAGTTTGATCCACGAGAGCTCAGATTAAAATCGCATTTCAGAGACTGGGCATGTTCAGGGTAGTATGGCCATAAAGTCATATTCCAAGACCATGTTAGGTCATATCTTATAGAAATGATAGCATGTGCACCTTATATTATTTACACACAGTAATAATGTAGTGATTAAAAATATGAAAGAAAGAAAGAGAGAATGAGAGTGAAAAGGAAGAACAGAGGAAGAGGATGAGGAAAAAGGGAACAGAGTAGAGGAAAGCATGTAACAGAAAACCAAATTCGGCTGGGCGGTGGTGGCGCACGCCTTTAATCCCAGCACTCGGGAGGCAGAGCCAGGCGGATCTCTGTGAGTTCGAGGCCAGCCTGGGCTACCAAGTGAGTTCCAGGAAAGGCACAAAGCTACACAGAGAAACCCTGTCTGGAAAAACCAAAAAAAGAAAAAAAAGAAAAAAAAGAAAAAAAAAGAAAACCAAATTCTAGCTTTCTCTGGAGAATTGGATGGAGCTTTGGGGAGTTCCTAGCTACCCCCTCCCAAATGCTCTCTGGTTTGAAAGTGTGATCTTACTGGTTTCATAAATATATGTACCATTTCTGTCACTGAGTCACCAGCCTTAGATGGAAGGACATTGAAAATGTCTAGGTCAAAAGTCTCAGACTACGTCCAGGGACATCGGCAGCAACACCCAGGATGTGGTGGACATACACATGATTAATTTTGGCTATTATCTGGATTATGAACATCCTCCAGAGGCCCAGGTGTTGAAGGCTTGCTCCCCAGAGTGATACTGTGGCGGATGCTGTGGACTGAGGAAGCCAGGGTCTCAGGGGAGGTCTTTAGCTGTTTGTGCAGCTATTTAATCCAAATGGAAACATTTCTCACCACTCACCAGAGAGGCTGTGAGTGGCAAGAAGTAAAACTGACAAGACTCAGGAAGTAAGTGAAATCCACAAGTCTCAGGGAGTCCCTGAAACTTACAAAAGTCACAAGGTTATACAAGAAGAACAAGTGCTGGGCAGAAGAGGCTCTGACCTGAGGAGCTGCTGACAAGCTGAGCTGCAGGCTCCAGGGCTGCAGCTTTGGTGGGCTTTTCAGTGATGTCATTGCCTTCGGTCACCCACTTCCTGTGAGCATGGCAATGTTGACAAATAACTGCAAACCCATCCAGGTAGAAGCAGGAGACTCAGAAGTTGAAGTCTATCCTTGGGTACATAGTGAGTTTGTTCAAAGTCAACGTGGGATACATGAGATAGTGATTCAAGAAAGAAAAAGAGAGAAAGAGAGGAAGGGAGGGAGGAAGGGAGGCAAACCTTTGTGACCTGAACATGTCCCATTAAGCCTCAACCCAGCACTAATGCAATGAGGAATCCACTTCCGAGTGACACAGTCACACGGCACCAGATGGTGTCTTCTCTAAACAGTGCTGAAGGTGTGAAGCACAGTCCACTAGCACACACAAAAGAAGCACACACCTGCCTCCAGTGTGGTTCCTGAGCGTGTAACTAACAGAAATTCTCCCATAAGTCCCGTAATTTTCTTCATGAGAGCCTGAGATCAATCCTTGTCTCTAGCAACTGGAAAAGCTAAAAAGCAAAGGGTGGGGGTTAGCAAGCCCTGCAGCTCGGGCTTAGCCATGAGTGCTAAAGAAACAAGGGTAATTCTGATAGAAAGACTGGTCAATGGATGGTCTTTCACCTGTGACCACACACACACCACAATGAGCAATGACAGGAAGCCTGTGTGCACCGATCACATGTGTGCCTGCTCAACAATGCTTCTTCCCAAGAATGCACCTAAACCAAAGTATTCAAATTAGGTTGAGAATGGTCCAATGGTTGAGCAGGTGACTGGGAGGAAACCACAGGGGCAGATGATGAGTTGCTGACAAATGAGGCAGAGGAGGAGCTTTGTAAAGACTAATGATAACAGAGCCCCATCAGCCTAGGAAAAGGAGTGACTAAAGCCTTTGAATATGAGGGAAGAAGGAGATGGGGGAGAGGGAGAAAGGGGAAAGAAAAGGAAAGAGTGGTAGAGGAGTGAAGGATGAAAGAAGGTGTGAGTGGATGGGATATTAAGGAAAGGATAAGGGAGGGGAGGCAGAGGGAAGAGAGGAGGGGGAGAGAGGAAGAGGGAGAGAAGGGGGAGAGATAAAGAGGGGAGAGAGGAAGAGGGGAGAGAGAATGGGGGAGAGAGGAAGAGGGGAGAGAGGGAGAGGGGAGAGAGGAGAGGGAGAGAGGGAGAGGGGAGAGAGGAGGGAGAACAGAGGAAGAGGGGAGAGAAGAGGGGAACAGAGGATGAGGGGAGAGAGGAGAGGGAAGGGTAAGAGGGGAGAGAAGATGGGAAGAGAGGAGGAATGATAAAGGAAGGCATTAAAGGGAGGGAATAATTCAATCTGTTAAAGATTTCTGTGGTGAGGCTGTAACCCAGTTGGTACAGTGCTACCTACAGTGCCGGCCTGACATGCGCTGTCATGGGCTCCATCACCAGCAGTGCCTACAAACAACATGGATTGCAGCATTAAAGAGGTGAAGGCCTGAGGACCAAGCATTAAAGGCCATCCTCATGCACACAGTGAGTTCAAAGACAGCCTACAGGACACCATATATAAAAACAAACAAACAATAAAACAGGCTTTTCCTAAACCAAGAGCCAGGCTACAAGAGCCAACCCTTTTAAACAATGTATTTCAAAAAGAGCATGGCTTATGCAGTTTCTCCAAGCACACATTTCTTCATTCACTGTGCCAGTATTAACTGAGTGTGCCATGTCCCAGAGCAGAACGAAAAATTAGCACAGAGAATTATGGTGGTATTTTATTTGTATTGAAATGTGATTTTAATTGTATGTTAATAAATAAAGTTGCCCGGGGGTCAGAGCTATTAGAGCCTTAGCGAGAGCCAGGCGGTGGTGGTGGTGGTGGTGGTGGTGGCGGCGGCGGCGGCGGCGGCGGCGGCGGCGGCGGCAGCGGCGGCGGCGGCAGCGGCGGTGGTGGCGCACGCCTTTAATCCCTGTGCTTGGTAGACAGAGCTAGGTAGATCTCTGTGTGTTCAGGGATACAGCCAGCATTGGAGACACACGCCTTTAAGACCTAGAGGGCTATACTTACAGGCAGTGACAAGGCAGTCATGTGTTTGGGTTTACAACCAATGAGAAGGCAGAACAGAAAGACTATATTAAAGACAAACACACAGGAAGTAGCTCTCTTTCGGAGAGGTAGGAGCACCACAGAAGGAAGGGTAAGGTTTTAGCTCTGAGCTCTGACCTCTTGGCTTTCTCTTTTACATTGGTTCTGTGTTTCTTATTTAAAAAGATGGTTGGTTACATCTACAGAGAATGACTTAAAAAGACTCCTTGACTCAGCACTATAAAGATGCCCAATCATACCTTGACCGTCAAACCACAGAAGCAAGACGCCATGGCCCATCTTAGTGCCCTTCCTAGCTACACAGGCTTAGCTTCTTCCCTGACAACTAAAATCACAACCCAGAATTTGTAGACATTATCTAGAGCTCAGAGTCTTTGTAGCAGAAATACATGAAGATGTGAGAAGTGAATGATGGAGAAATCAGGCCACGAGCCATTCTGTCCTGCAGGACACATAGATACCCGCCCCCAGTGCAGCATTTCATTAATGTACATTTCTAGCTTGTTCTGGCAGCTGGGGTAGAAGCTGATGCTTTTTTCCTCAATGATAGGCAAAGAAGGGCTCATCATGACCACTTGTATGATCTGAATATATTTAAATGCAGTCATTATTTGAATGTTATCTTTGCATATTCAAAATAAGCATGCAACCATTTTTTTCTTCAGCTTTAATTCAAAGCATCTACTGGAGGCTGCATTTAAAACTAAAACAAAAACAAAGCAAAACATTTCTTTTCGTCTTATTCTTCTCCCTGCCTCTCTCTCCTCTGGCTCTCTCTCTCCTTCCCTCCCCTGCTATCTCTTCTGCATCTATCCTCCATCCCCCCCTCTACCTTCATACACAGTTTTGATCTCAATAACTTGGTGCTTTTATTTTTATTTCCACCTAATTTATACAAAGCTACCGGTATTTTCAAACACCATGAAACTGCATAAATCAACCACATGTATTTCCTCCCTATTGGTGGGTTCTCTTGAACTGAAGCTCTGTAGAGAACACCAGCTTTAAAGAGAGGAATGGCTCCAGTTAGCATATCATGGAGTCTTTCAGCTCAGTGGGCTGACAGGGGGATGCCAGAAGCTTCCATTTGAACTGAGGTCTGTTGAGGGATGATAGATGGCAAGATCTGTTTTTCATCTTTCAGGTTTATCTCTTTGGGCTACTGTTTGCCACTGAAGAGACTTATTCACCCAGGAGACAACTCCTTTGCAAATTTCTACACTGAGGCAGGGCCAGGGCCCCTGTGTTAATTCTCCATGCTTCCTCCACAACATAATAAAGGAAACTTAATGTACACCAGCTCTTCTTGCCTGGACTTGACTGCCCAGCTGCATTAAACCCAGGCTTGATTGTTTGCACAGCAAGGCTAGCAATAGGACCAGGGTACCTGGAGGCGTCCTGCAGATAAAATTGAGAGCTGGGCATAACACTGGGCAGTTAGAAGCTTTAACTGCTCTATTCTGGAGTGAGGGCTCAGTCAGTAAAGTGTTTCCATTGCAAGTATGAGGACCTGAGTTCAGTTTTAAAAAGCTGAGCAGGGCGACTTGCACTTGTAATCCCAGGGCCAGGGAGGAGAAGACAGGAGAATTCCTGGGGTTCGCTGGCCAGTCAGCCCACCCCACCTGGTGGTTTCAGGACAGCAAAGGGTCTTGTCTCAAAAGGACAGGACAGCTCTGAGGGAACGCACTGAAGCTTGACCTCTAGCCTTGCCTTGCACATGTGCTGAAGTTCCTAGACACAAAAGGAAATGACTTACTCCTGAGGTGGTTATTTTCCTTTTAAAAACTACTTTCCTTTCTGAAATTTAAGCTTCACAGCATTTCCCAGAATAAACTGCATGTGACAATTGACGTCCTGTAGCTAATGTAGTCCTCTGCTGCCTCCTCTTCTCCCACGAAATGAACAAATCCTTAAAGATTCTTTGTGCAGTTAATGATGCCTTGGAGACAACAAACCATGCATTAGTTTTATAGTGGAGTATAAGGGGTTAAAAGTGTGTCTTCTCGTAGCATCTTCTGTGGCTCCTGGAGGGACTAAACTTCAAAGGAACTTCTACACTCAATGTTCATCAAATCTGTGTGTGGATAAAGTATTTACAATTTGTGTTTAAGAGGATCTGACTTTCCCTTCAGGGCATGATAATAAAGGCACATCTTTGTTGATTTGGGGTTTGGTTTTTTTTTAAGTTTTAGCTTTTTATTTTATGTGTACTGGTGTTTTGTCTATATGTATGTAAACATACTATATGCATGCAGTGCCTGAGGAGATCAGAAGAGGGTGCTGAATCTCCCCTGGACAGAAGTTACAAACATGTGTGAACTGCCATGTGGGTGATGGGAACCAAACCTGAGTCTTCTGGACAGCCAGTGTTACAACCAGTGAGCCATCTACCCAGTCCAAATAAAGGCATTTTTTAAAACCAGTCACAATTGTACGTTGTACAAGCTGTGTGCCCTAAAACTTAATATTCAGACAACTGAACACACACACACACACACACACACACACACACACACACACACACACACAGTCCAGTAGAGTTAAAAGGTAAAAGTGACTCGAGACACTGGAGATGGAATAACATGTTTTAATTTTTTTGTGTAAATCATCTGGTTCCTCCCGGAGTGACAGTCCCCCAAATGTCTATAAAGTGAGTATGGGACAATGACCTTCCCTGGTCCCTTTCTTATGAGAATTGTTAGCCTAACATGTGCCTGTGCACCACCATGCTTGCTCCTAGCATTCACTCCAGAGACTTCACTGTCTAAGCAGCCTTCCTTGACCTCTCACACTAGACAGGTCACAGCATCAGACATTCCTACAGCCCTCTCTGGCCTTGAAATGTTTTCTTTAAAACATAATTATCACTGAAAATCTCCTACATACATACAATGCATCTTAGTCATATTCACACCCCCCATGGATTTTCCATCAGTGCTGAGTATCAACCTGGGACCTCATATACACCAGACAGGTGCTCTACCACTGAGCAGGACCCTAGTCCTGGCTGAGCCTTACATCAATTACATGTTTAACATCTTTAAAATTGTGAAACAATCGCCCATCATCCCAATAACAGCATCGGACTCCCTCTGGGATGTCTGTAAGAATTTAGTTTCTCCAGGTGCTTGCCAGCACTTGGCAGTCAGGCGGCTTGCATGGGCTTCATTCCATTTTTTCCCTAATTGAACCTAGGTTTGCTGCATCCCACTGTGTTTTAATTTGTGTTTCCCCAGTGGCCTTTGGTGATGAAGAGCCTCCCTATTGCTTACTGACCACACATATGTGGTAATCTGTGAGGTGTCTGTTCCCAACCTTCACCCCATGATTCTGGCTGCCCGTCTTCTATTGCCAGTATTGTTTGTGAAAGATACAATATGCACATGGTTTCTTTTGTTGAGGCTTGCCTTTAATGTTTTCTTTTAATGACTAAATTTCACGCATGCATATAATGCATTCTGGTTACTCCCCTGCCTCATACCCTCTTTTATTTCCTTCCAGGCCCTGTCAACTGCCTCCTCAATCCTACCAACCCCTTTCAAATGACTATGACTTTGGGGTTGGTTTTGTGTCTGATTTGGTTTAATCAGGGCTATCTGTGAGCAGTAAACTGGAACTACCTATGGGAGCCTGGTGGGGTCACTAGAGGATACGCAGCTGAAGATAAACACTGCCCCTCTATCTGTAGCAAACGGTTAACAGTGAAGGGTGGGACCCTTGAGTTCTTCATCTATATTGAGCTTTCTTAGTGATGTCTTTCAAAGAGTAAGAAATTCAAATTTAAACATACAATACTTAAGTTCATGCTGTGCATACTCTTTGAGTTTGGTGGTTTTGCTTGATTGACTGGTTGAATTTTGTCATTTGTGTGTTCTTGTCATTTGATTTGAACACACTTTTGATACCTTTAGAACAATGAAGATGTATTTGATCCACTCTTCCTTTATTTAAAATCTAATATCTTTATCTAATGTTCTTTCCTCTCCTGTACTGAGTACTGCCCCAGCCCTGAGGCCACACTATGTTTTCCTCAGGCCCTGGTCAGAGGGAGGACACTGCCTTTTGTCCACATGTCCCACAAAAAGCTCTCAGAGCAATGGGCTTGCTCAATTAATGGATTTTCTCTTCAATGAATGGGCTGTCTCCTCAATGTATGAGCTTGCTCCTCAATGAATGAGCTTACTCTTCAATGTATAAGCTTGTTCCTCAATGAATGGGCTGTCTCCTCAATGTATGGGCTTACTCCTCAATGAATGAGCTTACTCTTCAGTGTATGGGCTTTCTCCTCAATGAATAGGCTGTCTCCTCAATGTATGGGTTTACTCCTCAATGAATGAGCTTACTCTTCAATGTATAAGCTTGCTCCTCAATGAATGGGCTTAGTCCTCAATGTATGGACTTGCTCATTTATTGTCAAAATGAAGCACCAAATTAAATTCAGACACACACTTTTGGCCACTGCAATTTCCCTAAATAATAGGAAAAAGCTGGGAACTCTATTAAAAAGACATAGATACATTCAATTGCTGTTTCCAAAGAAATGTTTTTGGAACTATGAACTTCTGGCACCCAGGCATGAGGGAAGGGTCATTTTTCAGTGTGTTCCTAGGCCTGGCACAGTAGAAATATTCAGAAACTTTGGGGGGGAGCATTTGTTTTTCTTGATTGACCAATGTTTTCAAAGTGATTTCAGTGGGTTAAAATGGAAGTGTTGTGCAGTCTTCTTGCAGTAGGGCAGCAGGGGATGTTGCCACCCATCTGGGTTACCCAAGGACGGCATGGGAGGGATCTCTCCACTCCAGATACATGAGGTTTGCATTATGAAAATGCCCTGTGAATATTGGCAGAAAAGCTTCCTATATTTGCCAGGAATTTATCGTTTGTTCTCTTTGAAAAATTCCTCTGGGACTATGTGTCTTCTAACTTTCTAATAAAAGGATTTTTTCTCTTTTTTTCAAAAGAAAACAGAAAGTCGTGTGTGAGACTAGACTTCCTACTTCACAATGAAAATCGTGAATACATTTCAACAGTAATTTATTATATAAACACTTCAAATCATAAGGGCCAGAGGGAATATCAAGATGACTCTAGACGCTGGTTATATTATATTGAGGGGGATTTTTATGCAGAGAAAAGTACCTCCAATTGATTTTTAATAGGTGTATAGAGACTAATATTTCTTATGGCTATTTTCTTTAATACCTGTAGTTACTTCCACTATTTCCACCTTCAGGAAATAAAGATGACTTCTATATCTCTCCCCACTAGAGGTGGGCCAAAATTAGTGACCTCTCTCCCACTCAAAAATGGACTGTAGAGCAGTTGGAAGGATGTGGAGATGCCTCGCAGGTACCAGCTTCACCAGTGGATAAGTCACAGCCCAAAGTCACATGGCTGTCATTAGACACTTTGCCTGTGTGTATGTCTTCCTTAGCATCCACAAATCCCAGTCTAACTATGACCTCACCCAACTGGGAACATTCTGTAAGGCCAAGAGCTGTCATCTCTCCAGACCCCTAAGGTCACCTCCTGGAACAGAGGGACAATGAAGAACATGATCACTCAAGTTGGCACTCTGGATTGGGTCCTTGAACAGAGAAAGGACATCAGTAATAACTTTTTAAAGGGTAAAATATAAATAAAGCCTGGAGAATATAAAATGTTTTTATAAATGGGCTGCAAGCAGGAGATTGGCCCTTTTTCTATTAACTAAAATCTCATAACTTCTAGGAAATACGGTACAAGGTTCACACTCCACTGCCAACAAGTGTTACCTGCCTGCTTTAATTTCACACCAAGCCAGCAATAAAAATATTTCAGCACCATTACAGCAAACACTGCAATTGAAGAAGGAAGACATGGCATGGTGATCTTCTTTGCTGTGTTCTGACTGCATGCCGGAAACAGTATTGAAAGATGAAGTCATTTGCCTAATTACTGAGCCAAAGCATAGTCATTCTGGAAGGGAAAGGAAACGGTGGGGACCTGAACTTGGAAAGAACCCCTATGCAAGGTCAGATGAAAAGCAGCATGCCTTTTGACGGGGACTGTGGGGACAACAAGCAAGAAATCCCAAGGTCGAGAGAATGGAGGCTGGGAAGAGCAGGGGCACTGCTGCACAGTGGTCCCCTACCAGTCTCAGCTCCTTGTTTTCTAGAAAGGGTCTAAATTACTGTTCTCCAAACCTAAATGCTCTGTGTGAAACCATTTCACAGATCAAGAAACTGGTCAGTGATACTGAATGGCTTTCCCAAGATGTTAAACATGAGATTCAAACCTTGAGAAGCATCCAGAAATACATACTCTGGGTTATCGAATATTCCCCAACTGTCAGTCATTTTGTTTAAGGGAATTTCTGTGTAGCACCTTCCCTGCCCCTCCCTTTAGAACTTTCTTAATAACATATGTTTTAATCCAAATGTATAAGTATGAACACACACACACACACACACGTGTGTGTGTGTGTGTGTGTGAGAGAGAGAGAGAGAGAGAGAGAGAGAGAGAGAGAGTTGTGTGTGTGTGTGTTGTATGTATCCTCAGTCCTCTACATACTACCAAAACAAACAGGCACTGCAATATGAGAATGAAGAAAACCAACACAGACAGACCTTTGTAGCAGGAGGGCTTCACTACAACAGGGCTTTACTATAACAGATGTGTGTAGAGGGGGAGATCAGAGCAAAGGTGAAGATAGGGCTGCAGAAGATAGTGGGTTAATCAGCAAATGTGTGACGTGAACCCAGAGGTAAAGTGCAAGGCAGGGATAGACTGCGTTTTGATGGTTGCCTTGTTGCTGTGGCTGAATGAGGCCACTTCTTGTTGACAGAAAGAATTATGTAGTTACGAACACTCTAGGCTCCATTACCATCTATCATGTCCTAACAGACATCAAAGGGAAAAATGCCACAGCTGCTTCCTTGGGAACACTGTTCCTAAAGTACTTACCCCAATTTCCTAGATGTCTAATGATGCTCATTAAACCAACCAACACAATGAACCAGACTCCAGGTCTCCCACTCCCTCAAGCTGCTCCAAGTTTAGAATGTCATCCTCCAAAAGCCACATGGTCAGAACTGACAAAGTCAATGACTATATTCTCCTGCTATTGCTGGGCTCATGTGGTCTTACTCTGGTCCTTGTAGGCCAACTTTCTCACTTGGCACATGGGGACTTTCACCTACAGCTTTGACCTTCTCACACAGCACCTGTACCTGCCTGTCCTTATCCTCAGCTTAGCCATCACTTCCTCTAGAGAGCATTCCAATTCTTGCTGTTAAGTGGCTGCTTCTTCTTTATCAGTGGTCTATTTTTCTTAATAAATTATGAGGTTCCCCCTGCCTGTTGGGATGTCTATCTCTCCCATTGATCTAGAGCTCCTCTGGTAAGACACTGCACTTTGGGTCCTGTAAATGGAGGCTTTTCTCTGTCCTGCCCCATCCCACAGCCATTTCCAAATAATCACTCAGAGGCTTATATTAATTACAAATGTTTGGCCAATACCTCAGGCTTATTACTAGCATGTGTCACCATGCCTGGCTGTTTCCAGTGTAGCTTTGAACTCACAGAGATCCAGACAGATCTCTGCCTCTGGAATGCTAGGATTAAAGGGATGTGCTACCACTGCCTAAACCTATGTTTAATATAGTGGCTATTCTGTTCTCTGACGCCCAGATAAGTTTATTGGGGTGCACAATCTATCAACCACACCTCTGGTTGTATTCTGGGGGCATTTCCAGAGGGGGTAAACTAAGGTGGGCAGACCTACCTTGAATAAAAGTTGAATGATACAACTCTATCAGCTTGGGTTCTAGACTGAATAAACAGAAAATGCAGCCGAACACAAGCACTCATTGTTCTCTGCCCTGTGGACTCACTCTTCCCTCTCCCCGCCACACGGGAGGGAGCCACCATTTCCACTACACTTTCCCCACCATAACAAACTGTATCCCTTCATAAACCATGAATCTTTTGTTTCTTCTTCCCTTCTTCCCTAGGTCCTTGTCAAACACTTTACCACAGCAATCCGTAAAGTGAGGACTGCATCTGGAGACATTTAAGATCCAATGATGAGTGTACTTCATGGTGATTCCATTACCAGCTTAGTTCACATAAGATTGGCTTGCATGACTCAGTCATGTAATCAGAATGTGTTCATCTATGAATGTATTTAGAATTAGTATAATATCTAAACCCAGCACTTGTATAATTAAATATGCCAATCTCTTGGTCATTAGTCTGGCCTCTGCTGCATGTTAGGACCTACATGGGTGAAGAAGGTACATCAATACCCTGGGTAGGGTATTAATATGGTTGGATGGCCCACTCAGAATAGTTAGGGGCATAAGGTCATACATTTAGAGATGACTGAGTTTCCTGATACACAAGAGCTTTGGTAGGAACAAACTTACTTCCTGGTTCTCATCAGCGTGTTGAAAGACGATGTCACTGGCTCTTCAAAAGACTGATGTATGGGCGTGAATCACCAGAGTAGTTGCCTGGCACATCAACAGACCCTGTGTATCAGCACCACACACCACTCTCTGCTCATCACTCTGTTTTATAATTGTGGGGGAAGAGAGAAGACCCTTCAGACCCGGGGAAGTTTCTATCCAATATTCAAATAATGGTGGCACGATGTGTGATGGCAGGCAGTTCATTTTGAGGCCAGTATCAACTTTTAATAGTTTTATGAGTGACTTTAGTTTTATTTTATATAGTTGTAAAGGCATGAAGAAGGCACTTAATGTTCAGTTCAGGGAAACTGAATGCTGTAGAATAAGGGTGGGAAAGCAAAGACTGGCCAGCTAACTGAAAATATTATTTGACCAGCACACAGCCAGGCTTGTTCCCTTGCTGACTGTAGAGGGCTATTCTCAAGCCACAGAGACAGGGTAAGGTGTTCCAGCAGACAATGTGTGCATCACAGAACTGGAAATGTCTACTCTCTGGTCCTTTGCAGAAAAGTTTGCTGACACTGGTCATAGAGATGCTCTCCTGTTCAGAAGTTTACCAGTTCAGAGCTCACTGCCACCCTTGATGGATACCAAAAACCAAGCACAAACTTGGAAGGTCACAGCAGGAAGGGGCCAATAAAGGAAGGGCTAGAAGGGAGACAGGAAAAACCAACAGGCTACAGTTGAAACTCTGCACCAAACACAAAATTCAAGTCATTTTTCACATTTGCATGCATCTTAGAAAAGAACAAATTAGCTGCAGGTGTAAGAGAATAAATAGGTTGATGTTGAGGCTGGGAAATGACTTCCTATCTCTTTGGGCTTCTGCGTTTTGGAGCGTTGATGGTCTACACCCTTTGCCTCAATTATAAACCAAAGTATTTGGACATTCAGTCTGGCAAGATAACAGAAAAACTATTTTTGCAGGTGTAGCCCCCCTACAAACCCCAAAACATTGTGTACATCAAATAGGCACTTGGTAATAAGAATAAAAAACAAAATAAATGTTCATGCAAGCAGATTATCTTACACCACACCTGCTCCAGTTGAGAGATTGGACAAAGAAGTATGGGCAGAGTCCAGGGTGGGATTAGTATACAGAACGTATGGGAGCAGAATCTGAACACTTAGATGATGTGATAGATAATTACCCTCTAACTCAGTCCAGCCAAGGTTTATTTAGATCCTAAACCAGGGAGCGCTAGACCAACTGCCCATTGCAGAAGCACACAACATGCAAGGAAACTCATCATTGAAAATATCCCTCAGACGTTTTCTAGGATTTTCTCTCAGTGTCTGTTTTTACTAGAAAACATTTCATCTTCAGGTTTTGACTGGGATTTGTACAGGATCACATAGGACAAAAATAGCTAGACAGTAAAATTTTGGAGTAAAAAAATCCATGGTTGAGGCAGGAAATTAGTAGAGATGCATCCTGTTGATGGGCATATGAGCTCCCTGGCAGTATAATAATGTCAGTTCTTAGTCAAGAAGGGGAAGATAGATAGATAGATAGATAGATAGATAGATAGATAGATAGATAGATAGATAGATAGATAAAAGACAAGCAAACAGGAATAGGCTAGTCAGATTGGCTTGGGCATTACTATTTTGGGGGATTTCTTGCCTCCATCACACAAGCAAGTTAAGGGGAAGTTTTATCTCAGCTCACAGTTCAGGGTCTTATAATTCCACCATGATGGAAAAGGAAGGGTGACTGGGATAGCTCTATGGTGGTGGGAACTAGTCATATGTGTGTTTACATCCTGGTGGATAAGGTGGTGGGAACCTGCTGTATGTGTGTTTACATCCTAGTGGACTGGGCAGTTGAAATGGCCATATGTGTGTTTACATCCTGATGGATCAGATCAGAGTCAAGAAAAAGATAAGTTATAACATGGAAGGTCCTCCATTGGTGACCTACTACCTGCCAGCGGGACCCTACTTTCCCAGTTTCACAGCTTCCTAAATAGCCATTAAATTGGAAGCAAGTATTCATACTGTGGGGGCACTTACATCCAATCATAAAAGCATGAAGTGTAAATATGAGGTAAAAGTAGGGAAAATTCAGAAGCACCTGGGTAGAAGAATCCATAATTGCAAAAGGTAACTCTTTCACCCAGTAGATTTCACCCTTTGCTGTACAACCAAGTCATAAGGGAATGCTCAAGAATTACTAACTCCTAGGAGTACTTCCCTGTGATCCCAGCACTCGGGAAGCTGTGGCAGAAAGACCAAAGTTCAAATCCAGCCTAGAGTACACAGCATATTCCTAAATTCCAGGCCAGCCAAAGCTATATAGAATAAAAATAATGCCCACTACCATCTCCACTCTCCCCTGGTGGAAAAAAAAAAAAACCATCAATTATTGAATACCAGATTTCATGTCCAGAGATTAGCAGTTAATTGGTCCACAGCAAAGTCTGTGTTAATGTGTGTAATGGTTTCTCAAGTGATTGCAACACAAGGTCAGGTTTGGAAACCTCTAATCAAAATCATCTGAGGCAGAAGACTGACCATTAACATCTTTCTCTTGAATTAATAAGCCCAATGTTCCCCAAACTCCAGAAATTTATACAAATCCTTAGAGACATTTTCTACATGTTCTTCATGCTCTTATTGCTTAAAACCATTTCTTCTTCTTCTTCTTCTTCTTCTTCTTCTTCTTCTTCTTCTTCTTCTTCTTTTTTTTTTTTTTTTTTGGTAAATCAAGTCATTTTCTAAATCATTAGACCCCTTTAAACTTCATTCTAAGCAACAGTGCCTGAGTAAAAACTCACAATTCTGGTACACTGGTTGGATGATTCTCTAATAGTCATTAAAATATACAGTGTTAATATAAGTGTGATAATTGTATGAAATGGGACTGGAGGTGATAAATGCAATTCAAAAAAACTAATCGACATTTTACCCAAACCCATAGATACTATGGGAGTTACAGAATTAAATAACTTCTTCAAGAATGACTCAAAGTACCTGCAAGATAGATAGATAGATGGTAGACAGACAGACAGACAGATACATACATACATACATACATAGATGATAGATGATAGATAGATAGATAGATAGATAGATAGATAGATAGATAGATAGATAGATAGATAGATAATAGATAGATAGATGATAGAAAGCTAGACAGACAGACAGACAGACAGATAAACAGTTGCTTCTTTGTTAAGTTGATGTGTCTCAAGTGCCCAGGAAAATGAGAAAACTCAGTAAATGTGAGTCAGTGAGTCAGCTTAATCTCTACCCAATGCATAAGCATCATGTTTACAAAATTACATAATACTATATTTTATGAATAAGAACATGTTATAATGCCATTTAAGAATCTGGGAGCTTCAAGAATGATTGAGGATTCTAGCTTTGCCTAGTATGCACTGTGGTGCTCTTGGGGACTTGGATACTGTGCAAAAAGGATTGTCAGTGGTTGGATACACAGTCAGTTTTCTGTATATACCCAGAGAACATTGTTTGGTACAAATAGGGTAACTTGTTTACTTATGAATGAGGTTGTCAACTGTTTTTCTTAGTTGAGAGGAACATTTAATATACAAAAATGATTTGTGTATTTCAAAGAAAGAGCCTTAGGAGATGGGAGTTTTCAAGTTTGGCTGAGCAAAGAATCCCTTCTTCCTTTGCCTCCAGATAAGATCATCTGTGACTTCATGTTTCCTAGACATGGCTGGAGAAACACTGTATAATGCATGTCTACACAAGCTATCCCTACGCTAGTCCCAGCTAGGACTCACATGGGTACCTTGACTGTGGAATCTGCCTACAAGTAAGCACACAAGCTGTTTATTGTCTTTATTCCCAAAGAACAGAATCTGCTTCTTGCAAATTGTTTTGCTGAGACATCTTCCCTAGAAATTGACTGTCGTGAAGAATCCCAAAGGACTCATTTGTCCGTGACACAGATGGCTCGCTGGTAGTCCAGTCCCACTTAGGGCCAGCTCTTGAGAAGAAGGCGGTGTCTATCAGTTTAATCTCTGCTCTACATCCCCATAAGTAACCCCTTTATTGAGGTGTGGACCAGAAAAATTATTCAAAAGCAATGAGTTAGAGCAACAGGAAAGGGAAGAACTTCTATGAAGATAGTTGTACGCATGTCTGAGAAGAGTGCTGAGAAGACATCCAAGCCTCTACCCTGCCTTCTCCACTAGCAGCATGCTCATCAGCTAATAGTCTTGATGTTCATTTAATTCTTTTATATTTATGTATTTATTTATTTTCCTTTATGTGTATGAGTGTTTTTCCCTGAATGTGTGTCTGTGCACTATGTGCATGCCCAGTACCCTCAGAGGTCAGAAGAGGGCATCAGATACCCTGGAACTGGAGTTACAGATGGTCATGGGCCACCATGTGGATGCTGAGGACTGAACTCAGATCCTTAGCAAGAACAACCAGTCCTCATAACTGCTGAGCCATCTCTCCAGACCCTTAAACACTTGTTTTAAGTTTTGATTCTGAGTATTTCATACCATTCCCGCATTGTGGGTATGTCAAATATATTCTTAGAAATGCCCCTTACTGTTTCATACCTAGGGGCCCCTCCCAGCCATTGCAGCAAACGTTCTACAACTGGCAGGGAAGTATATTATCCATTTACAAGTATTTACGTGTCTATTATGTGTCAAGCATTTGTTTCTGGGAACTCAATTGATAAACAAATAATTATGCAGGGCTGCCCTTGAAGATTTATATAAATGCATTTAAAATATCAACCTTGAAAGTGCTTTTAATAAGTGACTGAGTCAGAACATGTGAAACAAGAAACTCCTTGGGTGTCAGACTGGGGATAACTTCTCTGAGAGGAAAATTAAAGTTTTCTGCCCCTCTGAGTTTCTTCCATTTATATTTCAATGTTATGATTGTATATGAAGGATCTGGGGGATAACTCGGCCAGAAAGTGCTTGCCTTTAAAATGCAAGGACTTGAGTTCAATCCCAGAAACCACCTTAAAAAGAAACTCAGGTGTGGTGGTTGGTGCATACCTCATAATCTAAGAGATAGGAAAGCAGAAAGAGGCAGATCCCTAGGGCTCCTAGTCAGCAAACTTATGCTGTTTAGCAAACATTGTGGTGAGGGTGAAGGGTTGCTAATTGTATTACATAAACAGCTTTTCTCTTCTAATACACTCTTGGGTAAGTAAAAACCATTTGGAGTTGATGGGTAACCTTCTGATGGGTAAATGACAGCTCCTGTAGATTAACACCATCTCTCACTTGTGTGAGACTCATAGTGTCTGTCTTAGTGGTGGACATCCATCAGATCATTTAAAAACTCTCTACTTCAGATGTTCTAAAAGCAGTAATGATCATTTAGGGTTGTGCCATGCACTCTTCACTGGGGTCTGGTGCAGACAGACATTTAAAAAACAGCAGGTTGATTTCAGATCCTGTGTCTGGAATGCAGAATCTGACACGTTCCCTGTCTTCCTCAAATGCTGCAATTTGTCAGAGAATACCACCCACGGTTATTTCAGCTCCAGGTATTTCCAGGCCTAGGGTAGTATATAAATAAGGTTTTGTTGACTTGGTTCAAAATTGTGTTTCTGTTGGAACAGGAAGGGACAGAGATAAGGAAGAGTTTCCAATCTGATGAGGGATGGAATGAACAAAGGAACCCACAACAAAATAGCTGCAGAATACAAATGTAAGTGTTAAATGGAACAGGGGGAAATTGTAAAAGCCAAGTCCTGTGGGGCCAGATTGCAATCACCCAGTGGCCTGTGCTTGCATCTCATTTTCCATGAACCTTGTCTTCATATCTTTTCTCTGAAAGTAAAATCAACTCTTAAAACTTGTCTGCTGGGGAAAATATTAAATTATGGAATCTTTCCAACCAGAAGACGCCACAATGAAGGAATAAAAAGAAATCTAGCTATGTATAGTGTCTCTAAAATGACCATGAGCATGAATATGCAAAAGATAGAAGATGAGCTAACATACTGATTGCCCAGGATAAAAGCCCCGACTGTCCCTCAATAACAATCATGCCTCAAATTGGGATGTTTTCCCTCCGAATTTACTATTAACAATAAATCACTGAAAGACTTAATATTTTGCCTGAACTCATTTGTGCTTAATGTTGCAAGGAGACAGAGATGGAGACAGGATGTTTTTGTAAAGAAAATGATCCAGTGTTTAATGCTTTTCAAATCTCATTCTATTAACAGTATATCTTTTGCTAAATAGCTTACATTTTTATGACTGTTCTATCTCTACTAGTCCTATTGATTAATAGGATGCCTTATTTATCATGTATTTAAATTATCGGGAGCTGCTCGGATCTGCTTGGAATCTGCCCTTTGTAACTTGTGTTCCCAGACCAAGGGGAGAAGAGGGCTCTAATTACCTTGCAGAGGAGAGCTACACACAGAAGACAGCTATGGAGATGACCCTTTCCCCACAAGTCTCCAGTTACTGTGAGAAAATGAGTGTGGTCCTCAGTCTTCGGACTAAGGCACAGCTGTCAGTTCAGATTGCATCTACAGGTGAATTCTAAACCCTGTACAACTGTGTGATCCTTACAATGTAATGATCTAGGCTCTAGATTCCGGATTTTTCTAGATTCTCAAGTTAGAGCACATTTATAATCTTATAATTTCCTACTATAGGAGATAGGGAGATGACTCAGTCAGTATGGGGACCTGAGTTCAATTTCCAGAACATGTAGCAAAAAAAAAAAAACCCAAAAAAACAAACGCCAGACATGGTAGTGCGTGCTTGTCATCACAATGCTGGGGAGGCAGTGAGGGGCAGGTCATACGGGCTCTATGGCCTGCCAGCCAAACTTGTGTGTTAGTCTCCTGGTCAACAAGTCAAGCTTCCAAAACAAAGCGGACAGCTCCTAAGTAATGACACACGCACATGTGTTCACGCGCGCGTGTGCGCGCACACACACACACCCCTTCTACTAGAACTTGAAGCTCTTTAAGTTACAAGGAATACAAACACATCTCAAATTTGTTTTATCTAAAAAGGAATTTCTTTACCCATGCAGCTGAACAGCACAGAATGAGACCTGGCTCATTGTGAGGCTTAATCCAGGAGGACAAATGACTTCACTGACCCTTAGACTCTGACATCCCTTCTCCAACTTGGCTGAACTTCCGGCTCACCAAGAGGAAGATGGCTGCCCCCAGGCCCAGATATGTGAATCTCTAGCTTCCAGAGCAATGGGAAGGAATTTCTTTTCACTATCAATGTTCAAGAGCTGTCCTGGAATTCAAGGGCCCCAAACAGAACCAGCCCCTACAACAAAGAACCACTAGGTGCTGTCTGTGACTGGGAATGGGACCAGCCCTAATGAAACTGCATTAACTTAAATGACTTGTTTCGGCGACGTTTGGTTTGTTACTGAAAGAAAGGGGCCTTAGGCAAGTTAGGCCACCCGAGTGTTGGTTACCTTTCTCATTGCTGCCCCAAAAGACATAAAAAGAGGTAATTTAAGGAAGGAAGAGCTTTCTGGCTTATGGTTCCAGGAGACCCATCATGGCAAGGAAGGGCTGACAGCAGGAACAGGAGACAAACTGGTCCTGTCGTTTCTGCATTAAGGGATGAGTGAACAGGAAATGAGGTAGAGCTATAATACCTCACTTCCCCCGGTGAGGCTCCACCTCCTAAGAGCCACAACCTTCCCTGACAGTGCAAACAACTGGAGACCAGGGTTCAACACATGAGCCAATAGGGGGCATTTCCATTCATATTCAAACCATAACTGACAGCAAGCAAGGAAACACAAATAAGTTATTCAGTTAAAGAATGTTTAACATATTACCATATTAATACTATTCTCAGGAGGGAAGACAATCTGCCTTCCACTATTTTTCATGGAAAACAAGTCACAACCTTTGCTCCCTCTCAGCAGAATCCACCACAGAGGGTTGGAGGCATGGCAACTGTGTTAGTCTCTTTTCATGTCATTGTAACTAAAATAGCTGACAAAACAAAGTTAGAGAAGGAGTACATGTTTTGGCTGATGACTTTGGAGGGTTCAATCTGTCACAGCAGGGATGACATGGGTGAACAACACACTCCGCATTATGTTGGCAACAGCCAAAGGATGGGATGGTGGCACTAGACTGTCTTTCCCTTTCCCCCTTTATTCTGTCTGGAGACAGTGACACCTGCATTCATCCTCATCTTAGTTACTCATCCCCATAAACATCATGCCCAGAGGTGAGGCTCATCGATCTCCTAACCCAGTGGTTCTCAACCTTTCCAATGCCATGACCCTTTAACACAGTTCCTCATGTTTTATACAGTTCCTCATGTGGTGACCTGAAGCAATAAAGCTTTTTTTGTTTCTACTTCATAACTGTAATTTTGCTGCTGTGTTTTCTTATGATCTTGAAAAAGTCCTTCAACCCCCATAAAGGAGTCCCAATCCAGAGGTTGAGAACCACTGCCCTAGGTGATTCTAGATTCAGTCAAGTTGGCAATGAAGATTAAGACTAGCCAGAATATTCCACCACCAGTTGTCTTCTGGAATCTGTATCTCTCTTACAATACCTTTTCTTTTCCAGATTAATAATTAAAGTTGTACAAATGAGAAATAATAACATAATAAATAATAAAAATAAGGATATAGTCCTGCTTGTAGAATTTAAAGAAAATTTTACCCTAAATTAATCTCATTATAAACACTGTCTTTGTTCCTTGAATATTTTGAATATTTCCTTGAAGAAAAACTTCAAATGCTCTAAAAGTGAGGTCAGTCAGCACTCCTAGATTCTAGAGTTCCAATACAAAGTCATTTGCATTTTTATCTATCTTGACTAAATGAAAAAAATCATAAAAATTACAAAACATTATCACTTTTTCCCAGAGACCAAAAGCTTGGAAAATTTTCTAGCAAGTAGTTTGTCTACAAACACACTGAAGCTCTTGGGCCTGGCAGTCACTTGCAAGTGGTCATTTCTTGAAAGCTTAAAATGCTGTGGAGTCTTTCAACATACTTTCTAACTCTATTTTACTATGACTCATTTATTTTAGACTGCCATACTGAGCATCCACTACAGGATAGTTCATACTGGTCTGTAGTGGTATTTGCTCCACCCACAACCTTGGGCTCTACAGCCTGAAGGAGGTGGTGCTTCTTGCTGTCATATGTGACCTCTTAAAAGGAAAGGGAGAGGGGTCACAAGGCCCCTTCTCCATGGCTCTTGGTTCCTGGTGTGAGCAGACTGCCAGGTAGATTCTCTTCTGGTCAGAACAGAGGACAACTTCAGATGTTTACTCAGTTCTGTATTTGTGAGTGTATTTCCTCAATTTATATTCTAATAAATTCCCTAATATTTTGTAAGCAGACTCCCGTGGATTTCTTACCTTATCTGGCACCCAATGTGGGGCATGAACCCATGACCCTGAGAGTAAGAGTCTCATGTTCTATTGACACTGGTCAGTAAGGGACTGACCACTGCCTCAGTTTCCCCATCCTCCCACATCAAAACCCCATACCCTCTCACCATCTCCCACAGCATTCTGGTTGTCATCAGCATGCCCTTGGTAATGAAAGGTGCAGGTATGGGTGAGAGTGTGCAGGGGAAAGAGAGGGAACAGGAGAGAAAGAGAGGAAGAGGGGGAAGTTATCATTGGTTCCACAGAGGCCTTCTCCACACAGTATTACTTCTGGAGAGGAATTGGTGATTCTTAAAACTCATCTCCTTCCTGTTAGAGATAAGGCAACCAGGCCTCAAGCACAGCAATGCCTGGAAGTGTGTAAGCTGGTGGAGTCTATAAACTAATGCCGTTACCATCAATTGCTAAAGCCATTTGGAAGACAATTTAAATGGTTGTATGCTCAAATGGAACATTCCTTTTAAAACATCTCTTATAGCCAGGGTAAAAAACAACCAGTGTACCTTAAGAAAAAAAATTGGGGTTCTTTCATAACAGTGTGAAAAATGAAAACAACTGCCATGCACCTTTGTAAGGACAGCACTAAATAAAATGTAATAGAGTTGCATAGGGGACTGGTCTTAAACAGTGAATAGATTAGCTCCAGATCCTTTGATATTAATAAATAACATAAATTTTAAAATATTCTAACATGTGCATTAAACCACAATTTTATTTGATTTACAGAACTACAAAACTAATTTTACATATACACACATAGGGATACACATATATGTGTATTGTTGAAGCCAAGGTTGGATAAAGCACCGGGACAAATAACCAAATGAATGGAAGCACAGGATCTATGAACCAAAGGCTGAGGGGCCCCCAACTGGATCAGGCCCCCTGAATGCGTGAGACACTCATTTGGCTTGATCTGTTTGGGAGGCAGCTGTGCATTGGTGCCGGGTCCTGGGCTCCTTGCATGAGTTGGCTGTTTGAATCCTGGGACTTATGCAGGGACACTTGGCTCGGTCTGGGAGGCAGGGAATGGACCTGCCTGGACTGAGTCTACCAGGTCGATCCTGGTCCTCGGGGGAGACCTTGATCTGAAGGAGGTGGGAATGGGGGATGGGCTGGGGGGAGGGGGGGTGAGAGGGGGAGAACAAGGGAATCTGTGGCTATTATGTTGAACTGAATGGTGTTGTAAAATAATAAAAAAAATAGAAAAAAAACACTATTTGAAATAAAAATAAAATTTTGCTCAAAAAAAAAAGATAAACAGAACTGAGTCAGTAAAAAAAAATTGAAACAATTAGGGGAAAATAAATGAAGTTGATATCAATGCAAGAAAAAGGTTTAAATTAAAATATTGAAACAATTAGGGGAAAATAAATGAAATTGATATTAAAAAAAACTTCAAATTTAACTGGATTTATTTTCTCCAGAAGAAAATGTAGGAAGAGCTGGTGCGGCTCAAGTGTAGAGTGTTGATCTACTATGCATGGTGCCATTAGCTCTGTCTCTTAACACTGCAAAGCACCCAGAGAGAGAGAGAGAGATTTCTAAACTCACAACTGTCAATTCTGAATAATAAGAAAACTATTGCAATCTTTTCCTAAATTTTTTATACTTTTAAAATTACTCCATAACAATAATAATTAAAAATATATACAACATAATGCTAGTTGCTCTTCATGCTGTGATGTGGGTGGAAACACCTTCAGAGAGGAGGAATTTACCCCAGCTTCTGGTTTCACCGGCTTTAGTCCATCATGACCCGGAGGGTGTGGCTCAGCAAAGCAGTTCACCTCATAGGGTCAGGAAGCAGAGTCCTGGGCTGTGCTGCTCCTGTGGCTCTGCCTTTCTTCTTTTCCTCCTTTTATTTTTTTTTCTGGGGTGTCACACATGGGACGGTGACACTAACTTTAGTTAATCACCTCTGGAAACACCTCATAGACTCACCCGAGGTGTTACTCACCTCACAGACTCACCCGAGGTGTTCCTCACCTCACAGACTCACCCGAGGTGTTCCCACCTCACAGACTCACCCGAGGTGTTCCCACCTCACAGACTCACCTGAGGTGTTCCCACCTCACAGACTCACCTGATGTGTTCCCACCTCACAGACTCACCCGAGGTGTTCCCACCTCACAGACTCACCTGATGTGTTCCTCACCTCACAGACTCACCTGAGGTGTTCCTCACCTCATAGACTCACCTGAGGTGTTCCCACCTCACAGACTCACCTGAGGTGTTCCTCACCTCACAGACTCACCTGAGGTGTTCCTCACCTCACAGACTCACCTGAGGTGTTCCCACCTCACAGACTCACCTGAGGTGTTCCTCACCTCACAGACTCACCTGAGGTGTTCTCACCTCACAGACTCACCTGAGGTGTTCCTCACCTCACAGACTCACCTGAGGTGTTCCTCACCTCACAGACTCACCCGAGGTGTTCTCACCTCACAGACTCACCCGAGGTGTTCCTCACCTCACAGACTCACCCGAGGTGTTCCCACCTCACAGACTCACCCGAGGTGTTCCCACCTCACAGACTCACCTGAGGTGTTCCCACCTCACAGACTCACCTGATGTGTTCCCACCTCACAGACTCACCCGAGGTGTTCCCACCTCACAGACTCACCTGATGTGTTCCTCACCTCACAGACTCACCTGAGGTGTTCCTCACCTCATAGACTCACCTGAGGTGTTCCCACCTCACAGACTCACCTGAGGTGTTCCTCACCTCACAGACTCACCTGAGGTGTTCCTCACCTCACAGACTCACCTGAGGTGTTCCCACCTCACAGACTCACCTGAGGTGTTCCTCACCTCACAGACTCACCTGAGGTGTTCTCACCTCACAGACTCACCTGAGGTGTTCCTCACCTCACAGACTCACCTGAGGTGTTCCTCACCTCACAGACTCACCCGAGGTGTTCTCACCTCACAGACTCACCTGAGGTGTTCCTCACCTCACAGACTCACCCGAGGTGTTCCCACCTCACAGACTCACCCGATGTGTTCCCACCTCACAGACTCACCCGATGTGTTCCCACCTCACAGACTCACTCGAGGTGTTCCCACCTCACAGACTCACCCGATGTGTTCCTCACCTCACAGACTCACCGGAGGTGTTCCCACCTCACAGACTCACCCGAGGTGTTCCCACCTCACAGACTCACCTGATGTGTTCCCACCTCACAGACTCACCTGAGGTGTTCCCACCTCACAGACTCACCCGAGGTGTTCCCACCTCACAGACTCACCTGAGGTGTTCCTCACCTCACAGACTCACCCGAGGTGTTCCCACCTCACAGACTCACCTGAGGTGTTCCTCACCTCACAGACTCACCCGAGGTGTTCCCACCTCACAGACTCACCTGAGGTGTTCCTCACCTCACAGACTCACCTGAGGTGTTCCCACCTCACAGACTCACCTGAGGTGTTCCTCACCTCACAGACTCACCTGAGATGTTCCTCACCTCACAGACTCACCTGAGGTGTTCCTCATCTCACAGACTCACCTGAGGTGTTCCTCACCTCACAGACTCACCTGAGGTGTTCCTCACCTCACAGACTCACCTGAGGTGTTCCTCACCTCACAGACTCACCTGAGGTGTTCCTCACCTCACAGACTCACCTGAGGTGTTCTCACCTCACAGACTCACCTGAGGTGTTCCTCACCTCACAGACTCACCTGAGGTGTTCCCACCTCACAGACTCACCTGAGGTGTTCCTCACCTCACAGACTCACCTGAGGTGTTCTCACCTCACAGACTCACCTGAGGTGTTCCTCACCTCACAGACTCACCTGAGATGTTCCTCACCTCACAGACTCACCTGAGGTGTTCCTCACCTCACAGACTCACCTGAGGTGTTCCCACCTCACAGACTCACCTGAGGTGTTCCTCACCTCACAGACTCACCCGAGGTGTTCCTCACCTCACAGACTCATCCGAGGTGTTCCTCACCTCACAGACTCACCCGAGGTGTTCCTCACCTCACAGACTCACCTGATGTGTTCCCACCTCACAGACTCACCTGATGTGTTCCCACCTCACAGACTCACCCGAGGTGTTCCCACCTCACAGACTCACCTGATGTGTTCCTCACCTCACAGACTCACCTGATGTGTTCCCACCTCACAGACTCACCTGATGTGTTCCCACCTCACAGACTCACCCGAGGTGTTCCCACCTCACAGACTCACCCGAGGTGTTCCCACCTCATAGACTCACCTGAGGTGTTCCTACTTCACAGACTCACCTGAGGTGTTCCTCACCTCACAGACTCACCTGAGGTATGTAACACAAATTGCTAATTTCTGTATGCTGTGAATATGTGTTGCTATGATTGGCCAATAAAGAAGCTACTATCACCTATGGCAAGTCAGGTTATAGCCAGGTAGGAAATCCAAGAGAGAGACAGGAAGAAGAAAGGCTGAGGCAGAGGAGACACCAACCTGCCACCCAAGAAGTAACATGCCAGCAGACTGGTAATGCCATGACCATGTGGTAACATATAGATTAATAGAAATGGGTTAATTTTAAGTGTAAGAGCTAGTCAGTAATAAGCCTGAGCTAATGGCCAAGCAGTTATAACTAATATAAGCTTCTGTGTGGTAATTTGGGAAGCAGCTGCTGGGTATTTGGGAGTTGGGGGTGGAACAGAAACTTCTACCTACAGAGGTGTTCCTCACAGACTCACCCGAGGTGTTTCCACCTCGTAAAGCTCACTTGAGTTGTTTCTCATGAAGCTCAAGGTGATTCTAAATCTAACCAACTTGACAATGAAGACATTGCAGGCCATCCACTGGAGATGTGGGGGGTGGGGAGGTAAGAAACGAATAAACAAAATTCTACTGCATTTGGGAGCAAGTCACACTTGGGTTGAACAAACAGTTTAATTAGCAGGTGAGGGAGAACATGAAGACTTTCCTTTCAGAGTTTGCCATTTAATATTATGCTTTTCAGGACAATCTATTTTCCTGTAAACTTTATATTTTCACTTTTCTTTACAGACTTGTAATATTCCATTTGGGGAGCTGGAGATATGGCTCAGCAGCTAAGAGCACTGGCTCCTCTTCCAGTTCCCAGCACCCACATGGAGGCTCACAACTGTAACTCTGGTTCTAGGGAATCTGATGCCTCTTCTGGCCTCCAGGGGACCAGGCATGCACATGGTACACTGACATACATGAAGGCAAAACACCCATACACATAAAATAAAAATAAATAGGTCTCAAAAAATTAATATTCCATATTGTATTGTATATTTTCCCTATCCATTCATCTGTTGAGTGGCATCTAGGTTGGTTTCAGGTCCTTGCCACAGTGAATAAAACAGCGATAAACATAGAAGTACAGATATTTCTGTAGTGTGAGAGTTCTCTGGTTATGTGCCCAGCAAAGAATTAGTTGGGTCATATGGTAGTTCTATTTTTGATTTTTAGGGAATCTCCAATTGATTTCCATAATGACTCTATATTAATTTGCACCACCCATCAGCAGGGATAGGAGGTTTTCTTTTCCCCACAGCCTCTCTAACATTTGTGATCAGATCTTGATGACAGCCATTCTGACTGGGGTAGAGCAGTTACTCAAAGTAGTTTTCATTTGCATTTCCTGGAGGACTAGGGAGGTTGAACACTTTTAAAAGATTTGCTTTTATTTTTATGTATACATACGTGTGTGAGAGAGTAAGTCACATGTATATAGAAGCTAGAAGAGGGTCAGACATCCTGTAACTGGAGTCACAGGAGCTGAGTTGCCTGAAATGGGTTCTGGAAACTGAACTCGGGTCGTCTGGAAGAGCAGTAAGCCACCTCTCCAGTCCCTGTGTGAGGGAATACTTTTAAAAATAGTTAACAGCCATTTGGGTTTCTTTTAAGAATGTCTATTCATTCCATTGGCCCATTTGTTGGTTGGCAGTTTTCCTTCCTTGGGACTTAATTTCTGTGATTCTGGATATTAGCCTTTTGCTGAAGTGTAGCTGGTGAAGATTTTGCCCCATTGTGCGGGCTGTCTGTTCGCTCTGCTGACAGTTTCTTTCTGCCATGCAAAAAGTCCGGCTGTTGATTCTAGCGGCTAGACCCTGTGATGCGGAAGTTCTGTTTAGAAAGTTCTTGCCCATCTTGATATTTTGAAGAGCATCCTAAATGTCTTCCTCTAATGGTTTCAGGTTTTAAATTAATATCCTTGGTCCACTTCAAGCTGATTTTTGTACAAAGCCAAAGACACTGATCTAAATTTTGTTCCCCTGCAGAACAAAAGTTCTGAGTACTGAGTTTTGCCAGCACCATTTGTTGATCGGGCTGTATTTTACCCACTGCATGTTATTGCCTCCATTGTCATTAGGTGATCATAGGATCACAGGGGTGTGTGTGTGTGTGTGTGTGTGTGTGTGTGTGTGTGTGTGTGTGTATATATATAAACAGTTGTAAGTGTGGATAAAATCTAAAATTTACAAAAGAGACTAAAGCTAATATAGGTGATAAGGAATGGACAGAATGTAGGCAAAGAGTCAGAGGATCCATGAAGGAGGATAATGAGCTATTTTTCCCCTTGGTTCAGCTCTGCTATTGTCTGTTTTTCATGGTAGATGTGTGGATTCAGTTTCCTGTGTATTGAAGTAGCAAATACCCGTTTTGCATTCCAAAAGGCTCCAGCATGTATCATTCTTTAGAGGCAGTGATTGTGAAAGTCAGGCTTTCTTTATAATTCTGCCAACCATTAGTGCAGTAGGAACTAGATGTGTCTTTTGCATTGACCCACTTAGGAACTGAAAGAGGAGTGTGATCTAAAATTCCCCCGTTTTCCTTTGTTTAAAGCTACATCATGTCATTTTATTATAGTGTTGCTTAATGTGTAAATTGTATTTCTATATCTAAAATTAAGTATAGGCTCAATATTTTAAAGTCACTTGAGCTTTAAACACACCTTTTGAGTGAAATGGAAATTTGGATCAATCCATTATACTCTGCAGTTAGCATTCTGGTTGTGATATTAGGAATTTGGAGATATTAGAATATTTCTCAAGTTGAAAACATTATTAGAATAATGATATTAGAATATTAGATATTAGAATATTTCTCAAGTTGAACCCAACCATTTCCTGGTTTTATTTTTATTTTTCCTTTAAGAAAATCTATAAAAAACTGCAGGTCTCAGGACAAGAAGCTGCCCCTTGAGCTTGCCCGTCCCCCTCCTCTATTAGATTGGAGCTCCACAAGGGATTCCCAACAGTCCCACTCAGTCCTGGGTGCCACCACTTCAGAAACCAGCCACCAAGCCCATCAGCTGACAGCAATTACAGCCAGAGATGATTTCCTCGGGCACTGTACTGTATTAAGTTCTGGTTTGTTTCCTGTAAATTACAGGGTGACCTGCTTTCAGTTTGGAAGCTATAACCAGGACCCAAATAGGAACAATACTTCTCATCAAAAACAACACGAGAGCTAAGGATTCCTCAAAGACTTCTGCACTCAAGAAAAGGAACGAGCAAGCACAAAAGTCAGCTATTAAAACCAGAAGAGGGAAGCATTTTGAAACTAGAAACTTTTGCATTAACATACACTTTCATATTGTTTTGTAGATATGTGCATGATCCATTCCTGTTCCATTCAGCATACCTCAAGTAGACACACACTGCCTTCAGTTCCTGGATTGCCACATTATCTAGTTCGTTTCGCTTCTTATTTTACCTTCTGGGCACTAACACTTTGATCAAGCTCGCTTCTGGGTAAATTGGTTCATGGAATAGAAGTTTTCTGTTGAAGAGAAAATTTGGACCAGAGGTGGAGGGGATGGGGGAGTGCATTTCTACAGTGAATAAACACAGAGCCGATTATCAAGTCCTCTGTGTTACTCCCGTCTGGCACAGCAAGCTCACAGTCTGTTCTCCATGATCACAGGGAAATCAGATGAATTGTTTGAGGGTATGTAAACCAGGCATGCGGGCAAGTGGAGCTTTTAATTCTAATTGCCTACGTAAATTATATGGAGATGTTTGGAAATTGTCGAAATGAATGGTGTGAATATTACCAAGGCTGTAGGAGAGCTGTGACCATTAGTGTTTTATCCACATTGAGCTACTTCATAGTGACAACAGCAGTTGTCATCAGCAGCGCCTGCCAACCTCGAGAATCCCCCAGTCTCTAACTCAAAGCACTGTGCTGTTTGCCCCTCTTGGCCCTGGTCCAGACTAACCCCTTGGCTCTCTAAAAGCAATGTGGCTGCATTTCAGGTCACAGAAAGAGAAGAAGGGGGTGGTGCCCCTTGGCTGCTGTTCAGGGTGTCCTAGCCAGAATCTTTAGCTACTGATCTCAGGACAGAATAAGGTGACTCCTTCTTTGTAGGGCCATGCTTCAAGCAGAATTCACGTTTTCTATCCGTGTGGTGATGTATTGTGTCCCCCAACAAACTGTTACCCAGTAAAATTTACCTGAGGATCAGAGGAAAAAGCCAGCACTATATTAACATAAAAGTCAGGCAATGGTAGCACATGCCTTGAATTCTATCATTCGAGAGGCAGGGATCTGTCTGGATCTCTGTGTGTTCAAAGCCACACTGGGAACAGAGCCAAGCATGGTGACACATGCCTTTAATCCCAGCACTAACCATAGAGGTCTAGAGGTCTGTATAGACAGACAGGCAGTGACAGAGCTGGGCAGGAAGAGGCAGTGATGTAGGTGGGTGGAGAGAGGAAATGAGATGCAGAACAGAAAGGCATATAGACGTGGGTATATAGGAAATAGGTCTCTTTGGAGACTGAGGTGTCGTGAGGTGAGGTTAGCTTGTGGCTTTTTCTATTCCTTTGATTTCTCAAGTTTTCACCCCTATATCTGGCTCCATGTTTTTTTATTTAATAAGACCATTTAGCAATTCGTCTACATATCCCCAATGTCCACTACATCCAGATAAATACCCCAGTCCCTTCAGGTTGCTCTTTTCCATTCTCAATTCAGATAGTTTTCAGTTATGAGACAAAAGTCCTTTTAATATTGTCCATATACAACACCTAGTATGCAAAATAGAGACTTTTACATTTTTCTTTATCTTTGAGACTTTCATATAAGTATACAATAAAATATGATCATATTTATCCCCCATCTCTGATCTCTGCCCTCGAATTGCTCTCATAGCTCTTCCACACATTCCCTCCCAAATCTCTCTCTCTCTCTCTCTCTCTCTCTCTCTCTCTCTCTCTCTCTCTCTCTCTTTCTCTCAATCTCTCTCTCTCTTTCTCTTTCTCTCTCTCTCTCTCTCTCTCTCTCTCTCTCTCTCTCTCTCTCTCTCTCTCTCCAGATAGTAGTGCTATCCATATGAGCAGGGTGTAGGGGTCATTCATTGAAACATGGGAAACCTACCTGTGGCCACATCTTCAAAGACTAATGGTTCTCCTTTCCCTAGTATCTATCAACCACCAGCAAAGCATGGTGCCTGGAGATTGTCAGCCCATCTGTGCTGGGATGTTGGCAGGCTTGGTCTTGTGCAGGTCTTTGCACAGATAACCACAGCTGCAGTTGGTTTGTGAGTACAACAGCCACACCATAGCCATGTCCAAGGAAGGCATCTCACTGCGCTCCTTCATTCTCCAGCTCTCACAAAGAAGCTTTCTGCCTCGTCTCCCATTATTCCCTGTGGCTTGTTGGTCTGAATGTAGATGTCCCCTTTAGGATTGAGTACTTGCTCTCTTGTTCTCAGTGTTTTGGACTGTTATGTATCTCTCACGTCAACTACGGCCCATTGAAAATAAGGCTTCTTTAAAGGCAACCAATTAAATTGCCATTTAACAGTAAACATCTGGACAGATCTAATCCATTCACAGAGTGAGGTAGACAGACAATGTAACACAAAGCAGTATGCACATAATAAAATAAAATTGCACCTGTGTGCATTTTTGCATACAGAATATGTATGAAGATGAGCGTGTACATTAAAGACACCGAAAAATCTTCATTTTTGCCTGGGCATCTCATTCAGTTTAAACACCAAAGTTATGGTGAATTTTAATTATACTCATGAATAGTAGGGCACTCTAAAAGTTAAAGCTGCCTCAGTCTGGGGAGTAGAGTGAGACAGGATGAATCGAATTCCATGGAGCAAAAATAACCAATTAATTACTCCAGTGTAGCCTGAAGTTTTCCTGTGTCTCACAGCCTCTCGGTCCCAAGTAAACACACAGAGGCTTATATAAACTACAAACTCTTTGGACTGTGGCTCAGGCTTCTTGCTAGCTAGCTCTTTCATTTTAAATTAACCCATTTCTATTAATCTATGTATCACCACGCCTTATGGTTTTACCTGTGTTCCATTACATCTTGCTCCCCTGGCAGCATTCAGTGTCTCCCTGACTCTGCCTTCCTTCTCCCTGTATCTTTTTTGGATTTCCCACCTGGGTATAACTGTCTTGCCACAGGCCAGCGAAGCTTCTTTATTAACCAATAGTAGCAACACATATTCACAGCATACAGAAAGACCACCCACAGCAGTAAAGCCATCAATTAACAAGTTGTTCAACTTGGTACACATGAAATACATGAGCAGCAAACACCCTGACGTAGATGGCCAAAGCCAGCAAAAATAAAGCACTCCAGTTCCTGAAACACAAGGTTCTAGGCTCAGTCCTCAGTACTGCATGGATTGGACCTGTTGGCATAAGCCTGTCATCTCAGCCCTTGGGAGGTCGAGGCAGGAGGATTAGGAGTTCAAGGTCATCCCTAATTACACAGAGTTTGAGACCAGCTTGAGAAAACGCAAGACCCTGTTTCACAAAACAAAACAGAGCCAGTGAAATGGCTCTTACTTGCCATGTAAGATTGACAGCTTAAGTTTGATCCCTGGAACCTGCAGTGGAAGAGGAGAGCTGACTCCCAAAAGTTGTCCTTGGACCTCCATACATGTGCTGTGGCGTGCGTGTATCCACAGTCACGCATATTCATATCACACACACACTATGTTGTTCAGCCAGTGTTACTAAGCACCTACTATGTGTCAGCACTGTTACAAGAATAAATGTGATACCAACATGGCTGAAGCAATATGGACCAATACAGAGGTGGAGTCCAAGTAACTAGAAAATGCTAGAACTAATCTAAAAGGTCTGTTGCTTTAGCCCATATAGGATGAAGAGAAACTCTAGGCCAAGGGGTTGTCCACTTTGCTAAACAATCTGGTGATCTGGAAGACAGAAATTAACCACAGAGAGGGTTAATAAAGCCTTCATGAGAGTGAAGTCAGTCCAGTCAGGGAGCTGAGCTCTTTGCAGTCATAATGCTTAATGCACAGAACATTCCTTCGAGAAGAGTGAAATTATTATTTAGATTTTTTTTTTTTTTTTTTTTTTTTTTTTTTTGGTTTTCCGAGACAGGGTTTCTCTTGTGTAGCTTTGCGCCTTTCCTGGATCTCACTTGGTAGCCCAGGCTGGCCTCGAACTCACAGAGATCCGCCTGCCTCTGCCTCCCGAGTGCTGGGATTAAAGGCGTGCGCCACCACCGCCCGGCTATTATTTAGATTTTATATACAAAATGTTTTAAAAATTAAACATCTATTGAGCAAGAGTTAACAAAAATAATATAGTAGATTATTTGCAAAAGTGGCCACAATTCTCCCTAAAGCCACACTTTTGCAATGTGATCCTGTGGATCTTCTGATCCAGAGATAGGCAGTGTCTATATCTTTCTTTGTTGCATGAATAGTGTTAGTCTGTGACTTAAACCTTGAACATAAGACATCAGCACCCTGGGAGACCTTTGGGTGCTTCTCTTTTATCTCTTGAACCACTGAGATTGTCATTTGAACAAGCCTGGGCCAGCCCACTACAAAATAATTCTGCATAGACAAGAGTCTAGCTGAAGCCATCCTAGACTAGGGACCCAATATGCCAAGAGCATACAGAAGTAGAGGAAATCAGCTGAGGGGCCTGCCTGGCTTTCCTCAAATCAGAATAACCATCCAGGCACCTTGTAGACTTGTGTACAATGACTCACACACCCTGTTCTTAGCCACCACACTGGAAGATAGTCTGTCATGAGGTTAAAACTCAAGAGAGCCCAATTGCAGATGCTGCACATTAAATTGCTGTGTGTTGTCTGGTCATGCCAAACATTGCAAATGGCTTCCCCACCTCGGAATTCTGGGCCTTTTCATTTCAGTGGCTGGGGCAACAGTTTTGTTCAGTTGTGCTGTTTCAAAAGCCCCCAACCCGAATGAGAAGTCCATCTTGATGATGCGAATTGACTTTCCCCATTCTCAGGTTGTTTTTCCTCCCTAAATCACCATTTCCATCTGCTTCGGGTCAGGGGTAAAGATGGAGCCTTCCAACAAGCCTTTGGCATTACAGAACGGTAAGCCATCTGTTTGGCTGTAGGCTATTCACTGTGGAATCGGCAAGAAACAGGTTTCTGACCAGTGCTTGACAATTGGATAGCTCATCATTACCCAGTAAATATGCTAATCATCACCCCTGAAGTGGGACTAAAACAGTAATTTGGTTGCAAAACATCTCAAGCATACTCAGAAGTTACAGAGTGGATGCCATAGGGCTTAACTTCAGAAAGCTGACATTTTGATATTTGTAGTCACTCTGGCCATCCAGGACCATGTAAGAGAGAAATGTTGTGTCCTGTTATCAGACATCTATGGACACCCATCCACTTTCCTGAACATGTCACTGCAGCCCTTTCTCTACTAGCTTCTAAACCGAACTTTCCTTTTCAGTAGCTCTCACAGATTACTCTAGAAATCAAAAGGAGGAATGTAAGGGAAGCAGAGGGCTAAGAGGCATTTCCTCATTCCCTCATCTGACCAATGGAGTCATTTCATCAGTTCCTTCTACTGCAGTATGCCTTAAAATCAGATTCTGAAATCTATTACACCACCTAGACTGGATAGATGGTCTTCCTAAGTGACCAACCTGATGACATCCATATAATCGGTCTAAGCCACTGATTTCCATATTCATCATTTCATCTTTTTAATATTGATAAGGAAAATGAGTGTGAAAACCATGGAAATATTTGTTTCTGGTCCTATTGTGTATTTCCTTTTATTTAAAGGGTGCTTGTAGCTTGAGTTTTCCTACCTGGCCCACAGTCAGGACAAATCTTTGTCTCCTGCCAGTCCCACAGCCGCTCAGACCCAACCAAGTAAACACAGAGACTTATATTGCTTCAAACTGTATGGCCGTGGCAGGCTTCTTGCTAACTGTTCTTATAGCTTAAATTAATCCATTTCTACAAATCTATACCCTGCCACGTGGCTCATGGCTTACCGGTACTTTACATGCTGCTGGTCATGGTGGCGGCTCCAGGCCATCGCCTTCTGCCTTCCTGTTCTTTTATTTCTCCTCTCTGTTAGTCCCACCCATTACCTCCTGCCTAGCCATGGCCAATCAGGTTTTATTTATTGACCAATCAGAGCAACTTGACATACAGACCATCCCACAGTACAGCCAAGTGTAGACCATCTCAGACACCTGCACTCAGGCCCATGGTCCTAATCATCCTCTATGCGGACCTGCTGGGTAAAGCCACGAGGAACCCAAGAACGGGCTCCCACAGGACATACAGAACATCCCACAGCAGGTGCTATCATAATTATAAATAAATTGGGTTCCATGCATCAGATATCTACCTATTGGGCATGTTCAACCCATGATCTATAAGCCATATGATTGTGAGTAGCTATAACTGTAACCCAACACAGAAAAGTACATGTACATAAAAGACAAAGGGTGAGTTTTGTTTTTGTTTTAGTAACTCAATTGCATGGTTCACATATAAACTTCATAGATGACAATGTGTTGTGATGTCAAAAGGCTAGGTGGTTTTGCTTCATCACCTGCATAAACAGTGTCTCTTGGAGTTGAGCAGTGTATAACTGTGAAACTGCACATGGCCTTGCCAGAATGAAACGCTACTGTGCTGAGACTCAGTTATGCCCTGCTCTAAGTTATTCCATGCTATGTAAAATGGTAGTTTTCAGGGCTTGTCATGCCTTAAGAGACTCCATTCAACAAGCAGTTTTTTGTTCTATTTTAGGGTGGAGGATGATCTCAATACCTTGGTTTATAAGTAAATGGTGTCTTTATCTGGCACCACCCATGAGGCACAGACTGGTAAATATTCCTAAAAGTAATAGAGAACTACCCTAGAAATGTATCAAAGTAAACTGAAACTATGTGAACACATGGGCATATTAAAATCATATCAGAGGGACCAGACCCAAGAAATTTTTTGGACATAAGACATCAATGAAAGCTAGACCTCATACAGGGGAGGACACCTAACAGAGCAATTTTCAACTCCCCATCAGTCTTTCCTTTTGGTCACCCAGTATGCATGTCATGGTACTGACAGAGAACTCCTAACTATCCAGGGCCTGCAGCTCAATCTGGCCCCCACTATTGACAGAGCCTACTAAAGTTTCAGTCCATCTGTCTCCATCTGGACCTGGTCCTGTCCTTCACCTCTCTGCCAGGATGAGCCCACATGTCACTTCTGCAGCTCAACTCTGATCCTAGGGCTTGATTCTGCTGAGGTGTCCCTGGCAGACCTCCAATGGTGTTGGCTAGCTGACTCCCTTCAGAGATTCTTCTTGCATCCCTACCAGCTTCCTGCCTCTACCTCTAGGTTAGAAGTCTATATAACTCCTTGAACTCTGCTGCAGCCTATTGACCCTTTCTAGTCATTCTGTAAGATAGATAGATAGATAGATAGATAGATAGATAGATAGATAGATAGATAGATAGACAGATAGACAGATAGATAGTAGATGATAGATAGTAGATGATAGATAGATAGATAGATAGATAGATAGATAGATAGATAGATAGATAGATAGATGATAAATAGATAGATAGATGATAGATAGAAAGATAGATGATACATAGATATTACATAGATAATGTTAGATAGGTAGATAGATGATAGATATATAGATTATAGATAGATAGATGGATAGACTGTGTGATGTGTAATATGTAACATGAGAGGAATGGTAAGTTAGTTAAGTCTCACCCCTCATCAAAGAAGCTTCTTTTTAGAGCAGATGGAAGCATTACAGAGACCCAACACTGAACACAATGCAGAGAACAAGTGACCAAGGGGTGCCCAACACCAACTGGTACATCTCAATGCAACAGCCACACCCAAGGCTCAAAGAAAACCACAGAAGAAAGATTAAGTGGACTCAGCAGTTTGTGTGTGTGTGTGTGTGTGTGTGTGTGTGTGTGTGTGTGTGTATGTGTGTGTGTGTGTTATGTGTAATAATAATTATAGAAGTCATTGTTGTCAGATACTTGTACAGTGTGTGAAGGTATATTGCTGTAATTGATGTAATAAAAGCTGAATGGCCACTAGCTAGGCAAGAAGTATAGACAGGATTTCCAGGGAGAGAAAGTAAGAGGAGGAAGAATGTAGATGTGTGAGAAACAAGGAGATACAGAGGAAGGAGGATAGGTGGTACATGACAGATGTCGATTAATAGAAATGGGTTAATTTAAGTTATAAGAGCTAGTTAGGAACAAGTCCAAGCTATGAGCTGAGGTTTCATAATTAATGAAACATCTCCTGTTATTATTTGGGAGCTGCTTGGCAGCACAAAGAAAACTCTGACTACAAGTCACAAATTTGAGATGGAGTGAGGAGAAACACAGGAGAAGTTGAAGGTGAATATGATGTAAATATCATACTTATGAATGAAAAATATCAAAAATAAATATTTAAATTAAAATAAAAATATTCTAATAAAATATCCTGTTTGCTTCTGCCAACTCTCAGGGGAATCAAAACTCTTTGGCAAATTGCTGCCAATAAAATGAACACATCTTGTGACCTGACCATTACTCAGAAAATTCTGACATCGTGGAAAGATAAAAATGGCTTCATTATGTTCTAATATACTATTCTCATGACAATAAAGGCCACACAAATTGTTGTGACCTGAAGTAGATTCCCTTTAAGGCTAGGTAAGCTCAATTCTTAATGAGAATATCAGTAAGTTTTGTGCACACATTGTACACTAACTACTGGGTGTAGGTTATCCGCTTAAGCCACACTACACAGGGAATGGGGAAGACAGAACGTTAAACAAAGTGTCTTGATAGGTGGCATGGGGGCTGTACTGGCTACTTTTCTGTCAACTTGACACAGGCTAGAGTCCCATGAAAGGAGAGAACCTCAGTTGAGAAAACTCCTCCATGAGATCAGCTGTAAGGTATTTCCTCAATTAGTGATCAATGGGGAAGGTTCCAGCCCTTTGTGGGTAGCACCATCCTAGACTGGTGGTCCTGGGTTCTATAAGAAAGCAAACTAGCCCTTGCTCCTGCCTCCAGATTCCTACCCTGCTTGAGTTCCTGACCTGACTTCCTGACTTCCATGGTGGACTACAATGAAGAAGTGTAAGCCAAAAAAACCCTTTCCTTCCCAACATGCTTTTGGTTATGGTGTTTCATCATATGAGAGGGATCCTGCAGGCATTCAGGCAGGGAAGGGAATCATGAAGAGATGAGAATTAAACACTCAGTTCAGACTGACTTCATCAACCTGGATCAAAACTCTAAAGCGTCTTGTCATTGGGCAGTTTATTCCAAACAAATTTAAGCACAGTATAATTTGGAAAAAATTTCCTAGTACAATACAATCCCTGTTGTAAAATAAAAGGTAATTATATCAAAACTCAATTCAGCATACATGTCATTTCTTCCAAGAAAATAGGCTACCTGTAATATCTTAAGGGCCTAAGGAAGGGTCTGGTCTGGTCTCAGTCATACAGATAGCACAGAGGTCTTCTGGGCTATTTGTCACCTCTGGTCCTGGTTGTGGGAGCTTGGGGGAGCCTCTGACTATACAGACAATATAAGGGTCATTTAGACTATTAGGTATCTCTAGTCCTGGTTGTGGGAGCTTGGGAAGCCCTTGACTGTAAGGGTCATTTAGATTACTAGCCACCCATGGTCCTGGTTATAGAAGTTTGATGTAGCCAGGCCCAACAAACAACTCAGATCACCAGGATATTAATCATTTTCAGTTCCCAGCTCTCTGGATGGAAGAACGGGTTTTTACATCTATCCCATTAAAAAGACAATCCTGCATGTTTAACATTCCTGGTTTTTCTGGAGATCTGTGGGTATAAGGACCATCATGCTATGCCTCCAACAGTCACATCAATCCTATCCCTCACTAAATCAGTGGCTGGAACTCAATCTTGAGGGCAGTACTTTCTGCTTTGGAAAATAAGAAGCAGAAGTGAGAAGCCTATAAGAATCAAAGAATGAAGTGGACATTTCTAGACAGAAGCAATAGGGAAATGAAGAGGGAATTCTCCAAAGTAGATATTAGAGGTGCAGTCATGGGTTCCCCCAAACAACACTGCTCCAACTCTCTGCAATAGAAAGACAAGGTCTATGCAACTCCAGCCCATCACAAACCAATACTTCCTTTCTTGCAAAATATTATTTTATTGTGACTTCTTCCTCCAGGCATGACATGATCATCCCATCATCATGTTTGGCCTGGTATCCATGACAATGAAGTACCTGGACAATGGTAATAGCAAAAGGGTTTAAACTATTTTTTAGAGGAAGGGGTGGTACAGGACCCTTACCTGAGTTCCCAGTCATTACTCCTTTCTGCTTGTTCCCTATGGTTGCTGGGGATGTTGAGAAACTATCAAGTATATTAGAACTAGAAGTTCATGGAAGTTGTTCCTCCATGACGCAGCTTCTGTGAGGTCATCACCTATGATGGAGTGGGGTTTCCCAGTGATCCATCTGGTTTTTGGACCTTCCATGTTCCTGTAGGAGAGAACCCTTCACCTGTGCTCATGCAACACAACCCAATAGATTAATTGGTTCACCAAGTTAGACTTGGGCAAGTTCTTACTTGGCCCCATTGTTGGTGCCCTATCTGGGGGTGAATGGGCATCTATTCATACCTCTCCAGAAAGGTAGCACAACAAATACAATAAAAAGTTACTACCAAACCAACAAAAGCTATCCAGAAAATAGAAGATCTGATTTTTAACAATTAGATGATAAAATTAATCTAAGAAATGGCTATACCATTTTCTGAATATCTACTGCTTGCTCATCTCTTAAGAAGTAGTAGAATGTAGTACCCAGCTCATATTCCAGGATCACATTTTAAGATGTACACCTCTGGTAGATCTATGCTGTTATCACTTTCAAAACACCAACTAGCATACCCCCAGTATGAATAACAGCATAGATGCTTAATAACAGCATACTTGGTCAACTCCCAAGCTCTGCCCTCTACATCTAAAGAGTCATAGTTGTCAGGACTTCAGGAGGATGCTAATTACAAGGAAGACAGTGAATGAGAGGCACCCGAGGGGGTCCTCTGAGCACAAAATAGATTGGTTGCATTTCTAGCATGGTCTTAAGGAATTCAACTCTTTCACAAAGACACAAATGAAAGCCTCCAGAGCTAAACCTAGCTGGCTTTTAATAACATGTAACTCATCAATTACATCCTTTTCTTTTGCAAACTTTCAAATGTCCCAATGTTGCAAAATGCTTAGAGAAATTGCTGTCTCATTCTCTTAGATAACTTTCTCTACTGTCCCCCTACCTTGTACCTGACTTTCCTGATTACAGTAACTACTGTAAAATTGGTAAAGGCATTTTTCAGGTGTTTCAAGCTATGAATGTGGTCCTCATCCATTGTTCTCTAAGCATCCACTTGTGTGGGGAGGGAATATCTGTGTAGAATATTCTTACAAATCAAAGACTAGGTTAGGAGGGGAAAAGATGGGTTGGGCTTGTCATGAAAAGAGATGACCTCCACATTTGGTCGGGTTGGTTAGTTGGGCTGCAGCAACATTAAACCAAGAAATAGCCAATAGTAACTCTCCAGGGAATCCACACTGCTGAGAGGGATCTTCAGGACCACAATCAGAATCAGAGCCTTTAAATGAAAAGAGAAACTTCCTCCAGAGGTGTCCTGGATCCCTTGCAGTCCCCAGCTCTGAGCAGGCCCTTCCTTCAGTCCACTCTCTGGGATGTGAAGAAAAGTATGGATAAACTCACAAAGGTCCAGTGTGTCACATAAGCCAGGATGAGGTGTCTGAGATCCCTGTGGAGGCTGAAGACTTCCCCACCTGGTTTACAGATGCCTTTGAGAAGTCTTGCCTTAACCGTCTCTCATGGCCCTGCCTCCACCTCCTCTGCTTCTTTTGTAATGGTTTGCCTCAAAACCCTTCAAGTCTACAGAGAGGTTGCACGAACAGTCCCTAATATATTAGAAATAATTCAATGTGTTTCTTGCCTAGACTGCACTCAGTCTCTCTTGCTTCCTCAGTACATGTGTATATACAAATACAACACACATTTGTTGTCATTTTGCTAAATACCCTGATCCTTCTCCCCCAGTACATTAACATCTGTCTCCTCAGAGTGATATATCCTTTTACATAACCCATGTGAGTTACTGAATTCAGGAATCCAGTAGCATTCTGACATTACAATAAACATATACACATCCTACATTCAAAGCACTAAACACCACAGTCATATTTGGCCCCATGTTTGGGTCTGGTCAGGCTCCAATCCAGGGTCATGTACTGTATTCCATTGGCTTTTCCCAGAGGTATCTGCAATCTGCCCAGTCTCCTCTTGTGCCATCCACAATTTTTGAAGGACACAGGACTGGTGTCATGTGGACTGTTTCTCATGTTGGGTCCATCTAGTTGCTTCCTTGTGGTTCTATAACTTGTACATGAAGCTACACAAATGCCATTACCTTCCCCAGCACCACAAAAGTTGGTAGTATTTTGTCCTGTAAGTGAGACCAGCTTTGATCCTGTCGGTAAGGAAATTCCAGAGAGTTCTCTTCTCTACCTTTAAGGGTTTGTTTTGTTTTGTCTTTCACAAAATTAACCTGTGTAGGTGGAGCAATTCCTCAGCAATTAAGTATGTACTGCTCTGACAGAAGACCCAAGTTCAGTTGCCAGAACCCATATCAGGTGGCTACAACCACCTGTAACCACAGCTCCAGGGGATCAGATGCCCTTTTCTGGCTTCCACCAGCACCCACACTCATGTGGACACACCCACACACATATACATGCATAATTCAAACATAGTTCCCAGGCCCAAAGAATACATCTACAACGTAACTCCTGCATCTACAATGTAACTCCTTCACCTACAAGGTCATTGCAGAGAAGAGGACAGAGCAATTGTCAGAACCAGGTGACCCAGAAATCTTCTGTGAGACAGTGTCTCCTAGAAACAGCAGGGAAGCTTGTCAATGAATACTCCAACAATATGGCTGCCCAAACAAGACCCAAACAATGACAACACTAAGGGGCATGTAAATGGAAGGGGAAAACTCATGGGGCTCCACGCCTAGACAAATAGCTACAGGTAACTAATGACCACTGAGAGCAGAGTAGTCATCCCCAGGAATGAGCCCCTTCATTGTTAATCCAATACCAAGTGGTAAACCCTGAAGTCATATACACAAGGAATGCTAATTAGACTCAGCAGGTTGTATTTAAATCTTGTGTGTGTGTGTGTGTGTGTGTGTGTGTGTGTGTGTGTGTGTGTGTGAGAGAGAGAGAGAGAGAGAGAGAGAGAGAGAGAGAGAGAGAGAAGCAATAACAACCAGAGAAGGCCATGAATTTGAGATGTAGTCCATGGAAGAACATGAAAGGCGGTAGAATGAATGGACATGGAGGATTTGGAGGGAAGAAATGATACAATTATATTTTATTAAAACAACTTTTAGAGTAAACTGGGGAGATAGTTGATCATGTACAAAGGTTTCCAGTGGTTTTAACACAAGGCCCTCTTGTTGTTTGTAATGAGGGTTAAACATTTCCTCTAAGTGACTCAGAGATTTAATTGCATGTTCAGCCTTGACCTGGGGAGTCTCCTAGCCTACTGCACATGGCACTGAATTTTGACACCTCTTGCTTTCAAGTCCAGTATGAGAGGACTTGAGGCACAACTCTCATTCATATTTTGCTGTCCCTGCTTCTGGATGGGACAGCAAACCACTAACCCTTTGCTACACAACCTCTTTCCTTTCCAAAGTGTGATTGAGAATGTTGTGTATGTTTACAATGCATTTTTATCACATTCATCCTTACTCTCCCCTAACTCCATCCTGAAACCTGCTGCAGCCTCAACCTACTCTGATCTCCTGCCTTCTTTTACAGCCTGCTGTCCTGGATAGTTTCTTTGTCAACTTGACAGCAGCTAGAGTCATCTGGGAAGAGGAGCTTCAATTTAAAAATGCCTCCATCCAACAGGTATGTATTAATGATTGATGTGGGCCTAGTCCACTGTGGTTAGTACCAAGAAATCAGACTGAACAAGCAAGCTGTAGGGAGCAAGTCAGTAAGCAGCATTCTTTCACAGCTTCTGCTACAGTTCCTGCCTCAAGTTCCTGCCTCTGTTTCCCTCAGAGGTGGAGTATGACCTGAGAGTTCTAAGCTGAAATAAACTATTTCCTTTCCAAGTTGCTTTTGGTCATGGTGTTTTATCACAGCAATAGAAACCCTGAGACACCTGATGAGTTTAATCAATGGTTTGCATGTACATGCATGTAGGATCATCCACTGGAACATGGGTCCTTCCCTGAAAAAAACTGAGATTCTCCTTAACGGCAACTTTCAACAGCCAATCACTCCCGAACCAGAGGTGGGGCTTTGGAGCCCTGTTCCCACTGGTAATGGAATGGTGGCTGGCTTGATCTTCTGCAGGTCATGGGCAAGCAGCAACAGTTATTGCAAGTTCACGTGTGCAGTGACTCTGTTGTGTTCAGAAGATCTTATTTGCATCTATCCTCCCTGACCTTTGACTCTTAAAATGTGTTTTTATTAATTCTTTGATAATTTCATATATGAATATAATATCTTTAATCATATTCACCCTCCCCTTTTCCTCTAACTCCTACAAGGTCCATGCTCACCTCCCCACACTCCCCCAACTTCATGCCCCCTTTAATTTCTAATTACCCACTCAGTCTAATTTGTGCAGCCTGTGTACTCAGAGGTATGGGGCCATCCACTGGAGTGTGGCCAACCTTTCCGCACCTCACCCTTAAAAAACTGACTCTCATCCCCCTAGAAACCATCAGCTCTCAATGGTTCTTCAGCGAGGGATGGGGGGTTCATGAGCCTCATGTCTGATTAGTACAATTAGTCTGCTCTCTCTTCTAAAGCTAGGAGGGCTTGTGGGAGGGCTACCTGATGCTGAGGTTGTTTGAAAAAGTCACGTGGAAACCTACTATTTTAGAGGGAGGAAGGGAGGAAGGGAGGGAGGGAGGGAGGGAAGGAGGGAGGGAGGGAGGGAGGGAGAGGGAGGGAGGGAGGGAGGGAGAGAGAGAGAGAGAGAGAGAGAGAGAGAGAGAGAGAGAGAGAGAGAGAGAGAGAGGAGTGTTAGTTAAGTGGGGTATATGGGCAGACAATGCTTCTCCCAGACACCTTACCTTATCCAACAGAAAGCCCTGGTGTGAGACATTACCCCTTGTATGTCACTCCACAGATATAAAGACTCATTATCCAGTCTGGATTCCTTCTATATGAAATGATGATTGCCTTCAAAAGGCTAGGCAAACAAGGCTAGGAAAAAAACTCCTAAATTCAAAACTCAAATCAAGTCCCAGCCGATCTGGGAAGCAAACTGCCCACTCAGTCTGCAAGCCCCAGCAGGGCATCCTGCTGGCTCCTGAGCAGAATTAATTGCCAGAGCCTGGCAGTTGGCCAAACAACCACCACCCTTCCCTTCATTATCGGAAACCTCTGCTGTCACTTCTTAATCAACACTTCCACCGTAATTCTATAGACGGTCTTCCGTTTGCACTTACACATGGATTGGTGCAAATGCCACTTTTACTCAGCAGTTACTTTGCTAGAGAATAGAATTTAGAGCCCAAAGCTTGGCAAGATTTGGAAGATTCAGGAGAACAAAATGAAGTGAAAATCCTCAGGGCTCTCTGGGAAACAGACTCCCAACAGTACTGTGTAGACGTTGGAGACTATCTTTCAAGGTCATGAAAATACATCCAGAAAATATAGCCCATAAAGTGAAATCAGCAAGCGTTTTTCCAGCTTTTATTTATTTATTTGTTAGTTTGTTCATTTATTTATTATTTATTTATTTATTTATTTATTTATTTATTTATTTATTTTTGCTAGCTGTACAAAATAGAGGAGGCCAATAAAGAGCTATCGGCCACAACGGGGAAATACCTTAGACGTTTATTGGGGAGTTTCCGACTGGCTTATTTTCCTGCTTGCTATGAAAATACCTCAAGAGAAATGTTGCTTGTTTTCCCTTCAAACTGTATCTATATGCTCTAATCCTTTCTTTACTTGAAAAACCAAATAGTTCAAACACAGTAATGACATCATCACGAGGATGAGGGATGGTATCGGACTGTGCAGTGGTTTGAATGAAAATGGCCCCATAGGTTCATATGTTTAAATGCTTATTTCCCACTAATGGAACCATTTGGAAAGGATTTGGAGGTGAGGCCTTGTTAGAGGAGGCGTGTCTCGGGGGGTAGGCTTTGAGGTATAAAAGCCCACCCCCTGCCCAGACGCTGCTTGTGGATCAAGATGTAAAGCTCTCAGCTACTGCTCTATAGCACCAGGCCTGTGTGCTTCTCACCATGATGATTATGGATTAACCCTCTAAAATTGTAAGCAAGCCCTCAAATAAATGCTTTCTTTTATAGGGGTATCTTTGGTCACAATGTGTCTTCATGGCAATAGAACAGTAATTTAGACAGCCTGTGATCCTGAATTGATCAGAAAGAAGCTTCTTTTGTACTAAATGTTGATTAACATGGAACCCATGACTGGTCAAGGTACAGAGAATAAAATGTTACAGAACTCACAACCTCAAGTGGGGCATCTATATCACACTCATCTTTCCAGGGCTCGTCGACCATTGCCCAAGAGTGGGCAGAGAAACTGTAAGAGCTGGAAGTGGCAGATGATGACACAGACGGCTTTTCTGGACACAACATGGCAGTCACACGTATGAGTTCACAGCGGTTGTGACAACATGCACAAGACCTGTGCAAACTCAAGCCATGCAAAATCCCAGCATGAAGAAGGGAGGTGGGTCACAGAATCTCATTCCCAGCTGGGGACATGTTTTTAATGAATAGCTGCCCAGAGAGAGAGAGAGAGTTAGTTTTCTTTAAGGGTATGGCCCCTGGTAGGTCAAACATGCTCCAATGGATCGTCTTAGGTGTGTACCTAAGAGTATATAGCCAGAATTAATTGGATTGGCTGGTGAGGTGGTTTGATTGAGAAAGGTTCCCATAGGGTCATATATTTGAATGCTTAGTTCCCAGTTAGTGGGACTATTTGGGAAGGATTAGGAGGTGTGGCCTTGTTGGAGGAGGTGTGCCACTAGGATTGGGCTTTGAGGTTTCAAAATCCCACACCACGGCCAATCAGTCTCCCTCTCCCTCTCCCTCTCCCTCTCCCTCTCCCTTTCCCTCTCTCTCTCCCCTGCTGCCTTCCGATCAGGATATATGCTCTCAGCTACTGATCTAACACCATGTCTGCCTACAACCACACACTGGCCATGTTAATCATGGACTCACCCTCTGAAAGTGTAAGCAAGTCCCCAATGAAATGTTTTTCTTTATTGGTTTCTTTGGTCATGAAGTGTCTTCACAGCAATAGAACAGTAACTAAGAGATGGGTTGAAAAAAAAAGGGTAAAGACTTAAATCCAGAGTTGGGGAGGTAAAGATTGAATGGTCCCTGGGGCTCACTGACAAGCCATCCTAGCCTCATCAGTGGGATCCAGGCCAGTGAGAGACCCTGTCGTAAAAAAAAAAAAAAAAAAAAAAAACTAAATGTGATCATCACCTGAGAGATGGTATCCAGGCTGTCCTTTGGCCTCCACATATGTGCATGCATGCACACATGTGTGCACACACATACAAACACACACATAGATACACACCCCTATATGCACACATGCAAAATGAGTGCATGGAAATGCCACTGTCGACAAGCAAGACTCACCACTCAAGGTATTTTTTTCCTATTAAAAAACCATCACAATTGTCATACCTGTAGAGGTCACAAGGTCTAAAACTCAAACATTGAAGCAAAACTGCCAATGGCCCAAATCTGTTGTCTTAAAAATTCTTCTGGGACAGATGTCCTCTAACCTCTCTTGGAAGGAATGAAATTAGAGTGGATCTGACTCTAAATGGAGTCACCAGGTCATTGTCTGTGTATCTAAAAGGACAGTCAGTTCAGCTGGTATTAATTGAGCACATGTATGGGTTGTGTTGGCATAGGGGATTTGGAAGGGACCAACCACCTGGACCCTTGTTAATCTATTTGCCCAGTGTCACTTCTAAGACTTAAAATTCTCCAGTGGTTTCTTCTCCTTCACAGTTAGGATACGTTTGTAGAATAGCCCTGGCCTGGCTTCTGTTCCCTGCAGTCTCTTTCACCACCCACTCTCCCCTTTAGCCAGGTGGGGTTTCTCTGAGACCACAGAACATGATACCATGTCTGTCTGGGGGACTCATGCTTTTTCTGTTCCCACAGCCCAATAGCAAGATGCCTGGATGCCTGGCTTCCAAGCCTCAGTTCAGAAAACCTTTCCAGCTTAGAAGTTCTCTCCCTATGAATCTATTCTCTTTAGACCATAGCTACTTATCTACAAGCTTATTTTTGCCTCGTCTCCCAATAGCATATCTTTGGGGGGCTCTGTTTACTGCAGAATTTAAACTAGAACCCAATAACTATATACTAACACGATGAAAGTGCAAATGCAGAACTCTACAAGACATGGAGGTCAGTTTGCATAAACAGCAGCAGTCTCCTTAATCACTTAAGCACTCTGCCTTGTGATTTAAACTTTCAAGATCAGTGTTAATGTCCTCTAACAGATCAGGAGCTTCTTGGCATTAGGGATTTTACCTCATCTATCACTCTGTAGTGGATCAGGAAAAATTACCGAATTACTACAAGAAAGGAAGAAAGCAAAGAAGAGAGGGATGGAGGAGGGAAGAAGGAGAGAAAAGGGGGGAGGGGAGACAGAAGAAGAGAGTGGAGGAATTTATCACCAGATGGACAGCAACTCTGCCTGAACCACCACAAAACTTACGAAGCTGGGCTTGTAGCAACAAGGACTCCATTCTAGGTATTAATTCAGGGCAGCGATGTGCTGTCAAGTGTTCAAGGGAGTATGGAAAGTGGTCCTGGAGAATTCTCCACTGGGCAGTTCCTAAACTGCAGGAAGCCAGAGCTGAGCAAGTGAGAGACATGCCTTCCCAGGAGCTCAGGGCAGAGATCTTTTAAATCAAGGAGCCAGATGGCCTGCCTTATTAAAGGGTACATCTCCAGGCAGGCAGGTTTGGCCTTTTTTTTATATTATTATTATTCTAATACTCACCTTGGCGAAAGGTGAACTACTTTTGAATGAGTCTCTCTAAGGTCCCTGTTAGTAACCTCAGCCTATGTTCAGCCTGCTACTGCCTTCTTGGGATGGAAGCTGAGCATTTCCCGGTCAGCCTAAGGATCGACAGTTTTTTTTTGCCCAGGAGAATTAAGATGCATCTCAGAGATACTATACGGATCCCATTTCCATCAGAAGTGTGGCTGTAGGAGCCAGCACCTAAACTGCCCCATTTACCCACTGAACATCTGCTGTTTTCCCACAATGCCACTGTTCTACCAGGATACTTCTGGAAAACGCCCCAGAATGGCTCCCTTTTGCCCATTCAGCAAAGACCACATGAGGTAGAGAAAGGAGAGAACTCGGAGTGTCATCACTGTAAGAAATACTGTAGCGGTTCATTTCCCAGTGTGTCTCAAGCCCGCTTAGGTCTAGAGATGAACAGAAAACATTGGGCTCCTGCCAGCCTCAGCTCATCTCACTGCCACCCCTCCCCCAGCCTCTCTTGGTCTTACCTACCCCTCCAAACTAGAAATTTAGGGTGAAAAATTACTAACAGCCAAGCTTGCTTAACAGCCGAAAGATGTGACAAGGTCATTCATCTGACCCAAGGAGCTTTAAAACAAACAAGGGCATGGTAAAGGGCAGAGATGTTGCTGAGGAGGAAGCAAATTAAGTGGCAGAGGGAGAGATAACATCTAGACAGCGGTAGGACTGAGCCCTCCTGCTTACTCGGTCAGTGAGGAAAGGACAAGGGGCTTGCTTTGAAAGGGTTATGGAAACTGTTCCCTGAGCTCATGCAGCATCCTGCATTCTGTAAAGTTTACAATAAACTGCCTCACTTTCACTCAGAGGTTCCGGCTCCAGTGCTCTTATTATGAAGTGAGGGGTCCACGATTATCACAACCACAAAATAACTTGAGAAGGACTGATGATGATATGTTTTTACATTACACCAGATGACTTGAAGTCTTGGGGAAAAGAGGCAAACAGATTTATAATTATAACTCAGGTTTGTGGTGATATTTTATTTGTGCACCCCAATAAGGCTTATTTGGAGATCAGAGGGAAAAGTCAGCTGCTATATTAAACATAAAATTCAGGCAATGGTAGCACACGCCTTTAATCCTAGCATTTGGGAGGCAGAGATTCATCAGGATCTCTGGAAGTTCAAGGCCACACTGGGAACAGAGCCAGGCATGGTGGCACATGCCCTTAATTCCCAACACTAGTTAACCATAGAGGTCTGGAGGTCTGTACAGACAGACAGGAGGTGATAGAGCTGGGCAGAAAGAGGAAGTGATGTAGCTGGGTGGAAAGAGGAAGTGAGATGGGAAGGCGCAGAAAGGATGTAAGTATGGGGATACAGGAAGTAGCTCTCTTTAGTTGAGGATTTCCAAGCGGCAAGAATGTGGCTGGCTTTTTCTGCTTCTCTGATTTTTCAGTTTTCACCCCAATATCTGGCTTTGGTTTTTTTTTTTTTATTAATAAGACTGTTTAGCAATTCGTCTTACAAAGGGTGCCCATTCTGAGCTTAACAGGCATCCCTATATCATGGGAGAGACTGTTTTGTATGGATTTTTGCTGGTTTGATTTGTTTTGATCCCACTTGGTGGCCCCATATCACCTGGGAACTCTTGGAAATGAAAGCCTCCTGAACTGGCAAAGAGGAAGGAGACCCAGAAAGGTGCATTTTGTCAAGCCCTAGGCTATGTGATTAGGATTCAAGGTCATATTGTGGTACTTACATAGGACCCTTCCGTTCCTCCTTCTGATGTTCCTCATTGTCATCTCTGGTGCCAGGGTTCCAAAGTCTCCTCCAGTGTGACCAATCACTGGAGACAGAACAGGAGACGTAGCTCAGGCTACAGATGCATTCCAGTCCTCTGGTCACAGCAGCTACTGCATGGTGACCCTTTAGATGAGAGTTTTAGGATTTTGTTGGGAAATGAGATACTCTCAGTGCAGAAGTGGCTGATGAATATTCCTTTGGGGGATCCCCTGGGGGTTGGAGCAGATGCTAGGGAAGGAAGACAGAAAATGGAAAGGAAGCAGACGTGGCGACACTGAGCACAGAGTAAGCCTTGGCTGATGTCAGCTCTACTGTGGCCTCTTGCAAAGCAAGAGCCAGTGGAGCACAGGATTATCTGAGCCTGGATGAAAACAGATCTGTCAGCTGAACTTTCCGGCCCACACTGAGTGTAAGAAGCCAGGTCTCCTCTCCTGAGTCTTCAAAGAGGATGGGGAAGAAAACTCCCCAGGAGAACAACCCAGAGCTGTTCTCTGGCTAGGACTAAGAACAATGCATATGGTCTGCAGGGTAGGAGAAGCAAGGCAGTGACCAGGAAAAAGGAAACATTTGATAAGGGCTGAAGAGATAAGCTTACAACCAAAGCTGGAGGTGCACAGATGTATGTGGAGAGAACATAGTCAGTAAGAAATGTCCCCCAGCGATGGTGACCCACCTATCCTCAGCACAGGGAGGCATGTTCCAAGTACTTTCACACACTAGCTGGATTTGACCCTCACAAAACCCCGCAAGAGTCAACTGTGATGACATGGTGAGAAGTGTTCCCTAAGCTGCAATCAGGTTGAAAGGCATTTATCTTTTCAGACAGGGTCTCAGTATGTAGCCCTGTCTGACCTGGAACTTACTGTGTAAACCAGATTAGCCTCAAACTCACAGAGATCTACTAGCCTCTGCCTCCTGAGTTCTGGGATTAAAGGATGGGCCACCACAACAAGCTCAAGCTAAGACTTTCCTGGCCAGAGAATGTTCTTCAAGCAGATACTCCACAGGCAACTTCTCTCCACACAGCTTAGGACCTATTAAAGAAAGGGCCCAGTATCAGTATCAGGATGCAGGTGGGTATTTGGAGTCATGCTCAGGCAGAGGTATGGGTGGCACTACAAAGTGGCTCAGGAATGATGTGGCCAAAAAGCCCATTTCCTGTATGGGAGCAAGAGAAAGACACAAGGAAAATGTCAGTTCAGAGAGGCTTCCCTTGGGTCTGAATGACCGTCACATTCTCCCTTTGACACGGAAGGGTTTCTATACTAACTGCCGCAGACTATATCAGATAGCAAAGCTGCTGCAGAAAGACAAAAATGCTCACATTTGCTGCTGTTTTAGGATGCTGTGGAAACTCTAATGTGCTCATAGTGTTCAAAGACTTGGAGAGAGCAAGGAACCTGGATTTAGCTTCTCTTACACATTGGGAAAGTCTAAGATGCAAAGTGCATATTTCTAGGAGGAAAAGTTGCTGGGAATACTTTGGGGATGTTCCCCTTTCCCAACTTGTCTATGAACTTATCTAACCCAGGAGCTAATCTGTAGCCACTGTATTAAAAAAAAAAATGTTCACAGGTGGAATTGTTTATGAGAACTTAATATTAGGACAGATAAGAAAACTGAGAAGTCCTAACAGAATCTAAAGCTGAAATATAAATAAATATTTATATGAATGAATGCAAAGCAGGGTTGCTAGGAGCCCCCATGGGGTTCAGTGGGGTCTGCCTGTCTTTCTGAGGCTTGACCCCACTTTCTTCTGTCTCTTTCTTTCGGATGCTGGCCGGAGCCCAGGTGTGCTTTTCCTGAACCTTTAACTTCTTTCTTGTCTCGCTCAAGCTCCTGGCATGGGTCTGACCCCTGTGCTGACCCAAACACCACGCCTCTCTTTTCCTTCCCTCCTGCATTTTCTTCTTCTTGGCAGTTTCTGAGACTTACAGCTTGCCTGCCCTCAGGTGTTTTTCTTTTAAATTCTAATAAAATTGTACTTGTAACTTTTAAAAAAATATAATCACCTCCACAAATGTAGCTGATAACATGTGTATATACAACTATATAAGTGGAAAAATCACACAAATATTAAAAAGCATTTCTCACTGGAACATGGCATATAAATGAATTTTATTACATATAATTATATAATATATTAATACATATTAATTTTAATATTATCTTATGTATTGTTTATAGTTATTTCCATGTTGTTTTTTAAAGAGTCATGAGACATTTAAAATGTGTGGCGACTACATATGATATAGAGCATCTACATTTCACCTCTCAAACAGTGCTTGGCTGACCCTCACTTGAGCAGTGAGCGTATTTATCCTACTTCTCTGAAATAAAGGGGAATAGTCTTCATTAAACTGAACAGTCTTGTGTGGCTTTTCCACTTTTTCATATACCTCATCTCACCCTATAACCTCAAAACACTTGAATTTTCAGGTCAGACGGCTACATTCATTAGTAAAGTATCTTTGCCAATTACTAAGGGTTTGTTGATAGAACCAATAATAACTTAGAATATTTGCTATACCCTAATCAGTTAAGTGAAATTGCAAAAAAAACCATGATAACAAAAGTAAATGAAGAAAGACCACACTGGGAGACATGTAATTAACAGGCTCTATTATCTAAACTTTCATGAAAGACAAACAATCAAATGTTGAGATATAAAAGGTGTAGCTTTTAATTAAAGTGTGGTTTTCCTTCAGGACCCATGTCGCCTCTGGCAAACATTTGTCAACACGTGTCCCAAACCTTCACTCTTTCTTAGTGCAGCTAGTTGATATGCTATCCCATTCTCCAAATATTCAAAATAATGAATTAAATTAGGAATACAACACCAATAAATTAAACTTACCATATATCTTGAGAAAAAAAAAACACATCTCCCGAGATTTGTTGAATGCCTAAATATTCAGGTTTTGAGATATTTCTTTATTTCTAGGCTCATCCACTCATAGGCTCCTTTGAATGTCAAGGACAGATATTCTGTAGTGCTTTTAACTATTGATTTTAGGAACTGGAAAAGAAATGTCAGGTTCTGTTTTCAATGGTGTTTTATAAATATGAAAATCAGGGTAAAATGGAAAAAGATCTCTATAAAGCAGCCCTGCCGTCTACAGGTGTGGCTAGCCTACAGTGAAAAGGGTTGGGGACCCTTTGTCTCAAACCCAGCCAGGGAGAAGACATTGCTTCAAGTTCTTCCACCAACACAGGCATCCCAGCTGCCCATCCCGCCTTCGGTCTCTCACAATGACATACCATTTGTGCCCCTCAGCTGGCTGCATTTCTGCCTGATGTTGGCAAATCTCCAGCGAGTCCCCCATGGGTTAGGCATTAGTATTCTGCTTGCTTGTGGTAGGCTCTGTCTATGTCAACCTTTATCACGTCCTCCTGTTCTCTTCCCTCCCCAAACCATGCACTATTGTCACTCAATGTACAACCAGAGAACCCAGCAGGACAACCCTGCAATCTGTTGGGAGGCTGTGAGTCCAGGGTACCACTTAAAAGGATGTGGAGTCAGACAAAACAAGTTCAAATGCAGACTGTCTCTTATTAGCAGAGTGACCTTGGTGTGATGGCTGTGTTCTCTGATTTCATTCCTTTCTCGGTGATAAAGAAAGCAAAGATGCTACACTTATGGGAACATTGTGGAGACTCTCAAGTGTGAGGCAGTGAACGCATGAACTCTCAGTACGGTGTCTGGTGCACAGTGAACACCCTGTAACTGGAAGCTTTCTCTAACTTCACACTGACATGTTCAGGGCAAGTGCTATCAGATACTGGCTTACCTGATAGAATTTGCTGTCACCATGGCACTGATATCAGAAGTTCTCTCATCTGTCTTAGGACCTTAGACACACACACACACACACACACACACACACACACACACACACACACAGTACTTTAGTTGCCTAAGAATTTCTTTACAGGAGACTCCTGAATAATTACAAATATATTAACTAGGAAGACTAGCACATTAATCCATTTTCACTCATTAACAGCCATTAGTTTATCAAATTAGCTATCCCAGCCTACAGTCAGATTCCTGATGCAATCCAACAAATCCATGGAGAACCCTTCAGTTTAAGGGACTGTAATTAAACACTGGAAAGATAAAAGACCTGAGTGAGTTGACCCCAGTTTACAAGAGTGGAAAATGGACACAGTGACAGATGGACATAGAAGCTTGCAGATAGATGGCATAGACAGATGTGCACACATGCACACACACACACACACACACACACACACACACACACAAACACTGTACAATACAACACTGTCCATACATGCTTTCATGATACAAAATTCTTTTAACATATCATCTCAGTGTTCTTAGGTAAGTCTGAGTCCCAATTCCCTCACTGTAAAAAACCATGTGTCAGTAAGACAGGTCATAAACTGGAGAGAATATATTTCACTAATTCTAAAATGCATCTTTAGAATAGGCGAGATGACGCAGTGGGTGAAGATGCTTATTGTCAAGTCCAAAGACCTAAGTTCACACCTTAGCACCCACATAGTAGGAGAGAACTAACTCCTGCAGGTTGTCCTATAGCCTGTTTGCAAACAGACAGACAGATAGATGTACACACACTTTTTCTGAAACAGGCATATGTCATACAATTCATATTCCTAAGCTCATTTGGTCATGTGCATTATTTGGCACCCATGCTCGCAGAATTGCTTCTTTGGTGACTGTGAGAGGCAGCATCCTAAAAGTGACTTCCCGGGGACACTCTTTCTTGTATAGTCCATTTCTCTGGAGTAGCCAGAAGAGCTACTCCTGTGAAAATGGATCTGTCACATAGTGCAAAGAAAGGAAGAAGACCTTTGGGACTGAACTGAACCTGGGACATTAAAAAAGCATGCTGTTTTCTCTAGATGTGGAGCAGGAGGCAGGAGGATTCAAAGCAGATCACAGGCTCTCAAGGAGCCCAGGCCCTGACAAAAGTATCCTGAAGAAACAGGGATTTGATGTTTTAGATCACATGCTGGGAACTGATTCTGTCTGAACTGAAATCTTGGAACTGAAGCATGCCACCCTCACTCTTAGATTTTCTTACTCTGCTATCTCTGACAAAGGGCAAGGGCAAAGGAAGTGACCTTTCCTATTGAGTTGACCTTTTCTTTCAAGGGAAGACCCCAGTCTTCTCACACACATGCTCACCTCAGACCAAGAGAATCAGAAGGTTTGCACTTGGAGAGTGATGGTGTTGAATAGACAATGGTGGCTTCTGTCTCATGGACAGAAGGAGGGCAGTGATCAGACCACTTCATCTCATTCTTTTTGGTTTTTTGTTTGTTTTTGTCTTTTGAGACCAGATTTTACTATGTAGTCTAACTACACTTGGATTCATAATCCTCCTGACTCAGCATCCTACAGGGACACACTATCATACCCAGCTTCAACCTTCAGTCTTGTCTCTCAGCACACTTGATGTCTATCTTTGAAATAGCCATCCTTCATGTTTGCTTTAGAGTCAAGCATTTCCGTGGGGACACTCCTGGAGTCCTTGGAACTTTTAAGCTCTATTTGTTCACTGGGGGACTTGTGACTTTCTTCCCTTATTTTTAATGACACACAAAAAAAATAATGATTTATACCTCTTTGGCTGTTTTCTTTCTATTGGTACCCAAAGTTCTCAGAAATAATCAAGTACAAACAGCTCTTGAAATTCTCTAGTGCCTCCCCTTGAAGGTCCTCAGGCAGCTCTTCTAAGAAATACTGAGAAATAAAGAGATGCCAGTTGTGTCCCCTGGGTCGCAAAGCCACCCAGTCCCTGCAGAAGCCTTTGGAATTTCTGTCAGCTTCTGCAAGTTATTCAAATGACTCTAATGAATATCCGAAGAAGGGAAAGTTTTAGAGAATTATTTTCTTGTCCTTTTCAGTAAACAAAGAGAGTACTCCTTCTGCCTGGAAGTAAGAATATTCTGTTACATTCTTTGCTCCTGTTACACAGGAAGGATATACTCCCCACCTAAACATCAGCAGGAAACTTTCAAAGAACACGGATTTCATTTAATTTTGTAAATCAAGAAAAATCACTAAGCATTTCCAAGTTGAGGTGGGATGCCTGCTACGCTCCTTTGTTCTTTGCACCTGCTGGAATATTGCTTTAAAGAACATGACTGGGGTTTGACTTGTTTCTGTGTTTAGTTCAAGGGAATGAAGGAGAGATCAGGTGGATGGATGAGAAAGGATTTGCAGAAAGATGCGCTGCATGGAGCATCATAACAAGGACTGGAAGAGACAAAGCAGACACCGGCTCACAATTGCAGATTGTGTGTGTGTGTGTGTGTGTGTGTGTGTGTGTGTGTGTGTGTGTGTGTGTGTGTGTAAAATGTATACCATGCAATAGGCAAGGATGGAACACTCACAAGCACAAACCTACAGTCTCCTCACATTGCTATGGAAAGGAGTAGCAGAATAAAAATTTCAACAACAAAAATAGTTTAGACCTGCCCTAGGAAAGTTAGAGAGGATATGGGGCTGGCAAGAAGGCTTGCTGTGTGAAAGCATGTGGACTGAATTTGATCCTTGACACCCACATAGTAGAAGATAACAGACTCTTGAGCTCTGTCCTCAGAATACAATATGTGTGCAATGGCACATTCACTTGCAAGCACATACCTGCATACATGCATATGCTCACATGTGCATGTACACACACACACACAAATAATAATAATAATAATAATAATAATAATAATAATAATAATAATAATAACTGTTGAAGAAAAAACAGAAAAAGGAAAACATATCTATTCACATTTATCCATTTACCAGAGACATCAAAGAATTTCTAGCTAAGGTCGATTCCACAAATGGCATCTGCTGATTTAACCCTGTGTTTAGGGCACTATCATAGCAACCATTCATCTACACATCCTCACAGCCCAGGATCCCCCAGGGAGGGGCAGCAGAGTTAAGAGCCTGGTGGTCACAGGAATGTCATATAAAAGTGCATATGTGTATCCCAGACAGTATTCAGTGCCTATTCACTCTAAAAATGTATGATTCATTTTTTATCTGACATTAAGGTTTATCTAGGTATTCTGTATTCTGATTGGTTCATCCTTCTAACCCCAAGTCAGAATAATGCAGAAGTGGAAGTGGAAGGTCTCAAGTCATAGCCAGCTACACGCCAGGCTCCAACAGGAGAAGAACAGTTCACCCTCTGAAAAGAAACTTCACCTCCGTTGAGATGACCCTCTGATTCCATGGACGGTGGGGAGGGTTTTAAAGAATGTTTTGTTCTGGCTGGAGAGAGAGCTCAGTTAGCAAGTGCCCCCTACACAAGCATGAGGACCTGAGTTCAGATCCCCGGCACTCGTGAATGCTGCGTAAGTGACATAAATGACGTGCTTCTGAAACTCCAGCTCAGGGGAGGTGGAGGTGGGTTGATTGCTGGAGCTCAGTGGCAGCTAGTCTAGCAGGGCTAGTCTCCAGTTTCATCAAGAGGCCTTGCCTCAAAAACTAAGGTAAAAAGTGGTTGGGGAGGACAGCCTCCACAGACAGGAGCATTCCTGTGCACACACAGTACACACGCCTGTGCATCTGCACCAGCACATATGTCCACATGGGTTTGTGTATGTATGCACAGAATGTCTAGTTCACAACTTCTAAAGATCTACACAGGACTCTCCATTGTACAAAACTAGAAGTAGCTGTTACAAAGTGTTCTCATCTAGTGTTCAGTTACCAAGTAGAAAAATCAAATGTGGAAAAATTCTGGCTTTGCCTTTTTGTAAATGTCAGATGTATGTTAATATAAGAAAGTAGACGTGTATCACCAGCAAGGTTCCATGTTAGCAAGCAACAAGCCATGACTAGCTAAGTTAGTAGAAGACGACTCTGTTAAAGGATCATGGGAAACTCAGTGAGCCCTCGAGATGGTTGCTGAAATCCAGAGTCAGTGACAGACAGAATCCCAGGGCTGAAACCATGTGTTACTCATTTTGATAGTGCCCTGACAAAATACCTGAGAGAAACAACTTGAGGGGGAAGGGTCATTTAGGTTCACATTTAGCGGGGATAGAGTTTCCCAGCACAGGGAAGGAGTAGTAATAGGAAGATGAGGCCTCTGGCCACATTGCGTCCTCAGTTAGAAAACAGAGAGACATGAGTTCAGGTGGTCAGCTCACTTCTCCCTTTTTTCTTTTTGATTCATTCTAGGACTCCTACTGTAACATCAATTGCTAAACAGTCTTATTAATTAAAAAAAAATACCTGGAACCAGATATTGGGGTTAAAGCTGAAAGATCAGAGAGACAGAACAAGCCACAGCCAACCTCACCTCACCAACTCCTCAGCTGATCCTGTTTCCTCAGATTGAAAGCCTTTGAGTCCTCACCGGGAAGGGATCTCAGCTACACTGCTTAAAAGTCTCTAGTTCCTGCTCCTCATGCTTTATATACCTTTCTGCTTATTGCCATCACTTCCTGGGATTAAAGGTGTGTGTCCTTCCCAAGAAAAGACATGAGATCTCAAGTGCTGGGATTAAAGTTGTGTGCCACCATGCCTGGCTCTGTTCTCAATATGGCTTCGAATGCACAGAGATCCACACAGATCTCTGCTTCCCCAGTGATTAGGATTAAACCCGTGTGTCACCACTGTCTGGACTCTATGTCTAATCTAATAGCTGACTCTGTCCTCTGACTCCCAGATAAGTTTTATTTGTTAGAGCACAAATAAAATATCACCACATACTACTCCTAGGGACAGTACTGCCAACGTTCATGGCAGGTCTTCCCTCCTCAGATAAACCTCTCTAGAAACATCCTTAATGCCACAACTAGAAGTGTGTCTCCTGCATGATTCCAAACCCAGTCAGGTCAGTCATAAAGAGGAATCATCAGAAAAACCCCTCTTGTCTACCCCATACCCAAACCACAATCATGTGCCCATTCATATGTCTACCTACGAACAGTGAGGCCCAAGGAGACCTGTCCAACAAATGGCAACAAATGGCCGCCATGGGGCCACCCTCACTGAAAAACACCTCATGGTTCTAAAACAGCCACTTGCTCCAGGTCTGGTGACGTCAGCACTGTCGTCACACCCTTCACCAGGAAGCCTCTCAGAGGCTCTTCTCCATGTGCATCTCCGAGCACAAAGCACCAAGCTTCTGTCTGAATCAGTTGAGGGGGAGGGGGCCCCAGCTCTGCCATCCAGCATGAAATTGATGAGAGAGAAGCCAAATTTGGGCAATTAAAGGCTTCAAATGAGAGGGTTAAACATTATAATTGAACAAGAGAAAGTATTCTCCCATGAACCAAAACATATCTAAAGATTAGCAGTTTTCTCTCTGGTCAACTATTTGATGAAATATTTTCATCTTTACCCTTTTCTGCAATTTCTAAATTGTCTACAATGAATATTTATTATAATTAGATGGCTGGCTTTTTTTTTTTAAAAAAAAAGGTTATAAAAAAGACTTCAAATGTCTCTTACAAACCTAATGATAATTATTCCCACTCATTTGGTGTTTTATATCCTTTTGCTGGTAATGAAACATTGTTCATGGTTTTATTTTTCATCGGGATGCTGGAATATTTTTCCGGCTCATAAATTCATTCAAATGTGCCAATGCAAATTCCCCCAAGAAGAGGCTTGCAAAACAGAGCTCCACATATTAGAAAATATCACTCTTTTCCTTCAGACAAGTTCCCTAAGAGGAAATGACTGAAAGCACTTCCGTACAGTAACAGCACTTAGAGGCTAGCACACGTAGGTAGCCTCTATTACAGTCTCCCCAGCCCATGCACCTGAGAGGAAAGCCGTCAGCATAAGATGTGGCATGCGGTCCACGTAAATCAACTGAGCGAGTGTAGACCCGGGAGACTCTGTACTTATTCCGCTGTAGTGCACTCCACACCCCCACCCACACCTTGTTAGAGGTTTGTTTATACAGCCACAGGTATTTTATTCCTTGTGTGGGGCAATATCTTATCCTATCTTTAAGAAGACAGAGCATTATCTCAACCACAAAGGAGGCCTGTTTGCAGTTCATTATAAAAGACACTCCTCGGCAAGAAAAAGAAAAGCCAGGCCCTTTGGAACTCTGTCGCCCTTCAGTGACAGTGGACTGAGATTTCTGAGTGTGCAGAGAAGCTGCTCTGGGGCTGGGGCGGTGGGCTGTGAGGGTTGAGGGTGAAGCTAGGTCCATTTCTCTTGACTGCTCTCACAGCAGAACCTCACGGTATGCTCTGCCCCTGTCATGTCGGCTTTCATTCACAGATAGACACACAGAAGCAGCCCTAAGCTTAAATTAGTTATCAGCAACCAGCAGGGATAACTTCAGCTCACCTGCCTTTGCTTAGAAAGCCCTGCACCACAACCGTGTCCCTGACCAGTGGCTACTCTCCATGCTTGGCATCAGCAAGCAGCTCTGCAGGTAGGTCCCCCTGTCTGCTCTTCGCCCACTGGCTGCCACGCCCTGACAGACAGGGACCTGCTTAAAATACAAGATATTGGTGCAGACCCTAGAGCCAGAACACCTGGCCTAAGGTCTTGCGCACTTCATGACTCACCGTGGAATAGCCTGTGCTCCTCTGAGCCTCAGCTACACATTTACAAAATGGGAACAGAAAACAAACAAAAAACCTCATCTCAAATGACTGTCACTAGGAATTCATTTTTTAAGTGCATAGCGTGATTAACATATAAGCAATATGGACACAAACATATATGTCTATATCATATGGGTTTTTTTGTTTTTGTTTTTGTTTTGTTTTGTTTTTGAGACAGGGTTTCTCTGTGTAAGTCTTAATTGTCCTGGAACTTGCTTTGTAGACCAGGCTGGCCTCGAACTCACAGAGATCTGCCTGCCTCTGCCTCCCAAGTGCTTGGATTAAAGGCATGCATCACCAACCGCCTGGCCATATTGTATGTTTTTAAAGATACATTTTCATGACATGAATTTTTATACTTTTCAAAAAACATTTCATCTAAGGACAGTAAACTTTCTTTTGTGAAATTCAGTTTCTAAAGTCTTGTCCAATTATATTAACTCTTGAGAAACCCTTTGGACACAAATTACAACATCCCTTCAGAAGACAGAACTAGTTGGTTCTTCTCCACAAGGAGCTGGGACCATTGTTCTCTTGTCCAAGCACAGAGGTGATGGTAGGCTCAAAGATGTTAGGAGAGCAGAGAAGTGAGTGCCTCAGACTCCATGAGGCATGGGCTATCCATGAAAAGATCCAGGGAAGATAGATTCTGGACTTCCATCTCTTCAGACAGCAAGTGTAGCCAGAAAGTACAGCTTTCTTGACGTCTCCTTGAGGTGTTAAGTTTTTATTGAATGGTGTAGTGGGAAGGTTTCTCTGGTCCTGTGCAGCTGCTTATAAAATAATCATTCAGAGGCTTTATTAATTACAAATTGTATGGCCTATGGCAGGCTTCTTGCTAGCTAGCTCTTATAACTTAACCCATTTCTATTAATCTATAAGTTGCCACGTGGCCGTGGCATTACTGGTCTGCTGGCATCTTGCTGATCTTTTGGTGGCAGCTGGCATCTCTCCCAACTCTGCCCTTCTCTATCTCTCTTGGATTTCCTACCTGGCTGTAATAAGCCAAAACAGCTTTATTCATTATCCAATGGGAGCCATACATATTTACAGCATACAGAAAGACATCCCACAGCAGAATGGACATAGGATTCTTGATATAAATTGTATTAGCAGAAAGATGAGAAGTATTCTGATATAGTGACCCTGGGATGCATGCTTACCATGCTTTGTCTTAAGAACCCTTTCGGGTCTGTCCCTTGTGCATGGGAAGCCCTGGGCTAGGGCCTGTCTGATAGGAGTGTGCACCCAGCTACTGGAAAGCCTACATAAACTGCAGATTCCTGGGCCTCGCTGCTGAGGATATGTTCAGGACACATTGGGTTGACCTCTGGGCATGATTCAAGTGACAGGTGACAAGCAGAAAGCATTGGTTTAGGGTCACTACAGTCCTGGAGTACACTCAGAGCATAATTCAGCCCAATCCATCTTACACATCTGACAAATCAAAGAGAATGAGCCCTTGCTGGACTCAGCAGCAACTGCCTTAAACCAGCCAGGCACCCACACAACCGCTGGAGACAGCAAACGTGGGTGGTTCAACAAAGCGCCAGTTAATACATTTGCTTGACCCATAATTGCCTTGTCCAATAAGAGCCCAGACACCAAATCTTTAATTGCTAACAGGAATGTTCTGATAGTTAACATATTAATACTTAGAAGTTGGAAAAATAGCAATGTCTCCAAATATTACAACTCCCTTTTTTCTTTCCAACTAGGAAAAGATCAAGAACAGAGACGACATTTATTAATATCAGACAAAGGGTCCAACATGAAATGAATTCTTAAAATGACATGAAAACTAAATATGCCGTGGTCTCTTGGATGAGGTCCGAGACTGGGGGAAAGATGACAGTGGAGAAGCTGGTGGGATCGAAGTGAGTAGGGAAGTTGAGTGAGCTGTGAAACACCCATGTCTACACCTTGTTTTCACCAAGAGAGCCATGGTGGCAGGCGATGGCATGGCGGAGACTAGGGGACAAGCACACAGGAATTTTCTATGTATTAACTTTGCAAATTTGCTATTCATCTAAAGCTAGCACAAAATCAAAATCCTTTTCCCAAAGCACAGCTGGCATTTGTGGCACAAAGGACCTGTCAAGTCAGCAAGAGTCAAATCAACTGCAGTTGGGCCTCCACACCTTGACTGCAGGCTGGCTCAGTGGCTGTGAGCTCTGTGGCTGGAGCAAGTTCCTCAGTTCCCTCACCTGCCCAGGAAGTAATAGTAGTAATTGCTTCATAAGATTGTGGTGAAAGAACAAAGCATATTAAGAGTTAAAATCTGTATGGTCTCTAGCCAAGACCCATGATGGCCAGCATGCCACCTCAGATGGTTCCTGGGCAAACTGGGAATGAGGGTGACATAAAGTCACAAATGGTGACTGTCTTAGTTATAGTTCTGTTGCTGTGATGTGACACCATGATCAAGGCAACTCTTAGGAAAGAAAGCATTTAATTGGGGTCTTGCACACAGTTTCAGAGGTTTAACCCATTACCATCATGGTAGCATACATGGTACTAGCACGGTAGCTCAGAGCAGCATCCTGACACATGGGCTGTGAGAGCAACACTTGGCCTGGTGTGGACTTTTAAAACCTCAAAGCCCACCCCAGTGACACATCTTCTTCAACAAGGCCACACCTCCAAATCCTTCTAATCCCTTCAAATAGTGCCACTCCTTGGTGATTACGCATTCAAATATATGGGCCTATCAGGGCCATTCTCATTCAAACCACCACAGTGATGAGGAAACAAGTCAGGGTAGCATTCTGCAGTCCCCGTCCATGGAGTACTGTAAGTGGAATATCGCATGGGCTCAGTGAGCACCGGGTATGCCTTCACTGTTACTGCCATCACCACTAGTAAAAGTGACGGCCACAAAGTTGCAAGGATTTCATGTTGACCGTCATCTGCTTCTCCAACAGTTTGATATGCATGTCTGACAATGAGATGAGAATGCAATGGGCCTTTATAATCTGGTTCTTCTTCTTCTCTTGGGAAGCTGAAGCCTCCCTGTTTCAAGGTTCTGGTTTTCACGACTAAAACGCAACAGACAGGATAAGAGTGGCCGTTGATTTATGAAGCATCCAGGCCTCCAGGACTCACACTCTCCATTCTCTGCCTATGTCCTTCTGTAAGCAGGCTTCACTCATTCTCTGTTTTTTCCTGGTGATGAAATAAACCTGCCAGGAACTCTAAGAGGTAGATTTCCAAAGAGCCGCATCCAGAAAGAAGGATAGTTTCCTCCCTGTGAAGTGAGAACTCAGATCCTGAACCTGTCTCAAAGCCCTAGCAAGGGTCATGGCTATCCCAGATCAACCTTAGTGGTCAGGGGAATAGGACTCATGACAGGCATGATTCAATCCACCTGCCCATGTCAGGTATCGGATGTGCCATTCGAATTAAATTCACTGAGAATAGAAAGTGTTTCTCCTTAAAAATATATGTGAATATGGCCTCCATGCAAAGGTAATGGACGCTATGAATCGAAACCAGCATATGTTCACTGTAATCATGTGGGTTTTTAAATTGATGATCACAGTTGGCTCAGCAGATGCAGAAGCTTCAGGAAGAGGGAATTCAAACATCCTGCTCACCTTCCTCTCCAACTTGGCTGCTGCATCCAGCTGTCTGGGGAGTCAGCCATGTCCATGGATGGACCTCCGGGCCCTCTGGTCAACACACAAGTTTGACTCCATCGACATGTAGTTTGTAAGTGCTGACTTTACACCAGGCATTGCACAAGGTTCCCTTACAAATTATTTTCACTTTATAAAAACAAGCAATGAAATCCACAGCGAATTCCAACAATTTCTTCCTTACTTGTCATGTGTGGGTGTGCAAGCACATACATTCCAAGTATACAACTAGTCAGAGGAAAACCTCCATGAATTGGTTCTCTCCTTCTTCTATGGGTTCCCAGCACTGGACATGGATCATCGTGCTTGGATGGAACACCTTTTTCTATCAGCTGAGCTATCTTGCCTGCCCCCATTCTGACATTAAGGAAAAAAAGAAGCTATATTGTCTTCACAAGGCACTGAAAATAAGTGACAGATGAGGACAAGCCCTAAACAAGATACTTACGAGATCTCCACTAAGGCTCAGGGAACATTATGGAAGAGGGGAAGGCCCAGAGATAGGAAGAAGGGCTGCAAAACACCATATTTTGGGCAAAGCACAGCGATTGGCATATGAACTCACAGCAGCCATGGCTATTTCCAGCGGGTTTGCACAAGAATGGGCCCTTGAACAATTAGGCATGGATGCATGTCAGGCCCAGGGGCCCCATCCTTCAGTGCTGAATTATTTTCTTGCAGACGGAATCAGGGAAAGGGGCAATCGTAGACTTTGGTTATGTACTCACTCCCCCAACACTCTCAAGGCTCCAATAGACAGTTTTAGTTCCACAGTGACACTGAGAGCCCTGGTTAAACTAGACGGGTAGAAAAACAAAGCCAAAGGCTGGACATCTGGGAAAGGGATGGGTAGGGAAGGTAGGACACTTGAGAGGGATGCAAGGGATATAAGAGAGACAGGAGGAAGAGTAATCAGAATGTGTCACTCATTACACTGAATAGGCCCTGAAATTATTCCAAGCCAGTTTTAGTAACAGATTACAAAGCCCTCAGCTTCAGTCTCTTTCATGGTGTTGGATCAGCCCAAGCAGGATAGCTTATGTTGTTGGAATAAACTGTTCCCACCTCTCCAAGGCTTATAAATGCCTCATGGATACTGTGGGCTGACACCTGCTCAGACTCATACAATGGGCATCTCCATACCTGCGGGACGGACAGCTCTAGAGGGCTTCTGCTTACTAATTCAGTCCTTACTCGAGAAGGGATAGCCATCACTTCGTCAACAGCCTGGCAGGAAGAATAAAGCCATGTACTCTCAAGATGGATCAGTAGGATGGACTTGACACATGAGACTAAGAACAGTGATTATCATGCTAGTCGGTTTCCAAGTAACATTCAACATTTGATACATTGTGTGTCTTTACAAGTGGGACATTCATTGGAAGAGAATAGATTGATCTCATATCAGCCCATAGGCAGGATCTAGAATAAAATATATTTATTCTTATATCATATTTAAGTTTAAAATATCTTGGGGGAGTGCCTCATTTAAACAATATTAATGAACCTTTCCCCCCTCTTTTTCTGATAACAACTATGCCCTAATATAAATTCTCAGATTATCAGTCTCACTAACAAAGGACATATTCAATTATTAACCAAACTGATCAATCACAACTGTGAGAGAACCACACTCTGGGCTGTTCCTCTGAATCCCTTATTTTAAATTGTGGTCCTGCAGATTGAACCCGGGACCAGGCAAGCACTCTGTGACGGAGCCACACCTCAGCCAACCAAGGAGTACTTCTGTTGTTTCAGAAACTGAGGGATTTCCTTGGCCCTTTAATTGGAGGCCTGCTTCTTGACAGCCTTCTTTTGTACTTTCTTTGCTAGACTTCTGGTCCTTTTGAGGCTGGCTTGGCACCTGCTCACTCACACGAGCTGGACACACAATGGTAGTCCCGTCAGCCTCCTGAAAGGCCCCTTTCCCATCGCTCCAAGGAGTCGTCTCCTCCCAACACTTCCATCTGAATTATGACAAATTCCCGCCCGAGACCATCTCTGAAACTGCAGCCATACACTCTCAACCCGCAGGTCCTGAGTCAGGTCACTCTCCCAGAAGAAGGGAGAAGGAATTGATTCCGAGAGAAATTACAGGGTGGGGGTATTAAGGACTGGTTTCTGTCAAGGCAATCAATGTGTGTCCATACCTTCACTGATTGAGGATCCTGACTCTCTGTCACAATATTAAACCATTATAACATCATTCTAGAAACATTTATCTTTATGGTCCAAAACTCTGCCACATGTCAAAGAAGCCAATATCTCCTCAGAATGAAAATATAAAAGATGATTATGGTAGCTTGTTGTTTTTAAACATCAGGGGTGTAGAACTTCATCAAGATTATAACTATGCTGTGAATTTTTAATCAACTCCCTTTAAATCCTGTCAAAGCCAATGTGAGATTCCCAAACCGAGAAATTATTTAATCAGATAATTGTTTAGCTAAAACACCAGCACTTGACACAGTCATCCGTAACGACTCAGACTCTTTGCCTTCAAAGAGCATTCAGGGATCAGAGTCCAGCCCTTTCTGACACAGAAAACATGTATCTGAATGTTCTTTGGAGCCCTGAACATGAAGTTACTCAAAGCAAGGTCATTAGGCTCCAATTTATATTTTTGTTTTTACGTTCTTGCCTGTGAAACTAATTCTACCTAATCCATCTCCTGTTCAAAAGATAAATACTTCATGGTTTTCGATGTAGCCAGAAGAGAAGGCGATTTCAATTAATCTCACTAAATATCACCGTGAGTGTGCAATGATTTATTTCTCTCATTCCAAAGGGAGGATTTTTTTACACAGCCTCTATAAGCTGCTATTTGATATTGTGGCTAGGCCCCATTGACAAGTAATGTTTATAAGAAATGAAAACAACAACCACCAGAGCTGATGGCTATTCTCAGTGCAATCTCGGGTTTGCCCAGCCTGCTTGGAAACCAGGTTTTCTCTGAATCACACTTGAAAAGATGGCATTTAGAGATCTTAAATTAGTGTCTGTTGTCAGTTTGATGCCCAGGGCTGGACAAACATAAGCACCCTTGATTTGTACATGTATTTTAGGTGAGTGGAGGGCAAAGCACGAATCATAGTAAGCCTGAATGCCCAAAATGTGTTTGAACTCAACCATTCACACATTCAAGGATATTGGTAAAGTAAATAGCATCAATTTCCTCCTATTTAAAACATGCCTAGACATCAACCCTCATAACATCCAACTTGTGCAACAGGGAAAATAAACGGCACACTATTGAAGAAGATCGTGTCTCCTCTCTGCCGAGACAAGGAACAAATTGAACAGAGTCCAGAGGTCAGAGAGCTTTTCCGAGTTTTTAAATTTCCCCCAAGCACCGTGCAGATGGTGAGCCCTGGCTAATTACTATCTGTCTCCAACACCCCAGCCCTTGTCACTGCTGTGACTCCACACCAGGGGTTCCGATTCCAAGCTCATCAGCCAGGGCAGACATAGGGACCTGCGCATAAGTAATTCGCGCCACTGAGTCGTGCGGGTGAATTCATGAAATGAATTTGTGTGAGCATCAGGAGGAAATATGAGCACACAGATGGATAATTTATGAGTGGGAGTTGAGCATCTGTTTGCAGAGCCCTCTGAGGCAGATGCCCATCGGGGTAAAGTCCACTGACTGAGTTCTTATACTATGCTGATCTCTCATTTGAAGGGCTGAGTCATTCTAGCCTTCGGAACCTTTGCCTCCTCTGTGGCCAAATTGAGGGATGATAATCTCCGATAATAATCTACAGAGAATTATCTGTGTTTCTCTAGTATACCCTCATTCTCAAGGAAAGAGTACCCACCTCCATTCCACTATCCCAGGGAAGCTATAGTTATCAAATGGACTGGCCACCCAACAATAACAAATAAAAATGAACCAAACAAACAAACAAACAAAAATCCATCTTATCTCTAGCTATAGAGGCATCATGTTCAAAGTGAGCCAAGGGGAACCTCCCTTGCATCCATGATATCTAACACATAAGGAAAGGGTGGGGGTCAGTTTAATGAGGATCATTTGGTTGGGGCCCATTCCTGATTCCCCTGAAAAACACAACAGCAAGAAACAATTGTCAGAAACCAATCTACCCTTTAGTAAGTAGAACAATTGCCAGGTCTGGTGTTGCATCATTGTAGTCCCAATTATTCAGCAGACTGAGGCAGGAGGATTGCACACTCAGGGATAGCCTGAGCTACAGAATGAATTCAGCCACAGAGTGGATTCAAAGCCAGCTTGTGCAACTGAGACTGTCTAAAAAAGCAGTTGAGTTGCATTGAGGATAAAGCTCCATGGCACAGAGTGTGCCTAACAGATGTGAGGCCCTAAATTTGAACTCTACTACTACCAAAAATATACATTTACTGACAGCGCAGGTAATAGACACAAGTTACGAAAGAAGATACAAAGCTAATTTTTTCTAGTACTAACTCTTAGGGATGTGTTTGTGGTGGATGAACACATAAAAATGTATTTGATAGTGAAAGTGCAAAATCCAATGTGAAGCTGCACAACTTCAGAATGATTGTTCCAGCTCTAGAAGGTCCTAGACTTTGGGTCTGGTTAATTTCAGCATGTGATTTTTTTTTTTATAATAAAGTTTACAAATGTTTTGAGAAAAGTTTATTTATCAAATTTTTGTTTCTTGGACACATTGGTGAGATTTAGGACAATTACACTGAGTGAGAAAAGCTTTACAGAACTTTCTAAGCCAATTTCCATCAGAAGCCCATGTACTCACGACCATTTGTCACCTTATCTCACAAGTTCACTGTCTTCCTGATCAGTGCCAATGCTCAGCTTCAGACTCCCAACTGGAATTCCCAATCCATCACCAAGAAATTCCCTTCCACCCTTCATCTGTTTCCCTTAAATGCTACCTTCTTCTGGCTCCAACTAAAACTCAAGGATGAATACAGCTGCCCCTGTAGAAGAAAGAGTGGAGATGGTCTGAGGCGCTCTTCCTCATGGTACCCTCAGACCATCTCCACTCTTTCTTCCTAAGGCTCAAGTCATTCAAGATGCTACTGAGTAGTTGTCCTTCTCGTCCCTTCAGGAAAGGCCATACCTTGTCATCCGTGAGGACTGTGGTCTCTAGCTTTCATCTTCACTCCTCTCATCAATGTCCGTGGTGACTTCAACAACCATGTGGGCAATCTGTCTTTTTCCCTTTCTGTTCCATGATCTGAATTTCCATATGCCATAGCACTTTCCTGGGGCCAGCCTCAGCCAGACACTCTTTGCAACATAAAATGAACAAGCACGTCACCCCCATCTTCTGACCACCACTGGAGGCTATTTCCTTGCTGATGTCTCTGGAGTCTCCGTGCAGCAGTTTACTGGGTCTACCCATCCATGCTGCTGCTGCCTGGCTGCCTGGCCCCTGTCCTCACACCCCTTCTTGTCTAGTTTGGCTTCATCACTTGCTCAACCCTTTAGTCACTCAATGGCTGCTCTCGGCTTCCTTTGTACCTTCCTAGCAAAGTCACACATACACACTGTGTCTGCAACATGTGGACCTGGTGGACTGAGCACAGTGTCCTAGAGTTCTCCTGCCCGTTTCATGTCCTTCTGAAAGAAACTTGTGTTTCCGCTGACTTACCCCACATCAGACTGTTTGATTTCCCCTTGCTGTATCTAAAGCAGTCCTCACTCACCTACTCTTCCTGCATTACCTGACCCAGCCATTCACCCTTCAGGTTTCTACTTTGACATCCCTCCCCACCTTTCCTTTCCTTTATTTTAAATTTTATTGAATTGAAATTCACAAAGAACAAGTCAATGGCACATGGTTCATTGAAGACATTGTACAACCCTGGCCACCATCATCCCAACTACAAGTGCCAGGCCCAATGGGCAGTCAAGCCTATGCTGGCTGTCACTCCTACACTGACACTCCTGTCCAAGATCAATCGACCAGAAACATCTGAGCACTGGTCTCTGAGAGCTTTGCTGCATTCCGCTGTCTATGTGTCTACCTTTATACTAGTAACAGAATGTTGTAAGTACTATGGTTTGGTAATACATTTGGAAGTCCAATGTAGTGACACATAGAGTGCTGCTTTGTTTGGCCTTAGCTTCCTGTGGTTCTGTGTGGATTGTAGGATTGACTCTGATGGAAACAACCCGAGTCTACAGCAGATCATCTAGGGTGGTCTGGACATTCTAACAATACCGATGCCTTCTACATGTCACACATATATACCAGCAGTATTTCTACTCATCTGTGTGTCTTTAATTTTATTTCTTGTGTTGTACAGTTTACAGCGTACAAGCCTTCATCTCCTCAGGGCCAGTACTATTAGCTGTTACTATTGCAAATGGGATTGTTTCCTTCCACCCGGTCTAGATTGTTCACAGTTAATACATAGAAATGTAACCAATTTTTTAGGTTGACTTTGTTTCCTGAAACTTTGCCAAATTAATTACTTTTGAAGCAATTGTGTGAAGTCTTCTTTTGTGGGGATTTTGTGGGGATTATGTCACTCATAGCCAGACTCGAGATTGCCTCTTCCATTATGATCTATAAGTCCTTTACTGTTTGTTCTCGCCTAATTTCTATAGCTAAGATTTCCACTAACATGTTGAATAGAAGAGTCAAGAGTGGACATCTTCACCTCCTTGTTGCTAGTACAGGATAGGTTTCAGTTTTTCAACAGAGTGTAGCATTTGTAGACTACATGTTTCTATGGTGTCTCATAACTGTAGCCTTACAACACAGGAGAGCAATGATGAGGGTTGGGGGTTGACGCTGAGTTCAAGCTGCTGCCATTCCAACATGACCTCCACCAAATAGCTCTATGTAGCTAGAGTTTTCTCTCCGGGTCCCGCCAAACCCCAGCAGTCTGACAGCCCACTTATAAAATAAACACACAGATGCTTATATTATTTAAACTGTTTGGCCTAATGGCTCAGGCTTCTTGTTAACTGTTTCTCTCTCTCTCTCTCTCTCTCTCTCTCTCTCTCTCTCTCTCTCTCTCTCTTTTTGGTTTTTTCGAGACAGGGTTTCTCTGTGTAGCTTTGCGCCTTTCCTGGAACTCACTTGGTAGCCCAGGCTGGCCTCAAACTCACAGAGATCCACCTGCCTCTGCCTCCCGAGTGCTGGGATTAAAGGCGTGTGCCACCACCACCCGGCCTGTTCTTATATCTTAAATTAACCCATTTCTATAAATCTATACATTGCCACATGGCTCGTGGCTTACCGGCATCTTCACATGCTGCTTGTCATGGCAGTGGCTGGCAGTGTCTCTCTGCCTCAGCCTTCCACTTCCCAGAATTCTCCTCTGTCTTTGTCCCACCTATACTTCCTGCCTGGCTACTGGCCAATAAGCATTTTATTTATACAGCTATGATTTTCTTTTCCAACAATGTTTCTCTGTCTGAAATGGGACAAGAGGAAGGGCAATGCCTAATTAAATTAGTCAGGAACAAAGTTAGAAAAATGGAAATGATAACAGATATTCCAATGACAAGGATTCATCATGGGGACTTTCTTGTAGGGAACAGACACCCAGAGTCTACAGGTTCTGTTGATATGAGAACCTGACATCTGAAAGTCTAAATTACAAGTACAAAGAGTTGACAATGTTGTTCCTTTAAATTGACAGGTTTTGTTACTTTTATAGGTGGATGTACAAAAGTGAATTCTTAGGAAAATAAGAAAAAGGAAACAAGATGAATTCAACAGAAAAAAAAAAACCAATGATGAAAAGAAAGAAGTTAAGGTAAAAGTAGAAAATGCTCGATCCACTCATCCATTTTCTGCTTCTAAAAGAACGCAGTGAGCCTTTCTGTTAAAAACTGAAGAAAAGGCACAGCCCACTTAGATCACAGCAACAGTCTCTCCGCCCCTGGCAAGCACGCAGTGTTTTCATTAGGGGAGTTCATCACTGGTGCTTACTCAATAATTAGATAATCCCTGTGGCCATCTATTATAATCATCCCTAAAGAAGATCCCTTATTGTGTCTCCACATATGTCAATAGCTTTCATAAACCATAAATCAGTACAATATTGCTTTCATCAGAGTTTTAAGCCATTAGTGTTAATCAATATGAAAACCAAAAGATTGATGTCCTTAGGTTTCTTCCTTCTCTGTGTACAATGAAGACATTGCAACTCTATTTCAACTGGATCATCATCTTGTGAGGTTTTTCATTAAGACAAATTGGCAGTTACTTATAGATCATGTTGTACCATCACCATCACCACCACCACTACTTACTGTTTCTACAAACCTAACTTTTCACAACACCATATGGGCCTTTGAGCATATATGATTTAAGGGTTGATGATTCTTAGAGAATTCCATGTTAAAAATGTCTCAAGAGTGATTGATTTGAATGGCTCCAAAAGACCCTCCAAGCTGTGGCTATATTTTGAGGCGCAGTATTTAACATTAATACTGTTAATATTACCATGATTCATGCTCTTTTGAGTCAGATATACACAAATGTATAGAGAAATGACCTAGGCAGCTACCCACACCCAGGGCTATGTCTAGGTCATGGTAGTAAGGAAGACAATATTATCTGCTACTTTCTGATACTAATGTCCACAAGATAACAATAACCCTTTACACCCTCCTGGGGTGAGCATAATGGGTTTCCCAAGCATCTTCCCATTCCTTCTCCCTTCCTGACTGGACTCTTCCCTGCTCCACCTGTGTCCTATGGAGGAAGATGATACACTCTTAGCTTTCACAATGGGTGTACTAGTTTAAAAGGGATTGTCTAAGGAGCTTCTGTGTGACTCATATCTTGCCAATAGTATATGAAATACTGAGCTAGAGAGATGATTCCGTGGTTAAGAGAAAGTACTGCTCTAGCAATGGATACAAGTTGGGTTCCTAGCTCACAACCTCCTGTAACTCAAGCTCCTGGGGATCTACCATCCTCTACTGGCCTCCATGAGTACTTGCTCTTATGTGCATTCCCACACATAGATTTCTTTCAGTGGACAGCAGGAAACTTTCCCCTTGACAATAGCATGGAAAGAAACCCAGAATGGAAGATGAATATGAAGCAAAAGTGAGACATGCCTAACCAGCCCTGTAAAGCAACTATGAACTGAGGGGACACAAGATAGGCCATGGGTGACTAATCTTCAGAAGCCACCAGGAGGAGGAGGGACATGAGAGACAAGTGTGATTCCCTGCGAAGCTACTCGGGGGGTCAGAAGAGAGGAGTCATGAGTGACTGAGCACCCGAAGCCACTGTGAGATGAGAGGCCATGTTTTTGAGGCAGGGTTTTTTAATCATTTCAGACAAAGTGACTTTAGTCATAATCTAAAGCCACACAATTGTCACTTTATTAAGGAACACATTGTCCCACTGAGTCTCTCGAATGCTCACTTCATTCTTCTTCTGAGAGCACAGACCTCATTTTGTCAACAGTGACTATTAAACTTGATTCAAACATCCTCTCCTCCTTGGGGCTTTCCTCAAGCCTTCAGAAATGTCTGGCTCCCTTTGTGAGTGTTTGCTCTTCTTATAGTACCTACATCAAGACAGAACACGGAACGGGGCTATATGCAATAGTCCACCACCTGCTGTCAGGATCACGTGACTTTGAATGGATTAACATCAAGTGTTGCCTCCCTTAAGTTTTTGAGATTTCCTCATGATATTCATTAATTTGGAGATTAACAATAATTCTTTATGGATGAACCAATGAATGAAGAAACACATAAGCAAACCAATGCTTGCAGATATCCACAGTCTACATTTTTTTTCACCTGAGCCTTCCTGCATTTATCCATCATAATATTCTGATAATGCCTCCCTTCTGTCATTTAAAGTACAGGGTCCAGGTTGGAGAGGTGGATCAGCAGTCCAGAAAGCCCTTTACTCTTGAAGAGGATTGGAGTTCAGTTTCCAGCATCCATATCAGGTGGCTCAGAACTGCCTACCTATAAAAAATATAATTTTCAAATGATTTAGGACTCTATTGGGCCTCTCTGGTCTTCCAAAGCAGCTAACGGAGTACTTTACTGAAACTTTCCCAGGCCACCACAGAAGATAGCTAGTTGACCTAGTCCTTAATGTCCCCATTAATCTCCCGACTGCGTCATACTATGGTTCTGTGACCACTGGTAAAATTTAGTTTAATATGTATTTTTAGCAAGAGATATAAATTAACATGATATAGATCTCCTAACATATGCAAATAAAGAAGGCTTTAGGAGCCTGACTTGGTCATAAATTCTCAAAGACAAATGACAAGTCTGATCACTCTTGTTGAAAAGAAATTCAAAGTAGAAAATCTTGCTAGTAATAACTATGAAAGTGTGTGTGTGTGTGTGTGTGTGTGTGTGTGTGTGTGTGTGTGTGTGTGTATAAAATTGGCATTTGAGGACATTAAATGCTTTGATGTTTATGAAATGTTGGAGCAGAGGACAATGCTCCTGAATGCTGATGACTGAAATTGCATGCATTTATCCAAAATTGAGATCATAAAATTAATTTATTAAGCAGAATATGGAATGGCAGTTTCCTATCATGAACTGATACTCTGATTTTGTTTTAAAAGTTCAGCTTGGGGAAAGTCTCATAAAAATGCAACATGCTTCAAACATAACAGAGTTCTGAGCTCACCTGGACTGTAGGAGTTCCCATCCAGTTCTTATAGTGTTTACTGATAATAAGTTATAATATTGTGACCTAACCACTGCATGTGCCATATTTCTATTTAATATTCATAGTACATAACAGAAGAGGGGGCCTGGGTTGGAGAAATAGTTCAGTAGATAAAGAGAGCTTGCTTTGCAAATATGAGAATCTGCTTGGTTTCTAGAACCCACATTCAAAACCTGGGGACCACGGTGTACACTTCCACTCCCAGCCCAGTGAGGCAAATGTGGGTTGAGTCCCTGGGTCCCACTGGCCAGTCAGCCTAGTCTACTCAGAGTTTCAGGGGAGTGAGAAACTCTATCTTAAAAATGAAGATGCATGTCACCTGAAAAGTGGCACCTCTTGTCATTCTCTGGTCTCCACACGGAACACATGTACATGTACACACATGAACATATGCACAAAGATGAAGGGACTTAGAAATATGAAAATCCAGATGGAGAAGAGTTCAAGACCTGGATCATTGACTGGTTGGATGGACTTAATTTTGCTTGTCTGTTTCAAGGTCCCAAGGCCCTAACCGTTACACATGTTGTCCTTGATAACCACTGGCAGTCTGTAACTCTTGTTGTTAAGGCCAGATACAAGCTTCTGATTCACATTTTATTTCCTTTACTTTTGTTACCATATTCAGATTTTCAGTGTAATACTCTCTTCAGTCACCAGCTATTACGGAATTGCTGTACTTCATGCAAACTCTTCACCTGATGTCTGTCACCCTGAATTTCTTCATTCACCCATTCCTCATCCCCATGAGTGCCTATATGACTATAGTGCAAAGTAAAGCAGATAAAGATTGCTGCAGACCTCTAGAGAGTCAGGATTCTCAAGAGAAATAATTGGTAAACTCATTAGCAAGGCCTTGACTAAAATGTCAGGACATGAACCACAGGATGGTGGAGGAGGCTTGCCCATATGGACCACTGGATGGTGGAAGGGGCTTACCCACAAAAATCACCGGATGGTGGAAGAGACTTAACCACATGGACCACTGGATGGTAGAAGGGGCTTATCCACATGGACCACTGGATGGTAGAAGGGGCTTATCCACATGGACCACTGGATGGTAGAAGGGGCTTATCCACATACAGATATACAGGATTAAATTCTGATAGGTGTGCCTCTGCCTAAGCTGACATTAGAAGAGCAATGAGAATTAGCTAGATAATGAGGTTTGGGAGTGCAGCTTACAGATGGAAGGAATAATGTGAGAAGTCTAAACTACTAGGATGACGTCTATCCATTATGTATAGTTAAGCATGAGATGCAAGCTATGGCCATGGAACCTGAGGATCTTGGAAGTGTTTGCTTCTATCCATAAAGAGCCATCAGCAAAACCATGGGATATGGCTGGGAAGGTCAACCTAACTTTCCTGGAAGTGCTCTCTCTCTCTCTCTCTCTCTCTCTCTCTCTCTCTCTCTCTCTCTCTCTCTCTCTCTCTCCCTCCCTCCCTCCCTCCCTCCCACCCTCCCTCCCTCCCTCTCTCTCTCTCTCTCTCTCTCTCTCTCACTGAATATATTATGAGTGTCAATGTGTGTCCTCATCACCTGCTGAAAATCTCTCCTGTCTTCCTTTTAGTGGACTGCACCATTAAACAACCTCTGACTTCTTTCCTTGTACTGGGAAGATCCTGGAAACCTCCCTCCACAGCCTCCTCAGCCTCCTCAGCCTCCACCAGTGCCGCTTCTCAGCCCCTTCTGAGAGAAGCAGACAGGGTGAACAGACCATGACCATGACAGAAGTAAAGTATGTGAGCAACCCCAGTTCTGGACAGCAGAGCTAGAAAAGACATCTCTGATGACCCCATTCAAAATCTCTCTGTCCAAAAAAATCATCTTTGACTTACTAATTTTAAATTCTGACCAAAGGTCAGAGATAAGCTGGCTCCTCGGTATTCTGAAAGGGGGAAGCAATTAGGGGCTGGATATCAGTACACAGCACAGAAGTAGCACTTACTGGTTGAGCCTTCCAGCCAGTCCAGATCTCTTGGCTCCAGCAGTCTTTGGGGGTCTCCAGGCACGTGTGTGTGCTCCACTATTCCTATAGAGAAGCCAGTATTCCCAGGTCTGTGAGAAATGCATAGGCCACTAAACAACTCACCCTCCACAGAGCTTTGCACCATCCCAACCTGTATGCATGTAGAACCATCTGTCTGGCATCTGAGTACTCTCTGTTTATCTGTGGTGCAGAATTCTCTCTGCACATCAGTCCACACATCACCTGATGCAAGGAGAAGGGGCAGAACCCAAGACACCTGATGTGGAGTCTGCTGCTCCTCTTACACACAACCTTACACTGATGTTTACTGTTGACAATGAGGATCTGGACTCAACTGGAGTCCAACTCCGGGCACACCTAAGATGGGTTAGCTAGCCTCTAGGCATGCCTGTGAGAGGTTATCTTGAGTAAGGTTAATTTAGGGGGGCATGGAAGACTCAAACTCCTAATGCAGGTGATGTCATTTCCTGGGTCAGGATCCCAGCCCGAATATAAGGAGAAAGCTGGCTGACTGAGTACCAACATTTATCCCTCTCAGCTTGTGACTGAGGAGGGAGGCAGTGTGACCAGCTCCATTGAGCTCCTGACTTCCGCACTGTGGTGGCTGTACCCTGAGTTGTGAGCCACAAGTTGCTTCTGTCAGGGTATCTTTTCACGGCATTGGGAAAAGTAGCTTTCGCTGATATAAAGCCTCTTATTCATAGAACAGGGAAGTACCAGATGCCAGTACCCCTGCCCGACAGTCAGACTATGTGGGATGGGAAGAGCAGAAGAAAGGCATCTGAAGCAGACTCAGCCACATGTGTGCATGGAGAATCTCCCGGGTGTGGGTCCTTATTTATGAGAGTTTCAGCAGGCTCAGTACCCTCCAAACGGTTAAGAAAAGCCCTGATTAAGATGTGTCTTCAGCAACGCGGGAAATCTGTTTCCGGGGAAGAAAGTGGATGTGCACATCTCCCTTCAGATGAGTTGGATGCTAATTGCTCATTCAGGTGTGGATCCCCTCCATCTGACACTGTGAGCGTTGCTTTCTGATGTACCTGCAACTTTTGTGATTTTACTACCCCTGCAAAGCAGTGCTTGCTGCCTCCAGCAAAAGACACGAGCTATTTATTGCCTGGCTGTACAGATGCTGCCAGAGGGAGCACAACTATCACAGGATTATCTTCGGGTGGCACAAGCTGCCAAGCACAGCTCCCAACCACGGTCTGAGAGAGCACTTTGCAAAACTGTAGTTAGTGATTTTGCGCACATTCCAGGCTTTAATGAGACTGGGCTGAAATAGACACTTTGCCGCACCCTTTTGTCAATATCTAAACGGGGATGTTTATTTCCCGGCTGGTGGCTTGTTTCACAGTAGATACAATCGCAGCGTTTTATTACCAGTAACAAACCTCAACATCTCCTCCCACAATGTGCAAAAAATGCAATCAGCAATTCTTCTCTGGATGGAGATGTGTCCCAAAGAAAATAGCACCTAGTTTGTCCTCAATGTTCATCTCCCATTCCTTGGGGACACAAACAGATGCACACATGCAGTAACTACTTCTAGTCTTTGATTTGTGCCAAGTTGATTCTAGAAATATCTAAAACTTTACATGTTCACTAGGAGCTGTCTGTCACATGTTCCAGGGGTAGAGGAGTAAAGATCAATCTGGGGTCTGTTTGCATGAGAAACTCTTAACAAGCCTCTTAATCTTTCGACACGGCATTTTTTATCTTTAAAATTGAGTAACTCTAAACTGGATGTGGTGGCTCACACCTGTTGTGGTGTGAGCACTTAGAAGGAAAGAGCAAGCAGATTGCCCTGTGTGGGAACTGCAAGTTCCAACCACACTAGCAGCTTCCAGGCTAGTGAAGCCTCAGAGTGAGATTCTGTCTCATTGGGAAGTTGGGTACCAGACCTTGCATCACTGGGTGTTCTGTGTGGACACAAGCATGGTCTAGAGGAGCAGTGGTGTTTGTTCTGAGTGAGTGAGTTTATTAGGTAAACAGCAAGCAACAAGTAAAGGAATAAATAGCAAGTAGCAGATAGAAACAGCAGCCGAATAACCCAGTCAAGTCAGGGATGTGCAGCACCGGACTGACCGGCTTGGGAGAGCAGATGACAGTAATATCACCATGTCAGGGTCACAGCATTCAGCAGAAATTGACAAAGTTGGGACAGCAGCTGGGGTCCAGGCCAGGAGCTCATGCTCTGTGGCTGAGCTCCCTACAGTTTTCTATTACCACTCTGGGCATTTTAATGGCATGGGATAAATAATAACATCTGTTGGGAACGACTCACCTTCCTCTTCAAGGACATGAAGTTTTTCCCCTTGGGCTGTGTTGCTCTTCTCCTTCCCTCTTGCTACGGAGTTAGGGGTCCAGCTGAGCCACACACAGGGGCCTTTGGGGTATTTATGAACAAACATTCTTGGAGCTGAAGTCAAGGGTCAAGTCTGTTTCTAGATCCAGCCTCTCAGAAGAGCTCAACTATCAAATGACAATCCATCAATATATCCAAGGGAAATGGACTTGGACCTCAGGCCTGTGTGCACCACAGCAGCACCCACAATAGCTAAGATGTGGGATCAACCAAGCAATCTATTGACAGACAGATAAAGAGAATGTGGTACATATGCACCATGGAATACTGTTCAGCCAGAAAAGTATTGACGTTCTGTGATTATCGGCAATCCAGATGGGAGTGAGGACACAGTTTTTAGTGAAATAAGCTAGCCAGAGAAGAGAAAAATTGTATGTGCTTATTTAAGTTAAAAAAGTTGATGTCATAAGAGGCAAAATGGGGTTTACTAGAAGATGAGAAGGGTGGAGGGCAAAGGGAGACTGGCTAATGAGAACAGAAACAAGACAGGAGAGCTAAGCCCTGCTTTTGTGAAGCACAGTAGAATGAGCACAGTTCAGGAAACATCCACATTACACAACACCAGAGCAGAGAAGCTAAAACATTCTCCACACAAAGAAATGCTAAAGGCTTGAAGAGAAGAAAGTACCAACTGTCCTGTTTTGATCCTTACATACCTTTGCAGGCACTGAAAGTATCATACGGTACCCTGTCCATAATACAGCCATTGTCGATAGAAATACATGCTCTGGGGCTGGGGAGCTGGCTCTGTGGGTGACATTCCTGCCACATAGGCAAGAGGACCTGAGTTTGCATGCCCAGAACAAACATAAGGCTGGGCATGGTGTCATGCATGCATAATCCCTATGCTCCTACTGAGAGATGGGAGAACCTCCAGAAGCTTGCAAGTGAGCTAGCACGCTGCATACAGTAGGCAACCAATGAAGAGACCCTGCCTCAAACAAGGTGGAAGGCAGGGACCAGGGAGTTCTGGTTGTCCTCAGAACTCCACTGTTGTGGAGCAGTGCCTTAAACTGTGTGAAGATATGTCACTACGATTGGTTTAACAAAAAGCTAAATGGCCAACAAGCTAGGCAGGCGGTTTAGGCAGCTCTCTCTGGACAGAGAGAGCTCTGGGAAGAAAGGCAGATTCGCCAGACAGACACAGAATAACTAGGATGGGCATAATGGAAATGAGGTAATGAGCGTGTGGAGGAATGTAGATTAAAAATAGGGGTTAAATTAAGTTAGAAGAGCTAGTTAGGAACAAGCCTAAGCTAAGGCCAAGCTTTCATAATTAATAAGTCTCTGTGTCATATTTTGTGAGCTGGCAGCCCAAAGAAAAGTCCATCTATACTTTATATATGCACTGTGGTATGGTACACATATAGATACACTGTGGTATGGGGGGCATGCATGCACACGTGCGCACTTACACACACACACACACACACACACACACACACACACACACACACACACACACACACACACAAGAAAGCACCAGGCTTAATTACATACACTGTATCAACCCTCATTCTCACTTTTGTGGACGTGTGTTTTCTTTGAACCTTTATTTACAGGACAAAATGTTGTACTGGATGAAAAGAGAGAGGATGGGAATTAGCCAGAGTAAGGAGAAGGAAATGGGATCAATAGGAGAGGTGTTTTCTGACTGATTAGTAAGGAGCCTTTTCCTCCTTTGTGTTCTTCCTTCAGGGAACGCTCTGTCCCTGCAGGCTCAAATAAACTGTGTCCAATTGCTATAACGAAGCTTAATAAAGAGGTAGGAGAGACTCTTTTTATTATTTTTGGCCAGGGATCCTCCAGTTTAAACTAATTACCGGGAGGCCCAAGGTGCTCGTTCAGTCAGTTTTACACAGAACACAACACTTCTGCTTTCAATTGGGATGGAATTTAAAGTGTCTGGGTTTGAGGGAGAAGGGCTAGATACTCATTTTCACCTGACTTTATGCCAAAGACTAAGGATAACACTAATTGTGACAAGAGAGATGTTATCCAATGTTTCCTGGGACCCTGTCCCCTTGAGGTCTAGGTAGGGTTTCTCACAATCACAACTTCACATTCCAGTGAAGCCTGGGGGGAGCTCTGTTCCCCCAAACATGACCAGCACATGGGGTTCTACTCCCAAATACACACATGAAACGTTAGTGATACCAGGGTTCAGTGATGCCAATGGTGTCAACCACAGGTTCACCCTTCTTCTCCTCTCTCAGACACTCATTTTTTTTCATTCTGCTGTAAGTGATCCCCTTCTAGGGTGATTTTGTGGTCATCTTTCCATGTTCTGTGAATGGCTACAGCTGAGGATAGTGTCTTTGTGTCTCTCTAACCATCTTATTTAAATGACGTCACGAACTAGGTATTATCATAATTATTTTCCCCATAGTTCCCTGAGAGTGATTTGCCCACACCAACTCTTGCAACTTTCTGCTCAAGGTCTTATTCTAGAAAGAGGGTTCTCCTGTTGTGTTTCCTAACCAGGAAAGATACGGGACTTGGCAGGACAATGTGCTCCTTAATAAAGTTACAATTGTGTGGTTTTAGATTATGACTAAAGTCACTTTGTCTGAAATTATTAAAAACCCTGCCTCAAAATAATGGGACAGAAAAGACATGGCCTCTCATCTCACAGTGGCTTCAGGTGCTCAGTCACTCATGACTCCTCTCTTCTGCCCCCCCTCCCCCAAGTAGCTTTGCAGGGATTCACACTTGTCTCTCATGTCCCTCCTCCTCCTGGTGGCTTCTGAAGGTTAGTCACCCATGGTCTGTCTTGTGTCCTCTGACTTTCATAGCGGCTTCACAGGGTTACTCATGCATGTCTCACTTTTCCTTCATATTCATCTTCCACTAAGACTCAAGAGGTCCTGCCCACAACAAGGAAAGATGGGTGACAGTGGCCACAGTGCTATGCAGTCCAACGCACTGTCCTTTGCCTTGTGAATTTATTCACTAGTACCTAGTCTGCACCTGAGACACTAATATACTGACAGTCACATAGAACAGATTCCTTCAAGTAGGAAAAAAGCTCAATCCTGGTGAGACCACAGGAGTTCTTCAGCAGACATTAGTCACTTCTGAATCACTGAGACCAAGGTCAACAAAACAACAGGAAGAAAATCTCCCTTGACTCTCAGTTTCAGAGAGATTTTAGTTCACCATGGCAGAAAAGGCACAGGAGTGTGAATGGGTAGTGGAGACTCCCTTACCTCACAGAAACTGGAAAACAGAGTTCTGGCCATGACCAAGAATCAAGCTATAACCTTCAAAAGCCCACCACCAGGGACCTGCTTAAACCAGGGAGGCCCCTACCTCCTAAAGGTCCCAAGCCACCCAAAGTACTACCAAGCAGGGAGCAAGCATTCAAAGTGTGAGCCTCTAGGAGACAATTCATTTTCAAACCACAACATACTCATGAGCATTTGCCTGAATTCATTACATGTGTGTCTGCAGAGACCAGGACACCCTGGAATTTCAGTTACAGATGGTTGTGAGCCACCACGTGGGTGCTGAGAACTGAACCCAAGTCCTCTGCAAAAGCAGTCAGTGCTCTTAACTGCTGAACTATCTCTCCAGCCCAGGTTCAAAGATTTAAAATGAACAAGGCACTGTTAGCCCAAGTAACAAGAGAAGAAAACAATTACAGTAAAATACCCAATGTTTACACCTCTAAACGATCCTCAGCTTGCATTTTTAGAAGCCTTAGTGAGTTATGAGTGGTGACATACAAAACCACTTGGTGTATATAATGTGCACACTCGGATGAGTTTGGATGTTTGCCAACATCTGTGAAGCCATTATCATCATCTGGTCAGTAGACACACCCAGCACCTCCCGATGGCTACTGGTGTCCTCTCGTTTCTGTTTTATGGGTAAGAGCTGTTGACATGGTATCCACCTTCTTGAATCCTGCCGTTCAGTGTGGTGGTGTCAGCTGTAAGCATCATTCTGTACAGTGCCCAGCCAGAACTTCTCAGCATGGCTTAATCTCCATCCATTGCAACCGCTCCTGTTCCACAGCCTTTGAAAGTGTGCTGCCCTCACCTGCTGTTGTCTTTTTAAATGGTTTCTGCCTTTTAAGCCACAGCTGTCCTGCAACTCAGCTACTACCAGCAGCGGTTAAGCTGCAAGGGCTGTAGCTGGAGGGAAATCTGTTCCCTCTGCTCCAACTCTCGAAAAGCTATGAAGGGATCTTAACTAAACCTCTTTCCCTCTAAAGAACTCAAGATTGAAAGGCTAAGGTGGAATTCTGCTCCTCAGAGAGGCTGAATAGCAAGTAGCTCATCTCCTCTCCTTGCTTGCATCCTGCATCCTCCAAAAAGCCCTCCTAAGTCTCCTCACCCCTCCTTATAAACTCTTTTTCACCTGGCTCCTCCCTGCCACTTCCTATCAGGTAGTTGCTGACTCAGCCTCCTGACTGCTGTTGAATTTTATTTAATCAAACACATCTTTGCAACATTAAATAAACGTTCCAGAGCATAAACAAAAGTAACATATCTTAAAATAATATTCTACAACAACCTGCAGTTTGACACTTTCTTGGGGTTGTCTATGAATTTCTACCTGGGATCCTCAAATAATTGGTGAATAATTCAGTAGGCACTGGGTTTCCCCATCTCTAACAAAGTGTGAGAACAGCCCATATGATCACAGGAGTGGTGAAAGAAAAAAATGAGTGTGTTACACTCTAGGTTTTGCAGATCTGGGCAATTTCTCTTGCGTTCCTCTTTTATGGGTTGTGGACATTTGACTCATGTACCCTTCTGGCTTATGGCTCTCATATACTCACATAGAAGCAAAAAACATCAAAGTGGCTTCAAGACCAAGGGAATGGCGAGCCTTGCAGACCATGTGCTCAGGGCAACCTTTCATCTGCTTTAACAATCTACTGTGTGTAGTGTATGTACGTGTGTGTGTGTGTGTGTGTGTGTGTGTGTGTGTGTGTATGTACGTGTGTGTGTGTGTGTGTGTGTGTGTGTGTGTGTGTACATAAGTATTCAGGTGCATATGTATGTATGTATGTATGTATGTATGTATGTATGTATATGGACATCAATATGGGTAACACTGGGTGTCTTCCTTGATCTCTATCTTTATTTTTTGAAACAGGATTTCACCTCAATGAACCTGAAGATTGTTGATTCATCTAGACTAGCTGGTCACTCAGGGATCTATCTGTTTCTACTGCCCTAGCATTGGCATTACAGGCAAATGTCATACCAAGTTTGTATGTGAGTGCTGGGGGTCAGAATTCAAGTCCCTGTGCTTTCACAGTAAGCATTTTTCTGACTGAAGCATCTTCCCAGCTCCTAATTTTCATTCTGTAACATGGTCTAACATTCTCATTAAAAAAAAAAATCATCTCAGATGGCTGTCGATCAATCTTGTAACACTTGTAGACTTGTAACAGGCCAGTAGGAGCTACATTCTTAAAGGGTGGAAACATCCCCAAACTGAAGGCACAGATTTCCTTCAAGACTAAGCAATGCATTGATGCCTGGACAAAGCATACAGCCTCAGAAAGCTTTCCTGAGGATGGGTGGGGATCTCAGACCATCCTGGGCTACTGAAAACATGTTGAATTAGCATCATGGGTGAAGCAAGCTTCCATCTCCTTCTGCTAAAGAGCTTTTAGGCAAGTTGGACTTTGTATTACATCATCTTGTTTCCAAGTACGTCTTACTTTTTATTAATGCCACTTGATCATGACCTATGGTAATTAACTTACCCTTTGGATCAGACTTAATTTTAATTAAACAGCCCTCTACCTCTCGCCAGGGTAAATGTTTGTTTCTTCTGCTATCCTTATCACAAGGCTATTCTGCAGCTCTTTATAGATTTTCTGAGAAATTGCTTTATCAATTTTTTCCCCCTGCAGCCATACACTGATTCTGACTTTTATCTCTAGCTGTTGCTTTAAATTAATTTTCTATTTTTTCCACTTCTTTCTGTTTGGCTAGTTAATCCAGACATTAAATGTCTTCACCTTCTGATTAACAATGAACCGCAGTTAAGGTTGGTTCCATGACTGTAAAATTGGCCTTGCTGGCTTTCAAATTTGTCTTACCTTAATGATCAAATATGTTTGGCATAGGACTTCTTCTTCTCTAAACACCAGCTCTCCATATTCAACCTGGGATCTAAAGCTCAAGCTGTGCTCCTTTTGTGTCCTACATCACCAGTAATAAAGATTTTACTGTCAGAATGTGGCTGACAAAGTTGCAGGCTCTTTATTACTGGCGATGATGGACTGTAAGATGCAGAAAAAACACAGCTCAGCTTTCATTCACAGCTTGAACTTGCAAAGTTGGCATTTAGAAAAACTATCTGGTGACTTCATAAACCAAGAAAATTTGTAGATGTAAGTCAGAGGACTCATACAAAACTTTTCTCTTTATCTCCTTCATAAACGACTTTGGTAACATTGCATGACATGAATTTAATAACATTTCCCCCAAGAGAATTAAAGACATGTATAGTGCTTGTGACTTTTGAGACCAATTACCTATATACTTCAAATTAGAGGAACTTGAAGGGTGGGTGGAGCTGCCCTCCTCGTTGTCAAGAACTTACACTGCTGTGTTCTAGGAGTGCACTTTAAGATTGTGTACTGGGCTCTAGGGAGAGGACCCAGTGATAAATGTGCTTACAACACAATTAAGAGGAAGAGAAGTTAGGACTCACACAGCCTATAAACCTGTCAGGTGGGTGTGGCAGCCCTCCCTCCGATTCCAAGGGTGGAAATGGGATCCCTAGAGCAAGCTGGCCAGTAAGGTTAGCCCTATTGATGAGTGCTGGGTTTGGTTGAGAGACTTTGCTTCAGTGAATAAGATGGAGAGCAATCTAGGAAGATTTCAGACACCAGCCTACGGTCTACCTATGTACATGCACACAAGTACTCATAGACCGGCACGTACACATGCACTTATACAGGTGAGCATGTGCATACATACAGATCATATATATACATACACAAACAAACAGAGAAGCAGGAAATGAAATAAAAATGTGTAATAAAGCACATGTGATATGAAAGTGGAAGATACTGACGTGGACTGGTTTAAACAGGGATAAAAGACAGGGTGGTGAGAAGAGGGACTAAGGGGGAATCAACCAAACCCAAGGATGAATGAAGACGCCACAAAGAAACCTGCTATTGTATAATTTACTTTTAAAAATGTGTTTAACTGTTCTCCAGTGCAAACCTGTATGTTTTTTAGGTGAGAAGGTTTTCTGTTCTGTGAAGCTGTGTTAGAATTCCAAAACAAAGCAGATAATGAACAGAATCACTCTTGCCCACAGACAAACTCTGTCCTTTTGAGAGTCCAACAGACTTCCTCCCACCACTGAGTCAGACTCTAGCTTTGCCGCCATTACACTTTTGTCTCAACATTCTTCCCTTGCACGCACATGCCTTTAAGACTTCATATGAGATCCACCTGGTTTTCTCATTGATTGAGCTACAATTTCCAACACATCTTCATTATACTGTCTGAGAATCACACTTTGGCTTCCTTTGAAAATTAACGTTTTGAAACTGAGGAACTGGGGAGATAGTTCCATGGTTAGGAGCACTTACTGCTCTGCCAGAGGATTGGGGTTTGAATCCCAGCATCCACATCTCACAATGCATGTAACTGTAGCCCCAAGGAATCCAGTGTTTACTTCCAACCTCTGTGGCTACCAATAAATACATATACAAATATGCACACACATAAAATAAGCTAAATCTTTAAAACAAAGAAAATATCACTGTAGATAAGTTCTCAAATGAAACAATAAAGGAGTACAGTAAAGCATGCTGGGAGGCCCAGGTCAGATCTGGGGTCACTAACACAAAGCTTCTAATTCCAATATGCTCCTTGCTACCTGGTAACTTTCCTGGGCAAATTACTTAAAAGTCCCAAGTCTCATCTCTTATCATGTAAAGATGAGACCTCCCATGTGGGCTTTGCTGTGAAAATTAAGTGAAACAATGCAAATTACTGCATATTTGGTTCATTGGGTTTAATGATTATGTTCATAATATTAATTATTCCTATATAAGATTTAAGCTATATTGATGGGTTATTTAGGTGTAATTAGGATGATCTTGTTACTTGTCTAGAAATTTCCAATTGGACATCCAGGCTTCACTAGAGTTCCTAATTCAGTGCTTCTGTCATATTAAAATATGTCTAGGCATGCTGTTCCTATGTCATGACCATGATACCAAGAGGAGATTTAACCTTCCGTGAAATGCTAGTGGTTTACTGACACAGAAGATATAAACACATAGGCACATGAGTGCGCACGCACGCACGCACGCACGCACGCACGCACGCACCCGCGCTCATGTGCGTCTGAAATTCTAGAGTCAGAGCAAGTTCTCTTTTTGTTCCTGAGAAATAAACAATTGCAAATGTGTTTTGTTAGCAAACTGGGATGGGTGGGACAGACACAGAGGATGCCTGCTGTGAGGACACTGAGTCAGTGCCTGGCTGGAGTCACACTTTCTCATGACACAATAAAACTCACACCAGAAGCGAAAAAGGAAGTTCCAGAGCCTGAGCTGTAGTGTGGATGTTGTGACCTTCTGATCCCAGGAATTGAAATCTTCAAGGTCACTTGTGCAACCTTTGTAGCTGGTGCCACAATTGTAGGAAGCCACACTGAAGAAAAAGAGGGCCAGAAGGTACCAAGGTGGTTACTGTCCCCTCACCCCCAGCCCCAGTTCCTGAGAGTGAAACATTAGGGACAATTTTATTATGACCCAAAACAAGCTCACAAAATATGCTACTCAGCTATCACAAAGCCAATTTGCAAGAATACGTCCCAGTTAGCTTCTCTGTTGCTGTGATAAAACACTAACCAAAAACCACTTGGGGAAGAAAGGGTTTATTTCCTCCTATGTTTCCAGGTCAAAGTCCATTATTGAAGGAAGCAGGTCAGGAACCCAAGGCAGAAACTGCAGCAGGGACCATGAGGAAACACTGCTTACTGGAAGGCTCCCATGGTTTGCTCATCTTCTTAAACAACCAAGGACCACTTGACCGGTGATGTCCCTACCCACAGCAAGCGGAGCCTTTCTACACTAATCACCAACCAAGAAAATGCCCCACAGACCAATTTGATGGAGGCAATTCCTCTTTTAAAGCTTCATCTTCCTTTGTGACTAGTTTGTATAAAGTTGACAAAAACTAACAGCACAGACTATAAATATAGAAAGTGTTCACATGTAGAAAAAGTGAAGAGAGAATGTGAAATCTTTCATGTTCTATACTACCACTTTTGGGGCATTTTTTGCAATGCCCCAGGCACCAGGAGTTAACACACAGGTACCAAAATGCATATAATGAAAGACAAAACAGTGACAATTATTAAACAACTCTAATTGGTGAATAATTAATTCTCTCCAAGTGATGAGAAACTGTGAATTATATTTTCATTTAGTTAGTATGAATTTCCTAAATTTTCTTTTTTTTTTTCTTTTTTTTTTTTTTGGTTTTTCGAGACAGGGTTTCTCTGTGTAGCTTTGCGCCTTTCCTGGAGCTCACTTGGTAGCCCAGGCTGGCCTCGAACTCACAGAGATCCGCCTGGCTCTGCCTCCCGAGTGCTGGGATTAAAGGCGTGCGCCACCACCGCCCGGCGAATTTCCTAAATTTTCAACAATGAGCCTGGCCCTATTCTGGCTTCTGTAGGCACCTGTGCACATGGAGTACATGTAAATCACACCAATACACACATACACATAAAATCAAAATTAAATAAGTAAATCTGTTGTTTTTTTTTAAAGCAAGGCAGAAGAAGGTGAAGCTGGAGCCAGTTATTAGAAATGAACCCTCATAAATGTGATCACCAGTAGCTGGGGGCTTCAGCCTGGAGATCAAGAAAGAGCCAGCGGTGACCAAAACCCCAGAGAAAGCCCAAATACGGCCTGTGTGTGAACCCTGCTGTCAAGGACAGTCCACCTTTTGACTTCCTTTGGCCAGGGCCCAATACCAGGCAGAGGATCAGAATTAGGTAAAAATGAGTTTTGACACACTGCTGTTTCGTTCACACGGTCAGCATTCTGGAACTTCCCAGAGACCTGATTATTTCTACCTCAAGGTGACTTTGAAGAGTCACCTCTCCTCAGAAAGAGGTACGATGGCCGGCAGATGCTGCTGGGTGACTTCATGTTTATAGCTGATATTTATTCCTGAGTTTTGACAACTCCAGCATTGACAGCCTTTAGATTCCTGTGTTTGTTTCCTCTGTCAGCCCATTACACTTACACCTTAAGAATGAATACAGCAAATTTGGCATTCCCTCTAAACTGCCTGTTTGCTAAAGTGAATAATTTGATGATTACGTGAGATAATTATTATTAAGAGGGTCATATTTTCTCTGTAGTAATACGAATCATTTGGAAGTGCAGAATTCCCAAGGCCTCTCACTGGTTCCAACAGAAACTGTTAGGAACTCAGAAACCAGAGAAACATGGCACTCACTCACAATAGAGGAATCTTTTTATCTAGCTTTTTACTGGGCAATGTACTAATACTTATGTGAATGAAGGCCCTTCTGGGTGATGACAGAAATGAGGAGTTTTTCCCCAGCCTTCAGATTCACGGTACCTTTCTCCCTCATCCCACCGAGAAGTCCATCCCATTGACACACCTCATTGAACCTGACATGTTATACAATGGACAAGATCATGTTGAATTCCACACCCATCCACCCCTGCCCCAAAAGCACACCTCCTGCTTACCAGTTACAATTTCCCCTTCTTGGAAACTCTACTTAGTGTTACAAAACACAACACAACACAACAAAACAAAACAAAACAAAACAAAACAAAACAAAACAAAACAAAACAAAACAAAACAAAACAAAACGAAAACGATCTGAAGGCAGATTGCAGACACCAGGCTTTTCCTTTGACCTTTATATCAAATGCAGAATTTCACAGCGTAGCATGCCTTCCAGCAAAAATCATCAGCTTAATAAAGAGAAAATTTTCTACAATAAATTCCTACTATTCACCAAGAAAGGTAAGCTTTACTGACTGCTCAAAAGTTCCCACCAAAGGGCTTAAATGCTGGTGTGAAATAAAAAAACCAAGCACCGTTAGACATAGGAACCACATTAGTGACCAGAGGGGGCCGCTGAGTGGAGCAAATGTAATGAGGGGAAGACTAACACACCAGGAAAGCAGAAACTGGAGAGGGGAAACGCATGACAGGAGTACAGAGAGGCAAGTCCAAGAAATGAAAAAGGAGAATAAAGAGACATGAGAAAAAGACATTCGCTTTGGGCTGGCTCTACCAGCAATCATTAAGTGCTGAGGCCTTCCCACTGAGGGGTGCATGGGATCAGCCTTGGGGGTGTGGCTGTGGCTACACTCTCCTCCCTGCTGGGTCTCTGTGTGAGCTGGTTACAACACAAACTAACCAGGCAGGTAGATGCTGAGCACGGGCTAAGCAAATTCAACCACATGGACAGCTCTTCATCTTTCTTTATTGGAGCTCGTGTAGCCCAGGCTAGCTTCAAACTTGCTAGGTAGCCAGAGCTGATCTTAAACTCCTAATCCTCATTCCTCCACCTCCCAAGTGTGGGGATTACAAGTGTGCCCTGCTGTGCCCATGCCTGTTTGTGAGGTACAGTGGGGGTGGAGAAGGGGGCAGGGCTTCCTGCATGCCAGGAAAGCTTTCCACCAACTGAACTCCATCTGCAGGCCCTCTTTTTTTTTTTTTTTCTATTATCAGGGGAAAACCCCAGTGAATCCATTAACAGAGGACAACTGTGTCTTCAGGACACACACACACACACCTGCTCACAGAGGAGCTTGTAACAATCAGGATAAGAATAGCCAACAGAAACACAATGGAACACCTCTTGCTCCCACACAACTGAATGCTCTGAGATCTCTGTTCCTCACCATGTGTGTTCTGTAGCCTGACAATCTTTTTTTTTTTTCTTAATTTTTGAACTAGCTATCCATGCATATATAAAATCAGGAAGATTCATAGGTTTTGTTTTTGTTTTTGTTTTCAATCAAGATTTCTGCATTCTTGAGACAACAGAAATTCTACTAGCTTCCTACAGACCAATTTTATGTGAGACCATTCTGGTATTTTCCACAGAGCTCCTCATTATCTCTCTGCCTTTGCATCCACGTAACTCACCACCGCTGGCGGTGCTCATCCTGCTAGTACTACAGCATTTGTGTTTGCTTCCTATTAACTGGTACAGCAATTCACATGAGCCCGGGAGCTCAGAACCACACCAGTTTACTATCTTAAGAGCCCAGTATGGTGGCACTGTAGTCAGCCTCCTGAATACAGAGATTACAGATTACAGTATGGAGCTATGGTGGATACAGGCCAACCAGGGCTACAGACTTGAGAGCCTGTTTCAAAAACCTTATACACATTACACACATTACACATACACCACAGAGAGAGAGAGAGAGAGAGAGAGAGAGAGAGAGAGAGAGAGAGAGAGAGAGAGAGAGAGAGAGAGAGAGATTGAATTTATGGCTCTGGAGGTCAGAAATGCAAATTGAGTCCAATGAGCTAAAATGAAGCTACTGGCTGGACTATGTGCTTCTTGGAAGCTGGGAGGGGAGAACATGTTTCCTTGCATTTTCCAGTTCATGGAGGCCATCTGCAGTTTGGGTTTGTGGTCTACTCCTCAATCTTAATTGTAATAATAGCAGGTATTCCAAATTTCTCTCTAATACCACTTCTTCTCTCTTACAAAGACTCATTAGTTTACAATGTAAACTATGTAAACTTTATGTGGAACCCACCTAGATAGTGGATAAGTCAGTTATCTATCTATCTATCTATCTATCTATCTATCTATCTATCTATCTATCTATCTGCCGAGTCTTCCCTCTTTGGAAAGCCCACAACATACCCAGAGATGTGTCTCCCAGGAAATTCTAAATCCAGTCAAGTCGACAATGGAAATTAACCACCACACATACAATCAACATCACGTCAGGACCCAGCAAGAACAGTGGGAGACAGGGCTTTACCGACCCCAAATGTGGCTCATTCCAACTTTGCAGGTCAATTCTCTCTTGAAGCATGTTGCAACAAAGATGTTACTTAAACCCTGAGGAGATGTTTGCAGACCCAGTTGTCTGAAGGACTCTCTAACCGACCCATGTCAAACATGGTGCTGGCAGGACTTACCCTCCCTGCTTCCCTCTCCTGCTAAACCATTCGATTCCCGCATTTAGACACTTCCATATTCCTAAAGCTAGCCACCAACGCCCATTCCCTTATCTGGCCAATTTCTTAAGCCAGAATCATTCCGTAGGATGATCACAAGGTTCAACTACCAAAATATCAAGGTTCAGCAAAGTTCTCATTTGGCTACCCTGACTAACATGTCCAATCAGAATTTCCCAAATTAGCCTGGCTCATCCTCACAGACCTCCCCTTCTTCCCTTTTAAAATCACTCCTGCAAAGCTGCTTGCACCTGTTTCTGCCTGGTTCAGATTCAGCCACCTTGTCTCCTTGCTGCTTAATAAAGGCTCTCTTAGTGTTGGGAACTGGTGTTTGGATATAGTCTGTACCTAATTTGGGGTCCAGAAGGGAGCTCCCCCACAGTGCGTGGGTCCCTTCACTGTTCACCTCTCAAAGGAACACGCATCTTTCTATCTCTACCTGTGTGGATAATTTACCTCTAGTTGGACAATGATGATGGCCTTGGCATTGTACAAAGTGTCACACACTTGCAATGCATGCGGTCTGCACAGCAGGGAGGGTACCTTACAGATGACACTCAGGCCCAGAGTCACCAAACATGGTGTCAGCGACAACCCTGGGCTTTGCCTTGACAAGTCAGCTCCTCTTATGCCACCAATATACAGTCCCATAACACTTCTGGTCAACTAACCCCATACTCTTCTCTGAAAATATCCAAAAGAAATTAAATAACATATCATAGTTCATATTTCTGTTGCCATGGTTAAATATTATAACCCAAAACTACTTAGGAAAGAACAGGGTTTATTTTACCTTATAAAGGTTGTAGCCCACCATTCAGGGAAATTGAGGCAGAAACCACAGAGGACCACACTTACTATGCTTTGGGCTGACAGTCAGCAACCTCTCTTACATAGCCCAGGCCCACCTGCCCAGAGATGGGCACCACCCACAGTGGGATGGGCCTTCCTACTTCAGTTACCAATCAGGCAAATACTCCACAGACATCCCCATGGGTCAATCTCATGGAGGCAATTCTTCAGTGAAGCATCCCTCTTCCCAGGTGTGTCAAGCTAACAACCAAGATTAGCCATCATAGAACTAGACTAGATTTTTTTTTTTTAAATTGTTCTCTCCAAAAATAAACAATGAGATACATTGTCTCTGGACTTCATTTTGAGTAAACTTGAAGGGCTGTGTTGGAGAATGCAAACAATGTAAGTACAGTGTGAGCCTTGGAGAAAATGGGAAAGGAATATATTTTGCTTAAGACAGGGCTTTCAATTCAAAGTTTTAAGGTTGTGAAGGAAAATGAATTAAGTACTTCAACGCCCTTGTTTATAGTGCTGGCCGGGGGGTAGAGAAGTGGCTCCTTGCTAGGCTTTTGACAGTCCATTCTTTGCATTTTCTTCGGTCACATGCTCTCTGTGACCTTGAGTTGGCGGCAGAGCCTCCTGTCTTTCTGTTTTTGGGTTATGCAGTTGTCAAACGGAAATTATTATTCCGGCCCCTGTTTTCCCTAGATGGGCAGAGAATATCTCAACAGTCCAAACCTTGATTTGAAAAATCATTGGGGCAATGATTCTCAAATGGCATCTTGTCTCTATCATAGCCGTCACTAATCAGACTCATCTCTGGTCACGTGCTGTGCACCTTCCTCCTAACTGAGTGTGGCTGTGACAAGTCTCTTCTTGTCCCCAGCGAGCCCGTTCCCCACATCCACTTGGCAATCTTTTAAAAATACTGTGCCTGGACTTTTCTAGTTAAAATATTCCAACAACTTTCCATCGCCAGCTGGACCTGAGCCAGAACACAATTCACATGTGGAGCTGTCACTTGCTACTCTCTTTGGCCACATCTCCCGCATGCTTTCTTCCTCCCGAAAGTGCAATATATTTTGGTTCTTAAGCACAAGACCCAGGAAGAATTCTAACACAGAAATCTTTGTCTTGGGCTTTCTACATTGACCTAATATTTAACTTTCTACCATACTCAGTAAAGAGACCCTTAATTAGACCCGTTTATCCAACCTCAAATCCTAAGCCATCAATCAATACATTTAAGTAAATGAAAGGATCTGAGCCTTGGCTTCAGACTCTTGAGAGAGATTGTTGGAAATAATCAGGGCAGAGCTTGCCTAGTGTTTTCTTTCTGTGTAATATCTTTTCTCTCTTTGGATCAGGACAATCCTAGGCTGATAAAATGAGTCTAGAAGTTTCCCCATCTTGGAATTTTAGGGAGATCTTATGAAAGCTTCGATGTCAACTGTTCTTTTAAAGGTAGACTTCAGCTCTGAAGCTGTGTGGGCATCTCTTTGTTGGAAGATTTTTGATTACTGATTCAGTATCCTTAATTTTTCATTTCTTCATGTCTAGTCGTGATAAGTTGTAGGTCTCCAGGAATTCATCCATTTATTCTAGGTCATCTGAATGGTTGAGATATAGTTGTTCATAGAAGTTCCTTATAGAACTTTAAAAATAGATTGATGGGCCAGCCAGGCAAAGCAGGAGACAAGGGGAAGTACAGTGGGTTTGTGTGCTATAGAGAGAAGCAGAACTGAAGATGTGGCATCCATGAGCAGCAGGCTGATATGAGCGGCCTAAACTGCCACCTGGGGACATGTGATGTCCGGACCTGTGCCGCTGCCAAGGACCAGTCTGGATCCATGACCCTACTGCAGCTGGGGTCTGTGTTCATGTCCGTGGCCCATATTACCACCGAAGGCCAAATGGATGTCCATGGTCTGGGCCCCCTACCTGAGGCCTTGTTGATATCTAGGGACCATGCTGCTGCTAGGGCCATACTAATATGAGTGGCCTGCACTGCCACCCGAGGCCACGGTGATGTCCAGGACCGAGCTGCAACTGGGGTCATGTCTGGGTCTGTGGCCCTATCACAGCTGGGGTTTGTGATAATGTCCATGGTCCATTTTACTACCAGGGCACATAGAGCTGGCCATGGTAGTCTGAGCACAAGAGAGCTGGTCCAGCCCCTCCTGGGAGAACTGGCTCCAGTATCCTGGGAGCAAGAGAGCTTTGAGCTGGCCCACCCCAGCATCTACCCCATCTACAACTTGCTTGTTTGGGAAGGGACTGGTCCTGCAGAACCATATCCACAGGATCTCCGTGACTTGGAGCAACAGCAGAATATCTGAGAGGAATTTCAGTGAGGGTCCAATATGAATGATATACCAGAGGCCAGAGGCTTTGAACCAGACCAACAACTCATTGCAATGAATACCTGCAAATAAAGCTGTGTGGACAAAAGGGTCAACCACATGACACACCGCAGCTCCCAATGCCACTAAGACAAATGAATATGTGATGGAGAGGTGGGAAAGACGGAGAAGTAAAGTGTTCTGTTGTTGTTGTTTTCTTTCTTCTTAAAATTATTTTTCTTCTTTCATTTTGGGGGCTAGAAGGATAGAAGACAGACATGGAAGGACTGGGAAATGAGTAGAATTGGGGTACACGATGTTTGAAATTCCCAAAGGATTAATAAAATCACATAAAAAACATTTATTTATTTATTTATTTTTATTATAGGCAAGAGGGGTCAGAGGACAACTTGCAGAGCTCAGTATTTTCCATCCGCCATGTAGGTTCTGAGGACCCAGCTCAGGCGAGCGCCTTTCCCAATGAGCCATCTCGCCAGCCATGCTTTTATTATATTTATTTCGGGGACTCGGTTCTAATGTCTTCTCGTTTCTGATTTTATTTTCTTGAGTCCACTCTTCTGTTCCATAGGTCCCAAAGTCAGAAAGAGAAGACAAGAGACTGGATTTTTTTCACCCTGGTTCTCCATCCCCCCATTTCGTGTTTTCCCACCCTGTTGCTTCTCTCCTGCTCACTTTGGGTTAGTTTCTTTTTTCCGTGAGGGAAACAGCTAACTTGTATCTTATCTGAGATCACCTTCCTTTTATTTTGAGGCTCTGTTCTTTTTTCCTTGAATTTTTTTAAATTTTTGTGCATGAATGTGCAGGAGCCAGGGTGTATGTATGTGCAGGTGTACAGGTGCCTGTGGAGGCCAGAAGCAGTCAGATTCCCTGGAAGCAGAGTTACAGGCAGCTGTGAACTGCAAAGGTACACGCTGGCAAGCCAACCCCAGGGCCTCTGCAAGAGCAGCAAGTGCTCTTAGCCATGGATCCATCTCCCTCGCTGACGTTTCGTCTAAATGTTTCACTTAATACCTTTTTCACTGGTCTTCTAGCGTGTCACATTTTCATTTTGGTATTGGTCAAAGTGTTTAATGAATTCTCTCAATTTCTTCATCAGCACTCAAGCTCACAGTTCAAGACTGTGCCGGCCCTGTTGTGAGCTCCTGGTTTTACTCAGTTGTTGGAAGAAAACATACGTGGTCTGATTTCTGTTTCCTTCCACTTGGTATTTGCATCCTAGCCTCCCAGCAGTGCTTGATAAACAGCCATCAAATAAAACAAAAAAATCAAAACACGAGATCAAAGCACAAAAGTCTGTTGCAAAACTACACATTAAAGACAGATAATGGAATATGAAACTAAAGAGGGAAATCACATTTGCAACATTCCTAAAAAAAATACAATGCTTAGAAATGAACTTGAACCAAAGAGGTAAAACACCATTCACTAAAAACTAGACAGAGATTCGAAAGGGATTAAAGAAGACACAATGACAGGAGAAGTATTCCGTTTTCATGAACTTACCACCCTAAAAATGCCCAGAGAATGTTTTACAGGCTCAATATGGTGACTGCCAAAGTCCTGGTATCATTTTTGTAGAAATAGAAAAATACATAAAATTGCTATAAAATAACCAAAGGCCTAGAAACATATGTACTGATTTTATAATATGTTAGGAACTGAACTACAGTAACCAAACAATGTGGGGTGTGTGTGTGTGTGTGTGTGTGTGTGTGTCTGTGTCTGTGTGTGTGTGTGCGTGCACAGCGTGTGCACATGCATGCATGCACACATACACATAGGGGTCTATACCTATAATTCTAACACTAGGGAGGATCATGTGTTCATGGCCAGCTGTGGGTATATAGATCTTATCTTAAAAAACAAAAATTCCTACTTATGTAGATAATAGAACAAAGACAGATCTTATAAATTAAGTGCCTCACATATATGTATCCATCAGATCTTCAACCATGTGTCAAGAAAACACAACGAGGCACAGAAAGGCCCTGAGTTCTTCAGCAATTTTTTGAAGAATATTGTTATCAAAAATACTGGAGAGCCGTAGGCCAAAGGGTGAGATCACATCTTTGTCTTATGACACACAGAAGAATCAGTTCAAATGGTATTCTTTACAAACTTGTAGAAACAGATGCTATATGTCAGAGGCCAGAGATGAGGAGGAGAGACATAGAGCTACTGCTCAAGAACATGAAAGTATGGTTACACAAAAGGCATAGTTCTGTACAGCTCCGTGCCTGTAGTTAGCAGTACCATACTGTGCACATAAATTTTGGTTCCAGTGCAAATCTTCTCCAAAATACCCTTCCCACAGTTGTAAGTTCATTCACTCACCCATTCATTAATCCATCCACCTAGTGAACAGGTCTTTCCCAATGTCTGTTCTCCAGATATTGATCTATATTTCCAGGTGAATCTCTCATGAATTGAAAGCTGGAAATGACCAATCTAGCTGTAAGAATGGATCCAAGAAGACACAGAACATGGGCTGCCCTGCGGAGACGTCATCAGGCTGAGTTACTTCATAAGATCACCTGTCAGCAAACTTGAACTATATATTTCAGCTCTACCAGGGTTAAGTTCAGATACTGGGTGTGCATGTAAGTGTGTGCCTTTCTTATGAGAGGAATATAGAATAGATGGAGTTGTTTGATACAGGCCAAAGTGCGGTCACCATACATTTCAGCATGCACATTTGTAAATGCATAAACACTATAATTATAAATCTTACCATTATTAGCAAGGTTGATGAAAGAATTCTATTTAAAGAGAGTAGAGTGTGGGTGAATTAGGCACGGGGTTACAAACAATGCAAGCCTTACTTACACCTTCATCCAGCGGTGTAAGTATGGAGACTGCTGGCATTGCAGGTCCAAACAAAGGACTCAGTATTACCCCTTTTCCAGAAAGTTGGCTCCAATATGTTTGAAACGATATTTTGTAAGTATGTCAATTTATATTTTATATTTAAAGCTATACTTATCAAGACAGGAAAATTAGAGATTACACAAAAATATTAACTTAAAAAAGACTGCATTAATACAATGTGAATATTTCAGTTGATTCCCTTTTCTATATAAACTTACATATTTTGAACTTGAGTCAAAACATAAAGTGTCATGCCCTTTGAAATAATAGAACATATCATATTTTAATAGCATCATATATTTTTGTGTTTTGTGGTATTTTTATTTAGTTCTTTGAGAATATCATACAATGTTTTTTGGTCATGTTCATTCCCTCCACTTTATTTTCTGGTTTTGTCTTTTAAATATATATGTATGCACATATATATACATACCTATCAAGTCCAATTTGTGCTGCCCATATATTCTTGCATACATGGCCTTCCATTGGCATGTAGTTTGCTTACCAGGAGCTACACTCTCAAAAGAAAACTGACTCTCCATTTCCCAGCAGCTACCAATTGCCAACAGCTCCTTGGCTAGGGATAGGACTTTGTCTCCACCTCCCCTCTCCATGATGCCATTTTGTCTGGTTTGAGTTTGCACGGGTCTTGTGCATGCTGTCACAAGTGCTATGAGCTCATGTGTGTCATCCTGATGTAATCAAAAGACACTGCTTCCTTGTAGTCATCCACTGCCTATGGCTTTGATAGAGATGTCCCATTTGGGGCTCAGAATTCTTCAGTCATTTGGCCACCTTGTCCAACTGTGGGTCTCTGTGTTACAAAGCTTCTCCAATTAGGGTTGAAAGACGCATTTATCTATGGGTATACCAGTAAGTCATTAAGAATTGCTCATTTAGCTTAGTAATAATAGTAGGTTCTCTCCTAGGCCCTATGACCTGTCTAGCCACAGGTTCTTTGCTCAATAATGGTGTATGGCTTTGCCAGTGTGTATATATGTATAGCATGCATGTGCAATGCCAACAGAGGCCAGAAAATGGTTATGGATGGAACTGGAGTTATGGATGGCTGTGAGCCACCATGTGAGTGCTGGATCTGGATCTTCTGCAAGAGCAGCAAATGTTCTTAACCACTGAGCTACCTCTCTGGCCCCACTTGGGATTCATTATTTGCACAACCTTCAAAGCCTGACAAATCTTCATGTGCCCATGCTGCAATTTTCCCTAGGATGTATGGAGTGTAAATGAAACACAGGTGCCATCAAAAGCCACACGACTTGTGTGCCCTCATAGTTATTGACACCTTCATTTTAATCTGAAGATGTGGGGTGCAGCTGCAAATATACCAACTTGGCCATCCAGAGGGTGAGTGTGGCCCTTATTATACTCTCTTCTCACTGTCTTCCAGGTCCTTCTGCCATTGCTGTATCGACCACTGACAGCCAGACTTCATTCATACTTTGTTTCTGCCAGTACAGTGAACAGTACAAATGGAAGTCCTCTTCTAGGTATCCTTTCTGCCTTCCTTTCTTTATTCATCCTTGGACACTGGAAGGTTTTGGATGCTCTTCTGTACCATGGCGGTTAGAGGACAACCTCAGGTGTCATTCCTAGCCAAACAGGAACTTTCCATAGGCTAGGCTAGCTGACTAGGGTCTTGTCTCTGCCTCACCAATGCCAGAATCACAAGTCCAGTGCTGGGATCACAAGTGCCCATCTCTATACTCCGCACTTTTCTGAGCCATCCCCCCAATTTTGGTTTTTCTTTCTGAGAGAAAAAAGTTACTCTTGAAAGGGAACAGCCAATAACTGAACCCCACTGTCATCCAGATTTGAGTTGCCTTCTTTGTCACACAGTGTGTCTAATGGGCAGGTCTGTCCACCCGGTGTCTTTTCCACTGACCTGTGTGTTTATTATTGGTGGATGACCAAACTGTGAAAATAGCTAGAACTTCATATACACTTAAGTCAGCAGCATCAAAGTTTCATTTAACGGTGCTGGGTTTCTTCGAAGCTTTAATCAAACTTCTGCGTCATTTATTCTTCCTAATGAATATCAGATTTTACTTCTACCTATTGGGGGAAATAGGAATGCCCCTGAGATTTTAATTGTAATTGTTTTAAAACTACAAATTAACTTAGGAAGCCTTCCCATCTTTAGAATACAAAAAAAAAAAAAAAAAAGTCTACCATTCAGGAACATGCCTTCCTGTGCCACAGTTTAATATTGCTTGACTTCAGAAAGTTTCATATAATTTTTATTTTTAAACACACATTTCTCTTAGTTTTGGTAGAGAGATTTTATCGATAATGCAAGTATAATAAATGTATTATACAGTCTATGTATTGCTGTGATGTGAAAGATATTCACTCATGTGCAGTTACATTACACATAATCATTTTTTTAACCAACTGCTTCTATTTCTTTTAATGAGTTTTCGAATGGTTCTCTTCAGTATTCCAGATAGACAAGCTTGCCAACTGCTAACCACATTTCACATAATTCTGTGTGGTTGTATTGAGATACATTAAAAGGGGACAGTGAGACGAATACAAACGGTCCTTAAAGAGGTGGGGAGCAGAGGGTTGGGGAAATGGTTCAGTGGGTAGAGCACCTGCTGCAGAAAAATGGGAACTGACTTCAGATCCCAAACACCACATAAAAAGTCGGTTACCAGACAGTAGCCCCGGTAGTAGATAGGTGAAGATCGGTATATCCTTGGTGCTCCATTGGTCAGGCAGCCTAGCCAGATGGGTAAGTTCCAGGCTCAGTGAGAGACCCTACCACAAAAATAAGGTGAAGAGTCATTGAGGAAGAGAAGAGCCATGATGCCAACCTCTGACACATGCACACACCTGCCTGGCAGCACACATACACTATGTGGGCAGAAGACAGTGGGTTCACATGTGGTGGAGTCATGTTTCACACCTATTGGGCAAAAATCCAAGCATTCTAGAATGTACTGTGCTGGTGAAAGAGCTAAAGAGCTTACTTTAAAAGCTGGTGGTGAGATTCCAAAAGAATTCCTTATACAGAAGAATTTTTCAGTATCTATGAGAATACATAGAATGCTCTTCACCTAGAAACCTAAAAATCTATGTCAAGATTCATCACTAAAAACATGAAAAAGGACATTCTTTTTTATTATTTTTATTTTTTATTCATCTATGTATTTTACATCCTGGCTATGGCCTCCCCCCATACTCCCCACCCCTTAAACCCCTCCTCTTCTGTCTCCATCCAGGAAAGGGCAGAATGTATCATTAATACATCCCATGAGTATCAATAAAACATGGCATATCAAGTTGCAGTAAGACTAAGCACCTCCTCATGTATTAAGGCTGGGCAAGGCAACCCAGTATGAGGAACAGGGTCCCAAAAGTCAGTAAAAGAGTTGGAGACAGCCCCTGTTCACACTGTTAGGAGTCGCACAAGAAGACCAAGCTATACAACAGTCATATATATATATATATACACACACAGAGGGCCTAGGTCAGTTTGATGCAAGCTTCCTGGTTGTCCATTGTGAGCCCCTATGAGTCCAGGTCAATTGATTGTGTGAGCTTTCCCATGTGTCCTTGACCCCTCTGCCTTTTTTTGGGGGGGGGGGGGATTTTGAAACAGGGTTTCTCTGTGTAGCTTTGGAGCCTGTCCTGGAACTTACTCTGTAGCCCAGGCTGACCTTGAACTCACAGAGATCCACCTGCTTCTGCCTCCTGAGGGCTGGGATTAAAGGCGTGCGCTGCCACCACCCAGTGACCCCTATGGCTCTTACACTCATTTCTCCTCCTCTTCCTCAGGATTCCAGAACTCCATCTAATGTTTGACTGTGAGTCTCTGCATCTGCCTCCATCAGTTGCTGGATGTCACCTCACTGACAACAGTTAGGTCAGGCACCAATCTGAAAAAGGACAGTCAAAAAATAAACTTTCATTTGAATTTTAACCTGTTAATTAGTCTAATAATTTGTTTGTTTTGTGAATTGGGAAAACATTTTGGGAAAATTAATTGCTCTCCAAGGATAAAAATAGTTTGTGTTCCCAAATTTTGGTCTCCTTGTCAATGACATTTTGTGTAAAGTGTTTGATTTATTTAGGAAATTTATGTTTAGCTCTGGCAACCTCTTTATATAAAAGTCTACAGTTTTGAAAGAGTTTTAAACCTTGAAATTAAGATATTTTCTTATTGATCTAATAACTGGTCTCATTAAATTCAACATGATTGTTGATCATTTTGATTTGCAAATTTTTGTAGTTTTCTTTACAAATTGTGTAATTTTATAGTTTAGTGAAGTTTCGCTTAGATATGTGTATATAGATATATACAATAAAACACACATCTATACACACCTATATTTGATATTGGATTCACTGTCCTCTTATTCTGTAATTCCTATTGTATAGCTTTTCTGGATATAAACTCCTGTCACACTTTTTTTTTCATGCTTCACTTTAATTTCCATTTCTTTGTCTTGGAATTATGATGGAATTTGGCTTCATTGCAACAATTCTATTTTGTCAACAGCTTTATACCCATAGTTTAAAGTGATTACTCAAGTGTCCAGGATGGAGAAAGTAGCAAAGCTATGAATAAGGACCTACAAATCTTACCCATTGTTTGCATTGAGAGTGAGAAACAGGCTTATTCCAGCCCTCAGGTGACTCAACCTTCCCGGACAGAGGAAGTGTGAAGAGTGCCACGGTGGGCTGCTACCTCACACTCTGTGCTTCTTTGTGGCTTTTCCATTTTTCCCCTTCCCAACTCTCTTTGGTTATATTCTCTGGTTATTCCCAAAGGGATGTCTTCACTGTGAATTCCACTTCCTGAAACTATTACAGGGGGAGACACAGGGGCATCCAACTTACTTATCAGCATCCTGGTTTGGCTTGGCTATGGGAGACATCTTACATTATACTTCCATCCCTATTATGTCCAGAGACAGCAAAAGATGAAACATGCAGGAAAATGAATTAATCTCAAGAGCATTATATGAAGCAAGGTCACTCAGACCTAGAAAGAGAAAAGGCCCTTTTTCTTTGTCATATGTGGATTCCAGCTTATAATGTTTACATTATGCATCTAAGTGATGGTGTGGGGTTGTGGGCTGTGGAACTAGAGGGGACAGAGAGGAGGATAAAGGTACTGAGGAATGGGGGTGGGCAACAGGACACATGAGACTTGCAAGCAGAAAGTGGTACACAGGGTGAGTGGAAGGGGTCAGGGAGGTAAGGGGGATCAGGGAGAAGAGGGAGATATACAATCAACTAAAAAAAAAACACGTTGTTTAAAAATGACAATGAAATCCAATACTGTGAATGATAATTACTTTTTAAAATCTCTGTGCTATTGTTAGAAACAGAATTTTTCAACTTTTTGTAAGCACACATTTGCTAATGACTTAGTGAAAAACTGTTTGACAGCCCGTAAGTTTGTTGTATTCATTCATTTATTTAATCAGCAATTAGGCAAATAAGCTATGCCTGCTACGTACCAGGCTGCCTCTTCCAAGGGTGGATCATCCTCCTGCTCATCATAATACTGGGGATGTGCTATTCAAGTAAATCTTGAAAATGTGAGCATTTTCTTAAATTCAGGTATTCCCCATTTTTTCAACCAGTCATTTCTTAAAGAAACATTTCTTCTGAGTCTTCAGGACTATTCATTAGTTAAAACTTCAGTAGGGCTGGAGACACAGCTCAGGGTTAAGTAGACCCATTTGCTTCCTGGCTCCCATATGGTAGTGGGACTCCAGCTCCAGGGGACAATGCCCTCTTTTAGCCTCCTTAAGCACATGGTGCGTGCGCGCGCACGCGCACACACACATGCACATGCATGCGCGCACACACACGCACACATGCACACGCGCACACACGATTTAATCTAGTCTCAGCTGTACTCTTTCTGATTAAAAATATTCAAAATATTTAACACATGCAGGGCCCCTTCCAGAGTTCCATAATTAATCATATTTTATCTCTAAATGTGTGTGTGATGGGGGGTTTGTGGGGGTATTTATGTGTGTGCACACTTGTGTAGATGTGCATAGAGGCCAGAGGTTGACATGAAGAGCTCTCCCTCAGTGTTTCTCCGCCTGACCTTTTGAGTAAAGGTCTCTCATTGAATCTAGAACTTGCTGCTTAGACAGGGTTAGCCAGCAAGTAAGTGATCCTCCTGTCCCTCTGTCCCTTGTCCAGCTTTTACGTGGGTCCTAGGGATCTGAACTTGCATTCTTGAGCCTCAGTATCCATCCCTTTCTCCCTGGGCCATCGCCCTTGTCCCATATTAATGTTACTATTTTCATTTTTAATTAGTTCCAGAAAATTATAGAACTTTGACAGATGTTGCCAGCAAATGAGAGATGATCTACTCCAACTTTATATTTCAGGAATAAGTACTCCTTCTTTATGCAATCAACAAACTGTCTCAGATGGGATACGAGGCAACATCCCCAGTGTTGTGGGACACAGACCCAAGAGCCACCAAAACACACATGGTTCCAAAATAGAAGAGATGGCTTCAGAGTGAAATTTGTGTCCTGGAGATAGAAATTTCCAGGGAACAAACTTGTTAAAAACGTCTACTACCATAGTCTATGAGAAAGATAGGGAGACAGAGACAAAGGGGTATGATGATATTTTATTTATACTGAAATATGATTTTATTTGTTAATAAATATGTTAATAAGTAAAGTTGCCAGGGGGGGGGTGTCAGCAAGTCATAGCGAAAGCCCGGCGGTGGTGGCACACGCCTTTAATCCCAGCACTTGGTAGGCAGAGCCAGGTAGATCTCTGTGAGTTCAAGGATACAGCCAGCATGGAGACACACGCCTTTAATCTAAATACCAGCCATAGAAGACCTGAAGGTCTGTACAGACAGGCAGTGATGAAGCAGTCATGTGGTTGGGTTTACAACCAATGAGAAGGCAGAACAGAAAGTCTTTATAAAGACAAACATACAGGAAGCAGTTCTCTTGGCTGAAGAGAAGAGCTGCAGAGTAAAGGGTGAGGCTCTTAACTATGACCTCTTGGGCTTTCATCTTTGCACTGGTTCTGTGTTTCTTATTGAATAAGACAGTTACTTCTACATTGGGGCCTTGAGTAAGGGTGTGTGTATGTTGTTTTGTGATGCAATTAGTCAATATCTCTACAGTGTCATTGTTAGAATCTGAAATTTAAAAGCTTTTATGAGTAAAAGTTTGATAATATCTCAGTGAAAACATTGAGTACTTTGTAATGAAATAATTTTTTAGTCATGCATGTATTTAATTGCCAAGAAGTTGTGCTGTATTTATGATATATTGGGCACTCTTATGGGTTGTACCAACAAAGCCATTAACAAGAGCTTGGGCATGATTTCAGTTTATGTGAGGAAGAAATGGGGTGAGATGGGTCGGGGGGTGGATGCATGGATGCATAGAAGATAGTTAAATAGAAGATAGATAGATAGATAGATAGATAGATAGATACATACATACATACATACATACATACATACATACATACGTGATTGAAAGGATGGGTAAATAGATGAACAGATGATTAAGTGGATATATGGATAATATAGATGAAGAGATCACACACAGAGAAGGGAAGAGAGAGAGAGAGAGAGAGAGAGAGAGAGAGAGAGAGAGAGAGAGAGAGGTTTGAATGGGAAATTTCCTCTATAGGCTCAGATATTTGGATACTTGGTCCCCAGTTGGTGGCACTGTTTGAAGAAGTGGTACAGTCTTCCTAAAGGAACTATGTCATTGGGGGTAGGCCTTGAGAGTTTATAGCCTGGCACTACATCCAGTTTACTCTCTGATCCATACTTGTGGCTGAAGATGTGATCTCTCAGCTTCCAGCTTCTGCCATCATACCTCCCTACCATTTGTTGCCATCCTCCATGCCATTATGAACTTTTAGTCCTCTAGAATCATAAGCTGAAAGAAACTCTTTCTTTTGTTGCTTCAGGCTATGGTGTTTTATAACAGCAATAGCATAAGCAATATAAACAGATAGATGATGATGATAAACAGATAGATATGTTGACAGATTATAGGTAATAAGTAGAAGTATGAAGGAGAGATGGATGACAGACAAATGGATGGACACATAACTACTAGACAAACAGAGCATTAATTATTGGGTGGAAAGTAAATGATAGATAATAGAACAACAGATAATGTATGAATATATGGATAGCATAGATAATGACTGAGAGGCAAGTATACATAAAGTTCTAGGACTGAATCTATATACATTATATCTCTCTTTAAGTTTAACCAGCTATGAAAAATCTCATTAGTATATCAATATGCTAACAATTGTCACAAGTTGGATGAAGTATACATCTGCTACAGTTTGAATATGTTACATCAAGTCTCATGTACTGGAAACATAGTCCCCAAATACCTGTTAATGGTATTTGGAAATGGGTCCCTTGGTAGTTAATTAGGATTTGATGAGGTACTAAGGATGGGCCCATTGTGACATTGTCTCATAAAGAGAAGAAGAGAGTTCATGGCTAGAAGGCTTCTTCTGGCCCAGCATGCATTGCTGACTGGCATGTAGATGGCCAGAAGTCCCTCACTAGAAGACAAGCAGATCTCACACTATGTTCTTAGACCTCCCAGCCTCTAGGATCAAGAGTTAAATTCTGTTCTTCATAAAATATCTACCCTGCAGTATTGGCTGCAGCTGTAGAATCTAGACATTGTGTGTCTGGGCCCATGAATCCCCACACTAACATGAGTACCATTGTGCTAAACAGTGTAAAGCAGATTGTTCATGTCAACTCAGCCCTTGAATCTTTCAATACATGTTTGCCATCTTTTTAAAAAGTCCTAAATTTAAAATGGATTATGATGATTAGGATGAGTGAAAGTCCAAATTTTGTTGATTATTTAAGTGTGAGCACTTTAAAAATAAAGGCAATTTTATATTTGGGTGTGAATACAGCAAAACAGGAAGCCGCAGTAACCATGTCAAAAAGCAAGACTTCCTTCTTTAAAGCATTGGAATGTTCCAACATTTCTGCATGTTAACCACCTGCCTGCCATTCCAGAAAGTGACTGTTTCACACTCTGGCTACCAAAGAAGCAGTGGGTCATCTCAAAGCCATAGAGGACTTTTGATTAAAGAAACCAAGTCATAGGAGGTCCACCTTTGTGGGTTCACTTGTTTGTTTTCACATCTCTAGAGAGGAGAAGAGCGGGTATCAGAAGAGAGATTTGTGAGAATAAGCAGAGCAAAGGGGAAAGAATAGAGGTCATGAATGTTTAAGATGAGCTGGGGTGGCTACTTTCAAGTCATGCTTGTCTTTAGTCATGAGAATAGACAATTCTGTTGCTATCTAAACAGACATCCACAAACACTAAGACTTTATCTGGAATGGAACACCTTGAAGTCTTCATTGGTGGGAAGAGAACATTTTTACTCCAAGCTTTAATAATAATTAAGAATGTAACTCCTACCTCTGAGTACTTTGTTTATTTGTTTGTTTCTAGAGACAAGATTTCATGTAGCCACGGTGGGTCTAAAACTCACCATGAAAATCCTGAACTCTTTATCCTCCTATGTACTGGAATTACAGGCATGTGCCAACATGTCTAATTTATGTGGAACTAGTGATGAAACCTAGGGCTCCATGCATGTCAGGCAAACATTCTACCAACTGAACTATAGCCCCAGTCCCTGGTATGTGGGTGACAGCCTTAAAATACTTTTTAAAATGAAAGACTCCTTACCTCATCATCAAGAGGAGGATGATTTACTTCCTAACTAAGATGCATATACAAGCTTACAAACAATCCCCCTCCTCTCCTCACACCTATGAACTTGAATTGTATTAAAGTTGCACCAATGGGAGTATGTGACCTACTTTGAAATTCAATTATAATGATGTATCTGCCCTTTATTCCCTCATAAGGTCTGCAGAATTGGGGCTCAGTTTATGTAAAATGCAATAAACTTGTCCTTCTATCACACAGCATAGGTAAAAATACACACAAAGCATTTTTAGATATTATTATAAAAATATCCAGGTGAAAGTAAAATTATTTCATGACAACATGTGGACAGAACCTTGACAACTAAAAGTGCCTGGGATGTAATTGTACCCACAAAGTTTTTCTTACAAACTAGTGAAAGCCTCAGATTTTTAGTTGCTCCCTAGAGAGATCACATTGGTGTTTGGGTGTTTTTGTTTTGTTTTTTCCTTCTCTCTTCTGTTATTCTCCAATATTAGTAAGAGAGGGAATGGGCTAAAGATTTTTTCATCAATGGAAAAACAAAAAAACCAGGATCACTAAAACAATCCTGTATAATAGAGGAACTTCTGGAGATATCACCATCCCTGACTTCAAGCTCTACTATAGAGCTATAGCTATACTCATAAAAACAGCAGAGTATTGGCATAAAAATAGACAGGTAGATCAATGGAATCAAATTAAAGACCCTGACATAAATCCACACACATATGAATACCTGATAATCGACAAAGAAGCCAAAATTATACAATGGAAAAAAGAAAGCGCTTTTTCCAAGATGACTGCAGAGGAAGGTCATCCTGCTGCTTTCTCTGCCTCTCGGAGCTAGCGGGTTTTCACCCCAGCATCTGATAGAGACTTAGTTAAAAAAAACATTTGGGAGTGCGGCGGCGGCCCGCGGAGGTAGACGGGCCCAGCGGCGACAGCCTACAGGGATATTCAGGCCCGGAGGCAGCCGGCAGAGACATTCAGTCCCAGCGGCGGCCCACAGAGGTAGACAGGCCCGGCGGCAGAGACAAGCAGACGCAGGTAGGCCTGCGGCAGGGGCCGGTGGAGGTAGACGGGCCCAGCGGCGGCAGCTGACAGGGATATTCAGACCCAGCGGCAGCCGGCAGAGACATTCAGGCCCAGCGGCGGCCCACAGAAGTAGACGGGCCCAGCGGCGGCCCGCTGAGGTAAACGGGCCTGGCGGCAGCGGCCGACAGGGACATTCAGGCCCGGCAGCAGCCGGCAGAGACATTCAGGCCCAGCGGCGGCCCACAGAGGTAGACAGGCCCGGCGGCAGAGACAAGCAGACGCAGGTAGGCCTGGGGCGGCGGCCCGCGGAGGTAGACGGGCCCAGCAGCAGCCCGCTGAGGTAGACGGGCCCAGCGGCGACAGCCTACAGGGATATTCAGGCCCGGAGGCAGCCGGCAGAGACATTCAGTCCCAGCGGCGGCCCACAGAGGTAGACAGGCCCGGCGGCGAAGACAAGCAGACGCAGGTAGGCCTGTGGCGGCGGCCTGTGGAGGAAGACGGGCCCAGCGGCAGCCCGCTGAGGTAGACGTGCAGCGGCCGACAGGGACATTCAGGCCCGGTGGCGGCCCCCAGAGGCAGACAGACCCAGCGGCAGCTGACAGGGACATACAGGCCCAGCGGCGGACCGCAGAGGTAAACAGGCCCAGGGACGGAGACAAGCAGACACAGCTTGGAACAGGGACGCCCCTAACCCCAACATCTGGGGAAGAAGCTATCTCCGTGGGTCAGAACCAGAACGAATCTGAACACTCCGTCTGAGGACAACCCAGGGCCCAGCTGCTGATCCTGTGAAACCCAACAACTTGGAGGTGTTGGTGAGACTACCCTGCTCAGCTGAAACCCATCTGGGAGAGGATTCAGATGCCTACAGATTAAAGTCTGAAGAAACAAGATCAGCTGAGGAGTTGACAAATGAACAAAAAGTGACCTGAGAACACAGAAGAAGGCGCTACCCAGACACCAAACCAGATCACCAGAATCATAAGTATATAATTCACCGATCGAAATCAGCTGCCCCTGAAGAAATAGCCCAAAAGCACCAATTTAACCAAGAACCCCTACTAAACCAAGACTAAAAATTAGAACAAGAGAGGCACTCTCAGACACAGACACCACCTGCACCTCACAGAGGAAGAGATGAGTAGGCGCCAGTGCAAAAATACAGGCAACAACATAAAGACCTATATGGCAACATCAGAACCTAGTGATTCTACACCTGCAAGACCTAAACATACCATGACAGAAGAAACAGAAGAAATCAACCCTAAAAATGACATTAAGAAGATGATAGAGGCCCTTAAAGAAGAAATAAAACATTCCCTCAATGAGGAAATAAAAACTTTCCTTAAAGAGGAATTGAAAAACTACCTTAAAGAGGAAATAAAAACTTTCCTTAAAGAGGAAATAAAAAACTCCCTTAAAGAGGAAATAAAAACTTCCCTTAAAGAGGAAATGAAAAACTCCATTAAAGAGGAAATAAAAAACTCCCTTAAAGAAATGGAAGAAAAAACGAACAAAAAATGGGAAGAAATCAAAGAAAGCCAAGAAAAAGCAATTAAACAGATGAAAGAAACATTCCAAGATCTGAAAAATGAATTTGAGACAATAAAGAAAACACATGCTGAGGGAATGCTGGAAATAGAAATCCTGACAAAACGAACAGGAACTACAGAAACAAGCATAACCAACCGATTGCAAGAGATGGAACAGAGAATCTCTGACACTGAAGACACGATAGAGAAAATAGATTCGTCAGTCAAAGAAAACAATAAAGACAAAAAAGTCCTTACACAAAACATCCAGGAAATTTGGGACACCATGAAAAGACCAAACCTAAGAATAATAGGGATAGAAGAAGGAGAAGAATACCAACTCAAAGGCACAGAAAATATATTCAACAAAATCATAGAAGAAAACTTTCCTAACCTAAAGAAAGAAATACCTATGAAGATACAAGAAGCTTACAGAACACCGAATAGGCTGGATCCAAAAAAAAAGTCCCCTCGCCACATAATAATCAAAACACTAAACACACAGAATAAAGAAAAAATATTAAGAGCTGCAAAGGAAAAGGACCAAGTAACATATAAAGGCAAACCCATCAGAATAACACCAGACTACTCAATAGAGACTATGAAAGATAGAAGATCATGGACAAACCTCATGCAGACACTAAGAGACCATGGATGCCAACCCAGACTATTATACCCAGCAAAACTCTTAATCACCATAGGCGGAGTAAACAAAATATTCCAGGATAAAACCAGATTTAATCAATACCTGTCCACAAACCCAGCCCTACAGAAAGCACTAGAAGGGAAAATTCAACCCAAAGAAGCTAAACACATCCATGAAAAATCAAGCAATAGATAATCCTACACCAACATACACCACAGAAGGACAACACAACACAACCAAAAAAATAACAGGAATTAACAATCACTGGTCATTAATATCCATCAATATCAATGGTCTCAACTCACCTATAAAAAGACACAGGCTAACAGAATGGATTAGAAAACAGGACCCATCCATATGCTGCATACAAGAAACACACCTTAACTCCAAAGACAGACACTACCTCCGAGTAAAGGGCTGGGAAAAGGTTTTCCAAGCAAATGGACCTAAGAAACAAGCTGGTGTAGCTATCCTAATATCTAATAAAATAGACTTCAAACTAAAATCAATCAAAAGAGACCAGGATGGACATTACATATTCATCACAGGAAAAATCCACCAAGATGAAGTCTCGATTCTAAACATTTATGCTCCAAATACAAAAGCACCCACATTCATAAAAGAAACACTACTAAAGTTTAAAGCGCACATCAAACCCCACACATTAGTAGTGGGAGATTTTAACACACCACTCTCACCAAAAGATAGATCTACCAGACTGAAACTTAACAAAGAAATAAAGGACCTAACAGATGTTATGACTCAAATGGACCTAATAGATATATACAGAATATTCCATCCTAACACAAAAGAATATACCTTCTTCTCAGCACCCCATGGAACCTTCTCAAAAATTGACCACATGCTTGGACACAAAACAAATCTCAACAGATACAAAAAAATTGGAATAACCTCCTGTATTTTATCAGACCACCAAGCCTTAAAGTTAGAACTCAATAACAACAAAAATTATAGAAAACCCACAAACTCATGGAAACTGAATAATACCCACCTGAAACATCAATGGGTCAAGGAAGAAATAAAGACAGAAATTAAAGAGTTCCTAGAATTCAATGAAAATGAAAGTACAACATACCCAAACTTATGGGACACTATGAAAGCAGTGCTAAGAGGAAAATTCATAGCTCTAAATGCACACATAAAGAAGATGGAGCAATCCCATACCAATGAATTAACAGCACAACTGAAAGCTCTAGAACAAAAAGAAACAAACTCACCCAGGAGAAATAGACGCCAGGAAATAATCAAATTGAGGGCTGAAATCAACGAAATAGAAAACAAGAGAACAATACAAAAAATCAATGAAACAAAGAGTTGGTTCTTTGAAAAAATCAACAAGATAGACAAACCACTAGCCAAATTAACCAAAAGGCAAAGAGAGAACACCCAAATTCACAAAATCAGAAATGAAAAGGGAGACATAACAACAGACAATGAGGAAATCCAGAGAATCATCAGATCATACTTCAAAAACCTGTACTCCACAAAAATGGAAAACCAGGAAGAAATGGACAATTTTCTGGATAAATACCAAATACCAAAATTAAATCAAGACCAGATAAACCATTTAAATAGACCAATAACCCCTAAAGAAATAGAAACAGTCATCAAAAGTCTCCCAACTAAAAAAAGCCCAGGACCAGATGGTTTCAGTGCAGAATTCTACCTGACTTTCAAAGAAGAACTAATACCAATCCTCTTCAAAGTGTTCCACACAATAGAAACAGAAGGAACACTACCAAACTCTTTTTATGAGGCTACAATTACCCTGATACCCAAACCACACAAAGATGCAACAAAGAAAGAGAACTACAGACCAATCTCCCTCATGAACATTGATGCAAAAATACTCAACAAAATATTGGCAAACCGAATCCAAGAATACATCAAAACAATCATCCATCACGACCAAGTAGGATTCATCCCAGGGATGCAAGGATGGTTCAACATACGGAAATCAGTCAATGTAATACACCATATAAACAAACTGAAAGAAAAAAACCACATGATCATCTCCCTAGATGCTGAAAAAGCCTTTGACAAAATCCAACACCCCTTCATGATAAAGGTCTTAGAAAGAATAGGAATACAAGGAACATTTCTAAACATAATAAAAGCAATTTATAGCAAGCCAACAGCAAACATCAAATTAAATGGAGAGAAACTCAAAGCGATACCACTAAATTCAGGAACAAGACAAGGCTGTCCACTCTCCCCATATTTATTCAATATAGTACTAGAAGTTCTAGCTAGAGCAATAAGACAACAAAAGGAGATCAAAGGGATACAAATTGGCAAGGAAGAAGTCAAACTTTCACTATTTGCAGATGATATGATAGTATACATAAGTGACCCCAAAAACTCTACCAGGGAACTTCTACAGCTGATAAACTCCTTCAGTAAAGTGGCAGGATACAAGATCAACTCAAAAAAATCAGTAGCCCTCCTATACACAAATGATAAAAGGGCTGAGAAAGAAGTCAGAGAAACATCACCCTTTACAATAGCCACAAATAATATAAAATACCTTGGGATAACACTAACTAAACAAGTGAAAGACCTGTTTGATAAGAACTTTAAATCTCTAAAGAAAGAAATTGAAGAAGATATCAGAAAATGGAAGGATCTCCCATGCTCATGGATAGGTAGGATTAACATAGTAAAAATGGCAATCTTACCAAAAGCAATCTACAGATTCAATGCAATCCCCATCAAAATCCCAACACAATTCTTCACAGACTTGGAAAGAAAAATACTCAACTTTATATGGAAAAACAAAAGACCCAGGATAGCTAAAAGAATCCTATACGATAAAGCAACCCTTGGAGGCATCACCATCCCGGACCTCAAACTCTACTATAGAGCTATAGTAATAAAAACAGCTTGGTACTGGTATAAAAACCGACATACGGACCAATGGAATCGAATTGAAGACCCTGACATTAATCCATGCACATATGAACACCTGGTTTTTGACAAAGGAGCCAAAACTATACAATGGAACAAAGAAAGTATCTTCAACAAATGGTGCTGGCATAACTGGATGTCAATATGTAAAAGATTACAAATAGATCCATATCTGTCACCATGCACAAAACTCAAGTCCAAGTGGATCAAAAACCTAAACATAAATCCAGTTACACTAAACTTAATAGAAAAGAAGATAGGAAGCACTCTTGAACGCATTGGCACTGGAGACCATTTCCTAAATAAAACACCGACAGCACAGACCCTGAGCACAACCATTAATAAATGGGACCTCTCAAAACTGAGAAGCTTTTGCAGGGCAAAAGACACAGTCAATAAGACAAAAAGACAGCCAACAGATTGGGAAAAGATCTTCACCAACCCCACATCTGACAGAGGATTGATCTCCACAATATATAAAGAACTCAAGAAACTAGACATCAAAGCACTGAACAGTCCAATTAAAAAATGGGCTAAAGAGCTAAACAGAGAATTCACAAAACAAGAACTACAAATGGCTGAAAGACATTTAAAGAAATGCTCAACATCCTTAATCATCAGAGAAATGCAAATCAAAACGACTCTGAGATACCACCTTACACCTGTTAGAATGGCTAAGATCAAAAACACCAATGACAACCAATGTTGGAGAGGATGTGGAGCAAAGGGAACACTCCTCCACTGTTGGTGGGAATGTAAACTTGTACAACCACTATGGAAATCAGTATGGCGGTTTCTCAGAAAATTAGGAATCAAACTACCTCAAGACCCAGCCATCCCACTCTTGGGCATATACCCAAAGAATGCTGATACATACCATAAAGATACATGCTCAGCTATGTTCATAGCAGCACTATTTGTAATAGCCAGAACCTGGAAACAACCTAGATGCCCATCAACAGAAGAATGGATGAAAAAAATGTGGTACATATACACAATGGAGTACTACTCAGCAGAGAAAAACAATGAAAGCATGAAATTTGCAGGCAAATGGATGGAACTAGAAAATATCATCCTGAGTGAGGTAACCCAAACCCAGAAAGACAGTTATGGTATGTACTCACTCATTGGTGGATTCTAGATATAAAATGAACAATCAGACCACAACCCATAGAACCATAGAGGCTATATATATATAGCATGGAGGTCCGTAGGACGACTGTGGCATATAATAAATTTCAGTTTTACTCAATTATTGAAAAAAAAATAGCCAAATGAATGGAAACACATGAACTATGAACCAAAGACTGAGGGGCTCCCAGCTGGATCAGGCCCTCTGAATAGGTGAGACAGTTGATTGGCTTGATCAGTTTGGGAGGCATTTAGGCAGTGGGACCAAGTCCTGTGCTCATTCCATGAGTAGGCTGTTTGAAACCAGGAACTTATGCAGGGACACTTGGCTCAGTCTGGGAGGAAGGGACTGGACCTCCCTGGACTGAGTCTACCAAGTCGATCACAGTCCTCGGGGGAGGACTTGTCCTGGAGGAGATGGGAATGGAGGGTGGGCTGGGGGTAAGGGGAGGGCGTGGGAGGGGGGAGAATAGGGGAACCCATGGCTGATATGTAGAACTGAATGGTATTGTAAAATAAAAAAATATATATCACAAAAAAAAAAGCATCTTCAACAAATGATGCTGGCATAACTGGATGTTTGCATGTAGAAGTCTGAAAGTAGATCCATATCTGTCACCCTGCGCAAAACTCAAGTCCAAGTGGATCAAAGACCTCAACAGAAATCCAGTTACACTGAACCTGATAGAAGAGAATGCATGGGCACAGGAGACCACTTCCTAAATATAAGAGCAATAGCACAGACACCAAGAATAACAATTAATAAATAGGACCTCCTGAAGCTGAGAAGCTTCTGTAAGGCAAAGGACATGGTAAATAAGACAAAAATGGTGGCCTACAGAATGGGAAAAGATCTTCACCAACCAAACATCTAACAGAGTGCTGTTCTCCAAAATATATAAAGAACTCAAGAAACTAGACATCTAAATACCAAATAAGCTGATTTAAAAATGGGGTATGGATTTAAACAGAGAATTCTCAATAGAAGAATCTCAAATGGCTAAAATACACTTAAAGAATTGTTCAACATCCTTAGCTATCAGGGAAATGCAAATCAAAATGACTCTGAGATACCATCTTATACCTGTCAGAAGAGCTAAGATAAAAAACAATGATGACAGCTTATGTTGGAGAGGATGTGGAGTAAGGGGAACACTCCTCCACTGCTGGTGGGAGTGTAAACTCATAGAACCACTTTGGAAATCAATATGGCAGTTTCTCAGAAAATCGGGAATCAATCTACCTCAAGACTCAGCTATACCAATCTTGGGCGTATACTCAAAGCATGTTCAATCATACCATAAGAACACTTGCTCAATTATATTTACAGCAGCTTTATTCATAATAGCCAGAATCTGGAAACAACCTAAATATCCCTCAACTGAAGAATGGATAAAGAAAATATTGTACATTTATACAATGAACTATTACTCAGTGGTAAAAAAACAATGACATTATGAAATTTGCCGCCAAATGGATGGAACTAGAAAAAATCATTCCGAAGGAGGTGACCCAGACCCAGAAAGACAAACATGGTATATACTCATTAGTAGATATTAGATATAAAGCAAAGGATAACCAGGCTATAATCCATAGCCCCAGAGAAGCTTGATAACAAAAAGAATCCTAAGAGGGACACATAGATTTCCCTGGCAATGGGAAGTAGACAAGATCTCCTGGGTAAACTGAGGTTGGAGGGGAGATGGAAGGATGGGTACATGAGGGATCAGGTTAGTCAAGTTGAGGGCAGGACAGAGGGGGAGGGTAATGGAATATACATCTTGTTGGTGGGCATTTGGGGGTTAGGGAGAAACCTAGTGCCAGGGAAACTCCCAGGAATCCACAATGATGACCCCAGATAAGACTCCTAGCAATAGTGGAGAGGGTGCCTGAACTGGTCTTCCCCTGTAATCAGATTGATGACTACCCTAACTGTCATCATAGAGCCTTCATCCAGTAACTGATGGAAGCAGATGCAGAGATGCATAGCCAAGCACCGGGCCAAGCTCAGGGAGTCCAGTTGATGAGAGGGAGGAGGGATTCTATGAGCAGTGGGGGACAAGATCATGAAGGGGGAACCCACAGAGACAGCTGACTTGAGATAGTGGGAACTCAAGGACTCTGGACTGAAAGCTGGGGAGCCTGCATGGGATTAGACCTTCTGCATATATGTGACAATTGTGTAGCTTGATCTGTTTGTGGGGCCCCTAGCAGTGGGAATAGGACCTATCTCTGGCACATGAGCTGGCTGTTTGGAACCTATTCCCCATGTAGGGATGGCTGGCCCAGCCTTGATGAAAGAGGAGGAGCTTGGTCCTGCCTCAATGTGATATGACATGTTTTGTTGATACCCATGGGGGCCTTACCCTTTATGAAAGGAGGAGGAGTGGATGGGCGAGGGGGATAAATGGGAGGTTCAGGGAGGGAACAGGAAGAGAGGAGGAAGGGGAAACTGTGGTTGGTATGTAAAATAAATGGAAAAAATTAATTAAAAAAAGAAAATTTTTTAAATATTTTTTTACCTAATACATTCCTAAAACAAGAGGTTAATATGGTCCTAGAATAAAAATACATAATTTAATTCTGGTCCTGTATTTCAATAGGAAACAAACTGGCATTTTCTCCTGTCAGCTAATGAAACAATTGGGGATTATCATGGGATGAAAAATGGACAAATTAACAGCTTCATCCAGAGCCGGTGAAGCCATTCTCCTCTTTTAATGATGACTTGGCAAATCTTTATTCTGGAAACTGGTTTTGAATACTCAGAGGGGGGACCGTGGAGAACTATGGGTAACTCTATTAAGGATGGTATTATTTATTTATTTGTTTATTTATTTATTTTATCTCCATAGGTATAAGAAACAGGTGCCAAAAGCATGGAAAAATACTGTTCTTGTTCAAGATAACTGTTCTGTTTCTTATCATCACAAGGTTATTTCTAAAAAATTCTTTGCAACAGAAAAGTTAAAAGTTTAAAAATTATACAACCCTGAGATGAAGCATAAAAATTGGATTCCCAGGAACAAGCCAGTCAATTTTATGGATAGTGACTCATCTCCAGAGTTAGTTATTTGAGTGTTTAAAAAAATGGGGTTTTGAGCCACCATAAGTAACTTATGAGATCCAATATAAGAATGGCAACCCATCATTAAATGCAGTCATGTGGCTAGCATAACATGGTGTCTGAGGTCACGAGCATTGCTGTCACATAAGCCAGGATCAAGTCTTCCTCTGGCCAATTACTGGCTTTATTGCCTTCTATTAGCTATTCCACCAAAAGTTACTCACTGACTCAGAGTTGTTGAGCTGGCCCGGGGAAGTGGCTCAGTGGATGAATTAACTTGCACAGTTATGAAGCCCTGAGTTTGCAACTCCAGCACCCACATAAAAAGCTAGCATGATAGAGTACACCTGTTACCCCCATGCTGGGGCTCACTGACTAATCAGCCTAGCCAAGAAACAAAGAACCCCAAGTTCAGTGAGAGGCCTTGTCTCAAGTGAATAAGGCAGAGGATAACAGAGAATGCTAGCATTCTCCTCTAGCTTCTACATGCACCCATATGTACACATATCCCTACATACATATACACCACAAGCACATACACAATATTTTTGTTAATTTTTTTGATACAGGTTTTCTCTGTGTAGTTTTGGTGCCTGTCCTGGATCTCACTCTGTAGACCAGGCTGGCCTGGAACTCACAGAGATCCGCCTCTGCCTCCTGAGTGCTAGGATAAAAGGCATGCACCACCACCGCCCAGCTTTTTTTTAATTTTTAAAAAGTAAATTATTATCTAAATAAAATAAGATAATGCATGTCTTAGTCACTGTTCTTTTGCTGTGGAGAGACACCATGACCAAGGTAAGTTCTAAAGGAAAGGCATTTCACTGGGGACTTGCTTACAGTTTCAGAAGGTGAGTCCATGGTCATTCATCATGGCAGGGAGCTTGATGGCAGGCAGAAAGGCATAGCACTGGAACAGTAGCTGGGAACTCACAATAACCATTACAGAGAGACAGACAGACAGACAGACAGACAGACAGACAGACAGACAGAGACAGAGAGAGAGAGGGAGGGAGAGAGAGAGAGAGAGACAGAGAGAGAGAGAGAGAGAGACAGAGAGAGACAGAGACAGAGACAGAGAGACAGAGAGAGAGAGAGAGATCACTAGATCACTAACTGGGAATGGTGTGAACTTTCAAAACCTCAAAGCATTCCCCCAGAGATACATCTCTTCCAGAAAGGCCACACCTTCTAATCCTTCTAAAACAGTTCTACTAACTGGGGACCAAGCATTCAAATATATGAGCATTTGGGGGCCATTCTCATTCAAACCACTACAATGCATTTAAAATGCTTATCAAAAATGCTTATTAAAACACTTAACTAGATGAACTGGTAAGTACACATTTAATAGATACTTGTTTCTTATCATAATAACATTTTGCTTGGCAAGATAGTTATGGCATTTCTGTGATTTAAAAAAATATCATTTTTAGAAGTGCAGAGAGACCATGGTCTCATTTATCTGAGCCCCTTCATTCATCTCTACATGTATACACACACAGGAGTTGGTTAGAAGAAGATGCCCCACCATGGTATTCCCAGCACGCACAGCTCTTTGCATTGTGTTTTTCTCTATGATAGAAAAGCTATTAAGGTGAATGCAAAATCAATACTCACCAGACAGGCTTTGACATTTAGGCAGATAGTAAGCTAAGGACATACTAGGGATAGAGATTAGGTAGAAAGGTTGGGACAGAGATCCACAGAGATATGTAGAAATCTTTCTCAATGATAAAAACCTTCAAAGCCATGCTCCTCTACTCATTAGGACCCAGGAGGAAAATTCCTCACTGTTCCCAGGCTTCCATACTGCTTTGTTCTTATGAAAGCCCATGAGACACACCTCAACATAAAAACAAGCTTATTACCCATGTCGAATAGCCCCCTGGAGTGCCTCCACTACCTGACAACTATGAACATGCCTTGTAAATGCAATGAGAAAGTAGCTGTCTCTCTTTGGATTCTCACCAAACTGCACCCTGTTCCTGACCAATGTATTCACAGTGTGGAAAGCACAAAGATTGATGTGGGAGAGAATTCAATATCATGGGACAATTCCATCACTTTTGTGGACAGCCAGGCTGCCACTTCAACTACTCACTAGTGTACAGTGGAGTTATTCATTGCAATCTATGATGAGACATCTCCAGACCACTTGCTGCTTTTGAGTCTATTTAGAAGCTTTCTTGGTATAGCTTCTAAATAGATGGTTTGGGGGAGATGGCTGACCAAGAAGTGATTCCGGGTCTTTCACAGCCCCCTGGGGATTTACACCTTTCCCTCCATACCCATGAACCTCTTGAAGCTGAACTGAGGGCCATCAGCAAGATATGGTCTGCCCCAATAGACTCAAGTAATTTAACTTCCAAGCCCCAAGAACACCCCAGGGGAAATGTGTGCACATGTGTGTTTGGCTAGAGTACCCATGGGAGAATTCACACAACCCTGCATCAGGAATAATAAGGCAAATGAGTTGCTCAGTGGCTAGAGCAGTGTTAGCCATGCCTATAACCTATGAGGTTTTGGAACTAAACATCTGGTTCTTTTTAAAATATGAGCTCGTTGACACATACACATGTTTTATAAATATTTTTCCATACAAGTGTATCATGAACTAGCCCCCGCTCCTCTTTCTACTATTCTCATTGATTACTACAGGAAGTCTTACTTCTATTTCCAAGTCTTGGATACACACACAACTGCCTATCTATATAAAGTTTAGAATCCACCAATGAGAGGAAACATGTGCATTGACTTTCTGGGTCTTATTATGCTTAAGAAAATCTCCAGCTGCATCCATATCCCTGTAAGTGACACAATCCTGTTCTTTATGACAGAATAAAACCCCATTCTCTATATCCACCACTATTTCTTAATCTACATTCCTATTGATAGACACCTAGGTTGATTATAACTTGGCTATCATGAAAAGCATTGTAAACATAGATGTACAGGTAGCTTTCTCTATAGAGTCTTTCTGTATATGCCAAAAGTGGGATAGCTAGGTCATATTCTATTTTAGATTTTATTTTATTTTACAATATAATTTAATTCTACATATCAGCCACGGATTACCTTGTTCTCCCCCTCCCACCCCTCTCCCCTTCCCCCTCCCAGCCTACCCCCATTCCCATCTCCTCCAGGGCAAAGACTCCCCCGAGGATTGAGATCAACCTGGTAGACTCAGTCCAGGCAGGTCCAGTCCCCTCTTCCCAGGCTGAGCCAAGCGTCTCTGCCTAAGCCCCAGATTTCAAACAGACATGCTGGTTTCCATAGTGTCCAGTCTAATTACACACCCACCAGTCCTGTTTAAGGGTGCCCTCTCTTCCACATCCTTGCTTCATGTTATTTGTTTTCTTAATGATAGCCATTCTGTCTGAAGTGAATTGGAAGCTCAGTGGTGTTATAATTTTTAATTCTCTGATGCATAAGAACTATTAAATTTGTTTTCATATATGTATGGCCATTTGCATTTTATCTTAAAAACTTTACATTTCACTTGCATATTTATTGACGGAATTATTTGGTATTTTGGGTTGCCTTTTGAACTCTTTATATGTAGTAGATATTAGTTTCCTGTCCAATACTCAACTAGCATTCCTTTTATCCACTCTTTACGCTGTCCTTTTGGTGATTTGGCTCCTTGACTGTGCAGAAGACTTTTAATTTTATGTAGTCCAATTTTTCAATTCTTAGTTTTTGTTCTCTAAGCTATCAGGTTCATTCTCAGTAGGTATTACCCATACCTACATCTTGCAGTTTTTCCTATATTTTCTTCTACCAGTTTCAGACTTCTGGGTCTTACTATAAGATCTTTGATGCATTCTGAATTCACTTTTGTACAAGATAAAAGACAGTGATCCAAGATTCCAGTGTTGTTATTGTTTTAGCTCTTTGGGAGGGGGAGGCTGCCACCCAGCTCCCAAATAAATCACACTCAGAGGCTTATTCTTATTTATGTATGCCCAGCCTTAGCTTGGCTTGGTTTCTTGCCTGCTTTTCTTAACTTTAAATTATCCTGTCTGTCTTTTGCCTCTAGGCTTTTCTTACTTCTGTGAATCTTACTCTTACTCTGTGTCTTGCTGCGTAGCTGGGTAGCTGGTCCCTGATGTCCTCCTCCTCTCTGGCTCCTAGATCTCCTCTTCCCAGTTTTTTCCATATATATCTACTCTCTGCCTGCCATCCCCACCTATCCTTTTCCTGCCTTGCTATTGGCCAGTTCTTTATTAGACCATCAGGTGTCTTAGACAGGCACAGTAACACAGCTTCACAGAATTAAATACAACATAAAAACAAAAGTAACACACCTTAAAATAATGCTCTACTACACAGTGTCCTCTGTCTGAAGAGGCTGCGTTTTCTCCAATGGGTGTTCTTCACATCTGTGCCAAACATGAAGTGGCTGTAGTTGTGTGGGTTTGTTTCTAGCTTCTCGGTTATCTCTCATTGGTCTACACAATTCTGAATTCATGCTATGCTGCTTTTGTTTCTCTGTCTCTATAATGTGTCTTGAAAGCAGGAACTTTGATGCCTCCAACACTGTTGTATGTATTCCAGAATGTGCTAGCTCTGAAGGATGTTTTGTGATTCCAGGTAAAATTTAAAATTGTTTTTCTCATTTCTGTGAAGAATTTCATTGCAGTTTTGATAGTGCTGTATCCTTAGATCACACTTGGTACCATAACCATCTTCACAGTATTAACTATGTCAATCCATGAGCATGGGAGGCCTCTCTACCTCCTCCGATTTTCAATTTCTTTTATACTTTTCATTGTAGAGGATGTTCACCCCCTTGGCTAGGTTTGTGTCAGTTGTTTCTTTGAAGTTATCATGAATGGAACACTACCTGATCTCTTTTCAACATATTTGTTCTAAGTATATAGAAATTCCAGTCATTTTTATGTGCTTATTTTGTGTCCTTCTTCTAACAGTTTTCTGGTGGAGTCTATAGGGTTAGTCTTTATGACACCCATCACTCTATACAATGAACAAGTACCAATAAAAATATTGTACATGAAAAAATCTCTTAAAGAGAGAATAGTGTAATCTAAGTGTCACGATGTATACCTTAAATACACACAATGCTGTCACTTTAAAAAACAAAACTAAAGTGATGTAAGATGAATTTTAATTAAAATGATTAAGTACCACGCTGGGGTTTGGTTTCAAAGGCTAATAATAAATTGCTCTTTTAGAATTTATCTTCACTCCTAGGTGTGGGAATCATATCGCAGATGGAGAGTATAATGAGACAAGTGCCGGCTGGTGTGTACTGAGCCTCCAAGTCACGCTGTGCTCAGCAGGGCTGCACAGCGACTCTTGTAGGTAGATGATGCCTGCTCTCCTCCTTGTTGTTGTCTGTATTAAGCAAAAAGGCAGCATATGTGATGAGCAATGGCAACTGAAGTGCTGGACCACATCAGCATTTCCAGAAGCTCAAAATAGAAACCATGTGAAACAGCCCATTATGCTGTTTATTTAAGGGTGGGGAATGGAACACATATGAATCACTTATTCTCTCTCTCTCTCTCTCTCTCTCTCTCTCTCTCTCTCTCTCTCTCTCTCTCTGTGTGTGTGTGTGTGTGTGTGTGTGTGTGTGTGTATGTGCACATGCACGTGCGCTCATGCCTCAGTGCACACACATGGAGGTCAGAGGACAACCTTGGGTTTCAGTCCTCACCTTCTGCCTTGATTGGAACAGAGTCTCTCATTTGCTCCTGCACAAGCCAGGCTACCTGACCCATGAGCTTCAGGGATTCTCCCGTCTCTGCCTCCTCTCTTACCATCCATGCACTGAGATTACAGACACATGCTTGGAAAGGGTGCTGTGTATAAGGATCTGCCCCTCTCTAAGCTGTCTGATGCAGTCAATGAAGAAGTAAAATGAAAATCATGGAGAAGACAGAGTGTGTTAGGTGGAGGCATGCTGATTTACATTGGAAATCTGGGGTGAGCTCCCCTAAAATAGCCAGGTTCTGATTCAAAAGTCTAAATTAGTTGTGTGATACCACCAAGGAGACTTGGAATTGTGATAAAGGTAATGTCTTGAGAAGAAAGATGGCCCTGGATGACATGGGTAAATCCAGTATAATCACAGGATCCTGCATGAGAAGGTAAAGCAGAGTTAAAACACACACACACACACACACACACACACACACACACACACACACACACACACATACATGCTGTGAAATGTCAATCTGTATGCTGTGAATATGTGTCGCTCTGATTGGTTGATAAATAAAACACTGATTGGCCAGTAGCCAGACAGGAAGTATAGGCAAGGAAGCAGACGAGAATTTTGGGGAAAGGAAAGCTAAGTCAGGAGTCACCAGTCAGACACAGAAGAAGCAAGATGTGAAGGCAGAACTGAGAAAAGGTACGAAGCCATGTGGCTAAATATAAATAAGAATTATGGGTTAATTTAAGTGTAAGATCTAATCAGCAATAAGCCTGAGCAAATGACCAAGGAGTTATAATTAATATTAAGCCTCTGTGTGACTATTTTATAAAAGGCTGTGGGACTGTGGGTAAGAGATTTGTCCTGACTGTGGGGCAGGCGGGACACAGGAAAACTTCTGATTACACACACACACACACAGAGAGAGAGAGAGAGAGAGAGAGAGAGAGAGAGAGAGAGAGAGAGAGAGAGAGAGAGAGAGCTTATGTTGAAAAGTTGTGATTATTTGGTCTGGAGGGGGCCATGAGTTGAAGAATGTGAACAAGCCATGGAAGCTCCCTGAGAGACGGCTCACTGAGAGAAGGCTCCCTGGGTGAAGTGTTTGCTCTGCAAACGTGAGGATCTGCATTCAAATCCCCCGGAATTCACTTTTTAAAAAGCAGAGGCACGCACATGGAGCTGGGAAGGCAAGGACCAGAGAGTCCCTGGGGCTTGATGACCAATCTGGTCAAATTGGTGAGCTCCAGGTTCAGAGAGAGACCCTGTTTCAAAAAACAAGACAGAGAGTGAGAAAGGAAGATACTCAGTGTGGACCTCTGGCCTCCACATGTATGTGCATACACATGTTCACACACATATGCATGAACATATACACAAATATGCACACACAGATATAGACAACTAAAAATCTTGAAAAAAAGAAGCAAATGACTCTCCCTAAGAGAATCCACAAACAATGCAGATGTGCCCACACCTTGATGTCAGCCAACTGAAGTCATTCTGAATTTGACCTCTGGAACTGTGAGTCGGCACTGTGCTGACTTGTAAGAGAAGTCATCGGCAACCAACGTGGTGTTCAGCGATGGCTGTCACTGAAGAAGTAACATCTGGATAAAGGTCTAAGAGGAATACAGGGGAAGCATGGAGGTCTGTGGTGAGTGCCCCAAAGGAAAGGCTATGGCAAGCACAAAATTGACACCCTTTCAGCTAGACTTGCTGCCTGGGGCGTCATTACCACCTACGCCACCTAGCTCTTGAGTTATAGAAGTGTGCTACCTAGCCCAGCTCTTTACATGGGTGCTGTGAATCTGCATTCAGATCCTGATGTTTGTGCAGCAAGCACTTTGCCTGCTGAGCACACACCCCCAACCCACCCACTCCTAACTTTCTTTATCCCCTGGCAATGAGGTCAGGGGTTTGGTTCCACCACATGCTCTCCATGTTCTAACCCCTCACCACAGGCCCCAAAGTAACAAGGTTAACCAACTACAGACTGAAACCTCCAAATGGAAGGCCAAAGCAAACCTTTTTTTCTATCTAAACTGATCACTTCAGGTATTTTGTTACTGCAACAGAAAATGGACTAATACGAGGAATTCCTGAAGGGCACCACTCAGCTGCTGCTGTGGTGAGATTGTTAAGGACTAAAACACAATGAGAGGCCAGTTAGCAGGCCGACGGGTCCATCGGAGAGTGATGATGATGTAGGAGACACAGCAGAGGCAGCGGCCCTCCAGGCGCTGGGGGCACAAGTCATTCTGGTTGTGAGGTTGAAAGAGATTGTAGCAATGGGAGAAAGAAAGCCCAGTGGAACAGAGGAAAAATTACCACAGTAATTTGGGCAACAAATCGAAAGTGCTTGGACCTCAGATCCAGGAGGATGTGTTAGATGCAGAATCTATTTTCAAGGTAGAGCTGATGGAATTTTCTGATGTCTGGGAAGAATGAAGGTTACACAGGATGAGGTACAGAGCAGCTGCCTTCCCTTGCTCTCTCTCTCTAATCACGAGCTGCAGGCAGTTTAAATCTTCACCCTGCGAGATCTGCCTGCACGATCCATTTCAACAATTTACTAGATTATTCAGGACAACGCAAGAGAAGGCTGAGATAATTACAATCAAGTCGGGCTCTCAAATAATACCTATACAAGACTCTCAACCTGCGTTTTCTACGTTTCATCAGAACTTTGCAAGAAGGAAGTTTCAAGAGATTGGGGAAATGGAGAGCTAGGAACTCTGGCACAAAGACTCCAAGGACTCACAGTGTCCAGTCCAAGCTCGGGTTCCTGGGTGACTAAGAGGCTGTGGGGTGTTGTGAGCCCCTCTCAATGTTTCAATAATCTTTTCAGAAACTGCCTAGAAGCTGTTTGGTGTGCTGCTGCTGATACATTCACTGTCTGACTTGTGTTACCTTAGAGTCCCTCTGTGTGGTCCAAATTACCCTAGTCAGTAAACAATTAATAAAAATAAGAAAAAATGCAATTTGCTTGAAAAATAATCTTTAAAACCATAGAGACGGTGGAGAGGAGAAAGCAGAAGCAAGATAGAACGTTTGGGGCATGGGGGCGGGGTGGGATCAGGCAATTCACTTGGCATCCTGTCCAGTGTCGTGGTGAATTCGGGACCCACTCCTCACTCCCCACCAGTACAACAGGCAATTGTGGTTTGCCTGCCCAGGGTTCTCTTCCCCGTCTTTAATGGCAGCCCCTAACGCTCCTGCCTGAGCCATGTCATACCAGTTTCCAGCCTATCAAGTTTAGGAATTGGGATAAATTTTGTTTCTTGCCAACTACCGGTGTGTATCTATGGCAGTCATCCAATCAGAGGGCCACATTCAGTCAAGATGATTGCCTCAAAGCTGACTGTGTTACTCCACCCAGAGGAACCCGTCCGTGGCTTTTGCTGGAAGGACCAAGGACTGTTGTGAGCTCTAGACTCTGAGAGGTAAGCACAACTAGAGTTGTTGACCCTTGCTGGCCTCCCTTAGGAAAAGCCTGGTGGGTAAACGGAACTGTCAAAGGAGTTGGACCTTGAGATGGACCAGCTGCCTGAGCCATGCTCTCTCAGTCGCTCTCCCACCACAGAAAGGAAACTGGTATTAAGAACTAAATGGCCAGGGACTGGAGAATGGCTCAGGGGTTAACAGTACTGGCTGCTCTTCCAGAGGAACAAGATTCTGTTTTCAGGACCCACATGGTGGTTTACAACTGTCTGTAACTCCAGTCCCAGGGGATCCAACACCTTCATCTGGTTTCTGCAGGTACCAAGCACTCAGATGGTGCCCAGACATACATGCAGACAGAGACCCTATACATATAAATAAACAAATAAATTTAAATATATTTATTATTTTAATTGTGTATATGTGTATATGTCTATATTTAGGTGTGTTCACATGAGTTCGGGTGCCAGTTCAGGCTGGGGTGTCAGGTCTCCTGGGAGCTGGAGTTATATGTGATTATGAGCTGCCTGGTGTGGGTGCTGGGAAATGAACTTGGGTTCTCTGCAAGAGCAGTAAGTGCTCTTAACTACTACAGCCCTAGCATTTACAATAATAATAATAATAACTAAATGGCCATTTTGGAGTTGTATTTCTCTAACTCACTGATGCAGAACAAGCTGCTTAGTTTTAGCAATTACATAAAAGCTAATTTATGAATCAAGGCCGTTGAAGGAAATAATTAATAAAAGTCTCCGAGAGTAATTTGAAATGTGCAGTGTGATGTTAAGAAAAATAAGAGTAAAATGCAGCTGTTATTGTTGGCTCCTGTCCCTGTCCACTATCTAATGAAGGCAAGCAGAGAAATCATTGAATGGTTGCAGTCAGTGAGGCCGAGTACATAAATCATTGAGAACTCTTGACTGTATGTAATTACTTCATTACTCTACCTTTACAGTGGACTGTGTTTGGCACCTGTACTCTAAGGGGCATGTATGTCTTCCACCAACATCTTTTACGTGTGTATTATAATTACCCCATGGAAACCTGTGTAGTGTGAGTACACGTGTGTTTATCTCTTTTCCATTAAACTTGAATAGGGCAGGATCATTATGAACTGTCATCCATTATGGGAGCATGTGAGTCCCTCAACATTTGCATATGAATAACTGAAAGAGATTTATGATTCTATCTTAGAACATTAAAAGGTTTTGTTGCATAAATTACACTAATCTGTCCGAGCCCCTCTGGCTCTCTCTGCTGCCTGTCTGTCAGATGGGCTTGGGTTGTCTCTGCGCTCCACTGGGAATAGAGTAAGCAGGCACAGATATTAGCAGGCACAGGCATTTCAGGGCGTTTTGAAGCTCTGCATTTTTCAAGTGGATGTTGCTGACACTGAACAGGCACAGCTCCCAAGACAGCAGGCTCAGCCTCCCCAAGTTCTGTGTAATTTGGCGTCTTAGAAGCAATAGTCCAACCAAGGATCTCCAACTGTGCAGCTGTGAGGTTTAAAAGAGTGCAAACAAACAACAGCAATGACCCCTTAACACGTCTCTGAGAGAGGGCCCTGTGAGGCATGGTGCAGCTCAAGATAGCTAGGATGAAATAATACACAAATAGGTAAGATTAATTACTATCAAAGTCCACAGTCCCCACCTTCAAAACCACGCTGTGTTTTATAAACTTCAGATTCTAAGATCCAACCCTTGAAATAATCCTGCCGAAAAGTATCCGTGCTCATCCTGCACCATTCATTCTTATCTACTGATGCTACTCTTCAAACACTCGGCTGACCTCTAGGCTACTAGAGGCTCCATATGCCCCATTCCTGCCCAATAGCTAATGAAGGCAAGCAAGGATGTAAGGGGCATGTTTCCCTTACCACTTTTACTCTTCAAACTAATGCTTTCATGACCTGAACTCAATGATGGCACCACCCTGTAGCTCTTTACAACCTTGACCTAGACCACTCCTGAGCCCAATTCTCAGCCACGAGACCCTTAGTGTTTGTTTATCTGGATGCTACTCTGAGATAACTTTTTTTTAATAACAACGCATTGAGTGACAGGTAACTATGGGGTCTACCCAATTCATCATCTAAAGAGGATGCCTTGTCTGAAACAAGTGACAGATGTCAGTTATCAGTGAGACTGCCCCAGGCATGCAAATGATACCATAATAACATGCAATTTGATCTTATTGGTTACATCACTCTGGTTTCTGGTTTCCAAAGTGTGTGGTTCAAAATTATCTAATTAAGCAAACACCGCTGTAATAACTGTTGCAGAATTATCAATAGATGCTAAAATTAGTGAGCAATAGAGCAGGATACCCAGAGAAAAGAGATCAGTGGTTTCTGGTAGCTGAGGGAGGGAGTAATGGAAATAATATCTAATGGGTTTGGGTTACTTCCTTGAGTCATGAAAATGTTCCAGACTTAGATAGTGACCATAGCCATACAACTTTGTGAATATAATTTTAATATCGTTGACATGTACACATTAGGGAGTGGGATTTATGGTCCATGGATTGTATTTCAATAAAAAGCATTAATAAAACTGAGAGAACAGAGAGCAATGATGAGTAAGATATTTACATGGTCTCAAAACCTCTGGCACAAAGTACTCATGAACCTCATTGAATAATGAGGAGTGCCAAGCAAAGCAGCGCAACTATCTTCACCAGGTAATCAGAGTGAACGCCACCAGGACTAGAACCAGCTGATAGAGTGTGCCTCCTAATTCAGGGCACAAGATCACACTTGTGGCATTTTCCCAAAGATGTATGACTTGAATTCCAGATGAGAAACTATCGGGAAAACATGAGAACATCCAGAATTGACATTCTGACAAATACCTGGCATGGACCCTCAAAAGTGTTGAGGTCACTGAGGTGGGTTGAATTGTAGGCCCTATCACATGGAGACATTATTTAGAATGACGGGTTGTTACTGAAGTAAGGATCTCAAGATGAGGTTGTGTTGGACTAGAGTGAAGCTGACGCCCAATGGCACATGTTTATGAAAGACCTAAAAGAAAAAACAAAAAACACCAGTGAAGCTGGCATCCTGGCACATACTTGTAATCTGAGCAGCCTGGAGGCTGAGTAAAGAAGATGGGGACTTAAAGCCAGCCTGGGCTTTATAGTAAGACCCTACATCAAAATAAAAAAAGAAAGAGAAAATTTGAAGACACAAGGATTCATAAAGAAGACGCACAAGTAAAGACAGAAGCAGAGGTTGCTGCTATGAACCTAACCAAAGGTCCTGAGCAGCTGCCATGAAATGTAAGACAGATATGAAACGGATTTTCCCACAGTATCTCAGTGAACCCACCCGATGAGGCCTGAGGCCTGTGACTCTGATGCTCAGAACAGCAGCGAGAGAATGAGTTCCTATTGATAGAAACTGTCAAATTTGGATGCATTTATAACCACAGTTCTGTGAAACTCAGGCGCTCGTGAAGCAGAAAAGGATGCTGGACAGAGTTGTAGATGAGAAGTTAATGAGGACAGATGCAGCAGGAACTGGATCTCACTCAGAGAAAAACACATTTGGAGGGTAATCTGTCAAAGCTGAATAAAATTGGGGTTAGACAACAGTATTGTACCAATCATGGTAGGGTATTTCATGAGATGAGTGAGGCTTCATGACATGTGAGCATGTGGGAATTAGATAAATGGAACATGGCATTTTCAGCAATTTTTATTTCTAAGTCTGAATTTTTTTCAAAACAAATCATTTAAAAACTGAAAAGGAAAAAAAAAAACCTTAATTGTATAGCCAATATCAAGTGTAAGAGCCACTGATACAGTTCTCTGTAGCTTGATTTTTCTGCCTTGCCCACAGGACAAATCTCTGTCACCCGCCAGTCCCACAGCCGCTCAGACCCAACCAAGTAAACACAGAGACTTAATTTGCTTACAAACTGCATGGCCGTGGCAGGCTTCCTGCTAACTGTCCTTATCTTGCTAACTGTGCTTTTATCTTAAATTGATCCATTTCCATACATCTATACCTTGCCATGTGGCTGGTGGCTTACTGGCGTCTTCACATGCTGCTGGTCATGGCGGTGGCTGCAGTGTCTCTGGTCATGGCAGCGGCTGCAGCCTCTCTGGTCATGGCGGCGGCTGCAGCGTCTCCGTCTCCTTCTGCCTTTCTGTCCTTCTATTTCTCCTCTCTGTTAGTCCCTATCTTTCCTGCCTAGCCACGGCCGATCAGGTTTTATTTATTAACCAATCAGAGCAACTTGACATACAGACCATCCCCCAGCACAGCCAAGTGCAGACCATCTCAAACACCTGCACTCAGGCCCATGGTCCTAATCATCCTCTATACGGACCTGCTGGGTAACGCCACAAAGAACCTGAGAATGGGCTCCCACAGGACATACAGAACATCCCACAGCAGTTCTCCCCTAAGCAGGTCATAGACACACCACATTTTTAAGTGCAGATTCAACACTGTTGAGAGCCATGCTGGTCCATGGCTTTCTTAGAGGTCCTGATGAGAGGGCAAAAGGAACCTGGTCCTATGTCCCTGCCCCATGGCAGACTTGACAAGGCCAGTCTGGGGCTGCACCAGGCCTTGAAGGAGTTCCAATTTCACTTCCTGGGATTTGGTTTTTCCCACAAAGAGTCTGGAGTTATCAGACACCCTTGAGATATCCTGTGTCCCTTATGCAACACTGCTTGACTAGCCTCCTGCTGACTTAGTCTCATCATATGATAGCTTCTGCTGACTTTGTTCCATTTCTTGCCTGGAAACAGTATATAAGATGCTGTACTTCTTAATAAGCTTGCTTGGCATAAGATATAATCTGTGCAAGAAAGACCTCTGGACCCCAGTTTTCTGTCTTCTTTATCTTCTCATCTTCTGGTCTTCCCACCTAGGACACTGTCACTGAAGATTGACCTGCCAGTCCAGGTCACTACACTATTAAATTTTGCTTAAGAATCATACAACCTCTACTTATACATGTATGTGTGTGTGAACATATATATTATATAATGTGTGTATTTTTTTTAACACATTACTTAATCTCTACACAGTGTCCTATGTAGAAATGGGGGATCATCACATCATATCTACCTCATAGGATTGCTTCAGAGACAGCAGAAATTATACACAATTCATGATGGGTAATGGGTGCTTGTCGTGATGAATTACTTAAATTAGACTGGCTGTGAGAGCGGAGTCAGTGTGAAACTGGCCATCCAGATGAAAGCAGATGCAGCTCCCTACTGTGAAGAACATCCAGTCTCTGTAGAGGGAGGTTTAAGGGCATGTTGATATATGTTCATGCATGAGGCGGCCAGAGATAAACTTCATGTCACTCCTCAGGGGCCATCCACCTTGTTTGTGAGTCAGGGTCTACCACTTGGACCTAGAGACCACTGATTAGGCCAGGCTGCCGGTCAGTGGGCCCCAGAGATCCTCCTGTCTCTGCCTGCCCAGTGCTGAGGTTACAAGTGTGTGCTATTATGCCGGGCTGTTGATGTGAATTTTGAAATTTGTACTCAGATCCCCATGCTTTCATGGTAAGCACATTATCAACTGAGTCCTCACTTATATTGGCTCCTTTTCTGCTGCTGTGACTACACACTATACCAAAAGCAACTTAAAGAGGACAGTTTATTTTGGCTTATGGGTCCAGAGGGATAGATGTACCTAATGGTGGGGGGAGACAGCAGGTAGTTGGGGCAGGTAACTGACAGATTATATCTCATCTGTCTACAGGAAGTAGAGAGGGTGGCTGGAAACGAGGCAAGGCTACACACTCTCAAAGCCTGCTCCAAGCCATGTGCTTCCTCCAGCAAGGCTCTGTATGTTGAACATTCTACAACCCCTCCAAACACCACCAACAACTGGGAACCAAGTACTCAAATACCTGAGCCTAGGGAGGACACTTCTCACTCAAACTGTGTTTCTCCAGCTCCCTTCTCTCCTTCTGAAGCAACTGTAAGTCCAGTGAAAGAAGAACCAATGGGAAACAATGGACACGAGGAATGAAAAGCTGACTAGCCTATGACTTCTTCCTCTGGGAGGCCAGGCAACAGCTGGCCCTTAATACACAAACCAGCGTGTTTGCTTCCTGGAGAAAGCAGCACTTGCTTTGTTGTTTCGTCTCTAAGGCAGAGTCTCACTATTTAGACCCACTTAGAACTCACTGGGTAGCCCAAACTAGCCTTAAACATAGAGCGATCCTCCTGTCTCTGCCTCCCACTTGAGGGGATGACATGTGTGAGCCACCATACCTAGTTACAATCCCATGTTTGTGAGAAGAGAGAAGTTCCAGGCAAACTTGCTGAGAACCTTGCTGGTTTGATTGACAGCTGGGGGCAACCTTACAAAAGCTCTGCCTGCCAGCACTATGCTGCTCAAGCAGAAGCTGCAGTGCTCCTGGATCAAACCATGAGGATTTCTGCGGCTGTCAATAGGCTGTTGACAGTCCAAATGCATACACCTCCCTTTTCTTCCTCCCTTCCTCATAATTCATGTCTTTTCTCACCTTTTTTCTTCATGGTTTAGAAAGCCATTTTCATCTTTAAGCCCGAAGTGGATGAAATGTTTGCTGAGACAATCAGCTTCATGAACTTAACCAATGTGGCCAAGAAGGAAGCCTGAGGCCCCTTTTGTCTTCCCGCCAACTGTGTCTACAGATCGCCATTGTCTCTTTCAAGTGACTTTGGGCTCTGTGGGTACTGAGCACATTGCCCTGCTCCCTGCCAGCTCTGCTGAAGCCGGCACTGTGCCCACAGCCAACAGCGCAATTTGCCAGCAAAACATCCAAGCTGGGAAAATGCACACACATCAGAAGATCCGCTAGGCGCTTCAGGAGCCAGGCAAGGAACCCATGCACAATTGGAATTCAAGTCGAGGCCACCTAGCTCTGTGGGAAGCCTTTGTGGAAAGGAAACCGCTTTGCTCCTCTAGCCATTCTGGGGTCTCTCCAAAGGACTCACAACTGCTAAGAGGTGCCTCAGGCACTTCTGTAGCATCCAGGGAGGTGGAGTACATTTTATTTCTCCTAGACCCTGAAGTGTTTCCTCCCACTCTGAGCTCCCCTTAAGGTTTTCTCTCCCCAAGCACCAGCAGGAGTAGCCTGGCTGTTGGCATCTCACCAGGGATGACACACACAATTGCCAATCTGGAGGAAAATATGCATTTCAAAGACCTTGGCCTCAAAGGGATGTGAGGTGGAGCTGATTATTAGCCAATGCTGTGATTGTCACCATGAGTATAGGTTCCCCCAGATGGTTCCCTCTCCCATAGGCACGCCACCTCACTACGAGGAGTTCACCTAGAGAATAAAAATGCCAAAAACAAAAGAAGAAGAAGAAGAAGAAGAAGAAGAAGAAGAAGAAGAAGAAGAAGAAGAAGAAGAAGAAGAAGAAGAAGAAGAAGTCGACTCCCAATTCCTGCCTTCCCCATTCCCAACAATATGGGGCGGTGGGCTACTTAAAAGCCTGTGTTGTGTTCATTGGCTTGTTGTTTTATCTAATAACTGGCTGGCCTACAATTGGTGGAGATATTTTTATTTGCCACTTAGATAAGTGATTTCTCAATCAATGTCATCTTCTATATCCCCCAAAGGCAGAACACCTTGGGACACTGGCTTACCATTCTTGGTCATGGACCTTTTTTAAAAGAAGTTGGACCCTAGGGCCGGCAATGGCTCAGCCAGCAATGGCTCAGCTACTGTACCAAAAAACTCAGGTTCGATTTCCAGCACCTTCATGGTGGCTAACAGCCATCTGTAACTCCAGTTCCGGGGGCTTTGCTACCTTCTCTGGACTCTGAAGACACTGTGCACAGGTGCTGCACAGACATACATGTGGGCAAAACATCCATACACATAAAATTAAAGCTAAACCTTCAAAAGAGAGGTTGAAAGTGCAAGAGTTGGGTGCTGTTTTATTCTGGGGAAAGCGAGACCAGTATTTGTCCATGTACACCTGACAGCTTTGACAAATACAAGTAGAGAAATTATAAAGGGTGAAGCTATTCCCAAACAGTGAGGGGCACATGCAAATGCATATGTAATAAGAGACCAGTGGTTCCCTGAGATCTGACCACATGCTGGACGTTGAACTCTGAACTCTGTATGCTGAACTCTGTATGTGGCAGACCTTATCTCACGTAAATGTGTAGCCACTCCAAACCAGGGGGGGGGGGATTAGCATTCACAAATGATAGCACAGGAACTACTTCAAAGATATTTGTTTGTTTGTCTTTGAGATGAGGCTTCATGTAGCCCAGGATGGCCTCAAGCTCATGGTCAATAATGACTTTGAACTTCTGATCTTGCTAGAGATCAAACCCAGAGCTTTGTGCATACTAGGCAAGCACTTGACCAAGTGAGCCACATTCCCAGCCTGCTTCAAAGACATTCTTCAAAATCATACCCAAGAGAACATGAAAACTACACAGAGGCAATACTTACTGGATTGGTGCAAGATGAAGGAGAGGTTAAGCCTAAATCACAGAGCTCTGCTAAAGATAAAAGGTGGTTGCTCTGAAAATTGGAAGATCTGATGTTGAACGCCATCCTCTTACCCCAGGTTGGAATGCCACAGGCTCCACAGAACCTAGATGTCAATCACATTTTCATGCAAGCATCCTGACTCTTATTTCCCATATGCAGACTGAGTGGAAGACAAAGTGTTTATCCCTCCACCCTGGAGAGACTAATCAATGTCCACCTCACAGAACTTGATGACTGTGCCTTGCAGTAGCATCTTCTAATGTAGACTTCAGAACTGGCAATTCGGGTAAATGGGTAATGATGCCTGCTGTACAGGCCTGATGAGATGAGCTAGACTCCCAGGAACCCAAGTAAAGCTAGAAGAAGAGAATGACTCAATGATTGTCTACACAGCCACAGTGGTATGTACATACCCTTCCCACACCCCATAACAATAAATAAAATAACTTAAATTGACTTTTTAATTCTCATAAAAATAAGTGACTATGCAAATGACTAATGAAAAATACATAAACATATATACGTCTGCATTTCTAGAGTGTGTGTGTGTGTGTGTGTGTGTGTGTGTGTGTGTGTTACACACACACAGTAACAACCTTCTAACAGAAGCCATTTCTAAGAAAGACAGTTGTCTTAGCAGGGTTCTATTGCTGTGCCATGACCACGGCAACTCTTATAAAGGAAAATATTTAATTGGGCTGGCTCACAGTTTTAGAGGTTTAGTCCATTATTGTCATAGCAGGTGGCATGGAGGCAGACACAGTACTGGAGAAGGAGTTGAGGGTTCTACATCTTGATCTACAGGTAAGAGAAGCAACTGTGTACTCCACTTAGTGTAACTTGAGCAAAGGAGATCTCAAATCCCATCCCCACACTGACCCCCTAACAAGGCCACACCTACTCCAACAAGACACTCCTCCTAATAGTGCCACTCCCTATGCGGGCCATTTTCTTTCAAATGACCACAACAGAGGGAATCAGAGAAGGGCAGAGGAAATGGAACTGAAGAGATAGTTTGCTGTGGGATGGTCTGTATGTCAAATTACTCTGATTGGTCAATAAATAAAACACTGATTGGCCAGTGGCTAGACAGGAAGTATAGGTGGGACTAACAGAGAGGAGAAAAGAAAGAACAGGAAGGTGGAAGGAGTCACTGCCAGCCGCAGCCAGGACAAGCAGCATGTGAAGATGCCGGTAAGCCATGAGCCACGTGGCAAGGTATAGATTTATGGAAATGGATTAATTTAAGCTATAAGAACAGTTAGCAAGAAGCCTGCCATGGCCATACAGTTTGTAAGCAATATAAGTCTCTGTGTTTACTTGGTTGGGTCTGAGCAGCTGTGGGACTGGTGGGTGACAAAGATTTGTCCTGACTGTGGGCCAGGCAGGAAAACTCTAGTTACAATAGTTAAATATTTTTCTCTGAACACAAAAACCTTAATTTTGCAGAAAATATTTTTATATTGTAAAGCAGCTTTAATAACAAAATAATTTGTGGTAATCACTGATATAAAGAATAAGGGTTTGTTGAGAGTAAAGTAGTTAAATGCATTTCAAATTGCTCAATGGGAAAGCTTTTCAATAAAACGTCTAGCTTGGTGGTAGAGTGCTTGCCTAGTAGACATGAGACCCTGGGTTCGCTCTCTGTAAGTACCATGAAGAAGGAAGATGTGGGAGGGTGAGGAGAAATAGAGAGGAGGAGCATGAAGAGATCAGGCAGACAGGAGAAGGAGGGACCAAGGACAGGAAGAGGAGGGAGGAAGGAGGAGCAGGAAGGAGAGGAGGAGGCAGCACTTGCTACTGGGGTCCAACAGCAAATGGCCTCATTTCTGCATGCAGGTTCCAACCCCATCTCCTCACTCTGCTGCTCCACAAACCAATGGTCTCTGGGTTCCAGTGAAGCTGAATTCAGAAAAACAAGCTGAATTTGGCCCTTGGACTGAAGTTTTCCCGCCCTTGATTTAATGGGATGACTTATGGATAATAAGTAGTCTGTATTCGTTTACAGATATGGGCAGATTGTTCATACACTTTATGTATAAATATTTCACATATGGCTCAATTATAGATGTGCACACATCTATGCAATTCAATAAATGGCTCCCACAGATTCCCTCTCTGCAGCTGTAAGAAAGAATGAGTAAGCCACATATTATGACACAGGGATCCTCCAAGATATGCAAATCAGAAAACTCAGGCACAGATGTGTAAGAATGGTAAAGCCGTTCTTGGATTTGGCACCTTGCAGGTTATAGGCAAAGGTTTTGAAGATGGTGTAGAAAAGTTTGTCATTGCCCCTAAAAAAGACAGCAGGGACTCTTGGGATAACAATAAAAAAACTTCACTTTCCTTTTTATATTTGTGGTGGTTAGAATGAGAATGGCCACCATAAGCTCATATATTTGAATGTTTAGTCACCAGGGAGTGGCACTATTTGAAAGGATTCTGAGGTACAGCCTTGTTGGAGAAAGTGTGTCAATGAGGTGAACTTTGATGTTTCAAAAGCCCATAGCAAGCCCAGTGTCTCCCTCTCTGCCCACAGGATCAGGATGTGGCTCTCAGCTACATCTCCAGCCCCACGTCTGCCTGCTGTGCTGTCATGCTCCCTGCCATGATGGCAATGGACTGAGCCTCTGAAACGGTAAGCCAGCCCCCAATTAAGTGTTTTCTTTTATAAGCGTTGCCTTGGCCATGGTATCTCTTCACAGCAATAGAAGTGTTCTTTTGTACTTTTTCTTACTGTGTATATATAACTTTAGCTCTTAAATATGTATAAAGAAAATAGATAAAATGGATAGAATGAGAAAGCCTGAGTGAAGAGACACAGTGCTGTTTGGAAACTCACCCCACAGTCAGTTGCTATCAGAGTTGGTGAAGCTGTGCTGGTTTTTAAGGTGTCGAAATTCACATGGATCAGTGTAGCTGGAGAATTTCTCTCCAGCTGCTGCCAAGTCCTGCCAGTCCTGGAGCCCACTTATAAAATAAACACACAGACTTACATTATTTAAACTGCTTGGCCATTGGCTCAGGCCTATCATTATCTAGCTCTTACTCTTATATTTAGCCCATTTCTATTAATCTATACTTTGCCACATGGCTCATGGCTTATTGGTACCTTACATCTTCCTTGTCCTGGCAGCAACTGTAGGCAGTGTCCCTCTGCCTTCCTGTTCCCTCAATTCTCTTCTCTGTTAGTCCCACCTATACTTCCTGTCTGGCCACTGGCCAATCAGTGTTTATTTATACAGAGCGATAGCCACAGCAGAACAAAAATAACTATTCAGAATAAGACAGGGGTGTAGATCTGTATTAGTTTCTTCTCTGTTGCTGTAATAAAATACATAAAGAAGAGGGTTATGGTTCCAGACTGCTAGATGTTCATAATGGTGTAAAAGCAGGAGCAGCTAAGCAATTGCATCTCAACTGCAGATGCAGACAGGAAACATGGGGGGAGAGAGCGAGAGAGAGAGCGAGAGAGAGAGAGAGAGAGAGAGAGAGAGAGAGAGAGAGAGAGAGAGAGAGAGAGAAATGGGGTAGGGCTACAAATGCTCAAAGCCTGCCCCTACTGATCTACTTCTTCTTCCACAAGGCTGCACTCCTTGATAATTTCCTTACCTCCTTAAAGAGCCACCAGCTGGGTACCACGTTTTCAAATACATGAGCCTAGGGAGCACTTTTTTCATTCAAACCATCCCAGCTCAGTGGTGGAGTACTTTACTCACATGGACAAAGCTCTGAGTTTGATCTCTAATACCACATAAACCCAGTATAGTAGTACATGGCTGTTGTCTAGGCACCTGAGAAGTGGAGGCAGGAGGAAAAGCAGTTCAGAGTCATCTCAGCTTCATGAGGACATCAAAGTCAGCCTAGGCTGGAATAAACCCCATCTGAAAAAAATATATACACCAAACTCTCCTTGGCAACCTGAACTTCGGAGCCCTTCCTCAGGCCACCGCTTCCCAAGAGCATCTAGGCAAGTCTAGACACTGTCCTGAGCTGCCTGTTGGCCCCCAACGAGACAAAATCAGCATCATTTGGTTGTCCTGGCACTGTGTTTGCCTAAGCAAAGGAGATAATGTATGTCTGCAGAATAGAAACCTCTTGGCCAATATAAAATAACTAACACAATTCTTCCTTACAGCCTACCAACAAAGACTATGTGAAGAATTGCTCCAACCAACATAATCGTTTCTTCTATGCAGGCTCCAAACAACACCCTCCATTCATATTTCTATTGTGGCAAGAATAATGGTGCTATCTAGGATGTTGAATGTGAGTCGATTTCCTTTGCTATCCAGAACTGAAGACAGAGAAATGGCTTCTTTTGCACATATTCAGGACCCTGGATTTCGGCCAATGTAGATTCAGTATATGTTTGATGAATAAATAAGCAGAGAGAGAGTCAAGGCTGCAAGAATAATCACATTGTGTATTGAGATGGAGACACACAGTTCCTGAGTAACTTGGTGATGCTGCTTATAAAACAGTCACAGGCCAAAAACATGATCAATAAATCATGGTTTGAATCTGTTGGTGGAAATATATATGTATATTTGCCTCATTGTTATATGTTTGTCAAGCACCATATACATGTCAAATTGCAATCTGATGGATATTTATTAAGTGTGCTTAAGGTGAAGATGCACTATAAGCAAGGTGGTCACTTTGCTAGCAAGTTGAAAAGTAATGAAACTGTCACAGAAACATGGGTTTTTTTAATATCTTTTTAAAATATATTTTTTAAATATTTTGTGTGTGTGTGCTTGTGCATGTGTGCAGTGCTTGTGGGCACCAGAAGAGAGGCCCAGATCTGCAGGAGCCAGAGTTTGGGAGTTGTCAGCTGCCCAATGTGAGTGCTGGAACTAAACTTGGGTCCTTCACAAGAGCAGCAAATGCTCTCCCCTGCTGCTCTCCAGCCTGACATAGGCTTTCTAATTGCAGATCTGTGTGGAGGAACTTGGCAGGTTCTGTAAGAACATGTGACTGGGTGGATAGGGTGGGTCTGGGGGAACGATGCAGTCTGCACTAGGGAAGGGATACCTGAGCTGAGAGCCAAATAAATCAAGAAATGACTAGAATGAGAGAACAAATCCATGTAAACCCACAGGAAGCCCACACCATGTCCTTGTGGGAATGACCACCAACCCTTTGAAGACTCTGGGACACTGCACAGCTCTAAGATAAGAGTAAAGGCAGATAACATGCAGAAAGACTTCTGGCAGCCCACAAGCCTCCTTCCTGTCTATCCTAGTAGCACACAGTTGAATAGCATTTCCCAACTTCCTTTGTAGTTAGAGATTGCCACATGATTGCATTCTATCCAATGGATGGAAAGAAGTGAGGTATCCCAGATTATAAAGGAATAACCATTCTTTCTGACACTCTGTCCCAAGGGAAGGGGAGTAGTGGTCGAAAGGGACTCGGGACAGCCCAGAAAGACCCAGAGCCACTGGCCAACATGTCATATCTCCTTGGATTATTGCATGAGCAAGACATAAAACTCCCACTTGTGAATTCCCTATGTCCCTGCACCCTGGCCCACAAGAACCATGAGAGGTGGGAATGAACCAGACTATACAGGGCACTGTGAATAATAGTCAAGACTTATGGGGAGGACGTTAAGGAATGAGAGCCACTGAAGGATTTTATGCACAGAGGTGTACTATAATCAAATGAATTTGGGGGAAGATGGCTGTATTTGTTCTGTGCAAAGTGATTAATAATAAACTGTTGTTTTCTCATTTCCATTTGCCAGAACAGCCCTTAGTGCCAAAATTATTACAGAGACATAAGCTGATAAGGAATAAGTGACAGCAGGTTAGAGGTGATAGAAGGACCATCAGGAAGATGAGTAGACAGGTAATTCAAGAGCAAATGTCAGAACAGCAAAACCATCAGAGCCTTTTTTAGAACTAAAATTTGAAGGCTGGTCATGGTGGCAAATTTCTTTACTTGTAGCACTGAGGAGGCAGAAAAAGGCAGATATTTGTAAGTTCAAGGCCAGCCTAGTTTACATAGTGAATTCTAGGTCAGCCAGAGCTACAGGTGAGATCCCTGTCTCAAAAAACAAAATGTTGACACAGCAACAATCACGGAGGACAAAAGCAAAGGCATCTAGAGTCTTGGGATCAAGGCACCGAAGTCAGGCTGCAGTTTTACCATCAACTGCCACTGTGGTCTTGAGCACTGTACCTAGATTTCTTTGGTCTTCAATTTCCCCCATTTGTGAAATGGGAACAATAGAATTTGTGTTTCAGAATTTCCATGAGGTCCCAAGAAGGTAATGCTAATAACACAAAGCAAACAGAACCATTTTATCAAAAATATACATTTGATCATGTGATGTTTCCTTTTACCTGTCACCCCAACATGCTGTAGACTCACCTGAGAAGAGAGTCATGATGAGGGATTATCTGGAACAGGTTGGCCTGGTAGATTGTCGTGATGACACTGATATAGGAAGACCCAGCCCAGCACAAGTGGCGCCATTCCCTAGGTTTGGATCCTGAACCATACAAGAGTGGAGAACATGAACTAAACAGTAGGCACGCATGCATCCATTCTCTCTCCTCTTGACTATCATATTATTAGCTGCTTCAAGTCCCTATGTAGACTTCTCTACAGTGATGGACTATAACCTGGAACTGTGAGCTAAAACAAACCATTTCTTCCTTGAGATGCTTTTGGTCAGGGCATTTTATCACAGCAACAAAAAGGAAACTTGGAAAGTTCCTATCTCCGACCTTGTATAAGCCCCTTTTTGTCTCCACACTTCTTAGGTACCATACAATTCCTGGTCTGGATTCAGTCTTTTCAGGTCAGCTCTCATAATTACCCACACAAGTCAGTTGCCAAAGGCCCTGATGAACTGGCAGAAGTCAGGAAAGTGTGAGGATGTCAAAGGCTGTAATCAAAGTACGTAATAAAAAATTTTCTTGAAAACCAAGACCAGGGACCTGTGGAAATCATGACAGGGAAGAAGGCAAAATGAAGCCATCAGACTGAGAAACAAAGATTCTCTAATATAAGACTGTTAATCTCAGTAATGTGAGCATTTCCAGTCTGGTAATCTGTTGTGATGGGGCATAGGGGCAGTCACCTGCACACTGTAAATCTTGAATAGCATCCCAGGCTTCTTCCCAGTTGCTTCCAATAGATTTCACTCCACTCGTTACAAAAGCATCTTGAGACAGGGGCAGACATTCCTCCCTTGTGTGAATTCTTTGATATTTTTCACTGATGCTATGGGAACCATCAGACGGACGTGCCATTCCTGTTATGGAAATCACATTGAAGGCTTCAGATTCTCTTCCACCAGTGGTGGTGAGTGCTTGTAAGGCCAGCACTTGCCATTTTGAGACAGGAAGATCATGAGTTGGAGACCAGTCGTAGCTTCATAGCAGAAGGACATTTTCTTATTCCCACTACTGTGCTTCCAGTCTTCTGGGCACACTGTCACTGAAATATTTAAAGGAAGGTGAGAGATATATATTACTTGAACAAGCATGCACCATTTAATGAGGGGGATGTAGCTGAGAAATGCGCTGAGGTGATTTTGTTATTATAAGAATGTATTCATAGCCGGGCATTGGTGGCGCACGCCTTTAATCCCAACACTCGGGAGGCAGAGCCAGGCAGATCTCTGTGAGTTTGAGGCCAGCCTGGGCTACCAAGTGAGCTCCAGGAAAGGCGCAAAGCTACACAGAGAAACCCTGTCTTGAAAAACCAAAAAAAAAAAAAAAAAAAAGAATGTATTCATACTCAAATCAAGATGGATATGATGTCACTCTGAAATATACATTTGTGACTCCTCATACATGCTGCTGTCATTGGTCCTGAGTGGTACAGTTGTTCTTTCACTTCTTCACTGAAAACAGAAACACATTTTAAAGTACCAGTTGAGCAAGCATGAGGACCTGAGTTCAAGTCCCCATAACCTATGTAAAAAGTTGAACATGATATTCTATGCCTATGCTTGTAATCATAGCCTGATCGATAGAGATGGAAGGATCCCTGGAGATTACTATCCATCTGGTCTACCCCAGTTAGTGAGCTCCAGATCAAGTGGCTGACCCTGTCTCAAGACACAAGTGGAAAGCCATAGAGGGAAACCTAGCATTGACCTCCAGCCTACACACATATGTTCACATATGTGTTCCTGCACATATACGTGCGCGCGCGCACACATACACACACACACACACACACACACACACACACACACACACACACACACACACACATCTGTTCCAGATTAGTACTGAACACATGTAATATCACGTGCATTCAGGTTTTACATGCCACTTAGCTGTTCAATCATGTTTCCACCATTCTGAGAGACTGCTCCTGAAATCTGAGGAAGGTATTTCAAAGTCTGAGCACTATGATTTCCCTGTGACATCACCTATCCGGCTTTTACATGCCTAAATTAGTTTTCAGTCCTGTGTAACAGACGACCTTGAATTTAGGCACTAAAAACACCACCCTTTTGTTGTCTTGCATTTATACATGTCTAGAAGTAGCAAGAGAGTGGGCAGCTGGTCGGCCTCTGACTTGGGATCCCCCCACACTCAGAGCAAAGTATTAGTGCAGTTCTAGTTCTAAGTGGAGAGAACATGAGGCGACATCTACTCCCACACCATTCAATTCAGCAACACGAGCCATTTCTCTGTGGTTTAAGGCCCGAGGTCTCCTTTCCTTGCTGGCTGCTGCTGGGATCTTCTCTCACCTTCCAAGTGGTAGCTGATGACCCTGGGTTGGCTCACTGCATCTTCAGAACAACACTGCCGTCCTGCACTAAAGCCCCCTTTGAACATGTATGGCTACCTCTCACTTCCTCTTGTACCACCAGCCAATGAAAATTTTCTATTTTTCAAGGCCTCGCCTGATTGACCACACTCTCCCAATAATCTTCTTACCTACTTATCTTGGAGTCCTGGTCTGAATAAAAAGGAGAAAGTGAGCTGAGCACCAGCACTCAAGGCGCTCTGCTTCTTGACTGCGGATGCCATGTGGCAAGCTGCCTCTCGCTCCTGTGTCCATACCTTCCCTGCCATGATAGATTGTATTCTCTAAGTGTGAGCCTAAATAAATCAAAGAGGCAAAAGAGTTCCCATCTGCAAAGCCCCTTCCCAGTGCTTCGATCAATATCTGATCAATTCATGTGGACTTGAAAATCCTGCATGAAGCATCTATAGAATATTGCCTTCAAAGCCTTCCTGTACAGCTCAGAGCATACAGGCAAGAGGATCTGAACTCCACAGCTCTGATACATCCTCCTTTGCCTGAATGAAAATGGGTTCTATTCATCTTGGTGGGAACCTGCCACCCACACCAGGGTCCACAGCAATTTAATTCTGGTACTGTTTGCCATGGAACCCTGAAAAGACTAAAGAGTGTTGAATGGTGGGAGGAATTCGTTTGTCACAAAATTTCATCATTTCTGTGAAACGATTGAATATTTACTTTGTTTCTTCTTATTGGAGTTTTAATTTAGTTGCAACAGAGAGAAAGATTCTGAACTGCTCATCTCATTGTGATGGCCCAGTCACCGCCAGGAGCTGGATTACAGGCTTCAGGAAAGTGAGGGGGAAGAAATATTTTAATTTTGTTTTTAATTATACAATAACAAAAGCTATTATGAACTGGGAAAGAATACCTTAAAATTAATTATCAGGCAGGAGAAGTTTCTGGGCAAGTCCTTTCAAAGCTTAATCAAGATAAAATAAAAAGAACATAAAATTAAATTTGAAAAAGAATTTGAAGGATGAAATGATTCAGAGAAGAACATAAAAAAAATACCTTATGAGAGATGAAGGCTCCAAGCTAGATACTTCTCTTGAATCTTTGTCAAAGATACTTCTCACTTGAATTATGATCAAAAAGCCATATCAATCTCTAAAAAGTGAGGAAAATGACTGAGCCAAACTTCTCTTTACAGACAAGACTTTACTCCCATATTTATGATAGCTTTAGCGATGTTTTATGAGGCAATAGGTAAGAAATTGGTACCAGATATGAACATGAAATGACCCTTGATCCAGAATATGACTAACTCCAAGAAGAGGTAAGCTTTAGAGGGTCTTCCTTTGCAGAGGCTCCACCCACCTCAGGCTACAACACACACATGGCAGTTCCATCAACAAGCATCTCCTTGAAGTACTTAGAAGCTAGTGCATGCCCTGGGATCGTTTATATTGGCTGTCAACATGACAGCAGCTAGGGTCACTAGGGGCCTGTATTTGAGGGAGTTTTGAGTGGTTTCATTAAAGTGGAAAGATCTACCTTAAATGTGAGTGGTGCCATCCCATAGGCTGGAGTCCTGAATTTTGTAAATAAGAGAAAGTGAGCTGAGCACCAGTGTTTATCTCTCCACTTCCCAACTGTGGGTGCAGCGTGAGCAGCCACCCCCACGCTCCTGCCATCATGTCTCCGCCCACCAGGATGGGCTGGACCCTTGAACTGTGACTCAAAATACTCCTCCCACCCTTAAGCTACTTCTGTTGGGTATTTAGTCACAGCAAGGAAAAATCAATGAGTACCCAGCCCAGATTGTGAGCACAGTTCATTCCTCTTGAATGAAGGGCTCTCTTGAAATGGAGGCCAGCCTCCACTTAAGTTTATCAAGTTACCCAGTTAGCATGGGGTGACACACAAATGTCATATCCCATGCCTGTTTGCTAATTCACCTTCCCAGTGAGCATTTTCTCTTCTTACTCTAGAATTCTATTTCCCAATAGAGAAAATTCACCCCCTTCTCTGGGTCCATCTGACTTTGAGATGAGCCAGACAAATTGAACTATGAAGTATTGGTAAAGGAAGAGTCCACCACCAGGGCTATGTAGCTAGTGGGAAGAATAGGTCTATCTGCCCATGCCTGCTGTTAGATCCAGCTGTACCCTAACCACTTTAGATGAGTGATTTTCCTTTACATGATAAGCTAAATTTACTTTGTATATTGAACTAGTTTGAGCTGATTTGAGGGTGTGTTTATGTGTGTATGAGCATGTGTGTGAGTATGTGTATGTGTGAGTGTATGAGTATGTGTGTGTGAGTGTGTGTGTGAGCATGTGTGTGAGTGTGTGAGTGAGTATGTGCGTGTGTGAGTGAGTGTGGTTTGGTCTACAACATGAGAAGATTAATGACTAATTAGTCTGAGGAGACTGTCCTGATGGCTCTGTAATATTCCTGTGACCATTTGCTTTCCTTTGCTTCCTCCACTTCTTGTGTGTGCAGATTGCCTTGTCTAAGGCTCTGTTCACTCTCCTGAACCAAGCTGAAAAAGCCCTCTGAATTCCTCTTCTTTCTCTATTTTTTTCATCCCACACTGATTCCTAAACCCAACAAAACACTCGTATCTGCTCAAATCTTCTGCCAGCACACTGTTTGAAGCTGGTCATAAGCCAGTTGATCTGTCTACAGGTTCTGTCCAAATGCTTTCCAGCATCCTGGAATGAAATGTTTGCCCCATTCCCTGGGGTTTTAACTAGATGTTCAGCTCAAGCCCCAGTCTCCTTTTGTGGGCTGCTCACAGAGCCTCCTCTGTGAACTACCTGCTCCATTCTCCCTGTGTGTGTAGGTACATGTGTATATGCACACATGTGTGTAGGCACATGTGTATGTGCACATATGTGTGTAGGTGCGTGTGTGCAAGTATGCATGAAGAGGCCAGACATCGAGGCTGGATGTCTTCCTCAGTTTCTCTCCACCTTAGTTTTTGAGGCACAGCCTCTCACTGAACCTAGAGATCAGTTACTTGGCTAGACTGGCTGCCCAGGAAACCCCAGGACCCCCTTACCTCTTCTGGTGCTGGGACTGCAGGCTTGCACCGCAGTGCCCACGGCTTACCTGAGCGCTGGGGATTAAATTGAGGTCTCCAGAGCGCTTTCTTTAAGTCGCCCTTCCCTCTCCTGGTGGATAAGACTCCTGAAACTCTGCTATGCTCTGAATACTCTCCAGGTTACACCAAACTCTCATGGCAACTTCCTCTGCTCTCCAGGGTCCATTCTAACCAGCTTTCCCCTGGCCTCCCTCACCCTCTCCTGATTCATCTCTCTCTCTACTCCAGGCACACCTAAGATCCAAGACTCCGCCTACCCCCAAATCTACCAACTACTTTATCCATCCTCCCATGACACTGGCCTGGGCCTTTCTTTTTCTCATGACCTTTCACCTCTTTATTTGTCCCTTGTCATGAATTTCATTACCTTGAACAATGACCCCAATGGTGAAATGACCTTTCCTGATTATGATCACAATCTCTCCTGGTACATGGCCTTTCTTACACTAGAATTATCAAATATGAATTACTGCATTACTATAAAGGCATCTGTGGAGTCGTTTTTGTTAATGGTTCTCTCCTGCTTAACTCAAAGACCCATGAAATTGAGCACTGTCAACTGCTGCTTCTCACCCTCTCATCACCAGAACATAGTAGGAACTCCGCTGCTGAATAAATCAGTCACATAGTAGTGCATGCTATGTAGCAAATTCATCCTCCATAAACCATTCCATCTTCCAGGGATCCATTAAAATTTGTGGATTAAACAACTCAAAGGCCTCAGGAAGTCCCTGAAACTGACCAGATCCACTAGGGCTCCTTCCCCAAGCGTACATAAGGACTGCTGAGAGATACTCTCCAAGAAGCTGAGCCACCCAGGACAGATAGAGACCAGCTGAGCTGCCTAGGAGGGACACTCTCCAACCTGTTGAGCTGCCTGAAGGCTGTGCAGAGTGCTCCAGGTTTCCAGTTTTGTGAGCTGCCATGCATGCTTGGGTGAGCATTAGTGGTGTGGCTCTCTTTGAGCTATTTCTATTCCTGTAAGTAACCCCTCACCCATACTCCTGACTCACTGGTTCGGCAAGCCGGACTATGGGCTATACTTACTTAGATCTGTGTGTTCCCTATCTGGGGTCAGTAGATGTCTGTTGAATCAACATTCACAGTAAATGCTGCTACATGGTACTGATGTCAAGGTGATAGGGGAGAGAAGTGTGGCTGGATGAAGGAGAAGTGAAGGAAATCACAAGTGGATGCATCTTTGTGCTCCAGTTCTCTTTTGCTCAAATTTAAAAACATTCAAAACAAATAAACTGTCCAGGAGCAGTCACACACAAGCTTGTCTAGAAAGACCAGTTCCTGGATGGAGTACACAAGTCATAGCTCTAGCTGGCTACTAGGGCATTCGGAAAAACAGCAGAGAGCATTAGACACGGGGCAGCTCTGAGTGCTGCGTTATTCTACTGTGAGTGGTGGGCACCAAGCATGTTCTTCTGATGCTCAGCCCCCTAACCCTGGAATTTAGCCTCTTGTCTGGTTTCAGTCAAAATGGAAGCTAGAAACAGAGTATTTAAGGCCTTGCAGGGGTTTTTTGATTTAAATTTCTAAGGCACTAAAGTAATATTTTATTAAGATATTTTTTCTCTGTGTGAAAACTCATGGAGTTTCACAGCTTCAAGGCACTAAAAGAACAACCATTGCATTAGACCTTGTCATTACTTGGGTAAGGGAAGCTCAGGGATCGGGGTGAGGTAAAGAAGTCAGAAAAGATGAAGCTGATTTTCTTCTCCTCGGTGCTATGTACAGACGGCTCCTGTGTATGTGGAAAGCACTTGTGTGGAGGGTGAAGGTGGGCACTTTTGTCTCTATAAAAAGGAGAAAGGCAGAAGAAGGAATAGAGCTAGCAGTTAAGGGCACAGTCTGCAGACAGACAGAGAGACAGAGACAGGGAGAACACCAAGTAGCATATTAATTCTTCCACTTAAGAGTTAAGGAGACTCCAGCCAGGGAAGCAGATAGGTACCTTGTTCAGCCATCATCAGAGAAGCTTCCTCCTGCAGCAGATGGGAACAAATGCAGAGACCCACAGCCAGACATTACATAGTGAGAGAGAGACCTTTGGATACACAGCTCTAAATGGAATGTCTCCATCAAGTCCTTCCCCTTAGAGCTCAGGGAACCCCATGGAAGAAGAGGCAGAAGGAGTAGGGGAGACAGAGGAGACGGAAGACACCAGGTGAACAAGGTCCTCTACATCAACGGAGCAAATCTCCTATGAACCCAGAGACTGAAGTAACAGGCACAGGGCCTGCACTGGTCTGCACCAGATCCTCTCTTATATATTGTACCTTTCAGTTTAATATTTCTATAGGTCTCCTGAGTATGTGAATGAGTGGGTCTCTGAGTCTTGTGCCTTCTCTCAAGGTTCTTTTCCTTAGGTTGATTTGCCTTGTCCAACTTCGATGTGATGGTTTTGTTTTATCTTATTATATTTACTTTGTCATTAAAAATGCTAACCCCCCCCCCCAAAAAAAAAGTTAAGGACCCAGAGGCTAGAGATGTTGATGTGACCAAAACCTAGTAAGGAGTAACTTAGGAGGGGCAAAGTTTATTCTGGCTGACAGCTGGAGGATCATTGATAGTTGGACTAATCCATCATGGGGCGGGGGGGGGGGGGGGTGAGGATCATGTTCACACTCACAGAAGGTATAAAAGCAGGAATGGGAGGCTGGCTGGTCATTTTACATCTTTGCTCTCCAAATAGCTCACTAAGCAAAGAAATGGGTCCTGGCTATATAGCTGGAGGCCCACCTCCAGTGACCCATTTTCTCCAACGGGGCTCTACCTCTTAAAGGCTTACAGTCCCTCCCTAAACAGCACTGGAACCAGCTGGCAACCAAGTGTTCAAACCTATGGAGGATACTTCACATTAACCTGCAAGACTCCCAATCAGAATGACCTCATCTCCTGCCAAACCAGGAGCCAGGGGCACAGTGAACCAATACTTCAGAGTTGGAGCACCATAATTCAAGATTCCAGATAAGAACATGCACCAATCAGAACTACCCTCATTTGCATCTCTTTCATCTGCATGGCATAAGTTGAAACTGGAGATCACAGGCATAGCTATTTGGGCTAACATCCCAGGACAGAAACACCAACCAGTCTGGACCACTTTCACTCCATGATGGGAATGACATGTTAGGAAACCCAAGTACTCTTCCAATAGAGACTCCAACTCTACAACCCACTGCCTTGGGTTGTTGTAGCTCTGTTTCTGTCCCTCCAGCTACCCCTTACCGTGTACTAAACAGACTCTGCTTTCTGTTGCGCAGCCTAAAGGATGAATTCTTTCACTGCATGCCAGCTCTGTTCTTACGGAGCACATGGCTGGCACAAGAAGCTGGTCTCAAACAGGAGTCAGCCCATAGTCAGCCCACACCCAAATCTATATCCACCATGTTACTCACAGGACCCATATGTGAATGAGGAACCCGGTAAGTGCAAAATGGAGTAAGAAATACACATTTAAAATCCTTCTCCACAAACATGGAAGCATAAAGCCACTGTGATATTTACCCCAGCCCCAAATATCTCATCTCCAGTGAAAGAGGATTAAGGAAAAGCAGGTGAAGAGGAGGCTGGGGGGCTGAGGGAGAGGCAAGAGATAGGAAGGTCAATATAATTCAGAATGAAACTGATTTAAAATTTTGCTAAGATTTTTACGGCTGCATATTTCACACTTACAGCCTACCTTTAGTCTTATTTACAGTTTTGATTAAATCTATACTTGGGTTATTTTCTGTAGTGTATAGAAATATAGTTTTATGTAAATATTTCTTAGGGAGATCTGTAAAAGTGTCTCTTATAATTGATATGACGTTTCAAAATCCAGAGTCAGTGTTTCATGATCAGAAGCCCTTTCTGGGCTGCATGGTAGACAGCAGTCCACGTTGATATTTACTACTTTTTAATTATCTCATTATCTGCAGTCATGAGAAGCTCTGATTTGCCCAGACAAGAAGTCTGGGGAGTCATATATTTGAAGGCACTGGATGATTTCCATTATCTCTGTCTAAAACTTTTCTCTTTCTTTGAGTAATTGGGGAGAGAGAGAAAAAACTCTTAGCCTGACTAGCCCACCTCCAAAAGCTTCCATTCATCAGTCTGCTCCAGACGTCACTTGGCCATAAAATTGAAAAATGCAGCCCATGTCAGCACTTGCATATTTATACCCAGAACACTGAAAATAAATACATAAAAGTCTAATAAGTCTGGTGTAATGTTGTGAGATTCCACTGGGAACTGTTGCCATTAGAGAGATGGTGTAGCCAGAACCAAGCGCACCTGCTTGGCTTACTTTAGCTGTGTCTGATGATGAAGAGGTGAGCAATTATGACTGTGTGTGTTGCTATCCCTCTTTCAAATCCACTGTCCCAGGTGGCTCACACAGTTCAGGACAACCGAGTCTGAGTTGGGGGCAGGAGCCAGGTGTCATGGAAAGATAGAAGCTTGACAGGACAGCTTAGTGTTGCGTCATGTCTCTGGGTGGACATGAACTTCCCCACTGATACAAGATCAACTGTTGCAGGCGTGGGTGGGAATAGCTACGGAGTTAAAGTGATTTCCTCATTGATATAGCCCTAGTTCCTATGGCAAGTGCCCATCTCGTGATAACTCTCTCCCATGGCAGCCCAGTAAGGAACAGGCTAGAATCCCACCCAGCCTCTGGCTCCCACAAGTCTCTTGTGAACACGAAATCAGCAGACCAGCATGTCTGAGGCAGGAGAGGACCCAGACAGCCCTCCCATCTGCCTCATCCCTAATGTTCTCCTCTTCCTCTGTGGGGCTGATGAGGGGGAGGTTGGGGTGGTCATTCAGCCCCATCTGGCTCCCTGAGGGTGAAATGGCAGCCCCATTTCTCAGTGAGATGAGTTAGCTAGGCCTGGGAGTTCTCACCTGCAACACAGGAATGAACTGTGTTTTGGGCATCTGCTCTATGTGCCATCACATTTGATAGGCAGCCCGGCACAAGTATGCTCTTGAGAAATGTTGGTGTTTATTTCCTTTTCGTTTCCTGTGGACCTTAATTGCAGCCAGAGAAATGGCAGAGATCACACAGGCCTCAACATTCTAAAGGTGCCAACCCTTTCTTTTAAAACTCAAAATGCACTTGAAATTAATAGCACACTATTCAGATGGGATGGCGGCACTCAATTCTAGTTGATCTGTGGACATGAAGGAATGTAGTTTAACAATGAACACTGTGTGAATGCATCTCCATGTGCTCCAACTAAACAGACTGTCGAGCCCCAGGGACTCCATGCATAAGGGTACAGGTGCCAACACCAGCCCAACATGCCAGAAATGGCCCTGATACTACCTGATTTTCCACAAAAAGCAGAAAGTTGTGTAAAATGTCCTTCCCAGACTTGTGTCTAAACATGTGATCCCAAGCTGTTAGCCCTGTTTTGATCAGTTATTTAGGAGAGGGACCCTCGCTAGAGGGACATAGGTCACAGAGAGCAATCTAGTCCACTTCTTGTCCAGTCTCCACTTCCTGATCTACTGAGATTTGAACAAGAAGCTGCCATTCATTCCTGACACCACAGAGCCTCTTGCCACCATGATGGACTTCATCCCTCAGTGAGCCAAACTGAATTTCACCTGTCTTAGGGTCTCTGTTGCTGTGACAAACACCTCGACCAAAAGCAACTTAGGGAGGAAAAGGATTACTTAAGCTTACAGGTACCAGTCCATCATCCAGGGAAGTCAGGGCAGGAACTCAAGGCAAGAACTGGGAGGCAGGAACTGAAGCAGAAGGTACGGAGGGGTGCTGCTCCCTGGCTTGCTCCCCATAGCTTGCTCATCCTGCTTTCTTAGACAGCCCAAGCCTACCTTCCCAGGGGTGGCACCACCCTCAGTGGGCTGGGCCCTTACACATCAATCATCAATCAGGAAACTGCCCCGATGGATCTGACCATAGTCCGTTTGGTGCAGGTATTTTCTTAGTTAAGGTTCCTTTCTCTCAGATTACCCTGGCTGGTATTGAGTGCCAAAAAACTAACTGGCCTATTCTTCCCAAAGCTGCTTCTTGTCAAGGATTTGACCACAATCAGAAAAGCAGCTAATAACCCAGGTATCTTCTAACAGTGGCATATCATTCCTTTTTGGGATACAAGAACTAAAACACGATGTGAAAAACTGGAGAATTCTACCGCTGTGACTCGGTCATCTGCCGAGTTCCTACAGTGGTCCCAGCATCTTCCCGCTGGCCTCTGGGGGAGGCACTGCAGCTGTGGCTGTGCAGCCTCCTGACTCACACTGCTTTGTCTTAGTCCTGGCTCAGCATCCCCCAGCCTCGCAGCCTTGTGCAAGGTGTCAATCTCAGCGTGGCCTACAGTCTCATCACTGGTAAAGTGGGTCATATTGGTAGGCAACTCGTCATTGGGTTCACTTGCACTTGGCTAGCAAGACTGAATGAAAAAAGATACTGAAGATCATCCTGCATCTATCAATACTGCATCTTCCATCACCTAAGAATAGTCATATGCACAAGACTTTTTCTTTCTAGAGACGGTGTCTCTCCTTGGCCAGGAACTTCTGATTTCCTGGATGTTTGATCAGGGAGCACCCGCTATCTACCCATTTGGGATAACAAATGTGTGCTACTGATTCTGGCTTTTTTACATGGGTTCTAGGGATGAGACATGGGTCTTCAGAATCATACAGCAAGCATTTTAGTTCCCGAGTCATCTCCCCAGCCCAACAGTAGATTTTTCAGCACATTATTGAAGGGTCTAGACACATCTGCAGTAGGATTTATCTGTATTCCCTAGGACTAGTCTCAAGAAAAACAACAGAGAAAGAAGTCAATTCCTAGGAAGAAAGCAAGCAAAGTGAGGCCGACTTCATCTAGACATTATCAGGACGGCAGCCGGCCTCAAAGTGTGTACAATATTGGGGATCCACTAAGTACCATCCAGATAATGGGGCTTCTTTTATTTCAAGTCAATCTGAAGTGAAAAATATTTTGACACAAAGCATAGTAATTTATGCAACCAGCCCATAATGAGCAGGTTCAATAACAGATAATTATATGGAAAGTACTTAAATGCTAACTATGTACTTTTAAAATGTTGCAAAAGTGGGTTCATAATTAAATTATAATTACAAGTAAAAATCTACACAATGGTTATTCCCCGAGAAGCTGGCAGAGTCTCATTTCCAGCCTTGTGTGTAGCTCCTCTCACACTCGATTCATCCTTTGTTGGTGGCTCCACTCTGATCTGATTCGTTTTGCATGATGGATTTTTAAATTTAAAATTAACTAAAATTATCTTTCTGATTACTAATTACCATATACAATGATTTCACATAGAGAGCCAGGTTGCCATTAAAAATGAGTTTGTGAGCATATAAGTTTGGAAGTTTGGAAGATTTACAATGTAGAGACATTGAATGATCACCTAACAGAAATTAAACTACAGACAAGGGCTGAGAAAGTTTCAAAATGAGTTATTAGGTACGAATGTGAAAGAATACAGCGAGCACTGGTGAGGTAAAGTCACAGAAATTTCTAGAACTCTGTTCTACTTATGTTGTAACTAGTTTCTAGGGGATGGAACACACCTCACCTGTATAAAGGAAAATGAGTTATTTATTGATTCATAAACCTGAAGAAAATTTATGTTTTTGGCTACTTTCAAGGATGACTGGATCCGGTTCTGAAATGGCATCATTGAGGTTCAAGCCCCACCCTGCTTTTCTCTGAGGTCCTGCTTTTCTCTGAGGTCGTTTTTTTACTCTCACAGACTCTGATGATGGAAATTTACCTGACAGAACCTGTGTCTTCCAAGCTGAGGAGACCCAGTGTTTTATTCCAGCAATCGCTCACAGGTCTCTCAAGTTGGAATCTCATTGGTTGAACAAGATCTTGTGTTTCCTTCTCTGAACAAATGTCTGTGGTAACAGTCTGATGCTGGGCTCTGATTGGCTAGTAGTTACAGCTATCCATTGAGGGAGGCGTGAAGGACTACTGTATTGGTGTGGTCAGGCCTGTGATATTCCAAAATACAGCTGATATTGTTTCCGGAGAAATGTGAAAAGATGTCTGAATGGTAAACGCTCCCCTGGATGAACAGGCAGATCACACTTCCTCCCCCTCCTCTTCCAGCTCATCCCATTCTGCTTCAGAATTCAGAAATGCTGTCACCGTCATTTATACGTGTGTGTATTTCAAATCTCTTTTCAAATCTGTCTCTCTCTGTCTCTGTCTCTCTTTTTTTTTTTTTTTTTTTTTTTTTGGTTTTTCGAGACAGGGTTTCTCTGTGTAGCTTTGCGCCTTTCCTGGAACTCACTCTGTAGCCCAGGCTGGCCTCAAACTCACAGAGATTCACCTGGCTCTGCTTCCCGAGTGCTGGGATTAAAGGCGTGCGCCGCCCCCGCCGCCACCCGGCTGTATTTCAAATCTTTAATGACACGTATCAACCATACATATGTTTCATAATGATATTTTCAACAGGAGTTTAATTCACTTGGATCCTATTCACTCCCATTTCCCTCTCTTGCTCCTCACACTCCCCTGATCCCATTCCTCTCCCCAAACACACACACCCTTCTACTTTTCTGTCTTTTGATGATTTTGTTTTATGAACCAATGAATTTCCTGGGGGCTGCTTACAGGAACTTGTGTGAGGGAATGTTTGCAGGTGCATGAATAACCACCTATCAGGGACCACACCACCGAAGAAACTGTCTCTCTTTTCCCCAGCAGCCACTCTCCCATTCAACCTGTGCTTTAAAACTGTGCCAGAATAATGTGTTTACTGCGATCGATCTATCAGCATCTTTACGCCTAAATTCCTGCCTACAGTATATGCAAACACACACAGTGTAGAGGAAACTGCAAAGAAAGGTTCTCTCACTGGCCTGAAGCTCATCAAGTAGGCCAGGCTGCTGGTCAACAAGCCTCAAGGATCCATCCGCCTAGATCAGCCTGGCTCCCCATGGATCTGCCTCCCAGTACTGGGATTGCAAGCACACAGCATCACTTCCGGCTTTGGTACGTGAGTTCTGGAAATCAAACTCAGATGTTTGCACAGTTAGCAGTTTACCAACAGTCATCCCCCATCCCTCTGGCCGTCCTCTTAAGGTCAGCTTAACTTCCTCCATTGGCTGCCCATCCCACCATTCCCTCATCCGACTTTCTCTCTCCTGGTTCCCCAGCAGCCTGATTTATTCTTCACTCTCTCCTAGCTCCTGGCTGGATCAAATAGTCTTTCTGAGAAGGACCTCCTCCTCCCACCTACACCCTCCAGGAGCCCATCTCCACCCACCAGGAGCACAGCTCCACCCTCCTGGAGCCCATCCACTCCCTCCTGGAGCCCATCCACTCCCTCCTGGAGCCCATCCCCGCCCTCCTGGAGCCCATCCCCGCCCTCCTGGAGCCCATCCCCGCCCTCCTGGAGCCCATCCCCGCCCTCCTGGAGCCCATCCCCGCCCTCCTGGAGCCCATCCCCGCCCTCCTGGAGCCCATCCCCGCCCTCCTGGAGCCCATCCACACCCTCCTGGAGCCCATCCCCGCCCTCCTGGAGCCCATCCCCGCCCTCCTGGAGCCCATCCACTCCCTCCTGGAGCCCATCCACTCCCTCCTGGAGCCCACATCCATCCTCCTGGAGCCCATCCACACCCTCCTGGAGCCCATCCACTCCCTCCTGGAGCCCATCCACTCCCTCCTGGAGCCCATCCACTCCCTCCTGGAGCCCATCCACACCCTCCTGGAGCCCATCCCCGCCCTCCTGGAGCCCATCCCCGCCCTCCTGGAGCCCATCCACACCCTCCTGGAGCCCATCCACACCCTCCTGGAGCCCATCCACTCCCTCCTGGAGCCCATCCCCGCCCTCCTGGAGCCCATCCCCGCCCTCCTGGAGCCCATCCCCACCCTCCTGGAGCCCATCCACTCCCTCCTGAAGCCCATCCCCACCCTCCTGGAGCCCATCCACACCCTCCTGGAGCTCATCCACACCCTCCTGGAGCCCATCCACTCCCTCCTGGAGCCCACCTCCACCCTCCTGGAGCCCATCCACTCCCTCCTGGAGCCCATCCCCACCCTCCTGGAGCCCATCCACTCCCTCCTGGAGCCCACCTCCACCCTCCTGGAGCCCATCCCCACCCTCCTGGAGCCCATCCCCACCCTCCTGGAGCCCATCCACACCCTCCTGGAGCCCATCCCCGCCCTCCTGGAGCCCATCCACACCCTCCTGGAGCCCATCCCCGCCCTCCTGGAGCCCATCCACACCCTCCTGGAGCCCATCCCCGCCCTCCTGGAGCCCATCCACTCCCTCCTGGAGCCCACCTCCACCCTCCTGGAGCCCATCCCTGCCCTCCTGGAGCCCATCCCCGCCCTCCTGGAGCCCACCTCCACCCTCCTGGAGCCCATCCCCACCCTCCTGGAGCCCATCTCCACCTCCAGGCCAGATCACCTGCTAAGCCCCTCTCCTTACCCTGTTGTAGCTTGCTTTCTGGTATTTCTTTTTGATATTTTTAAGTCATGTGTCTGTATGGGTACTTGAAGAGGCTAGAAGCATTGGGTCTCCTGGAGCTGGAGTCACAGGAAGGTTGTGGGCTGATTGACATGGGTGCTGTGCCTAACACTCTGGTCCTCTGCAAGAGCAGCATGAAGCCTACACTCTTACTGGCTGAACCACCTCCCCAGCCCCCACTGCACCTTTCTTTCCATGTGATTATCTACCGCGACTGTCTCCCTCGCATCCCTCAAGACTACTTCATGTGTAAAGAAAGCCACAACGCCAGGACTGAGTTACATCCAATGGATTTATGGCCGAAGGAGCCCCATAGAAATCCTCAGACAACCCAGGCTGTTGGCAAGACAATAGGTTGCTCTCCGCAAACTGACAGCAAGGCCCCATTGCTAAAGATAACACCAACACAATTCATTCAACATGGAGAGGTTGAGCTGGTGCCTACATAGAACCCTCACCCCATGTTCAAGTGTCTTTGGTATGGGAACGTAACTCTGCAGCTACCAAAAGAGAAACATAAACAGCAACCTAGGCACAAAACCTTTGATCCACAATCTGACCTACCTGAACATTGTGCTAGGGCAATGGCAGCACAAAGTTTGTGGGAATAGCCAACCGTAAGTTTGACTTAAAGCCCACTCCACAAGATCAAACCCATACCCAACACTGCTTAGGTGACCTAGAACCAGAGACTAAATAGCCCAGAGACCTATGCTAAAGCCAAATACTACTGATCAAAAAAAAAAGTAACAATAAAATTACTCCTCTGCTACGCATAGATCAGTGCCTTATTCAGCCATCATCAGAGAAACTTCTTCCTGCAGCAGATGGGAACAAATACAGAGACCCACAGCTAGACATTACACTGAGAGAGACCTTAGAACACTCAGCTCTAAATGGGATGTCTGCATCAAATCCTTCCCCTCAGAGCTCAGGGACCTCCACAAAAAAGAGGCAGAAAGAGTGTAAAAGCCAAAGTGGGTGGAGGACACCAGGAGAACAAGGCCCTCTACATCAGCTGAGCAAAACTCATATGAATTCAGAGACTGAAGCAGCAGGCACAGGGCCTGCCACGGGTCTGCACCAGGTCCTCTGTGTATATATTACAGCTTTCAGTTTAGTATTTTTATGGTGCTCCTGAGTGTGTGAACAAGTGGGTCTGTGATTCTTGTGACTTCTCTTGGGACTCTTTTCCTTCTGTTGGCTTGCCCTGTCCAACTTTAGTGTGATGGTTTTTGTTTTATCTATAATATATTATATTTTATTTTGTTATGTTTTGTTGTTGTCTCTCAGAAATCTGTTTTTTTCTAATGAGAAACAGAAAGGAAGTGGATCTGGATGGCAGGGGAGGTGGGGAGGAACTGGGAGGAGTAGAGGGAGGGGAAAGTGTAGCCCGGTTATATTATATGAGAAAAGAATCTATTTTTTAATAAAAGCAGGGGGGAGAAAGCCACAGTGTCTGATCCATACATGTTTGTGAAAAGTATTAATTTATCATTTTTAAAAGAGTCATACACACCCTCTTCACACTCTTCAGTCCATTTTATCTTCTCTCTCTGTTTTGATTTTTTTAACCATCTGTTGACAGAAAATCAGCTATAGGTTATCCTGATGATTATGTATCCCAGCTATCCATACTGTACCCTGTGTTTAAGCCTCACAATTGTACTATGGAGTAGATGCTGATGGTGATGCAATAGATGATTGGCTAAACAACTCCATGCAGCCAGGCTCCTCAGCCAGGCATTTATACACTGTCCTCTTTGTGGTCCTATAAGATGGGGGTTGAGCCTCATTTCAGACAGGGTGCCCAACTGTTGCACTTTCTGAATCTGGGAGGGGTCCCTAAACATAACACTTTCCATGTTAAAACTAGAAAAGACATAGAAAAACTGCCACAAGTCCACCAGCCCACTGACAGAGGCTAAAGGTGTCCCCGTTAATTAACAACAGAGCCTGTGGTCCATGCTACATCTCTCATTTGCTAAGCCTGAACCCTCTCCCATCCGCTTTCAGTGTCCAGTTATAAAAATGGGGACTCCAAGCTGGGTGTAGGGCCTCACTCCTGTAACTCCAGCACTCAGAGACTGGGGCAAGAGGGTTGGCATGAGCTTGAGAGCTATCTGGAGTATGTAGTGAGTTCCAGGCAGACACCTAAACATAAACCCTTGAGTATCACCCTGAATGGATGGGTGTTTATTATTCCAAGGAGAGAGCTGGAACTGGAACTATTTTCATTTCTCACTTTGGAATGAAAATGCTTTAGATTTTCTTTTATCAAAAGAAGTACAGCCATATACCATATAAAGACATCTCATAAACAACATGTGTGACCATGGTCCTGTGAGACCACAGTGAGCTAGCGATGGCCCACTGCCTGGTGACACAGCAGCTGTTTAATGCCACAGCTCTTCTCACTGCTCAGAGTTTTTGTGACTCTAATGTCAGCAAGCCTACCTGACTGCCAGCTGCACGAAGGTGTACACCTAGGGAGAAGGGACAGAGAATTTGTACCATTTATACACGATGGAATAGTACTTGGCCATGAGGAAAAACAAATCACACATCATTTGCAGGGAAACAGAGTGTAGCTGGAGAGCTTTTCTCTCCGGGTCCCACCAATTCCCACCAGTCCCCAAGCCCACTTATAAAATAAACACAGAGATGCTTACATTATTCAAACTACTTGGCCATTAGCTCAGACCTATCATTGTTTAGCTCTTACTCTTATATTTAGCCCATTTCTATTAATCTATACTTTGCCATGTGGCTCGTGGCTTACTGGTACCTTACATCTTGCTTATCCTGGTGGCGGCTCCAGGCTGTCTCCTTCTCTGCCTTCCTGTTCCCTCAATTCTCCTCTCTGTTAGTCCTGCCTATACTTTCTGTCTGGCTACCAGACAATCAGTGTTTATTTGTACAGAGCAATATCCACAGCACTTCCCCTTTTCTTCTTTTTCAAAAAGGAAGGTTTTTAACTTTAACATAGTAAAATTACATACAACAAAACAATTATTAAGCAAGAATTACAGTTACAATATTAAAGAAAATATCCTATCTATCTTACATTTGTGAGTCTAAGGTTTTATATCTAACCCATATTTTATCATAACTGAGGAAATTATAACTATCTAGTCTTCAACCACATCAAAGACCTCAGAAGGATATAATATTACCTGAGAAATGGGAGAAGGATGCAAGCAACTTTCAGGAGTCTTTCAGGGTAGACAGAAACAGCTAGCAGCCTGGACAGTCCTCCAAAGTTTGCTTGTAAAATTGGGGCATCTGTCTTCAGCCCACAGGCCTAGAGTCTCTCAGTTACTTTTTTTTATGTCCTGTAGAATGTCTGGCAGTTTTCTCCACAAAGCAGGAACCTGAAGGACCATTTTGTCAAGCAAAGTTTAGTGGTCACCTTCCTATGGGTCCTGCATGTCCAGTTGATCAAGCAGTCCAGGCAAGAACAGTTTCTTGCCCAAATAGCTATTTTTGCCAAGGTGAAGATAAACTCCATATAGAGTGTCTTTGATGCCCATCCTCCTCTGAAGTAAATCGGAGCTGCCAGGAGCAGACATGTCTCACTGTCCAGAAAGTCTAAATTTTTTAAAACATTTTAAATGCCATATTCTGTAAATCTTTGAAGTGTTTGAAGATTACCTACCTATCTGAAATATTCTATGTGTACCTATAAGACTTAATTAACATGGCTATGAATATAATTATCATAGATGACTAATTATTAATCTATTTCTTAATTATCCATTACAATTTTAAATGAGTTACATAAACATAATACCTCAAACAAGAATAGAAATATATATACAGTATAACAAAATTAAGTTTAAATTTGGATCAATAAACTAAAATCTATAGCAATGTAAAACATGTTAAACAAGTTGTTACTCTTTAAAAGTAGGTTCATTGATCTACCCTTTCATCCTATCATATCTAAACTATCCCCTTTATTTCTTTAGAAAGAGATTGTATTTATAATCAACCTGCTTTAAATAAAAATATTGGTTTTTCTCTGTCCCACACCAGAGGGCTCTTCTGATTTGGGACACAAGAATCTCTTAACCATTTTTTTTAAGCAATATGTCTGGGTATAGAGGGGGAATGAGCCAATTCCACCTCTAAAGCCAGCTTGGTATATTTGGGAATTTGGGCATAGCATCTCTTACTACTTCCTGCTGGAGGGGGGCGCTGTATCTTATGGGGACACAAAGAAAATTTTAGGCTTATGGGATAGTCCGTGAGGCTGTATTGTGTGAGACAGTTGCCTTGAAACCATTCTGGATGTTAGATTATCTGGGCCATAGTGTCATCGTATACCTTTCAGGGGGTCTTGGCTGGTCAAACCTGATGTATCTTAATCTGGAACAAATCCATAGCCTCTGGCTTTCTGTGGAAACAAAAGCAGAACCTCTTTTCCAAAGCAACATATCCTTATATCCAAATTTTGAAGTCAAGGTACCTTTAAAATTTACATTTTGGCATAACTCAACAGCTTTTCAATCAAATATTTTTCTTCAGTTACAAATATCAAAGATAACATAATCCAGATTGTCTGTGTGATAGCCATTTTTACGTGGCTTATTACCTTTATTGTTTTTTTAAAGACTTTATTTTTAAAAACTATTTGTTTATATAACTGTATATATTCCATTTTCTCTCTCTTTCTAGCCTACGTACATTTTTACATACATTGTAAACTATTCCATCTGGATCAGTCTTATTGTGAACCTGTTGCTTTAAACTGCAGCATTCTTAGACTGAAATGGCACTGTGGCTGCTGGCTCCGCCCACTTCAGCTTCCCAACATGGTGGTGGTATGTTTTCCTTCAGCTCTGGGAGCCCTCAACTCTCAGAAATAGTGGGTCTATGTTTCTATCAAAGCAGCGTGTAGCCCAGAAACCTCTTTTTGTTTTGTACTAGCAAAGGCTAAATCCACCACGCAGCTTAATGTGCCACTTGCAGAGGCCTCATTCCCGCCATATGGCAGGTCAAGCACGTACACCAGGAACCTGCCAGTAGCACAAACCCGCATTTTGCGGCGTCTAGCTGCCCATATGAGACATGAAGCAGGAACCTGGTTTTGGCTCTGTTTAGAATTGGTTATTAAATATTCTCAGGTTTAAGGTGAAAACTCGAGCTGTTGGGCGACATTTGTAGCTGGAGAGCTTTTCCCTCTGGGTCCCGCCAAGTCCTGCCAGTCCTGGAGCCCACTTATAAAATAAACTCACAGACGCTTACATTATTCAAACTGCTTGGCCATTAGCTCAAGCCTATCATTGTCTAGCTCTTACTCTTATATTTAGCCCATTTCTATTAATCTATACTTTGCCACGTGGCTTGTAGCTTACTGGTACCTTACATCTTGCTTGTTCTGGTGGTGGCTCCAGGCCGTCTCCTTCTCTGCCTTCCTGTTCCCTCAATTCTTCTGTTAGTCCCGCCTATACTTCCTGTCTGGCTACTGGCCAATCAGTGTGTATTTATACAGAGCGATATCCACAGCACAGAGCTGGATATTGTCGTGCTCAGAAGAGAAACAGCATGTGTTCTCTCACATGTGAGATTTCAAAGGAAAGGTAGAGGAAAAGGGGACACTATCTGGAAAGATGAAGGGGTTCTAGCAAGAGAGGGGAAGGAAAAAGAGTCATGAATAGATATGACTAGAGTACATTATATATGTGTGTACAAATGTCATCATGAAACCAATTATTTTGTATTGACATATGCTAATAAAAACCTTGAAGTTACCTATACAACTATATATAGTTCATAACACTGACCAATGTATAATATTTATGATATATGTAGTAGTTATGATATGATTCATGGCTTACATTCTTACTGTCGTCTACCTTTCCATTGTGTTGGTCCTGGAAAACTCAGGTTGTCAGGCTTGGTAGCAGACACGTTTACCCACTGGCTGACTCACCAGCCCCACTGTCAATACTTTACTGTGTAAAGAGTGTTTACTATGACTGGCCAGCCATACCTCTCCAGCTGTAGCCTCATGCATCTCCTTGATCATATCTCTTGACTCCATGAAGAAGCCACATGCAGCTTCTGACCTACACTATGAGGAAGTTGCCCACTGAACCCACAGCAACTGTGACAGCATACACAGGACCTGCAAAAGTTCATACCACACAAAATCCCAGCACAGAAGGAGGAGGAGGTCACAAAGTCCCACCCCTAGCTGAGAAGATACTAGTCATTGAGTGCTTCTGGGGAAGAAGTCAGTTTTCTCCAAGGGTGTGGCCCTGATAGATCCAATACAATCCAACCAAAAAAAGGTCACACCTCCAAGAGTATTGGACAGGTTTAAAAACATAAGGACACAAAGCTGGGTGGGTGGGGAGAATCTTGAAGGAGTCAGTGGAGAATGAATATGATCAAAATACATTGTATGAAATTCTCAAAAAAAAAAAAACCTAATTAAAAAGAAACAGATTTGTCAAAGTAAATTACCAAACACAGGTGTAATTAATCAAAGGTGTGGCACTACCTGCCTTGAACGGGTTTCTCTGCCTCTTGATTTAATAGAAAATGACTCTAGAAGAGATTTAATTGTAACAACTAATTAATCTGGGCTTGATGTCTAGCATTGTCCTTAACTAAAACAGCACACAACCTGCCTTTGCCCAAGCAGCGACTGTCATATTAACAAGAGGATAATTCCTGCAATTTGGGGACGTTGTGCACACAAGTCAGGATGACTGCTAAACCTCTGCTGATGTTCAAACACACTTCATCAGACTTATCAAAACAGCAAATCAAGCCACCACTTAAAGAAAATGGCTGGGATCAAACAGCGGCACTCATTGGAATATTCATTCACTTTGAAGAACACTCGGGAAGATTGCTTTTAATCAGTTCTAGGACACTCTAACCTCTGGGGGTGCTGGGTGACTGACGTCATTCTGCTAGTGTGAGACCACTGCATTCACTCCTTAGACGTGACATCCATTTACAGCAGAGGTTTGCCCGTGGATCAAATGCAAGGCGCTGTTCTCCACCAAGTACAGATAGCAAACCTGGGTCCTCTTTGCCATATTTATCAAGAAAATCATTGGTCTGCATTCAGAAATATGACGAGCCTGTCATCTAAGTGCTTCAAACAAGCAGGGAAAATTAAATGTGCTCAGAATTCCCTCAGAATGGAGCACAGGGGCTGGGGAGAAGGCTTCCTAAATAGTGCTTTGTAGCTGGAGAGCTTTTCTCTCCGGGTCCTACCAAGTCCCGCCAGTCCTAGAGCCCACTTATAAAATAAACTCACAGACTCTTATATTATTTAAACGGCTTGGCCATTAGCTCAGGCCTATCATTGTCTAGCTCTTACTCTTATATTTAGCCCATTTCTATTAATCTTTACTTTGCCATGTGGCTCATGGCTTACTGGTACTTTACATCTTCCTTGTCTTGGCAGCAGCTCCAGGCAGTCTCTCCTATCTCCCTTTTCCTTCCTCAATTCTCCTCTCTGTTAGTCCCGTCTATACTTCCTGTCTGACTATTGGTCAATCAGTGTTTATTTACATATAGTGATATCCACAGCAGTGCTTGCCAGGCAAATGTCAAGGTCTAGGTTCAGGTCCCCAAAACTCACATGAAAAGCTAGACACATCAGGATTGCACCTGTGACCCCAGCTCTGGGGAGGCAGAGGCAGGAGGATTCCTGGGGCTGCTGGCCAGTCAGCCTAACCAGGTCAGGGGCTCGGGTGCAAGGACAGTCCCTACTTCTAAATGTAAGGTGAAGAGGGTTAGTAAAACATTTGATGTTGACCCCAATGTTAACCTCTGCCCCCACACACACACAGAGACAGACACACAGAGAGATTCACACAAATAACAGTGAGCATTTGTGACAAGGAAGCAGACTCGGCCAACATTTTTATGAGTAAGTAAACATTAAGTAGGGTTGTAGAAAATAATCATGGTGATCATAACTAAAGTAAATATATGTATTAAGCATTTAAATTAATACAGTGCAAAAAAATGAAGCTTCGTTCCAGATCCTGGATAACACAGGTCATCTGTTTTTTTACTCAACCCTCGAATGAAAAGAGGAAATACATTCTAGGACTGTAACTATTTGAAAAAAAATTCTAGTCCAGGAATGAATAAGCTAACATCAGTCTCAATTTTTAAATAAAGTTTTATTGGCACAGTTGTGCCCAATCACTCACCAGTAGCTGCTTCCTGAGAGAACACTGCTGTGGAGTGATGGAAATGTGACTATCTGGTCCAAAGAGGCTGAAATACCTATCTCCTGGCTCTATAGAGAAGTTCGCCAGCACCTAGACTAGAGATTCTAGGTTCAGAAAAGAAGGCAGAAGTGTCTAATTATAAACCAACTTTATCCTATAAAAGAATAAAAGTAGACACTGTGAAATACTAAGACATTAGCTTGCTTAATTATAAATATCTATATTCTTAAAGTCAGTGAGCAGATCCATCCAGAAAGAGACTTTGTATTTTCAAAAGATGTTTCTCTTCCTGCTTCCTCTTGCACTGTGCTACTGGAGCCTAGTCCATATGCATCTGTCTAAAGCACCTCACAATCTCTTTCTGCAGCCTCAACCTGGTGTCCATCACACCCTAGGGCTGAAATAAGAGCTTTGATCCATCCAGAAATACCTACTGTCTGCATTTGACCCCTTTTGTTTTCTATAATCCATATTGCATACTTGCTCTGATTTTGGGACTCTTAAAACAAAAGCCACCTTCTTAGTTATCTGTAAACCTCACTTTTATTGCAGGCTGAGTCATGAAAGGCAGAACCCCAGTGGAACCCACATTCACAGAAAAGGTGTTTGACTAACACACTGACTTCTTTCCAGGGAGGTCACTGGTGATCCTTCAGTCCCCGATGTCTGCTGTTTTGTTTTTGGTGGTGGTGGTGGTGGTGGTGGTGGTGGTGGTGGTGGTGGTGGAGGTGGAGGTGGTGGTGGTGGTGGTGGTGGTGGTGGTGGTGGTGGTGGTGGAGGTGGTGGTGGAGGTGGTGGTGGTGATGGTGGTGGTGGAGGTGGTGGTGGTGGTGGTGGAGGTGGAGGTGGAGGTGGAGGTGGTGGTGGAGGTGGTGGTGGTGGTGGTGGTGGTGGTGGTGGTCATTTTTAAGGCATTCAGATAACATGGTGTGTAGGGTAGGATAAGAAAAGTCCCATTCCACACAGAGTACTCAGTCCTACTCAGGGTGGTTGGTGACAAACTGAAGTCACATGGAAGTCATATCAGGTTAATGTCAACACTTTATGACATAGCCATATGCCCAATGTTACAAGCCACTTGCTCTGCACAGGCTTCCCCAACCCCCTGTAGACCCTTGGCTAGTCAGGCCCTGGAGGCCTCTGTATTATTAGTCACCTACATATTGTCTGGACAAAACTTCTGGGAAACTCAATTCAATCAAAGAAGGGTCTACTTCGGCTCACAATAAACGTGTACAGCCCATCGTGACAGGGACGGCATGGTGGCAGAAGCAGCCCAGAGGTGGCTGGTCACATAGGCAGGAGGCAGAGAGGAGTGCATGCTGGGATCACTCAGACCCCTCAGAAGCACGTTCACATGCAAAACCCAGAGGCATGTCTCTATGATGATTCTAAATCCAAATCAAATTGACAATAAAGATCAACCAACCCAGGGGCCATGTCAGTCCCCTCCAATCTGGATGTTTGTATGCCGTGTCCCTGTTGTGAGGTGCCTTCCCAGGCACCGCCATGTGCTAGGCGGCTTAATCTTTACAGGGGCGCTCTGCAGTCACTTCTATCCCCAGTCACTTTTCATAGATAAGAAACCTGAGACCCAGGGAGATGAACATGCCCCACATCATAGAATCAGCAATTGATAAATGTCATCGACTTTAAAATCTACAGACCCTCAGCTCTTAACCATTTCCATCTTCTAGGCCCTGGGCAGAGACATGTGTGCAGGGCAGAAGGTGGATGCTCCAAGCAGCATCCACAATGGAGGTGATGGTCAGAATGCTAGAAGAATCAAAAGTGTAAGGCTCTGAGCTGCCTGTCAGTGGGGTGGGTCCACTGGAGACTTACGAGCTGGGTGGCATTATGAGTTTCCTGCTTCAAAAGATTAATGTGGTAGAAAGGATTGGAGAGGACAAGCAGAAAGAGACCATTTCAGAGTTCTCTATTAAAATAGCCCAAGCATGACGCGATAAGGGCTTTGACCTGCTTCTGGAGAGAGAAAGCCGGGGTTGGAGATTCTTCAAGGGAATGCCTCTTTCTCTCATTTTCTCAGTCCTGGCCTTTATGTTGTAAGTCTGTATTTTTGTCTCCCACGGTGAGCCCAGATTTTCCTTCGCCCCCCCCCATGGGGTCCTTCCTAAGCCCCTTCCCCCTTCTCCAGGCTTCTACTTGGCATTTGTTTCCAGCACAGCCATACATTTGAATGCCTGAAAAAATGCTCTCAACGGCTCCCAAGCAGAAGTGAGTTGGCGCTTCAGAGCAGGGAGCATTAAGGTTAATTACCTAATAATTTACTACACTGAGTGCATCTGGAGACATTTTGATTCCCACTAATTGTGCATTGAGCAAAGTAAACAACACTTTGTCCATATTCCAGCTGTGAGAGCATGTCAAGGGGAGCCTCTCTTGTGATGTATAAAGCCTGTCACTTTCCCCGTGAGCACAAGGCCACTTGATGAGGCACTGGAAAGACCAACAGCTCTTCATTCCCTGTGGATTGGTTTAGTAAAGATTTTCCCTTAATAGGTCCACGGGCTGCCCTGCCTTGCCACATCCCTGAGTGCCATTCAGAGAACCTGTGTGATCTGATGAACACTGATGGGACTACTCAGTCCCGGAGCACTCTGTGTCCACAACACACATTATCCTTGGAGCCTGAGGAGTGACTGCAGGATGGGATGCTGGAGCTGGGATACACTAGGCAGAGATGCTTATAAGATAGACTCAATCCAGGCACAAAGCCCAAATCATCCAGTGCCTAGCCAGGAGGCACAGAGCATGTAACCATGTAAAGCAGCCACCCTGCATCTAACCTGGAACAACAGCACTGTTTCATGGAATTGCCCTGAGTACCAAATCCAAAACTTCACTCACCTGGGGCATTTCCAATTTCCCTACTGGTCTCTAACAGCAGTTGTTCTCAACCTGTGGGTCTTGACCCCTTTTGGGGTCATAAGCCAGATAACCTGCATATCAGATATTATCAGTAGCAAAATTACTGTTATGAAGTAGCAACAAAATAATGTTATGGTTGGGGGGTCCGCACAACCTGAGGAATTGTATTGAAGGGTCACAGCCTTAGAAAGGTGGAGAACTTCTGCTCTACAGCACCGCCCTTACTTCCCCCAGGCTCAGTGTGATCCCACTGGGATTGGATTCTCTATCTCTGGCTCCAAGTATGAATGATGGGACCAGGCTTGGCCACAAAAAGCAACATGTCCCTTGGCACAGGGGATGAGGTTAAAGACAGACACTTTTCCCAAGCTAGGCCAATCATGCTGACTAACGCTCAACTCAAGTATTTTGTGTTAGTTTTCAGAGAAAGCGAGTCACTCCCTTTAAATTACCAAAAGAATGCAGTGCCAGCTCATAGTGAGTGGCTGCCATATCACCACAGGAAGGATGTGTGTCATGTGAGAGGCCAAGCAGAGGAGCTGAGTGTAAACCCTGAGAGGCTAAGAATGAGTCGGTAACAGTGTGTGAGTTCTGTAAGCGGCCATGCCTGAAGTCAGCCATACTGAAACTTTGTTTCACTAATCAATGACCACCTTTTGCTCTTGCAGCAGATTAGGTGTGGCTTTTGGACCTAGCAACCAAGACTTCTCTACCTTGTACTTTACGTAAAGCTTTAGCATGGTTTATGATGCATAGAAGGCACTAAATAATTGCTATTGGTTATTTTTAATTGGTACTAACTACTGATTATTAAGGACTCCAAAACTCACACCTACTCAGACACCATGTTTAAGATATTTTTTATTTTTATTTATGCGTATGTCTCTGTATATGAGTGTGCAGGTACACTCAGAAGCCAGAAGAGGGTGTCAGATCTCCTGGAACTGGAGTCACAGACAGTTGTAAGCCATTCTACTTGGGTGCTGGGGACTGAACTCTGGTCTTCAATACGTGCTATTGACCGTTGAGCCATCCCTCTGCCCCTCAAACCATTTTTATTTGGCAAATTAGTTTAAGATCTTAGAAAGGGGATCTAATTCCTATTTTCTGAAAAGATTCAAAATAATGCAATTGTCTATAATTTAGAGTGTCTCTTAAAAAAAAAAACAGCAGGAGCACACATAACAGCAGCAATTGGAAGGTGGGGGAAATATATCCAGAAGACTGTGACCTTCTGGCTTCAGAAAGACTGTCTCTCCAGGTTCTATTCTTTTTTTTTTTTTCAACATAATATTTTCATTGATTCTTTGGGGATTTCACATCATACACCCTATCACATTCAGTTGCCAGCCCTTCCCTGTCTCCCCTCCGGCACTTGTGACCACTCCCCCAACAACAAAAACCAAGTCTAATTTGTGTTATCCATATGCTCACTGGAGCATGGTCAAACTCTTGGTGGCCTGACCCTTCAATAGAACTCAGTCCTTCCCCTCCCACACCCCTACTGGAAGCCTTCCCCTCCCACACCCCTGCTGGAAGCCTTCCCCTCCCACACCCCTGCTGGAAGCCCTCTCCTGTGGAGAGCAGCGCTTCAGCATCCTATCACACTTCTGAAGAGTTCTCTCCCATGGCTTCTTGTTTAGGCTGTTACTATTATTATTATTATTATTATTATTATTATTATTATTATTATTGGAGAGGGGGTTGGGATGTAAGTAGGGGTTGTCACAGAATTCTTCCACATTCCTCTTTCTCAACTGTGTGTCTGCAGTCATGGATATCACTGCCAAAGCAGCTTCCTTGCTCTTTATGGCCCATGGGAGCATGGATCATGCCCTTCCATGTGGTTTCTGGCAACAGCACAGACCACAAACAGGGCTCCAAGTTGCAGTTGGGCCATGGACCCAGATAAGGCCCTCAGATGCAGCAATGAACCACAGATACTGATATGGCTTCAGGCCGCTACATATACCATGGACATCCGATTGGCCTTTGGTGATAACACTGGCCACTGGTCACAGACATCAACACAGATCATAGCCACAGTGAGAACAAGGACCCAGACATGGGCCTCTCTAGCAGCTCAGACCCAAACATCAATGTGGTCTCTGGTAGCCCCAGCGGCAACAGAGTTCATGGAGATCCACATGGACCACAGACATCCACATGGCCATCTGTAATAACATTGGCCACAAACATCAACACAGACTCCAGCTGCAGCAGGACCTCAGACCCAGACACAGCCCTCAGTAGCAGCCAGGACCAGACATCATTATGGACTCAGGTGGCAGCAAAGTCCCCTCACATCAGGTTGGCCCCCAGCAGCTGAACAGCCCACCAATACTGACCTGGCTTCAGGAAGAAGCACAGACCACAGATATCTGCATGGCCTTCATTGGCAGCACAGGCCACAGACATCAACACAGAGCCCAGCTTCAGCAGGACCTTGGACCCAGATATGGACCTCAGCAGCACTGGCCAAACATCACATTGGACCAAGGTGGCAATACAACCCACTCACATCAGTATGGTCCCGAGTGGCAGTACAGCCCATGGACATCATGGATTCAGGCCATGGTATAGGCTATGAACATCTACATGTTGTTAGGTGATAACACAGGCCTTGAACATCAACCCAGTCCCCAGCCACATCAGGACCACTGACCCACACATGGCCCTTAGCAGTATCGTGTGCCAAGGTGGTCCTTTGAGGAGGTCCAATATAGAAAGTGGACCATTCCTTATGGCAGACCTCCATCACTGGCTAGAGCTAGGGCAACACTGTCCCCAGGGACTTGTTCAGGGGCTAAGTCTGCACCTGCTTAAGCTCAGGCTGCTGCACACCACCCCACTGACCCTGTGGGCATCAACATGATCCACCATCGACATGATCCCTTTCTCACACCCATCATATCCATCAAGTCTCCAGTTCCACCTCTCTCCACATGACACGCACTGCTCTGCCCGGCCAAAATTCCCACTTCTCCATCGCCCATTCCTTCCTCATAGTAGCACCCACCAGGCCAGGGATGTTTCAGCCTGGCCCTAGCTTCCACTGGGGCCTGCTGTGTCCGCTCAAGCACAGGCATGGGGGAGGGGTGTTTCAGCCCCCAGGTTCTATTCATAGTCATCAGTAAGAGTCTAGTCCCTGTGAAGAGATATACTCTGACATGTCCGTGTTGATCGTTTTTACCCTTTCAATGCTCACCCACTTTGTTGGAACCCTGTAATAACACAGAAGTCATGTGCCTTCTGATAAAATACTATACAGGCAGGGCTTTGCTTTCCAGATGAGGCAGCTGAAGCTGGATGGACTTGAGTAACTTAGTGCCCCATGCCACTTAGGGAAGAATAGGAGCCTCCAAACATAATCTGGGGCCAAGGGATCAGAGTTCTCTGTAGCTACAGTTTTCCTGCCTTGCCCACAGTCAGGACAAATCTTTGTCACCTGCCAGTCCCACAGCCGCTCAGACCCAACCAAGTAAACACAGAGACTTATATTGCTTACAAACTGTATGGTCGTGGCAGGCTTCTTGCTAACTGTTCTTATAGCTTAAATTAATCCATTTCTATAAATCTATACCTTGCCACGTAGCTCGTGGCTTGCCATCATCTTTACATGCTGCTTGTCAGGGTGGTGGTTGGCAGTGACTCCTTCTGCCTTTCTGTTCTTTTATTTCTCCTCTCTGTTAGTCCCACCTACACTTCCTGCCTAGCCATGGGCCAATCAGTGTTTTATTTATTAACCAATCAGAGCAACTTGACATACAGACCATCCCACAGCACAGCCAAGTGCAGACCATCTCAGACACCTGCACTCAGGCCCGTGGTCCTAATCATCCTCTATGTGGACCTGCTGAGTAAAGCCACGAGGAACCCGAGAACGTGCTCCACAGGACATACAGAACATCCCACAGCAGTTCTCCATCTCTGTAGCTCTAGGTAGTGCTCCCAGGACCACATGTGGAGGTAGCAGTGTGCTAGGCCAATTCCAGTCACCTGCCTGACCATTGTGTTACACTTATTCTTGAGATAACTGTGTGAACTTGAGGAACATTTGATCTCTCATCTGTGATGTTAGCAGGATGGCAGATCCCACCTCACAAATGATAGATGCATTCAACAACTAATAAATATAAGCTTGATCCAATAGTAAAAGTCTGGAATACAATTGTTAGGAGTAAACCTATAATCCCAGCCAGAGAAGACTCAGGCAGGAAGACCATGAGTTTCAGGCCAGCTAGAACTACATAGTTTGAGACCTTGTAACTGAGAAGAAGCAGAAGAAGAAAGAAGAAAAAATGAATCAGTGTACAGAAATAAAACTCATCTGAGGGGAAAAAATAAAACAGAAGAGAACATTCTCTTGGGAAGTTCATGTGGAACACAGGAGAAGCCTGAGAGATGGTCTGGGCAGCCTGGCTGTAGTGGTAAAAGATTAGGAAATCCATCAGCACAGAATGATAAAGTCACTGAATTCTGCAAAATTCACACAGACTGCTGGGAGAGACGGGAAAAGGATGTCCTGCAGCAGCTCAGTGTGCTCTGGCGCAGCGAGGGCTGTGGGACACACACTTTAACAGAAAACCCAAGTGACAGCAACATGTGTAAAAGAATACACAACATGTATTTCTCTGTCTCTTTCCAACAGCTGCAAGAAAATGTCCTTTTAGAATGTCTTGTGAGAGCTGGGAAGATGAGTTGGTAGGTAAAGTGCTTGCCTTGCAAACAGGGAGACCAGTGTTTGTTCCCCAGAACACACACACACACACACACACACACATACACACACACACACACACACACACACACACACACACACACACACACACACACAAATGCCAGTATGGTGGCATGTGCTTATAATCACAATGCTGAGGAGCTGAGGAGGCACAGACCAGAGGACCCTCAGGGCTTGATGGTCTGCTAGCTTAAACTAATTGATGACCCCAGGTCCAAGTGAGAGACTGTCTCCAAAAACATGGTGGGTACTAGAGAGATGGCTCAGTGGTTAAGAGTGAGAACCTAAATTTGTTATCCAGCACCCACATCCAGCAGCTCACAACTGCCTGTAACTCCAGCTGCAGCTGTGGGCATTCAATGACTCTGGTCTCTGCAGGCACCTGAACTACTGTGTGCATACCTACACACAGACACAATTAAAAATAATGTTCAAAGTCTGAAAAAACAAACAAGGTAGATGGCAACTGAGAAAAACACTGAAGGTTGCCCTCCATAAACTTGCATACAAATAGGAACATGAAACACACACACACACACACACACACACACACACACACACACACACACACACACATACATACACACAAGCAAGTCTTGTGAGTACACACACACCACCACCTATAGTATAAGCACTAAATTGAATGTGGAATAGAAAAGCACTAAATTGAATGTGTAATAGAAAAAGCATCTACACATATCTTCTATGTTTTAATTTTGTAACAATAAAACACAAATGCTGGTCACGAATTACTTATGCAATTAAAAATTAACAACATGGAAGGCAACTAAAAGTAACCTGTGTATTGTGCACAGTGCTAAGGCAAACAGCAATAAAGAGAAAAAAAAACCTGGGTCCTTTCCACAGTAAAAAACAAAGAGGAAGAAACAGGTTGATAGACTGAATTATTTTTTTGCTGATTTAATTTTTCTTTCTTTTTTTTTTAATCTTACTGCATTTAGCTGGTGGTGTCCCACACAGTGCAATTATCTTTCCTCAGAATACCCCCACTCCATTGAACAATCTCCCTATGTACAAACAGGCCTGCCAGAATTGTTGTATCTTGTGAAGAAATTATCATCAACTTTCTTTTCTCTTCATAAAAAATTTCACAATGACACTGATGAGTGCTGTTGTTTTACATGTAATACCGTCACCCAGATGGAATCTGCATTCTACATAAAATCCTTGAAGCATGACCTTCATGGTAGAAATGCCCTAAATGAGACAGCACAACATCCAGCACAAGGTTTTTCTGGGCTCATGCCATGTGGACAGCTGTACATCCCCAGATCGCCCACTTTATGGGTGCTAGCTTGCTCCACTCCCACAGGTTGCCTCCTTTATTTTTTCAAAGTATGGTTCACTTTGTATTTTTTTTAGATTTTTAATTTTTTATTTGTCTGAGTGATATATGTATGTATGTGTGAACACATGTGTGTGTCCATAATCTTGCCTCTTTGTGTGTGTCCGGAGGCCAGAGGTCAACTTCAGGTGGCTTACTCTGTCACTCTCCACATTTGTTTAGACAGGGTCTCTCACTGAACCAGGAGCTCACTGTCTTGGCTAGATTGGCTGGCCAGTGAGCTCCCAGCAGCCATCTGTCTCTGTCATCCACCCACCTGTCCACTAGTGAGATTCCAGACACCCATTGCCATGGCTGGCATTTTATATGAGTTCTGGAGATCTGAACTCAGGTCCTTATACTTATTCAGAAAGTGCTTTCCCACTGAGCCATCTCCCATCTCTCTTTTTTTTTAACAAGCAAACAAAATTATTTATTTCAGCATCATGTACATAGATCTTCTACTCTGCTCTGATCGCTCTACTAAACCCTTACTTATTCCCCTAGCTCTCTTTTTTCCCAATGATTGCCCTTTCTATTTTCATGCCATATGTTTATAATATATAGAAATATAATGTATATTAAATCATCTGGGACAATAATATGATGTGTGCCTTTGAGTCTGGCTTATTTCACTTAGCTTGATATTCTCCAGTTCCATTATCTTCCTCTTAATCCCTCCTGGGAATTACATGAGGCCTCACAACTCTTTCAAGCCCTGCTTCCAGAGCCCTAAAGCACATGTCAGCTTGCATCCACATAGGTGGCTTTGAACCCACATACACAGACCCTCAGTAGAAATGTCTTCTCTTTCCTGGATGGCCATGTCCATACTCATGGCCTCAGGTGTCATAGCTTGACAACAAAAGCTCCCTCTTTTGTCCAGATAAACCAAACCTCTTTTATGGGTTTTGCAGCATCCTCACTGTGGTGAAGCCTGCCCATCTCAGAATGTTCTTGTGAACCTTTGATTTTTCTCTCCCAATACTTCTCTTCCATTTTCCAAGCTTAGTAAATGGCACCAATGTTCTAAAGGTAGCAAAGTGAGAGTTACTCTTGGCTGATGGCTCCCTATTATCTCTTCAATTCCTCGTACTCACAGACCCTATTGGTGTGACCCCTAGCATTTTTCTCCAATCCACCTCTTCCTTTATCTACACTGCCCCCAAGCTGGTATTGGCCACCATCACCTCTCAATTGGTCTAGAGTAGGACTTCCTCATCCATCTCGCCTTCCATCCTTGCCTCTTCTCTACTGAAGTGCCACTTGCAGATGTTAATCCTTTGGTGGCATCTTGATATACTTAGGTTCAAACCCCTCATCCCCTGTAAGATCAGGACCCATGTAACTCCAAATCATGTCCAAATCCCTCCACCACTCAGCAGCATGTGGCAATCACAGGAGTTTCTTCTTTTTGCCCATTTCCTGCCAGAGTCTCTTTTTCCTGGAGTGTTTCCATACTTGACCACTTTCACTTTCAAAGCATTCCTGGCTCCAGTATAGCCTTCCTTAGCCACAACCTCTTAATGAGGCCCCTTCCACTAGAGAAAAGCTTATTATCTTGGCATCACAAATCATAAGCACAAAATCCATGACTCATGCATTTAAATAAAATGGAAACTTCTGGGTCTTGGTTATGGCTGTTGACCCAGATGATCTCAACACCTGATACTCAGTTGAGATGCAAAAACATTGTAGAATAGATTAGAAACATATTTATGAATTTCTGTGATGACATTTAGCATTTTAATGGGAAGGGAAGCGTGCTTTGTAAAAGGCATTGAATTAAACACCATCCACTTTGACCTTGAAGAAACTGTTTTATGAAGGAAAAAAAGTCTCTAGAGTAAAGCCATAAGCCATAGTATTTACATGCTAGTTTAAGTATTAAATCATGTCCTTTCGTTATGACAGGTTGACCAGTTGGACTTCTCATGAGAAATTCAAGCAAATGGCTTGATGCTCTGAGTTTGAAAGCAGTGACATGACTTAAGTTATAAAAATAGACATGGTAAGCTCTTGAAAATTCTGGAATGGTTTTGTGGACATATGCTATACTAAGACAGAGCAAAATTCATTAAAAACTACTCAAAACCACTTCTACTGTGGAGTTTATGGCACTGGAATATTGTTAAAAAGTAAAGGCCCACCCCAGGTGTGGAGGTCCATGTCTGTAATCCCAGTGCTTGAGAGATGGAAATAAGAGAATCGTAAGTTCCAGGTCACCCTTGACTTCATGAAGAAAGGGAGAACCTAGGCTACATGAGATCATTTCAAATAAACAAAAGAAAAGAAAAGAGCCCATTTATCTACCAAAAATCAAGACATTTGATTCCTGCTCTAGTGTCTTCTGCACCCAAGAGCACTGATCTCTTCCTAGGTCATCTTGAACTTGGATTGAGACATAGATCCAAGCCGCTAGGGCTGTCCTGTGTGCCCTTGTCTCTCCTGACTCAGTCCTTCCCTCACTTGACTCTCCTTGAGGGTACAGAGGGGGAAAGAGACTCTTTCCTCAGACCAGAAAGCTGCAACTATCTCTACCTTCTATTCAAAGGGCTCTTCTCCCAGCTTGTCCTTGAAAGCCTGGGTCAATTTGCGATCGTTAAATTCTTTCCCTAAGTAGTGACGAAGTGAGACTTTGTGAGATGGCTTGTGCTGCTCACCAAACCTCAGAAATCTTACAGCCAGAGGCAAACAAATGATGTCTCCCTTTCCACCTTTTCCACTAAGGCCAGTGAGTGGTCCAAGACCTCAGGCATGCTTGATTGACAGATGCATCCTAATGCAAATTAACTTGGGGAGGGGAGAGGAAGCAGGCCACAGAAGAAGTTTAAAAAAATGCAACTGCTTAGCTGCTCAGAATTTTCTATCTTAAAATCAGTTTCTACATACAGGTAAAGGAGGAAGCAATGTTCCAACATCCCTGACCTCTTCTGAGTTTAGAGCTGAAATATTTCTTCCATACTGGATCATCATGGGATTAACAAGAACACAAATTAACGAACAGAGTATTCCAAATGAAGAGAAGGAAGTGAATTTGATCCAGAGAGAAAGCACTTTCTTGGTGTGCTCGAAGGATGCCAAAGGGTGAGGTTGACTTGTGTTGTGGTCTAAATGTGAAGTGTGGCCCCCATAGGCTTGTGTGTTTGAACACTTGGGTTCCAGCTGGTGGCTCTGTATGGGATGGTTGTGGAAGCTACAGGAGGTGGAGCCACACTAGAGGAAGTAGGTCACTGGGGGTGGGTCTTGATAGCCTAGCCCACTTCCTGTTACCTCTCTGTTTCCTGACTATATATGCGATGTGACGACCAGCTTCTTCTGTCACCGTGGACCCCCAGCCAGCCACATGTCCTCCATAATGAACCAGAGTAAGCCCTTCCCCCTCTCATATTGCCCCTTGACAGGTGTTTCATCACAGCAATGATGATAACAAAAGTCCACACTTTCTCCATGAGAAAACAGAGAGAGCTATTGGGATGTCTGTTTAAGAGAATGGGACTCGAGCTGGGTCCTCATGCAATCACTCCATTTTGACTAAGATAGTTTCCTTATTTAAGTCCATGAACCTATCAGGAATTATAAAAAGATAATTGGTCCCCTTCCCTAGCCACCTCTTAGCAGGATTGATAGAGAAGAGGCGAGAGTTCAGTTTATCTGGATTAAAAATGCACATGGGAATGGCATGAGGGGAGGAGGGAGGGTAGGCAGCTGCAGACAGAGGACCAGATCAGGTGACAGCCTAGGGTAATATGGCCACCATGGGGAGGGAGGGAGGCAGGGAGGGAGGAAAGATATCAGACACCCTCCAGGGGACAATTGAATAATGAATAAGACAATGAATAAGACATTCATTCAGAATGAATGAAACTAGATTCATTTAGAAGGTGATGGTGATGAATGAGTCAGAATTCTCCAAGTCTGTGGTCGGCAGCTAAGAGTAGTATAGAGCAAGTCGGGAGGAGGTACTGGCTGGAGGAGGGAAGTCAGCCATGAATCTGTTCCTCTACCTGTTGGAGGTTCCAGAAGGAGATACAGGTGGGAACTCCCAGGAGGTTACTGGAGATGTAGGAACACATCCAAATAAAGGGCTTAGTGGTTGTTAAAATAGCCTTGGCTGGGATCCCCCTGAAATGCTGGCACCTCTGAAATATAGACTATTCTCTCTCCTTTCTCTGCAAGGACCTGGCCAAGGTTTAGCACTCAGAGGCTTCCCATGCCTATCAAATAAAAATGAAGCAGAGAAACAGGGTGGGGCTGCCAATGCCGGGGATGAAACTACTCCTGTTCAGTTCAGACTCTGCGCATTTACCTCTCACCTCTCACCTCTATGATCCCACCTGCTCAATCCATGTCCATAGTGCTACAGCATTGGTGTATGCCTGTCTGTTTCTCAGCAGTTTGTAAACCCAAATTTAACTCACAAAGCAATCCTACGGTAAGTAACCATAAACAGAATCACTGATTATAAATAGACAATAATGATAAAAACAGAGCTCATGGGGTAAAAATATTAAACTGATCTGACTACCAGCCACTCAGTAGATATAGGTAATTTTATAAATATTTGACTTCTGCAAAATACTTCGCCTTGGCCTCCTGCATTCTTCATCACCAAACCCCTCCCTAACTGAAAGGAATCCCCTCTAGGTATGTTCATGTCATCTAGGCCGACAATTAAAACCAAATCTTTATTCTCATGAACCTCCTGTGCCAGGCCATCCTCAAGTCTCATCACTCCAGGGCCAGGTCCCAGACAAACTAAGGCACAGGGCCTGCTGAGATTGTTCAAGCTAGCTGCTGCCAAACCCAGGCCTTCCAGGAGCTCCCATGACCCACCTTGAAGGCTTTCCTTGGCCCACCTGGCTGGGGACCAGCACCATCACCCACCACTCTGGGCACTGTTCTAATGACTCCACTGGATTGAGCTCTGAGAAACTGGGGCACAATGACTCTGTCACTCACAGGAGATCTCTAGAACCATAGTGGCTTCCACACAGCAAGCACATAATTTGTGTTTCCTGGGTCACCCATCCAACTAATGAACCACCATGGTAGCATATTGTTTGTGTGGTAATTAGATGTGTGTCACTGCCTCCCTAGGGAGGTTCTATGCCCTATCACATCTGAATGTCCTGTAGGCTTCCTAATGGCTTACATCTGGCAGAAGCTTAATAATTTATTTTACCCAGAGAACACCCTTCTACTTCATCACCATTTATTAAGTTCCTACTACACACCGCTTGACAGGCCTGTTTCAATCAGAAGCGTGGAGGATGTAAAACTGAGTTCACTGGGTGCCTTTGGGTACCTCAAACCTTCACCTCACCAACCTGTTAACATTTCAATTCAGAGTCCCCATGATGAGTGTCCTCTCGCCTTCTCGACAAAAGAAACTGGAAGGTGAGTTCCTGGACTGTTCTTAGGATTTGTTTGTACTTCACACAGGAGAGCACAACTCATGTCACTTGAACCATAGAGATCAGGGTGACCACAAGCCAGTGGTCAACCCACTTTTCCTGACAGGACACAGGAACTCACTGTGCTCCTGAGCGGTCTGGTCTGAACAGAAAAGTTATTTTCCTGACACATTTTATGGAGGTGTCCCACAAACATGATTCATTCATTTTGGAATTCCTGGGTGTGTTTTGGGGGGAGGGGTGGTGAGAATGTTTTATCAAGCGTGTTTATAACAAAGGTTTCTCTCCAACCCAGAGATGGCCCTTCACATGATAAGGAATCCGACCCGTGAGAGCAGGTGGGCAGAGGCTGCCAGTAGCCATTGCTGAAGCAGAGTGAGGTGGGGACAGGGCGGTGGGCTCCAGGGACACTTGTCTTGATACTGCTGACAGTTCTGTGATTTACGCTTTCTTTCAGCTGCCTCTTCCAATCCCAAAGCACAGCCCTGGGCAGCACAGTTGCCTTTTGGTCTGTTTTTACTTTTTTCACAATTATTATACAAAGTATTAAGTTTCACTCTGTCATTCTGGTTGTCATTGATCTCCCCCCTCTTCTTCTCCCCAAGCCCCTCCCCCCAACACCTGTGCCCTTCCATACCACCCCTTCCTCAGCCCATCTTCCCCACCCATCACGGTCCCCATTTCTTTCTAGTTCCATGACTTAAAGCTGCAAGCATACATGCATAAACATTAAAGCTAGGATCCAAGTGCGAGAGAGAGCATGCAGAATTTGTCTTTCTGGTCTGGATTTCCTTACTTAATGTAATAATTTCCATATCTACACATTTTTCCCAATTTTTTTATAATCAAAAGTGGAAGAAGGAGGAAGAAGAGAAGGAGGAGGAAGTGGGGAAGAAACGGAGGGACTGGCAAGTTCTGGCACACCAGCCAAACCCCAGGCTGCCTGTCTTTTACAGAATCCCTCCAGGAAGGCATTTGTTGAGGTATTGTCTGCTTGTGGCCCTGCCAGAGGATCCCAAGGCTTCCAGGTAACCACACAGCCACTGTGAAACACCAAAGTCCACTCCCAGAGCAGGGCTTTGGACTAACTGCCCCTTCCACCCACAGCGCTGCCTAGGCCCCCACAGTCCTAGCCCTGTAGAAAGGTTGCTTCCCCAGTGGGTCTTTCCAGACTGGACGTCTTTAAAAAGGCAGTTTCCCACACCTTTCTGACCTCCAATGTGGCCTTATTTTTCATGGTGACACTCCCCCTCCCGACAAATGTCCTACCCAGCGTCTATAACATGCACGTGTTCTGCAGCCCGGCTGCCATGTGGCTCACAGAAGAATCTAGGCTACAGTGTCAACAGTTATTTCCCAGGCACCTGGGATGGAGTGTGGAACTTTCAGACATTCAAATGGGCAAGAGAGTAATGAAATGTTTTGGTCAAGATATATCCCTAAGGCTTGGAAAAGAATTCAGTGTGAAATAAAAACCTTTAAGACATAAGAAAAGAAGGAAGAGAGAGATGGAGGGAGGGAGGGAGGGAGGGAGGGAGGGAGGGAGGGAGGGAGGGAGGGAGGGAGAGAAGAGAGTGTTGATATTTCCCCAAATTCAGATTTTAGTAAGAATAAGAGTAGAACAACATGAGAGTGACACTCCTCCCTACCCTGAGCCTGTGGAGTCAGCACAGATGATGCTGGCTAGGGTCCCTACATCCCTATGAAGCCAACTGCTCTATACCCATCATTCTGGTTCATCTTGGCAGAGCCCCAGAAGGTGGTGAAGATTATCCATGGATAAAGAAGTCACAGAGATGACAACACTTGCCGGAAGCCACACAGCCAATGAGCCTCAAAGCTGGTGTTTAAACTACCTGGGGTCTGACTTCAGATGAGTGGATCTGTAAAGTGAGTGAACAGACCCCAACAAAGCAACACAGTGGAAAAATACAGCGAGGGTCTCAGATCAATTCCCAGAATCCATGTAACAGGCACTGGTGGGTTGTAGTCCCCACACTATGGGCCGTGGAGACAGTGACACTTGGAGCGTAATAGTCATTCAGCCTATGCTACAAGGTAAACTCCAGGCCAGGCCAGTGAGAGGCTTCATCTTAAAAATCTAGGGTAGACAGAGCCTGAGGAATGACATCTGAGGTTGGCCCCTGGCATAGGCTTGTACACCACACACACACACACACACACACACACACACACACACACACACACACCTCAAATTTTCCAAAAGCACACACTTCGAAAAATACTCCCCAGGACACATTAGCTTACTCTGTTCAAGTCCTCAGTTAAGACTCAATCCAAGACCTAATCAGGATATTAAAATGCTGACATGCCTCCTTCTGCTGACTGTGCACAGCCTGCTGGGGATGGGGGGTGAGGTGAGGGGTCAGAGACTGCAGTGCCCTACATAAAGGGGGGATGCTAACAAAGGAAAGTCAAGCCCAGCCCATGCCCACCAATAGCAGATGATTTATTAGAAAAAAACTAAAACAACGGCCTCCAAGAGACAGCCCTTGCAACCTGATCTGCAATTAAAGCTGAACTGGGCAATCTTTGCATTTAAAGGTAAATCGATGTCATCGATGGACTCAAATAAGAACAGCCACATATGAATGCATGACAGTTCTGACTGCTACAAAGCACTGTTTTGAAATAAAACATTAAAAATAAAATCAGTGTGGTGTCTTAGAGCCATAGATAAGGGAGGGGATACCCAACAGGGAAGATTGGAACTTCCTATTTTGGCTAGACATGGGGTACAACTGCTGTGAGCAAGGTCTCGGCTGGTGACCCAGGTTTGTCTAAGCCTCAGCAGCCAGTCATTTGTTGGTGGGTTTTATTTAACAGTAAGGACTTCAGTGGATTTCTTACTCCTTCCTGGGGTTCCACACAGCAGTCAATTAAATTAGAAGACACCAAAGTAATCAGTTTAGGGGGATTTAGATCACATGGGCTCCAAGTCTGGTTTTGCAAGGCAATCTTAAGCCTCCAGTCAGCTGGGCTCTGGCATTACATCTTCCTTCTACAGAAGCAAACCCAATGGGCAGTGAAGCCAACGGGACTGTATATTATCTTCAACTTTAGGAGTGTCATTCCCGACCAGCTCCATCCACTTCAGCCTTAGTGATCTGTATCTCAGAAGCCAATGGTAAAACCTGAAGGGATCCCCAACCCCCACAACACTAATGGACATTATATAGCATGCTATATATATATGTGTGAGTCTTCCACACCAACTCCAGTGTCGTCCGTGTGACATGAACAATTATGTCAATAATAGCAGATGGGAGATACGTGTCCCACGGGACTAAGCTCCCTGGAGGTCCCTGACAGAGTGCCTGTGTTATGCCTCCTTCTCAAAGGAGACATGCTTCACAGATCATGAGCTCTCTGGGCTATGGGTTCTGTATAACTGCTTTTCTGATAATGTTCTAATTAATCTATAAAACACAGCCAAAATTAATGAATGCTTGGGTTGTGAACTGTGGAGGAAAGGGAAAGCTGGACATGGACCTTATTTAGATATAGCAGAATGAACTATTCCTTAAAGACCTCAAGCCTCAAGCTGCTAGATAATAGAAAGTATAATAATAGTTCAGGCACTTCTAGGGAATGAACACTCACCCACTAGGAATCCTTTAGGAATCCCAACTAAAGTGACTTATGACAGAAAACATTATCTCATAGGAGACAGATAGTGGGCCCCTCTGTTGAGGAAGTTCAGCATAAAAAACTTAAGGACTACAACAAAACCCTTTCCCCTTACAGGTGTAAAAGTACAAGTGTCCATATTCCAACAGGTAAAAAGAGTTTATATTAAAAGAGATATATGGTAAAGAACTAAAGAAAGACTTAGGAAGGATCTGCAGCATCCAAATTGGCTAAATGGGTCATGAGAACCAAAAAAGTAAAAATAAATAATAAACTAGCGAGCGACTGAGATAAAGATGAAGGACACAGCTGCAAGAAGCCTACACAAGTCTAGGAACTGTACTATGTTTAAAAAACACAGACTGCTCTTTGGGTCATAAAGTTCTTGTGAATAAAAGGATATGTCTAGCGCCGATTAGTAACTATGTGCTTGATTTTTTTTAAAAGATGATGTAATTAAATTATTGCCAAGCTCTTGTTGTTCCCTGTATGACTTGATAGTTTTCTTTTCTGTATATAAACTACTGATTTGCAGAAGTAAAATTGCAACAGATTCAAACCACTTTTGAGTGTGTTGTCTGTCTGTCAGTCGCCGAATCCTTGCCTTCCTGACTACCCAAGCCCTGATTCTCCTACGGTCGTGGTACTCCCGGTGGGCCAGTCCGTGACATGAGTCACTATGAATTATGCAAACACAAAAGCATCAAAGCCAAGTTGAGAAGGTGACAGGTGATTTAGTTTCTAAAAATTGCTTTTTTTAAAAAGAGTAGTTGAGGACTGGGGATATGGCTCAGTGTGCCCTCTATTCCCAAAACCCTAAATTTGACCCCCAACACTACCTAAACCAGATGTGGTGGTGCACACCTATAATAACAATACTTGAGAGGTTGAAGAAGGAGGATCATAAGTTCAAGGTCATTGCTGGCTGCAGAGTGAGTTTGAGGCTATCTTGAAACAATAAGACCCTGTCAAAACATAATAATAATAAAATAATAATAATAATAATAATAATAATAATAAATGAAAAGCAATAAATAAATATGTTATATTTGGAAAAGTTGACCAGGTCAGCATCAAAAACTGCTTAGAAAATATTTATTGCTAAGCAATGATGTTCTCCTCAAACTTAAACTTAAGAGGAAGTCCTCAGGAAGCCTCAGGAGACATGATTTTCCACATGGGGCTCAGAGATAGAGTTTCAGGTTTATCTAAGTTACATAGAGGTGCGGGACTTTTATGTTGCTTCTATCCTAATAAAATAACCTCGAGATATTTTCATCCCTTTATTAGCGTTTCCATTAAATCTGATGCAGGGAGAGGAGAGCGGCCTTGAGAGAAGAATTGAAGAAAAGCCGCAGCCAATTTTCATATCTCTAAATGAAAGTGAAGTGGGATGAAAACCATAACGCAGCGAATAAATCCCAGGATCCTGGTGAATTTATCTCAAGAGCTGAATAGCTAAGCTACAAATAAAAACTAAACCAAATAAGGAGAAAAAAAAGGCCATAAAAGTCAAGAGCCTCCACTTTGGATTTGTGGTTGGGTTGTACAGATGTGAGGGCATACCCGTGGGGGCTAGAGGTCAGCCTCAGGTGTCATTCCCAAGAACTGTCCACCCTGTGTCATGAGACAGACTTTCACTGAACCCAGAGCACACAGACCAGCTAGGCTGGGTGCCTAGTGAGTCCCAGGGATCAGCCTGTCCTTGCCTACCCAGTGAGCACTGGAATCACAAGGGACACCTTCACATTCAGCTTTTTACTTGAAGATCAAACGGTTCTCCTGGTGAGCACATCACTGACAGCCATCTCCCCAGGCCAATTGTCTAGATTGATACCTGAGAGAAAGAAGAAGGAACAGCAGGTGAAAGAGGGGTTCTGGTTGCTTTCTGTTGCCACAATAAACACCATGGCCAAAAGCAACTTGGAGAAGAAAGGGTTTGTTTGGCTCACAGGTCCCAGTTCATTTCCCAGGGACCTCCCCTCCCAAGGCAGGGACCTGAAGCAGAGGCCATGGAGGAAGGCTGCTTACTGGCATGATTTCCATAGCTTGTTGATTCTGCTTTTTTGTACAGCCCAGGACCACCTACATAAGGATAGTTCTGCCCAGAGTAGGCTGAGCCCTCCCACATCCATAAAATGTCCCCACAGTCATGCCCATAAGCTTATCTGAAGGAGTCGATTCCTCAGCTGAGGTTCCTTCTTCCCAGGTGACTCTAGTTTATGTCAAGTTGACAAAACTAACAGCATGGAAGTATGCCTGGGAATATTGTCATAGGACCTACTAGTGCTCTTGGCTAAGTCAGTAAAAGAAAGTGTGTAAGGGCAGGATCCTGAACCCAGTTCCTTAGGTTTTAATATAGTAAATTATAGTCAGAAATTTGCCTTCACACTTCCTGCCTCCCCAACTATCAAGTTAAAATGTCAATTCATCATCCTCTAAGTGGCCCCCTGACATTTTGCTCCAGAAGAGAATGACAGAAATGGACTATTAATAGTTTGGGCCCTTGTTTGCTCTGTGTGTATAGTGGGCTGGCTACTTACCCAGCCCAGGATCCATTAACACCTCCTGTTCCTCTGCTCACGTGGAGCACAGGGGTGGGTGTCAGGATATAAGCAAGACCCCGGCACCATTTCAGACTTGCCTAGGTCTTGCTGTTTCTGCCTTCCTTTTGAGTTTAAAAGAAAACTAAGAAGTAATCATCCAGGTTCATAGGATTAAATTGATTTAACTTGTGAGTGTTCCCTTGCAGTGATTGACAGTTGTGGAAATGACGAGGCAAATGTTATGCAAACCTCAGTCAAGGATTCTCTTCCAAAATGAATGAATGACTATAAAAATTGTCAAATGTGTACTGAGTATGAAAATTCAAAACTTAAGATACTTGATGACAAAAAAAGAAGAGAAGAGAGATAATGAAGACCACCATTCTGACAGGGTGAGCGTTAAACATGGGCTTCTTTACCCTGAGAGCTGGCATGTGCTTTCAGTGGTGTAGAACCCATTGTTAAACAACAGTGTTAGATCCCAAGGTCAGAGACTCCTATCTGTCTGCCCACCATAGTCATTCTCAACCAGCTACTCCCACTTGTTTGGATTTCTTCTGGTTCCTAGAAAAGGGGGATCTGGATGGAAACAGCAGGATCTATGAGCCTGGGCTGAGATCTGTTAGGACCTAGCTTCTGTGCTGGATATTTGACTGTAAGTTTCTGTCCTATGCTGTTGGCTGATTGGAGTCCCCTGTAGAGTGTGAAAAATTGAGATTAGAAAGAGTAATGGATCTTCAGTGTCCCTGTGACCATTCAAGTTGAGCAGAACTCTTTGTCCCTGTATGCTCCAGGCCTTTCTTGAATGGTTTCCGGAGGACTCCATAATCCAATGCAAGGTTGAGAAATGAAATATGCACTGGACCAGGAATGAGATCTGAATGCTAGTCACGGAAACAAGGGTGAATGAAATGAGTGACTCAAGCACAGCATCCTTATTGGCCACTGGGAGGGTGGAACCAGCCAAGGATCCATCTGTGGATGGATGAAGAGAATGTAGTCCATGGACACAATGGGAGTTTATCCCTAAGGAAAGTAATGTCATGTCATTTGCAGGAAAATGGATAGAACAAGAAGTAACTGTGGAGTGTAAAAGCGCTAGACTCAGAAAGATGAACACTGCCCAGCAGAGTGTAGATTTAAATTTATATGATATGTGTGTCTCAAGGGGTAGGGCACAAAAGTAGAAAGGTAATAGAAAGGGGGAAAGATCTTAGGGTAGGGTAATGGAATACATCTGACATGAAGTTGGCAGAGACTATTTGAAGAAAGGAAGGAGATTAGGAGAACAGGGAAGGAGTACAAAACATACATGTATGCAAATGCCGTAGTGAAACTTGTTACTCCATATAACTTAAAAAATTCAAATTAAGAAAGGAAATAATCAAGGCATGTAGAAATGCCCTCTAGGCAGAGAGGCCTAGGCAAGTATAACATATCATCAGGAGCCCACAGTTGTGGTTCCTACCTGTAATCACATCACACAAGAGGCTGAGGCAGGAAGATTACCAGTTTGGGGCCTGGCCAGGCTATCTAATGAGTAAGTACCAGGAAGAAAATAAAATTAAGATGCTTATTTCCATCGTTTAGCTTTGAAAGAGCATGCTCTCATAGCCATGTGCCTCTCTCACTTGTGATGATGGCAGGTTAAGTACAGAGTGTTTAGCATTGAACCACATGCATGTCTCCCATTCTCAAGGGGACATAAATCCATCTTTAAGGCAGACTATCCTTTTACATAGAGTACAGCACTGTCTATGATTTCTCTGGGGGTTATTTCTAAAATCTCTATTGAAAATGGCCTGTGTTGCATCCTGAGAGAGCCCTAATCACATCGGGACAGTGCAGAGAGCACACACAAGACTTTGGGTGGATGCTTTGTGGTCCTGACGCTTGTTTTCCAGCTGTAGGGAGATCTGCCCAGCCACTCTGATTTTGAAGACCAGAGAACTCAGGTTCCTGCACACTGTAACCTTCCTTCCTGGTGCTGAGGACAGACTGTCTTCCTCTCATTCTCAGCTCTTCCTGCACCTCAGTGCCCCTCTGCCCTTGAAGACACCACATGTAGAATTTTGCTGACAGCTCAGCTCTTGTGCCAGTTATAATGGCTTCTCACTTGTTCTTAAAGTGCTTAATATTGGCACTTCCCATGACAAACAAGAGTAGGCTCAAGGGGGCAGATGGGAAGTGAAGTCCATGTTTTCTCCCCTGGCTCTCCAGTATGTTCTACATCACCTATCATAAAGCAGTGTGTGTGTGTGTGTGTGTGTGTGTGTGTGTGTGTGTGTGTGTGTGTGTGGTGTGTGTGTGTGTAGGTGTTGTGTGTGTAGATGTGTATGTGTAGATGTGTGTAGGTGTGTGTGTGTGTGTAGGTGTTGTGTGTGTAGATGTGTATGTGTAGATGTGTGTAGGTGTGTGTGAGTGTGTAGGTGTGTGAGAATATGTGTGTAGGTGTGTGAGCATGCATAGGTGTGTGTGTATGTGTGTGTGTATGAGTTGTGTAGGTGTGTTTGTATGTGTGTGTGTGTAGGTGTACATATATATGTCTATGTGTATGTCTGTGTGAATGTGTGTGAGTGTGTGTAAACACTCAAACCTCACTGTATTCACAACATTCATTTATCTGCTGTAAATTCTAAGACTGAGATGAAGCTGAGATGTGAGAAATCCTGTTTCTTGGGTGTTGAAAAACTTTTAAAATACTTATTTAATTTTATGTGCATAAGAGGGTGTAGGTGCACAAGTGTGTATCGGTGTCCTTCTCTGCCACTGCCCATCTATTTGTTTGAGACAGAGTCTCTCCCTGAATGTGGGCTTACATTTTCTTGGCTCTGCCAGAAGTCAGCAAAAGCCAGCAATCTCCCTACATGTGTTTGCCATATGGCCTCCTATTACATGGCAATGGGATGGACACTCTGGTCCTTAAGTCTATGACCCAAGCACTCTTGACCACTGAGCCATCTCTCAGCCCCTAATTATACTCTGTGCCAAGCTTTCTGGAGTCCTAGTCAGGTGTAAACACCACAGCACTTCCATGATTGTAGATACACTCTTCTGTTTCCCTTGTCATTTACAATTCAAGTTAACTCGTGGAGTTTCAGCCCATTCTACCTTCATCTTACCCCAACAAACTGTGAGCTTTGTTTATTCATCAAAAATCACTTATTGATCTGTGTTCCTGCACTAGCCTGTACAGTATACTGGTGATCTGTAAGTGAGTCAGACAGGCACAGACCCTGCCCTTTATGGAGCCAGGAGTCTCGGTGGCAAAGACAAATATAATAAAGGGGGCTCCATAAATCATCACATAATTAAATTTGTGATGTATTCCGCTCCAGTGAGCATCTACTGATTCACATCCCCAGCGCCTGTGAGCTCTGTACCTTCTTGTCTTTTTCTTTCATTCTATAAACCTACCTTATAGACGCTGAGGGGTATGACTTAGGAGTCAGCCTCACTCTATGGACAACAAGTAATCTGAGCATTGTCCCAGGCCTCTCTGGAAGGTTCTGAGATGAGCAGGTGACAAGTATTTATCAGGTAATGAGACTTGCATGAAGACAGTTAGTGCTGAACAGCTCAGTTAAACCTGGCTAGGCCAGAAAGATGGCTCAGTGGATAAGGAGCTTCCCATTAAGCCTGGAGACCTGAGTTTGATTCCTAGCACCCACATGTTACAAGGAAAGAACTAATTGCCACAGTGTATACCTCTGATCTCCACACATGAATACACACTAAATGCAACATTAACTGAGCCAAGCAGACAGTGATGGAGGGACCAGGAGAAAATATGTAGATAGGATCTTCATAACCCTCGAACCAGGGTGCACCTCAGGCTACCTACATTTCATCTCCTCAGTTACATGAGTCAGTCAGTATTTAGTTTTAGTGTGTGTGTTTATGTGTGTCTGTCTGTGTGGAGTATGTGTAAAGTGTGTATGATATAAATATGGGTGTGGATTACATGTATGTAAACTAGAGGACAACTTTCAGGAATCATTCCTCACCTTCTACCTTTATTTCAAGACAGTCTCTCTTGTTTCTGCCATACTGTGTACTCCAGACTACCTGGCCCATGAAATTCCATGCAATTCTCCCACCTTTGCCTCCCATCCCCCATACTAGTGTTGTGATTTCAGATGTATGCCATTGCCTTTTATGTGGATTCTCGAGAGCCAAACTCAGGTCACTGGGCTTGTACAGCAAGTCCCCTATTCAAGAGGACCCTGGGGGCAGTGCCCAGTCAACAGTAAACCAGGAGTTGGGGGTATGTACCAGCTTATAGCCAACAAGAACAAGATCTTCCAACAACCTGAGCATCTGGGAGTAAGTCCTTCTCCAGATGATCCTTCATATGAAAACTGAGCCCTCAATGGTGTCTTAGTCACTGCTCTGCAGAGAACCTAGAACCTACAGGAAGCATCAGGTTTGCAGAGAACCTGGAACCTACAGGAAGCATCCGATTTGCAGAGAACCTGGAATCTACAGGAAGCATCAGGTTTGCAGAGAACCTGGAACCTACAGGAAGCATCCGATTTGCAGAGAACCTGGAACCTACAGGAAGCATCCGATTTGCAGAGAACCTGGAACCTACAGGAAGCATCAGGTTTGCAGAGAACCTGGAACCTACAGGAAGCATCAGGTTTGCAAAGAACCTAGGAACCTACAGGAAGCATCAGGTTTACAGAGAACCTAGGATCCTATAGGAAACATCAGGTTTGAAGAGAACTCAGGATCCTACAGGAAACATCAGGCTTGCAGAGCACCTAGAAGCTACAGGAAGCATCAGGTTATAGCTGTATATGTTTTTCAGCTGCAAGGCTTGCTGCAATTGGTTACAGGTGAGTAGGTAACTCAGTCAACACAGCCACCCAAGGATAGGCATCCTCATCAACCCTCACTAGGAGCCCATGAGGCAGGCTATAGTAGGAAGTTTCTCAGTCCCGCCTAGCCCCATGGTCTGGATGAATCTCTCCCACCTGAGCTCTCACAGGCACTTATAATCACTCAGAGGTTTATATTAATCACAAACTGTATAGCCTATGGCTCAGGCTTCTTGATAGCTAGCTAGCTCTTTCATCTTAAATTAACCCATTTCTATTAATCTATATATTGCCACGTGGCCTTGGCATTACAAGTCTGCTGGCATCTTGTTGCTCCTTGGGCAGCTGGCTAGCATATCTATCATCCTGCCTTTCATTTTCCTGTATCTCTGCTTGGATTTCCCACCTGCCTCTAAGCTGCCTTGCTATAGGCCAAAGAAGCTTATTGATTAGCCAATGAGAGCAACATATATTCACAGCATACAGAAAGATATCCCACAGCAGCAGGCACTATTTTTTTCTCATTATATTGTAAATTAGGACACAAGGCTTCATGGTACTTTCTACCTACCCACAATCACACAGCCAAGAAGTAGCAGGGTCCAAATTCAAGTTAGGCTGACTCCAAATCCCACTCTCATGTCCATACTGTACTATCTACCCATACTGTCCCCTCTTATCTTCCTGCTCACAAAGCTTCAGTGACTCCCTTTGCTGAGAGCATCTAACACCCTGTGAGTTACAAACTTAAGTAGTTCCTGCTGTTATAATTTATGCCAAGTGTGTAAAACACAATACCAGATTTTACCCTCTTAATTCCCTTCTGATGTGGGAAGTATGTCCTTCCCCATTTAAAATGTGAGGGCATGGAGCCAAAGAAGGATTTGATGATATGTCTAAGGTTATCAGCAGTCAGGCCTCAAACCCAGGCAGTCTGACCCCTGGGGTCATCTCCAGAACCACAATATAGTCTCTAGCATGTGTGTGGTGATTATGGTCTCCATGTTTGGAGAGGATGAACACGTCCATAAAGAGCCAGGTGAGATCCATCACAGTGGAAATGCCATATCAATCCCTTGTCTTCCAGTCTGAACTCTTACATAGAAGAGAAAGGAATGAAATTACACAGGATCATGCAAAGTGCTGGCTCTCCCCACAGAGACAGCTGTGTATATGAACACCATCCATCAGACATGTCATCACAGAAGAATATTGTCAACCAGTGACCCAGGGACTCAACCCAGTGTTTCTCAGTTTTGAAGATTCTCCGTGGCTCAGCCATGGCCCACAACACCCACTTCAATCCTTGCAATACCTGCCTTGTGGAGGTGGTGCTCCAGCCAAGATAAACTTCTGATACACTCCCCACCCACAATGCTTGTGCTTGTTCGTACTGGCTTCTTTTGCTTCTTCTTTATCACAGGTTCAAATATTGCATAGATCCAAGGGCCACTTGAAATCCTGTTCCTCGTCTCCAGTCCTGGAGCCTTGCCATGAGTATTCCAGGTGAAAGCAAGTCCTCTCCCTCTAAACCCCATCACTATCCTCCACCATGTGTCTTAGTTACCAAGGTACCAGTAAGGATGTCAACAGTAATTACAGGAATGATGTAAGCAGAACTCACGTTTCCTGCACGCATATGCTGCACCAGGCAGAGTGCTGGTGTCTGTTGCATTTTCTGTGTCTTTTTGTTTGAGGACACCTCTGGGCATCTGTAATGCTATCCTTCCCCAATGCAGAGGCACCTCGGAAGTTATGACATGAAGGGAATGATATTTGAAAAGAGGAGGAGATACAAACTTTTTCCTGAAGTTCCATCCTTAGAACATAAACTCCTTTGTTTGTGTATAAAAGGTTCAGGGAGAGTCCTTTCAGTCACAGCCTGTGTGACCTTTCCTGCAAGAGAAAAGGAAGCTGGTGTGGAGGCTGTGGGAGTCAGGCTGACCCTCTCTTCTCTCATCACTTTGAGTGCAAACATGGATTCCAGTCGAGAGAGAATCCCTATTTTTCACTCTGACAGTGCTATTTGTGGGAAGTGAACCTCAACATCTCCGGGGAACTATACGCTCTTCCATCCTGAACTGGGACACATGCATTCTTTCCAGACACAAAACTGATATTAAATAGTTAGTAATAGCAGTGGCTGTCCACTTGTGAGTTGAACACATTCTATGAACCTTTTAATGCTTTTTGGGAAAAAAAACCTTCCCAGCTAGTGAAGTGCCATGGGCTCCAGAATCCATACTTCCAACCAAACGTTACATACAAAACAGTTATAAAGTAAAGCCAAGGAGTTGGCTGTTCAATTTCTTCTGTACCTCACTACAGAAGAAAATAATAAGAACCAAAATGGGATTTATCAAAAGTATATTGCCACTCATCACCACTAGGACAGCTGGTAACCTCACCTACGAAATTTCACTTGCCCTCACAGTAAACTCCACGAGCTAGATACTCACTGTGGCCACGGAGTGTGGGGAGAGTGGTGTGGATGCTGGTCAGGGTCAGAGAGTGAACAAGTAATGGTGGGGGACCCAGAGGATGCCCTCCTCTACCCTCCTTTAAGTCTTTGTTCATATTTTCTCTGCTACATTAGCCAGTTACACACACACACACACACACACACACACACACACACACACACACAGAGGGAGGGAAGGAAGGAGAGAGGAAGTGAGAGGGAATGGGAGTAAGGGTGTATTGGTACAGCCTGCTTTCCCCTGCCCTGCTCCGTGGTCCCTGCAGGCTGAGCCTTTAACCTTGCCTGCAATACTGATGAGCTGAAGGATGTATGAAGAGATGGACAAACTTTGTATTCAGCTCCTCAGAAAATTCTACTTGTTAAAAAAAGCCAAAAGGCCATGGAGGGCCCCACCTCATTTTTCAACTAATTATTAAAATCATGTATTAAAGCATCAAACAACATTGAAAGTATATGTGCAGTAAAAAATAAAATTATTGTTAGACATGCAATTATCATATTTAAAATACCTTTGAAATAATCTCTATATTTTATAGGGGAGGAAAAGTTCTTAAATGCATGTAAGCAATTAAAATTCTCTTTAAAATGTAATAGGGATGTTTGTGGGGGCAGGAAGCAAGTCTGGCTATGGGTTTATGTTGCTGAAGCTGGCTCCAACCATGCACGGGAACTCTTAATACTACCATTTTTATGTGTGCTTAATATTTTTCATATAACCTAGACTCTAAAAATAAAGAGATTGAATGACTAAAATCTGCATTATTCTCCCCAGATCAGTTCCTTATCTCTGCTGCCCCTCCCCACACACTGGAAAATAACCTCTATTTGATTTCTAGTACATTGGTCCAGAAAATTTCCATTTGTTTACAAATGAATGTACCCAGCTTCTTTCATATAACAGTGCAGCCTAGGTTCCTTCCCATCCCCTGTGTATGTGGGAAACTCTTCGCCCCCATCCCATTCTTCTTGCTATCATGCTACCTGGTTTATTCCCATACAATTCTGGACATTCATATTTTAAATGAAGTCAAATTCACATGATACAAAATTAGTACATTGAAATGTAGCTAGAGTTTTCCTGCCTGGCCCACAGTCAGGACAAATCTTTCTCACCTGCCAGTCCCACGGCCACTCAGACCCAACCAAGTAAACATATAGAGACTTATATTGCTTATAAACTGTATGGCTGTAGCAGGCTTCTTGCTAACTGTTCTTATATCTTAAATTAACCCATTTCTATTAATCTATAAGTTGCCACATGGCTTGCGGCTTACCGGTATCTTAGCATCTTCTCATGGCAGCAGCTAGTAGCATCTTCCTGCCTCAGCCCTCCTGTTCCCAGAATTTTCTTCTCTCCTTGTCCCACCTATACTTCCTGCCTGGCTACTGGCCAATCAGTGTTTTATTTATTAACCAATCAGTGCAACGCATTTAACATACAGAACATCCTACAGCATTGAAAGCAGATAACAGTGTCAGTGAGCAGATTCTCAATTTATGAAACCCTCACCTCTGCCTAGATCCAAAGCACTTCCCCAAAGGAAGTCAAGCACCCACCAATTATAATAGATTCATTGATTCCCTTCTTCCTCATGCCCTGGCAATGACCTGTGTTCTGCCCATGTAGATTTCCCTCTTCTGGCTATTTCCCATCCATTTGGTCATGCAATATGTGGTCCTTTGTGGTGGTAATCTAATTATACTGAAATGTGATTTTGATTGTATGTTAATAAATAAAGTTGCCCGGGGGTCAGAGCTATTAGAGCCATAGCAAGAGTGTGGCGGTGGTGGCACACGCCTTTAATCCCAGAAAGCCAGCCTTTAATCCCAGGGAGTGGTGGTAGAAAGCAAAAAGATATATAAGGCGTGAGGACCAGAAACTAGAAGCATTTGGCTGGTTAAGCTTTCAGGCTTTGGAGCAACACAGTTCAGCTGAGAGCTATTGGGATGAGGACACAGAAGCTTCCAGTCTGAGGAAACAGGACCAGCTGAGGAACTGGTGAGGTGAGATAGCTGTGGCTTGTTCTGTCTCTTTAAATAGACTAACAGACAGGAAATAGAGCCCTGATTCGGGAAGCTGGGACACCGCAGGCGGAAGGGTGAGATTTCAGCTCTGAGCTCTGACCTCTCGGCTTTCTCTTTTGCATTGTTTCTGTGTTTCTTATTTAATAAAACAGTTGGTTACATCTATAGTCCTTCTGCCTGGTTTTGCAGGTCAGTCCACACCAGCATACCATATCCATCACACTGAGTGAATAGACCACATTTCCTTTCCCTGTTCATCAATTGATTGACAACTAGGATGTTCCTCCCCATTGACTATTGCAAATAGCATTGCTATAAGCTTCCTCATACAGTGATTTATGTGAATGCTTGCAGTTGTTAGTACACATGCCTAGGAGTGAATTTCTGAGTTAAGTGACAATGCTGTGCTTGGAGGAGCCACCAAGTTCTACAACAGTGACTGTCCCACTTGGATTCCCACCAACAACATGCAAATGTTCAGCTCCTCCCAGGCTGCATCACCAGTTACCATGTCACCAGGTTTTGTTTGTTATTTGTTTTTATAGCATTCTTATTTTCATCTGGCCCATTCACTAAGTTACAGAGTGAAGGAGATCAGGACTGTGCTATGGAACAATCTTTGCACTCTGTAAATATGTGTTGCTCTCATTGTTAATGAAAAGCTGATTAACTGATGTCTAGGCAGGATTTTCAGGGCTGAGAGAATGCTAGGAAGAAGGAGAGTGGAGTCTTGGGAGTCACAAGCAGACACAGAGAGAAGCAAGATGAATGTGCCATGTGAAAGAAGGTACCACATGGTAGAGAGTAGATAAGAAAATGGATCAATTTAAAATGTCAGAGTTAGCTAGTAACAAGCCTGAGCTATCAGCTGAGCATTTATAATTAATAACAAGTCTCTGAGTGGTTATTTGGGTGCAGCTGCTGGGACAGAGAAAATTCTGACTACAGTACTGGGGTGCTTCCATTAATGAATCCATCCATGAGCACGACACCTTTCACACAGAGATCCTTCCTACGTTTTGTCAAAGAACAAGAGTCAGTCAGCAGAGCAAATTGGCAAGTAACCACAATAGACTTGCATATTTCTTCTGGAAGCTTCAGGGGGAGTTCATCCCATACACTCACTCCCAACCTGACCACCTCTGAGCTCCAGATCTACCAGTAACTCCCCTTCCCTCTGAGTGGCAGCTGGGGTCTTTACAGTGGCTGGTAGAGTGCTGCACCATCTACTTCCCTGCAATCTTAAGCAGTTCTCTGAGCTGCTGCTGCTCCCTGCCTGCCCCTCCCCTGCACCACTGTCCTCCAGCCTATCCAAGCTCACCCCACCCCTGCCTCAGGGCCTTTTCACACTCCTTAGCTTTTCCTTTCTCTCAGGGAGCTCTTCTACCAAATATCCAGGGGACTCCCTCCCCTCCCTTCCCTCAGGCCTTTGTTCATATTTTCTCGATATATTAACCAAAGCTAGAGAGAGAGAGAGAGAGAGAGAGAGAGAGAGAGAGAGAGAGACAGAGAGACAGAGGGAGAATGAGAGAAGGAAAAGGAAGGGAGAGGGAGGAGAGGAAGAGAAAGGGAAAGGGGGAGAGAAGAGAGAGGGAGAGAGGCGAGGGGATTGGTACAGCCTGCTTTCCCCTGCCCTGCCTCTATTTCCATAGCATGCAACCTCAATTTATTGTTGTCTTTGTTTCTACCTTCCCATATGCACAGCAGCTTCCTGACATGAGGGGTTTACATCATTTCTGCATCCTAGTCCTGCAGGGAGCAAGCCCTCAATACACACACACACACACACACACACACACACACACGCACACGCACACGCACACGCACACGCACACATGCATGAAGGAGCAGTGCGCTGACTCCCTTCCCAGAGTGCTCCAGTTCCTTGCCCTGCTGTATGGGGAGCAGCTGTGGGCAGGTCTCCTCACCCCTCTCCTGGCACATCATATTGATGGACAACACTTGGCTTCCTGAATTCTAAGCTAGGCTGTCACCTCCCAGGAAGCCCAGCAAGGGCTTGTCCTCCTACTCTCCCTGCATGGGGTCCAAACAAGCTCTGACCTCCACTGATTAGTCCTGCCTCAGCCAGCATGGCTTAGCATTCTACCCACTGGGTGGGATTCACTGATGGCAGATAGCATGTCCCTGTTTGCATTGGGAGTGTCTGGGCTGAGAGCCTAGGGGGTGCAGGGATCTACAGAAGAGAATGGAGCTCTGCATTTCTCATCATCGGGCTCCCAAGGAACCAAGGAGCAAAGCACACTTTGATAGGGTCAGTCACAGCGCACTGCCCCACTGTGAAGCACTGAATTCAGTCAAAAATTTAATTTTTAAAGATAAATAGAACAGAAAGGTTGAAATATCACAGGCATAAATGAGGGTCCAAAGTGGGAAACTGCTCAGAAACGTCTTTTAGTTTTCCCTCTGATCCACTGATGACTTTTCTAAACTCTGACTTCCATGTCATTCATTCTAGTTACTTCTCTGTGGCTGTGATAAAACACACTGACCAAAAGCATCTCAGGGGAGGGAAGGGTTAATGTAAACATCTGTGTTGTACTCCATCATGGAGAGAAGTCAAAGGAGGAACTCAAGTAGGAACTTAAAGAAGAACAATAGAGGAATGCAACTCCTTGGCTTGCCCTCTGGCTCACTCCCAGGCTCAAGTTCAGCTTGTGTTCCCCTATAGGCCAGACTCATCTGCCTAGGGGTGGTGTCACCCACTGTGGGTTGGGCCCTTCTATGTTAGTTAGTAATCAAGACATCTACAGAGAGAGAGAGAGACAGAGAGAGACAGAGACAGAGAGAGACAGAGACAGAGACAGAGAGACAGACAGAGAGAGAGACAGAGACAGAGAGAGATTAGATGACAATATCATGTCAAAATGTGAAAAAAAGTTGTCACCTCTGATTTTCTGAGAATGTCCCCACAGGTTCATGTATTTGGATGTTTGGCCCCCAGTTAGTGGTACCATTTGGGGAAGTTCTGGAACCTTTAGGAGGTACAGTGTGACTGGAGAAGGTGTATCACTGGGTGGGGTGGGGTGGGGGCAGCTCTGCTTCCTGTGTGGTTGACATGTGGTTTCTCAGCTTCCTGTTACCATGCCTTCCTCACCTTTACAGACATCCAGCCTTCTCGAACCCTAAGGCAAATAAACTCTTCTGTAAGCTGCATGGTGTTTTATCCCAGCAACAGAAGAACAAATGATTCTATCTTTACAGATTCAAGAGGTAAACCTGTCCTCGAACGGTGCTGCTGACACTTCCCATTGTCCCCTGCCTCTGACAGTACTGTGCTCACCTTTCTGCCAGGCCTGATTTCTCAGTGGTTGTCTTCCTCCTTTATGATCAGTTTGATGTCACTGGCCACAGGAAGCAATCTACAACTCCAGGTTAGATTAGAAGGGACTTAGAACTGTGAGCCCAGATCATCTGCATCCCCTTGTTTAACTCCACAGTTGAACTGCGATCCTCCTTCTTGCCTCTCCACACCAGAGGCTGGAAATGGCGGGGTTTCTGTGGGCATCTGTGTCAACGCATCATCAGTACATGCTGCTGAGCTTGTTATGCACCAGATTCAAATGAAGCGTGTTGTTTTGGTTCGTTTGGGTTGTTTGTTCATTTGCTTTTGTCAGTTTGGCACAAGCCAGGGTCATCTGAGAAGAGAACTTCAATTGAGAAAATGCTCCCGTGAGAATGGCCTACAAAGCCAGGTGGTGGTGGCACACGCCTTTAGTCCCAGCACTTGGGAGGCAGAGGCAGGCAGGTTCAAGGCCAGCCTGGGCTACAGAGTGAGTTCCAGGACAGGCTCCAAAACTGCACAGAGAAACCCTGTCTTGGGTGTGGGGGAGGGGGGAGGCCTACAGGCAAGCCTATGGTGCATATTCCTGATTGATAACTGATGTGGGAATACCCAGCTCACTATGGGTGATGCCATTCCCAGGAAAGTGGCCCTGAGTGCTTAAGAAAGCAGGCTAAGCAAGCCAGTAAACAGCATCCTCCATGGCCTCTGCTTCAGTTCCTGCCTCCAGGTTCTTGCCTTGAGCTCTTGCCCTCCCTTATCTCAGTGATGGAGATCTAAGAGTTGTATGTGGAAATAATTCCTTTCCTCCCCAAATTTCTTTTGGTCTCGGTATTTTACCAAAGCAATGGAAAGCAAGCTAAAACACACGCTGTGTGTCTGATGACGACTCATTGGTGCTTCGCTTCTGAAATGCTAGGTTACCTGGAGTGCTTTCTCAGAACAACCTAAAGTCACTTGATTCCCCCAATACACAACTCTATAAAGATGACATAGGCCGGGTGGTGGTGGTGCTTGGCTTTAATGTCAGCACTTGGGAGGCAGAGCCAGGCAGATCTCTGTGAGTTTGAGACCAGCCTGGTTCACAGAGAGAGATCCAGGACAAGCACCAAAACTACACAGAGAAACCCTGTCTCGAAAAACCAAAAAAAAAAAAAAAAGAAAAGAAAAAAGAAAAACATGGCATAACCATTGAGCACACTGAGCCACTGGTCATCTAGGGTCCAGGAACCTATGGTACTGAATAGCAGGTATAGGTTCAAGCCCGGGGCGTGGCTTCCCACCTCCAGCTCTCTTCCTGCAAGCAGCGCTCAGAGAAGTGAGGCAGAATGGGCAGCAGGCTGTGACATGAGAACCCCTGTTTTCTCCTTTCAACTGCACTGAGAAGAGAATTGCACCTAGCGTTCCCTTCTTTGGGCCAGAGTGATAGCCAAGACCTCTTCTGAGTTCTGAACTCCATCTGCCCTGAGAAAACACTATTTGTTGCTAATGATCCCGAGTCAGGTTTAATGGGTAATCGAAACCCTTTCCAATCATCCATGCAGTTCAATGATGAGCAGGAAGAAGACACATGGGCCTGTATCTGGTGAGCAAATGAAGCAGTGAAACAGACGTGGGTTCTGCAGGGTGTGGACGCAAAGGCTGGTCAGAGTGAGGGCTTCCTTCAGAGGATACCCTGGGCACCCCTAGGATTCAAGCTATTCCAAGGCCAGTGACCAATCTGGGGGGTCCTTGGAGGATAAGGGCTAACTACACAAGAAAAGGCTAAGTGGGAGTGGAGGCAGAGACACTAGCATGCCAGGTTGATAGGTAGTTAGAGTCAGAACTTAGGGAATGCTGGGAAATGGTACAAAGAAGTGATATGCATCTGCCCAGCCACCTGGGAGAGGTAGTTTCTGCTGGCCACAGCCACAGCCAGCACCACCAGCCTGCCTCCAGGTGGTCCTTGCTCTTACCGCTGAATGTGTTCTCTATGAACTACTATCTAACCAGGCTCCCAAACACAGGGCTGGACTATGCATCACCTTCTGAGCATGCCACAGACCAATCCCAACCAGGTCCTTAAAGCAGCAATAAATTCCAGAGGCCTCCCCTGACCCCTCACAGGTCATGTGGGTGTTGCTATACCTTGGGGAGAAGCCAAGTCTGGATGATGTCTTCTCTAAACTGATGTTGGGACATCAACATATGAGACCCATCCATCCATGAGATGATACGAGACTCTTAGCTTAAAATGCTTAAGAAGCTTAAAATGCTTAAGAAATGAGGGCTGGAAATGCAGCGTCCTTGGCAGAGGACTTACTAGTACACATGAAGCCCTGGGTTCAATTCCCAATATCCCATAAAACAGGTGATGCACACCTGTGAGCCACAGTGCTTCATCCCATCCCCCCAGCCGCTTCTGAAGCCCACAGTCCACAGCCCCACACCACTGTGATGCTAGGCCTGTTTCTATTCCAGTTAGACTTCCCTCCAGTAGGAGGGAGATGGTGAGTGAAGCTGGGACACCCTGCTTTCCTCAGGTCCAGACTTTCTTTCTGTGTACTTACTACTCCTGGCCCATGTTGGTCTTGGTCCTGTCTCATGGAATCGAGAGTCTGTGGCCACACTTCAGAAGGCACATGTATGGTGATATTTTATTTGTACTGAAATATTATTTTAATTTTATGTTAATAAATAAAGTTGCCCTGGGGTCAGAGCTATTAGAGCCATAGCAAGAGCGTGATGGTTAGAAGAGCTAGGTAGATTTCTGTGTGTTCAGGGATACAGCTAGTATTGGAGACATATGCCTTTAAGACCTGGTGGGCGGTACTTACAGGCAGTGATGAGGCAGTCATGTGGTTGGGTTTACAACCAATGAGAAGGCAGAACAGAAAGACTATTTAAACAAAGGCAAACAGGAAGTAGCTCTCTCTCGGGGAAGCTAGGAGCACTGCAGGAGGTAAGATTTTATCTCTGAGCTCTGACCTCTCGGCTTTCTCTTTTACATTGGCTCTGTGTTTCTTATTTTAAAAAGACGATTGGTTACATCTACATCTGGCGCCCAACGTGACAAGAATCCATTAAAAACTGCTTGGGGCCGGCTCCCTAGCCCCGGCCCAGGTCTGCTTGGGCTCAGGCCGGACTGTGAGCTGCTTGCTTAAAGCCAGTGCTACAAACAACTCAGGCCTGCCCTGCTAAACAGGGCCCCTGCCTGTAAAGCCAAGCCTTGACTCAGCTCAAGAGGGAACAAGTGGCTGGCTTTAAGCTTTAGCCGGCTACCCCTTCGCTTTCACTTTCACTTTCACTTTCGCTTTCGCTTTTGCTTTCTCTCTTGCTTTCTCTCTGTCTCTCTGTTTCTGTCTCTCTCTCTCTCTCTCTCTCTCTCTCTCTCTCTCTCTCTCTCTCTCTCTGGATTCACACCTAGGACACTAGGTGGCTCTTTTGAAATTTGCTCGGATTTCTACTGTTCTACGCAGATTTGGTAAGTCATAAAGGAAACTATTTAAAAGACAAATTTTTTCCACATTTAAAAAAATGGGTTTCCTGTGTACATTGGAAGAAAATTGGGTTTTGTTTGAAATTTTAGGCAGTCTGACAATGGAACAACTATATGAAAAGATTAGTATTATGGGAATTATGCAGTTTATCACCATGCTTATTCTCATTTTACTATTTAAAAAGATAGTCGATTTAAGTGCCAGGATAACAGCTTTAGAGAAACCTGTTAAACCTGTAAAAATTCAGACAGGAGAAATTAACAGTGAAGTTGGTTCAAGTTTGGATCATAAGGTTACAGAAAGAAAACCTGTTTTCACACAGTCACCCTTAATTTATCCTGTAACCGTACAGCAGATGCCTGATCAAATGGCTACACAAAATATTTGGGCTCCAATTGAACTGATGGATTTTAAAAGGTTTAAGGAGGCAATAGTATCTTATGGCATGCATTCCCCATATGTAAAGCAAATGTTAAACTCTTGGTCAACATATAATAGGATTATACCACAGGACTGGCGGGACCTTGCACAAGCTGTTCTGGAACCCAGCCAGAGACTTCAATTTCTAACGTGGTTTAAGGAGGAAGCTAGAAACGTAGAAACACAATGGAGGGATAAAGGAATACAAGTTTGTCAGGATCAGCTTATTGGAGAAGGCCAATATGCTTCAATACAAACACAATGTTTATATGATGTTCAAACCCTAATTTTATGTCGAATGGCAGCCTTGAATGCATGGGACAGAGTTGAGGAACCAGGAAAAAAACCTGAGTCATTCACAAAGGTTATGCAAGGCCCAAAAGAATCTTTCACAGATTTTTTAGAAAGACTGGCTTCAGCAGTAAACAGAATGGTCTCAGGATCAGAAACTAGTAAGGCAATAATTGAAGCTTTGGCATTTGAGAATGCGAATGCAGCATGTAAAAGAATAATCAGGCCGTTAAAGGCAAGATCTGCACCTTTGGAAGATTGGATTAGAGAAACAATTAATGTTGAGGTTGATGAGCATGATACGTGGGTAGGAGAAGTAATTTCAAAAGGTTTGAGGAGTGTTAGATGTTTTGGGTGTGGAAAGCAAGGACATTTTAAAAGGGACTGTAAACAGGTCATTCCTAGAAGCAATATTTCTTCAAGGAACAATGGCAACAGAATGCCCCTTCCTTCTGGAGTATGCAGAAGGTGTGGTAAGGGAAAACACTGGACCAACGAATGTAGATCAACAAAGGACAGACAGGGTAATCCTTTGACTCAGTTTTCGGGAAACTCCCGGAGGGGCCTCATGCAGGCCCCCATAGCAAAACCAGTTCAAACCTTTCCTGCAGCTGTAGAGGAAATCCCTGCTCTGAGCGATTAAATAAACAAATGACTATTGGAATAAATCATGCTGGTCAGGATGATGAAAAAGAGAGAATAGAAAATTCAGGAGAAAACATAAAGAAAAATTTTTTGGCAAGCTTCTATTAATGAACAGAGACCAAAATTAACGATAAAAATAAATGGTGTTTTGTTGTCTGGTCTGGTAGACACAGGTGCGGACATTACCATAATTGCACCAGAATTTTGGCATCCAGCTTGGCCTCTTCAGGAGGTAAACATTCAACTGTTAGGAATTGGGACATTATCTGGAGTGAAACAGAGTGCAAGATGGCTGGAATGTATAGGTCCAGAAGGACAGAGAGGAAAATTAAAACCATATGTCGCTAACATAGCTATGAACCTGTGGGGTCGAGACTTGTTGCAACAATGGAATACTCAGATTAAAATCCCTCCAATCTCAGAAACAAATCATAAACTAGCACATGTTTCTGAGAGAAATATTAGAAGGCATTATTTTGAGTGATCACCAGCCATCCATATTATACAAGAACAGGGCACAACAACTGATAATCTTCCAAAGATACCAACAGCTCTACCTTTAAAATGGTTAACAGACAAGCCTGTATGGGTTCAGCAATGGCCTTTAACAACAGAGAAACTCCAGGCTTTAGAAGAGCTGGTAGAAGAACAGCTAAATGCTCAGCATATTGAACAGTCAACCAGCCCTTGGAATTCTCCTGTATTTGTTATTAAAAAGAAATCTGGTAAATGGAGAATGGTAACAGACCTTAGAGCAATTAACAAAGTAATTCAGCCAATGGGCTCTCTACAATCTGGAATCCCTTTGCCTACTCTGTTACCAAAAGGATGGCCTCTCATAGTTATTGATTTAAAAGACTGTTTCTTTTCAATACCCTTACAAGAAAAGGACAAAGAAAGATTTGCTTTCACAGTGCCTACTTATAATAATTCTCAACCGGTTAAAAGATTTCAATGGAGGGTCCTCCCACAGGGAATGTTAAATAGCCCAACTCTGTGTCAATATTTTGTACAACAGCCATTGGAAGTGATACGTAAAAATTTCCTAAATCTATAATTTATCATTATATGGATGATATTTTATTAGCTGACTCAAATGCAGATACTTTAGAAAGAATGTTTGAAGAAGTAAAGAAAATTTTGCCTTGCTGGGGATTACAAATTGCTCCTGAAAAGATACAAAGAGGAGATTCTATTAATTATTTAGGATATAAAATAGAGCTACAAAAAATTAGACCCCAAAAGGTGCAAATTAGGAGAGATAGACTACAGACTCTTAATGACTTTCAAAGATTATTTGGAGATATTTCTCATCTACGAACTATTGTTGGGGTAAAAAATGATGAACTGACTAATTTGTTCAAAACCTTAGAAGGTGACAAGGACTTAAATAGTCCAAGAGAATTATCACCTGAAGCGGAGAAAGAATTGGCCTTGGTAGAAAAGAAAGTACATGAAGGGCACGTAGATCGTATTGATCCAAAGCTGGATTGCATTTTGGTTATTTTACCTTCTAGGCATTCTCCTACTGGAATATTAATGCAGAGGGAAGATATTATATTGGAATGGATATTCTTACCAAATAAACCAAATAAAAATTAAAAACTTATGGGGAAAAAATCTCTGACTTGATTTGGAAAGGAAAATTGAGACTTCGTCAATTAGCAGGAATAGACCCAGCAGAAATTGTCGTACCTTTAACTAAGGAGGACATTGAAAAATTATGGACAGAAAGTGAACCTTGGCAAAGAGCTTGCAGTAATTTTTTGGGAGAAATTAACAGCAAATATCCCAAAAGCAACAGAATTGATTTTATAAAGAGAGCTGATTGGATCTTGCCTCGAATTGTATGGCAAAAACCCATATCTGGAGTTCGTACATTTTATACAGATGCCAACAAACAAGGAAAGGCAGGTTACAAATCAGAAAATTTAAGTAAAGTGGTTCAAAGTCCTTATAATTCAGTGCAAAAATCAGAATTGTATGCTATTCTGTTGGTATTAATGGATTTTTCAGAACCTCTCAACATAGTAACTGACTCTCAGTATGCTGAAAGAGTGGTATTACATATTGAGACTGCAGAATTTATCCCTGATGCTTCAGAATTAACTTCACTATTTATTCAATTACAAGATACAATCAGGAAAAGGAGTCATCCTTTATATATAACTCACTTCCGATCTCATACTGGTCTGCCAGGCCCTTTAACACAAGGCAATGATGAGATTGATAAATTATTGATAGGAAATGTGCTGGAGGCCTCAGAATTTCATTAAAAACATCATGTCAATAGTAAAGGTTTAAAAAAGGATTTTTCCATAACCTGGCAACAAGCCAAAGAAATAGTAAAGAAATGTCCTATTTGTTCCTTCTATAATCAAACGCCATTACCAGCAGGATGTAACCCAAAAGGTACTCAGAGGAATGAAATCTGGCAGATGGATGTGTTTCACTTTGCAGAATTTGGAAAATTGAAATATGTACACCACACCATTGATACTTATTCAGGATTTCAATGGGCAACTGCTTCGAGTTCTGAAAAAGCTGATTCTGTAATCACTCATTTGCTAGAAGTTATGGCCATCATGGGTATACCTGCACAAATCAAAACTGGCAATGCTCCATCATATGTCTCTGTTAAAATGAAACAGTTTTTTGCTTATTACAAAATAAAGCATATTACAGGTATACCACATAATCCTACAGGTCAAGCAGTTATAGAAAGATCAAACAGAACTCTAAAGGATATGCTAAATAAACAGAAAGGAGTAACAAAAACCCCCAGAAATAGACTGCATAATGCTCTATTAACTTTGAATTTTCTGAATGCCAATGAGAAAGGAACAACAGCTGCAGAGAGACATTGGATAATAGAAAAAACTACAGAATTAAATCAGCCTATATACTTTAAGGATGTGCTGACCTCAGAATGGAAGCCAGGGTATGTATTACGTTGGGGACGAGGTTTTGCTTTTGTTTCTACAGGAGAAGATAAGCTGTGGGTACCATCAAAATTGATAAAGGTTCGATTTGAACAAGAGAAACCTCTTAATTAGAGGAGATGATAGTTCATCAACCAGCATGAACATCCAATTTAAACTAACTTGTACCAGTAACACATGCCTTTTCATTTAATCAGATAATAACTTGCCAAAAAGGAACATCCCCAAAATTAGTCTTGGGGAAAGGTTTTTGTTTTTGTCTTTTAGGAGAATGATGGTTAAGGAATCTGAAGAACACAAGACAAATGAGACAACTGAAGAAAAGGGACAAATCATCTATCCCAGGAAACAAAGTGAAACGGCATATGGGTATATATAATCTAAAAAAAAATTTATGTCTTCTTAAATGTTTGTTTCTGCTTTTCTCCAAAGATTTAACACTATTGGTCTTCTAATAGTCCCAGTTCAATTAAAATTTAAAGCTGACTTTGGAGTTGGAGAATGGCTCTCTCCTTCTTTAAACTCAAGCATGTTGTTAAAAGGAAAATGCAAACTCCCTGTATCATGCCAGAAAGAGCCATTTTCTGCTATGGGACAGGACAAAAGCAAAATTAATTAAGGGACTATTCTATTACTAATCTCAACTCTTTGATTCTATTCTGATTCTTTAAACTTTTCTTAAAGTATAAATTTTATATCAAAATTTACAAGATGGATATATATATCCATTTTATGTACATATATATATACATTTTAAACTTTGTTAAGATATGAATGGTCATATAGAGTACTAACTAATTCTAGAAAAAAGGCTTCAATTAGCTGCATATATATGTCTTTGTGTTCGAGTCTCTTATCAGTTTTCTGCAGGAAATCACGGCCAGGCCTAACATCAACTGAAGTCTCCAGGAAGAAGATGGGGCCCCAAACAACAACCACAACAACAACAATTCCACGTGGACAATAATGATATCACTGAACTGACAAACATCATCTACAGATCAGCTTTGAACTACAAGGTGCTCAGAGCAATTTTGAGATGACTAGCTGAGATGATCCAGTCTCAAAGACTACTTGAATAAGGACTTGAGATAAACCCTGAACTTTGGCTTTATACACAGACTGGATAATAATGAAGGATATAGTTATCTTTCCTAGAATTTGACAATTAACCTAAAAAATTTTCTTTCAGGATAAAGATAACTTCGCCCATACCCAGCAGGAAGCAATTTTAAGAATATGACACCCACATTGCCAAAGAAGTGGTGTGGGGCGGGTGGTTTTTTGGTTCTTTTAATGGGTTTTGGGTCTGGGATAATTTTCATTATTTAGGGGGGTAGGTTACAAGTTGTCAAGGGTTAAGAAAAAGGCTAAGCAAAGGAGATTAGATTTAAGGTTCTTGTTTTTTAAAAAAAAAAAGAAAAGAAAGAAAGAAAGAAAGAAAAGAAAAGAAAAAGACAATTACTAGTTTTAAATACTTTACATTATTACCAACTATTAGGATATAAAGAAATGAAAGTTAGTAGTTAGACATTACAATAGAAATTGTAGTCATATTAGATATGTTTTGAAAATTGAGCAGATGTATTTTAGACAGGTCATCTTCAAACCCTTCAGAGATCTACAGAATATGGCATTTAAAATGTTTTAATAACTTAGAAATTTTTCTTTTTTGAGACATGTCGGCTCCTGGCAGTACCAATCTACTTCAGAGAAAATATGGGCATTGAAGAAACTGCATATGGAGTTAATTTTCATTGTGGCAAAAGTTAGCCACTGGACAACAAAGTATCCTCAAATCAACAGGACAAAATGGACAGACAGAACACGAAACAAAGGACTACCGATTCCTGCCAAGACAAGTGTGGTTATGGCTTTATCAGAAGGCATCTTCTGAGGCCAGGACAATATGGCACCATCCCTGAAGTGGCCTTCACAATCCGGAAAAGGTACAGTGTCCTTTTCTTAGAAGGCAGCTGAACAGGCAGTGGGCCGATGGCTTCTGTTGTGCAATGGAACAGCAACTGAAAACCCACGCCTAATAGTAGACTGGCATTTAATATAGATATGTGGAGAAGAAGAGGATGCTGAGATGAAGCCATATATACACAGCCAAGAAGAATGGACAGCTGAATTCAAAAACCGTCAACAATTTCCAGAATTTAAAATCCTGAATCATGACATGACACTAGTGGAATTCAGGTGTTTCTGGTACATGGACTGCTCTCACCCAATGTGAGGTTGAACTGTTGACCTTTTGTACAACCTACTTCACAAATGAGTCTGTCAGATACCATAAGCCTATAGGCTGAAGATGATGCCCCAACACTGCGGAGAAACCTGAGGTGACTGTCCAGGCAGCTGGCTGTTTCTGTCAACTCACAAAATTTTTGGAAGTTGCTTTTGTGCACTTCCTGCTTTTATTTTTGTTAGTTAATATTATTTCCTTCTTGGGTCTCTGAGGGAGTTGAAGATTAGTTAGTTATAGTTGAAGATTAATTAGGATAGAAAGTGAATTAGATACATTTTGGACTTACTAAAATAGGATAGATAAGGGAATTATTTTCTCTGATTTGTCAAATACAAATGGACTAGACATCGTTTAGGTATTTGTTACTTGTATATATTGTATATAGTTATTGTACTTTTGTATATAGTTTTTCTTTTGTTAGTTATAACCTTTTGCCTTTTTTCTTTTCATTAAAATAGAAAAGGGGAAATATGGTGATATTTTATTTGTACTGAAATATTATTTTAATTTTATGTTAATAAATAAAGTTGCCCTGGGGTCAGAGCTATTAGAGCCATAGCAAGAACGTGATGGTTAGAAGAGCTAGGTAGATTTCTGTGTGTTCAGGGATACAGCTAGTATTGGAGACATATGCCTTTAAGACCTGGTGGGCGGTACTTACAGGCAGTGATGAGGCAGTCATGTGGTTGGGTTTACAACCAATGAGAAGGCAGAACAGAAAGACTATTTAAACAAAGGCAAACAGGAAGTAGCTCTCTCTCGGGGAAGCTAGGAGCACTGCAGGAGGTAAGATTTTATCTCTGAGCTCTGACCTCTCGGCTTTCTCTTTTACATTGGCTCTGTGTTTCTTATTTAAAAAGACGATTGGTTACATCTACACACATGTTGATCACTCCTGTAACTTGGGAGGCACACAATGGAACCTTACATGTTAATCTGTTCTCCTGATCAAGGGCTCTCTACCTATCTCTCTATTAGAAGCTAAATTGTCCCCTCTAAAATCATACATGAAAATCTCAGTCCCTTATGTGACTATATTTAGGGATAAGGCCTGTGCATAGCTAATGAGAGGATGGGGAGATGGCTGCTGGCACCTGGATCAGTCTGCGGAGCTGAGAGAAGTGAACTGCATCCCCAAACCCCCACCCCAGGATGTCACATTAGGTTATGTTGGCCTCCGGAAACTGATCCATCACCCTTCCTCAGGGGACACACATGGACACCTGTTCTGAGAAAGCCTGTGAGTGTACCTCTGGATTTGGAGGTATCCATCTCTTTATACTTCTATGATGTGTGGCCCCAGCAGTCTCCCTTCCTGAAGTCAGGCAATCCAGGGTTCTCTGCTCCACCATACTTAGAATTCAAGGAGTCAGACATGATGCTGGGTACATGTGGAATCCCAGCTCAAGGGCAGAGCTCCCTCAAAGTGATAGAGATAACTGAGGTCTCTGGTTATTTGGATAATGGGTGGGCTTTATAATGACATCATTATTATTTGGATAATGGGTGGGCTTTACAATGACATCATTATTATTTGGATAATGGGTGGGCTTTACAATGACATCATTATTATTTGGATAATGGGTGGGCTTTACGATGACATTTTTGTTCAGTTGCATCATTATCCTTTGAGTATATTCCCTCCCTTCTTCTGCTACTCTCTGTCCCTATTCTTTCCATAGAGGCCCCTTTTGTTCTTGTATTGCATATCTCTCTGTATGTGTGCATTCATATGTGTATGTGCATGTGTGTGCACTTGTGTGCACACGTATTTATACATGTATATGGATCTGTGTGCACATGTGTTTTGTCTTTATGATGACTGCCAGTTGTCCCATTTTCCTGTAAATGATATAATCTCACTCTTCTTTACTGCTGCCTAAACTCCATTGTGTGAACACACCGCTCTTCCCCATGCATCTGCTGATGAACATCAGGAAGATTCCGTACCGCGGCTTCTGTGGGCAGTGCTGCAGCAAACAGGGACGTGCTCGTATTTCCCTGCTGTGCCAACTTAGACTCCTTTGAGTCTCCTGCCAGGGACCACGTAGCTGGATCATATGGTGAGTTTTCACTTCGCAAGGAACATCCAGACTGGCTGTGCCAGTTTATACCCCTACCCACCCATTCTTGACCCACTGATCAACACAAATGTTTCTCAAAGGCTCTCAGCCTCTTCCAGATGGCTATCTTCTTGCTCCAAGGCAGGCCTTGGGTCTCTATCTCCTCTCTTGCATCCCCCCTGCCCCATTCCAGGGACTTCAAAACAGCTCAGCACTCAGACACAACAGTGACCAATAAGTGGGACAGGAGAAACAATGCCTGCCTTTACAGCTGTTCCCACACCCAAAACAGTGTGTCCTCAGCTTTGTGTGTGAGTGTGCATATGTGTGAGCTGGATTGTTTGTGTGTGTTGAATAAACTTCTGTTTATATTGCTAATTTAAAATTACAAATGCAGTGAGGGATTTTTCAAGTCCCCTATGAGAAGGGCTCCTGAGTGAGGGAGAGCCTCTTTTCTTGGTGGGGTGGCCATTGGTAGGTTACCCATGCATGCCCTAGTGCATGACCCCACACACCTGTGAATATGAGCAGCACTGATTGGACATAGTGGGTTATTCTTTTAAAGACATGAAATTGAGAGAGAGAGAGAGAGAGAGAGAGAGAGAGAGAGAGAGAGAGAGAGAGAGAGAGAGAATGAAGAGTGGGAAATGACCAACATACACTGTATACATGTATGAAGTTTTCAAAAACCTAAACAAAGAAGAGAAGAAAGATTGATTCCTGTGAGAGGCCACTGAGTGGTAGTTATGGTTAGTTAGAATCCCTAACTTATTGCTTAACCAACTGGATGAATCCAAATTCGCCTGTGCCCCAAGAGCCTGGTACTGTTTTCTGAGAGGAGATGAGAACGGTGCATACCCATAAGGCTTTATGATAACTGCAGGTACTGCACGGTTCGGGACAAGGTCAGAGATGTCTGCAGGTAATCCCTCCACTCGTCCCCCTTATCCTCCCTCCACAGCCCCCACGGGGTCATGTGTCCTGAGTTTGATCCCTCACTTCTAGCACTGTTGGGACATTTGTGGAGCCTTGAGGAAGTGGAGGCAGATGAACGTCACTAGGGATGGGGCTTTGCATAGTTATCTTGCCCCTGCTCTCTGCTCTGCTCCCTGCTCTACAGGGATGTGCACAGCTGTTGCAGAAAAGTCCCAGACAGGGGCGCTCAGCCGTGTACTGCACACCACAGTGACTCACCACAGCACTCTGAAATCATGAGCCAAAATAGACCCACCTCCCATAAGTTGCTTCCGTCTAGAATTTTTTTCTAGTAGCAAGAAATTTACTAACAGTATTAAATAGGGGTCTCCGCCAGAGGTGTGGACACCATGTTTACTCATCACCCATTAATGTATTCTCACGTATCAAATCCCTGAGGGCTGGCAAGATGGTTCAGTGGGTAAGAGAATCTGTGACGTAGTCTGATGACCTGAGTTTCATGGTGGACAGATGAGAATCAACCCCAAAAGGTTAACCTTTGACCTCCATACATTATGGCATACATGAGTACTCACACACTCACACGTGCACATGCGTTCACACACACACAAGATAAATAAGAATGTAAAAAAAAAATTATTTCACCCATTTCTATCTGTTGTATTTCTTGCAGGAGTGAGCCACAAGCACAGCAAGCTGTCAATCACTGTTAAACAAATGAAGAACAGAAAAGGAATGGAAATGAAGTAACCAAAATTTGTATCTATCATTTCCACCCGTGTCCCAGATCACCGCTTACCTGATTTCCTAAGGGAGGGACACCTCTCCAGCCTCAGTCCAAGAAGCTTGAGCTGGGCGGAGCCTGGAACCACTCACTGCCACCCACTGGTCATGATAAGCGGCGCTACCTGCAAATGAGCTAAGTTTACCCAACTTCAATGACTCCGTAAGACTCATGGGGACTCAAAAAAAAAAAAAAAAAAATTCTGAAGGAACTGAACTAGAGACGTGTAAACCTGGAAGATAAATCCTCAAACCATCCAAGGACAGCCCCTAAAGAATCTAGCTGAGGAGAACAAAGCTATAGAGTGTGTGGTGTGCAGTATCACAGTCCTTTTATTATAATTGAACTCCTGGATCCTGCTGCACCTGAGGCCGGCAGGCCCATGGACTTTTCAGTTCTGTAGCCGACTTCTTTTCAATGAAACCAATCTAAAGCGGGTTCCCATCCTCTGCACTTGAAATGGCCCTGGCTAATGAAGGCAGTTACCTTTGTTTCAAGCAAAAAAATGAAACAAAGGAAGTCAAAGGCATGAACCAGAAATCCTTAATTACACAGAAGCAGCCCCCAGGGTTTTGAACACCAGCTGTGTGCCCGGCATCTGGCCAGGCTGCAGCTCACACCGGCCACGTGCCTTGGGGTGGCTTAGCAAACCACTCCTGCCTTCCCAGGCACTCTCAGAACTCTATTTTTTTTTAAGTAAGATAAATAAAGCACCCAAATTTCCAATACCCAACTCTTTCTCTTGGTCTTTTAAAATGAATTCTGTGTCTCGGTTACCATTCTTTGTGTCAGAAGGAAGAAAAACAGACACACAGGAGAACTTCCCCATAAATCAATCTTTATTCCATTTCAAAGCCAGCAAGCTTTCCCAAGCATTCCAAAGGTCTCCTTTCTTGAGTGAAATACTACATTTATTTAATAAAGCAGGCAGGATTTACTATCTGGGCACGGGTAAGCACTTTTCATTTTCCATAAGATAGATGGCGGCTGCTGAAGGCTTTCTCTCTCTTTCCTGCTTTATTTATTTATTTTTTTGTCTGCCCGTCTCTCTTTGCTATCACTGCACAACCTTCCTATCACAATTGAATTACTGAGCAGAGCCAGAGGGAGATTGTCCCTGTGGGGTGCTGTGCAGGTTACGGGCTCTGTTTCCTTAGAAAGATGGCTTTAAAGAACTGCAAATAAATGTTATCAGTCGTGCCTTTAAATGATGCCGACTTATTACTTTGGTGGAGCTGTACCACTGTCCTCAAATGTGTGTGTGTGTGTGTGTGTGTGTGTGTGTGTGTGTGTGTGTGTGTGTGTGATGTGAGGGTGTATGTGTGTGTAGATGTGAGTGTGTTGTGATGTGAGGGTGTGTGTATATGCATGTGTAGATGTGAGGGTATGTGTGTATAGATGTGTGTGTGTGTGTGTGTGTGTGTGTGTGTGATATGAGGGTGTATGTGTGTATGTGTGTGTAGATGTGAGTGTGTTGTGATGTGAGTGTGTGTGTATATGCATGTGTAGATGTGAGGGTATGTGTGTATAGATGTGAGTGTGTGTGTGTGTGTGATGAGGGTGTGCACTCACAGAGGCCAGAGGAGGATGTTCAATGTCCTGATCCATCACTCTCAGCCCCATTCCCTTGAGACAGGGTCTCTCAATGACCCTGGAGGCTGCCTGGTGGCCACCCAGTGAGATGCGGTGATCCTCCAGTCTCTGCCTCTGTTACAGGGCTATGGTTACAGGTCTCGGCCTGGCTTTTTAGAATCCCTTCTCTTCCTCCTCCAGGTGGCACCTGAGGCGCAAACTCAGGTCTTGGGACCTCTGGTAGCAGGCACCTTTACTTGCTGAGCCATATTGTCACCCCGTGATTCTGAACTCAGGTACTAACGGTTACATTGCAGGCACTCTTACCCACTGAACCATCTCCACAGCCTTTCAAGTGTGGTTTCCTTTCCCAATGTGCATGTGTCACACATGCATACACACACACACACACACACACACACACACACACACACACACACCTTAACTTGCTGGAGACCAGAGCTGGGCAACAGAGAGGTGAGAAACTGGACAATCCAGGCATCTCTAGCCAGAGGAAGACAAAATACTAAGCCAGATCTGGGTCCCTTGGTTCAAAACGAGTTAAGGAGCCAGTGGTGCCTTAAATAGAGTGACCATGGAGAGGAGGAAGCAGCTGTGGGAGGAAGAAAAGCCGTTTGTTTTCATTAGCGGCCAGCGGGACAGAAGGTGAGGGTTTCTCTCCTGACATCTTCACCCATAAGTTGGGCGGCAAGCCAGTTTGCTCTTTGGCAGAAAAACTCCAATTAAAAATGTATGACTCCCGCCTTCCAGAGGAGGAGGGGACAAAAGTCAGCGCTGGGCTGTGCAAACACTGGAGGCTGCAGAAGCAAACAGAGGGACTCTCCTTACCTCACTTGCCTCCCGCTGTCTGGAAAACAGTACCACTAATGGTGGGCAGAGTGGGGGGCGGGGTTCAAAGTCACAGTCCACGGCCCTTACAGATGACCCTGCCATGAACACACTATATTCCAATGGGCTGCATCAGGTGCTCAACAAATAAACCAAATAGTCCTCCAGTAGCTTGTGTGCATGCAGTTATGTGCACAAACACTTGTATACAAATATGTGCACAACACACATACATACACACCTATGTGTGCACACACACAGATGCACACAGACTTGCAAAGATCCTTAATAACATTTCTGTCCATTCTTGTTCCAGGTCCTGGATTATCAGTGCCTCAGGAAATACTTTCTCATCTCCTTTGGTCCTTCATGCCTTCATTCACTCTGGTCATGTTCATCTATATTCCCAGCTCTCTGTGGATGGCAAATGCTAGTTTGTTTAGTAAAAGGATATGTAATAACAGTGACAATGATGAATTTCCCATTATTTCCTCCCTTATGGATGTCACCACTGACAGTCTTCCCTCCACATCCTGCTTCTTAGCTCCACTGGAAGACTCCTTGTCCACAAAGTATTCTGGTGACTCATGCGTGAGTGTCCTGGTGATTTTGTCAAGTGGAGCCTTATGAGGCAAAGTGAGCCTTCTGGGCCCCCCTTCCTCAAAGCTCGGCCTGTCCTCGGACAACTGCCCCCCCCCCCAGCATTTGACAGCACTTCCTCTGTCTTCTCTGTGACACTGGGCAGTTCTAGTCTGCACCAAACTTTCTTTTTATTGCTTCCATCAGAACAAAAAGGCCACTGAGTGTGGTGGCTCACACCTGTAAGCATGGTGCTCAGGAGGCAGAAGACTGAGGCAGGAGGTTGCCACAAATTTGAGGCTGTCCAGGGCTACATAGCCAGTCTGAACTAGAGTGTAATACTGGTCTGGAAGGAAGGAAAGAAGGAAGGAAGGAAGGGAGGGAGGGAGGGAGGGAGGGAGGGAGGGAGGGAGGGAGGGAGGAAGGAAGGAAGGAAGGAAGGAAGGAAGGAAGGAAGGAAGGAAGGAAGGAAGGGACTTGCATCAGGGAGAACCTCCTGGAAATTCATGGACCATTCACAACCTACAAATCCAATCTCCTTCATGCCAAAGACTTAATAAACAACTACTCCTGATCTCTGTGATCTCTTTCTGAGTGAGAGTCCTGACTTGGGTCAAACAATTAACCCAAACTAATTATCTCCAGTATAAAATGTGTCCTTAGGAAAAGACCAATAGGATTAAAATCCAACCAATATGTAAAAATTTGTCATTGAACTTAAACACAGTAATGAAAGTAATTCTAATTCACTGTCAGTGAAATTTCATTAGTTATAACATGTAAGCTGTATTGTCCAAACTGGTCCTCCTAATGTCTAAGGTATCTTTGATTTCCCTAATGATTCAGTCTTAAAACTAGGGTAACTCTGTGTACATTTAAAAGTCCAGTTGTTGTTACCCTTGGATCAATGAGAGTTCTCTTGTGATGGTTTACCTTGGGTGTCTATCTTCTTAAAGTGTTTGTCTTTCTCAGTTTACTTTATCCGCCAATGAATTTTCCTTTATTAATCCCCCAGTGATTCCCAGGCCCTTACCTTTTCTTGTGTAATATCATCATTCCAGGGACAGCTGTACCAAGTGACTTGCTTCTAATGACCAGAATATAATAAAAAACAATGTTTAGCTAGCACTTGATTTGCTGGACATCCACTGCCACTTTGGTGGGCACACATTGACAAAGCAAGCTGCTGTAGAGGAGAAGCTCCATGTAACTGGAACCAACTTTATGTCAACTATTGAGGAAGAACTGAGGCTTCTGGTCCACAGGTATATGTCAAGGAGATGAATTTTGTCATCAACTGCATAGGTTTGGAAATTGATTCCTCCTTGGTGGAGCTTCAGACAAAACCGTGGCTTTGGCTGAGAACTTGACTGAGCCTAGTGTGAGACCTTGAGCCAAGACCACTCAGACAAAGTAGGTTACTCTATCTACCCAAAGGAACTGGTCTGGTGAGTTAGTGTCCCCAGGTGTGACCTTTGGCCTTGTCCAAGTCACGGGTACAAGGACTCAAGGCATTAATCACCAAGACACAGCAAGGAGACAAAGCTGCTGCAGAGTCACAGGTCATCTCTTAAAGAGGGCATTAATGAACTGAACATCCTTCCTCATTTTGGTAATCACAGACATTAGAGGAGAGAATGAGGCTTGGTGAGTCATGTAGGCTGTCAGCTGCTGTGTGGAACCTGGGTCTACACATGTAGTACATCATGTAAGGAGTCATGGGACCACCTGGCTGGATTCCTTATGTGCCTGAAGAAAATTAACAACCTGTTCATACTTGGTCCTTCACTCCTCTCTCCTAGAGAGGCTGCATGTGAGTTTCCTGTTTATCGACAAGGTGTTTCCTGTGGCTCAAAGGGAATGAAGAGTTACTCTGTCATCCCCATTTGAAGCCATGTGTCACCTGGATGGGTTAGGACTGGAACACACACCAGCTATAGCAGCAACAAAAGAGGGGTTTCTCTGCTGATTGCGTCAAGTGTTTATTTTGGCTCTCAATGGACACCCAATACAAGATGGGGGGGGCAGGGAGTATGTTTATTAACACAAGATACTTCAGTATATGTTTATCATGGTCTTCAGAGAAAAAAATGATGAAATAATGCAAATTGTGCCCCCTGTACCTTCTTAGAAGTGGCACAGATCACTTTTGCTCCTGTTTTACTGGGATGCTATGTGGTCATATTCTTGTTACATGGCCTACCTGTGTGTCTGGAATGGAGAGAGTCTGATATATTAGAGGACAGCATGAATGATTTTCACAAGAAGTGCTAAATGCTACAACAGATACTAAATGGTCTACCTCACTTTTGAAGGCTACCTGATGATAACAGTGGGGATTTGTACATTAAACTAACAGCTTCAGAACGCCTTCCTTCGATCAGAGCTTGATGATTGACCCCTGTGGGTCTTCGTACTCTGAAGCAACTTGAGAAAGACATTGGGGTACTCAGCTCTCTGGCTTGGTCAGATGAAACTCTGGATTGGTGGACTGAGTAAAGCAGAAGGCCCCTCCCCCAGTGAAACAGGCAGCAGCCAAGCCCTTGAGGACCTGCATAGGAAGAGAGAATGGAGAAAAGTTGGATTTGCTCTCTGCCTGGCTCTGAGCCAGAACACTCATCTTCTGCTGCCCTGCATGTCCTGCTGCCCTACATGTCCTGCTGACCTGCATGTCCTGCTGTCCTCCATGTCCTGCTGACCTCCATGTCCTGTCACCCCCTGTGTCCTCCATGTCCTGCTGACCTCCATGCCCTGCTGCCCTACATGTCCTGCTGACCTGCATGTCCTGCTGACCTCCATTTCCTGTCGCCCCCTGTGTCCTGCTGCCCTGCATGTCCTGGTCTTCAGGCCTGAAGACTCAGATGGGACTCTGCCCCATCAGCTCTTTGTCTTGCCACCCTTCTATCTACTCAGTGGTTTCCCAGGCTCCAGCTCACAGATGGCGTGTCATCAGACTTTTCAGCTTCCATAATCATGTCCTCCAAGATCTAGAATAAACCCTTTTAGAGGTTTGTCTCCTGTTGGTTCTGTTCCTCCAGAGATCCCTAATTAATATAACCCCTACTGTGTCAAGGCTTGTGTTGATGAGAGAAAGAAAAAAAGCCACCTGATGATGGAGGCCTCATTTAAAGGATGGAGATAAATCAAGGAAAACATACACACAGATAAATCAGATAATAAAGTTGTACGAAGCACATACACAAGGCAGGTGTGTAGGTTTGGGGTGTGTGTGTGTGTTTGTTTGTGTGTGTGTGTGTGTGTGTGTGTGTGTGTGTGTGTGTGTGTGCGTGTAATAGCCCACTTCATTGTTGGTGCCAACATAGGTTAACAAGGAATCCACTAGGCAAAACACACACACACACACACACACACACACACACACACACACACACACACACACACACGAGGAGGCTGAAGCCCAACAGTGAGAAGGGTATTTGCATAAGGGAAGAAATGCAAAGCCAGGGTTGCATTCAGAAGCTGAAGAAGGCATTCACACTGTCAGCATGAAGAAGTGCATTGTGGGTGGAGAAAAGAAGGCCCTAGTGGGGACAAAGAGGGAGACTGACCTTAGAGCGGGGCACACCTCTTTATTTCCAAGAAGTGGAGTGTAGACATAGAAAGAGAGACACCGAAGATGACCTGGAACTAGAACTAGAAGGCAGCGAGGGAAATTCAGTTTGGATGGAGAGATGGATGGGTGGTCGTGGATGTGTATTATACATCATGATTCTCCCTGGATTGTCCACGGAGAGTCCTCATGGGCACCAATGCCAGTAAAAAGGAGCACATCTATCTCTCGAGTCTTAGCTTCTGAATACCAATCCCACAAAAAGGGCCAGTGCCTTAGAGAAACAGCTATTTCCTGTACTAAGAAAGAAGATGCACAAGTTGAGCATAAAGCCATGCTCAAGGATGGAAATGTGTTTTGTAAATTGAAACTAAACTAAAGGGCTCCTCTGATCAAACTGAAACAATCTGAAATTTTAAACCAATAATGGTAGCAATGGATTACAGCCGATGAATAAACTCAGACGCCAGAAGAACACAAATCTAAACAGGCAGGTGAGTGCACAGTTTGGTGGAAGATGGGACGTTCCTGTAGCCACAAAGACCTGCTGTCAGATGTATCTTAATTCTAAGAGGATGAAGAGACCAACAGCAGCTGTAGTCAACCTGGAGGCTCCACCTTGACCGTCATAAGTGTATCACAAGGAATGGGGACAAAATTAAATTGTGCCACCCACAAGGCTGCAAACAGCCGCACTTCCATAAGTCTCTGATGAAGATGCCTAGCTGGAATTCAATCAGGAGGTCATGAAACAAATCCAAAGTGAGGGAACAAGACAAAACAAGCACCCGACCTGTCATCCTCAGAGAAGCCAGGGCTAGGGCTGGGGAAATGCCCAGCTGGTAAACTGGTTGCCACACAAGCATGGGATACCTGAAATGTTTGCAGAAGGGACAGAGCAGATCTCTAGATGAATCAGTAAGTTAGGTGCAGTGAGGGAGCCTTCCTCAAAAAATACAATGGAGAGATTGAGGAAGATGCCTGACACCACTCTGAGCTCCATATGTACACATCCTACATGTGCACACATATGACCTCACACCCACAGAAGGAGTCAAGGTCATTGGAGGTAGGTGGTGACTGAGGAAATCTCTGGTGTGAGTGACATGATGCCAGAGTGAGAAACACAATTCTAATGCAGAATCTTTTGCTACAGGGGACACTGTTGAGACAAATATTGAAACCCATTGGAGCTTGGGAGCCAGTGTATTTGTATAGTGTTATAGGATAGTGCTATAGATGTTCCTTGTCTGTTAGAAACACGTGCTTAAGTACTTGGGGACAAGGAGTCTTCAAAGAGTTCATGAGCAAAAATGGTTCTGTGGGACATGTTTTTAATGCTCCGAAATAACATAAAGAAGTTATACTAAAAAATGTATTGGCAGTAGGTTAACAGGGAAAGATAGCTACAAAGTGGTGTGAACTCAGTTTTATTCTTTAAAAGAGAACACACAGATACATACACAGATGCCCTAAAACACACTCATACACACAAATGTGTTCAAATGAACCCACATGTGCACAGGCCTACGACATCAGTTGTAAAAGTTTCTTAGTGGGAACATCGTCTAGAATCTTTGTCATGCTCTTCCAGGTGCCCAGGTTCACTGCTGTTCTTGGTGTTCCTATGGTGAAGGGAATCCACACTTGTTCTCAAGGTCTGCAGAGCACACACCCTCACATAGGCAGCAAGATAAGGGCTAGGAGGGTGCTCTGAGACAGACCGTGACTCTGCAAATCCCCCGGGGGTTCTAGACCTCCCCCTGTGACCTCTTACACAAAGGGCATCTTTGGGCTCCCTTGTGGGAGCCAGGGAAGAATCTAAGAATTAGCAGTTGGCTGAGTATGTCACCAGCAATTGTCACTGGAGGGTCGGCCATCTTCCTGGGCTTCCTTGGTGCAGTTTGAGGCTGTGTCACCAGCAACAACTTCAGCACATAAGAAGTCAAGTCTGGGGACTCTCACAGGGCCTCCCATCAACCTGCTTTCCAGGGCTGAGGACTGGGACCAGTTAGGAAGGCCCTTCCTCCCGGTTCTAGCATTCACAGAGCATCCCTATGAGCACTACCCAGGGGTCCTCCCTCCTGCCTGTGACTCCATCAGCTCTGAGTGGCTTTTGTTGACTACACTACAGCAAACTCCCTGTGAGTCATATCTGAAACTTGGCACAGATGTTTTCTTAATGGATTTTAGATGAAAGGATGAGTTAAACTCAGTTTCATTTCCCCACAACTGTGCAGCTCTAAGCCAGGGTCTTGCACATGCTAGGTTGCAAAGGTACTACCAATGACCTACACTCTCACCCGCAGTCAGGGTCTTACCTGAGCCTGAATGATGGTGGCATCAGAAAGGTCTCTCTTAGTCACTGGGATCATCTGAAGAATTTGTAGAAAAATCAGGACAGACCTGTGACCCTCATCCCCACTCCAGACCTAAGAAGTCATAGACCCCATGAGGAGAGTGGAAAAGAGACTCATCTCTCTAGGGTTTGCCCCACAGGCAGCAGCATGATTTGTTGTGTTTTAAGTGAACAAGTGATCATTTGAATGCTCAGAAACCATAAGGAGCAATAAATAAACCACCTGGCAATGGTTCAAGTTGGTGCTATTTATTCAGTTGAGAATACAAAGAACCCCCTCTCACTTGGACTTCCTCGGCTTGTCTCAAACTTAGTGGTTGCACTAAGAAAACAATAGGAGAGGCAGGCAAGATGGCTCGGCAGGTAAAGGAGCTTGCCCTCAAGCCAGAGGACCTGAGTTCAGTTCCCGAGACCTGCAATTGGTAGAAGGAAAGAACAGACTCCTGCATGTTGTCCTATGACCTTACAGATGCTGTGGCACATGGATACAAACACACACACACACACACACACACACACACACACACACACACACACATCCATAGATAATTAATTAATTAATTAATTTTAAAATTGTTTAATTGAAAGCATTTTTAAAAGAAAACAATGGGCAATAAAGACACAATAATTCCTCATTATAGTATTAAAAGCAAGCTTCACACTAGGGTGGCTACCTGTGCCTTGCAGAGCCCAGCATGTATTTTTCTTTAAAGGCTCATTTTCCTATGGCAGGCTAGGAGCAGCTGATATGAGCCTTGGCTGGCCTGTTGGTCAACATGTCTAATCCCAGCACCCACATGTGGGAGGATCACAAGTTAGAGGCTCGCCTTGCCTGCACAGTGAGACTCTAAAGAAATAGCAATCCCTGTGGCACTAAGGGGGTTTGCAGCTTCTTCGGCTCACACGCTACAACTATAGATTCAGAAATCAGGGAAGGGCGGGGGAGTGTGTGCAGAAACAGTACAACATCAGTACTGAGCATCCCCAGAGGTCTTAGGTGAAGTGAGGTTTCAAGATAATTAGAGAGTCTAAAATCCTCTTGGGGAAGCGAGGAAGAAAATAGCAGTTGCCACTTATATGCCCAAGGTCATTTAGGGGTTGTCTGGAGGACACACTGTCCTGGTAGCTTTCCAACACCCTTCACAGTCACTGGGCAGCACAATTCCTCCCAAGCACCCGGGAGCAGGTCCTGGAAGGCTCCTACCCCTCCCTATTTCATTTAAGTAAGGACAGAAGGAAACTTGGTCTCAGTGACCCATCCAGAGCCAGCTTGCTCCAGAATCCACATCCCTCCTTGGGATTAAGAGCGGCCCTACCCACTCCACACCCTCTGGAGTAAAGGCATCCTCATCACTCCTCGTTCATCTCGGTTCACACCTGCATTCCAGCAGGAAGAAGGATGGGGATCCCCAGGGCCAGCTTCAGAGACAGGCTCACAGTCACGCCAAGCATGGCCAGGACTGTGAGCATTCAGCACACCGACTCAGTGGGATGCCCACACCGCAGAGTGGAAGGATAGCCTGATGGAGTGAGCATGTTCCTTCTCCCAGCCCCTGCCTCTCCTTCACCTTCCCAAGCTCACTGTTGACTCATCTCTTCTTTCTTCTTGAGGGAAAAAAAATGTAGCAAAAGCAAATAGTTTGGAAAATTTCCAGCCATTCCTGCCACAATTCACCTAGAGCCATGACCTGCTCTTGCTCAGCCACAGTTTCTGTTGGGAAAACTCATGCAATGAGAGGCTGGAAGTAAAAAAAATGAGAAGAAATTTTTCACCAACCGTTCTAACTACAAAGTGGGTGTAGGAGTCTCAGAGAGAAAAAGGAAGTGTAATCACACAAGATTCCTGAGGAGTTGCTTTCCTTACGAACCTAAATACATGAGTTCATACCTCACTTAAGCTTTAGAGGAGGCTGTGTGTTGGCTCAGAGGAATGGGCTGATCCTCAAGGGGAAACCCATGTCCCCGGTTACAGATGCCAACTGGGTTTCCTGTGGACTGGAACCCACCAGAGACCTGCTCTCCACAGGGGTCCAAGTGAGCTTCAAAGGGCCTGAATCAGCTACCACAGACCAAGGCAAAGGTCTGAAATGCTCACTTCCTAGAACCAAAGACGCTCTTTAGAAATCAGACAATGCCACACAACAAAGAGTTTCCCTTCTGAAGCATTCAGCTCCCACCATTGTACCAGGAGGCCCTGTATCACTCTTCAGCCTTTGCACAAAGCTTAGCCCTGAAAGAACACCTGGTAAAATCAGTGAGGGGACGGCTTGTAGTAGGTGTCTGTTTTCAAACACTCAGCCCAGCCCATGCTAACACTATGCTCTCTCTGCATGCACATGGCAAAGTTGCCACCCATAAACTGCAGCATATGCCAAGAGTGGGGCATCATGCAGCAATGAGGAAAGGCCAGGTTCAGGGGACGGGGCACACAGTGGGCACACTTAGCACACAGTGGGCACACGGTGTATGGTGTTTCTCCAGTGTAAAAAAATGGTGGAGGCCGAGATGACAGCTCATTTGGCAAAGTGCTCGCCTTATAAGGATAAAGATCTGCATTCTGTCCCCAGAATCCATGTAAAAAGCCCAGGGTAGCAAAGCATACCTTAGTTTCAGTACTGGGGAGATGGAGATAGGAATTCCTGGAGTTCTTGTGCTGGCCAGTCTAGCCAAATCACTAAGTTCTGAGTTCAGTAAAAAACGCTGTCTCTAAAAACTAGTATGGAGAGTGACTGAGGAAGCCACCCCACATTGGCCTCTGGCCATCACATGATACGCATGCACACATGTGCACTCAGATGAATGTGGGCATATACATACACAGAGTTAAATAGTAAGCAAATAATTTCCTTTTTCAGAATATTTGATTTTTTAAAATAGATTCTTCTCTCCTACAATACTCCTAAGCACAGTTTTCCCTCCCTCAACTCCTCCTCACTTTTCTCCTCCCAGTTCCCCTCTTCCCCAAATCCACTGCCCCTCCATTTCCCTTCAGAAAGGAGCAGGTCTCTAAGAGATAACAACCAAACATGACAAAACAAGATACAATAAGACAAGTCAAAAGCCCTCATGTTGAGGCTGGACAAGGCAACCCAGTAGGAGAAAAAGAGTCCCAAGTGCAGACAAAACAGTCAGATATACATCTGCTCCCACTATTAGGAGTCCCACAGAGACACCAAGCTAACAGCCATAACAGAGGACCTGGTGCAGACCATGCAGACCCCATACTTGCCACTTCGGTCTCTGTGAGCCCATGGGAGCCCTGCTTAGTGGATTCAGTGGGCTGTGTTCTCCTGGGGTCATCCAACCCCTCTGACTCCTACAACCTTTCCACTCCCTCTTCTGCTGGGTTCCCCAGTCTCCAAGGGGAGGGACCCTATATAGACCTCCAATTTAGACTTTCAGAATAATGTCTGTCTGTGGGTCTCTGCACCCACTCCCATCTGCTGCCAGATGAAGCCTCTGATGATGGCTAGACAAAGCACCGATCTATGAATGTAGCAGAACACCACTAGGATTCATTCCATTGACTTTTTTGTGGGGAGGAAGGCCAGTTGTACCAGAGACTGGATAGCCCAGAGACCTAGGGTAGAATAAATAATTTCTTATAAGCCTGTTGGGGGGGGGGATTGAACAAAAACAAAATTGACACCCCAAGCCCCAAGAGAAGATTTTTGCCTGTCTGCCTTCCTAGCAGATATTACCCTTGAATTCTCAAAATGCCATGGATGACCTTGTGGTTTCAAGGCTACCTCAGCTCATGGCACTGTGCCAACTAGCATCATAAAGGAGGACCTGGGACTTTTTTTTATTTTTAACAATTCAGAAAGTGAGGAATCTTGTACAGCAGGACATAATGGTTCTTAAGGATTCCATGGTCCCTTTACGAGTGCTTGTAAAATATGCCTTACCATCTTCCAAGAAGGAAAAACAGGAAAAGTCCTCTGGCCCCTGAGACTAGCCCAGGGGCTTCTGGTACCAATCTGAAATCCTGCAGCCTTGGAAGCCTTAGCTTAAGACTGGCTCCCAGGCCAGAAAGAGCAAACTGTGGCTTCCCCTTGAATTGCTAGAATGTGAGGTGATCCTCTCCCCTGAGAGATGCTACCAGGCTCTCTCAGCAGCATTATTTCTTCTGGTCAGCCTAGCCCAAAAAATGAAAGGGTAGATGTAGATGCAGCCTTGGTTCAGAAGTCATCTCTAATAAACAGGAGCTGAGTCCTGTGTGGCAGGGTCCATCCACATGCAGATAACTGACCTTAACTCTCAGGAAAGAAGGGGGGCACTGAATCTGCAGAGTATGGGCCCTTAATTCTCAAAATAGGATGATGACAACTTATTGACATAAAATATCAATCTCACTCTTCTCCATTGAATTGTTAAATCGGATACTAGCAAAGATTTAATGGTTATTTTCCTGCTTATATTTTTTTCAGAATTAGTTTTTCTCTCTGAATGCTGCTATTTTGATCAAATGCTTCCTTTGTTAGCATTTCCTCCATTTGTTTTTTGTTTTGGGGGGGTTGTTTGTTTGTTTTTGTTTTTTGCATTAGGGCAAAATCCTGACAGTGCTTGACTGTGGTGTTAAAAATGCTAACAGTAAAAGCTAAGATATTTTAAAAGAAACACGTGTGACTGTTTATGCATTTTTAAACAGCAAAGGGAGAGGATCTTAGAAGAAAAGAGTCTCCTGCTATTCACAGACAAAGAGGAACACAGAAAACAAAACTCCCAGCTCCATGCTGAGAGTCCCATCACTCAGGCTGGGCATCATGATAGTGAACCAGGGCTCGGGTCCTCGAGACAGGGGCTGCAGAGCACAGAGCACACATATTTTGTTAGAGGATGAAGAAATGGTTCAGTCATCGAAGCGGCTCTGCTTGCCATAAAATCATGAGGGCCTGAGTTTGATCCCCAGAACACTTATATGAATGCTGAGCATGCCAGCCCTGCAGAGAGATGGAAATAAGATCCCTGGAGCTCACTGACCAGCCAGCCCAGCTGAATTAGTGATCCTAGATCTCAGTGAGAGACTCTGACTCAAAAACAGTGTGGCGCCAATTGTGGTGACACATGGCAGTAGGGTTTGCCTATGGAGGTAGGAGCAGGAGGATGACAAGTTTGAGGCCAGCCTGGGCTACACATTAAAGGTAGCACACACCTTTAATATCAGTACTCAGGGGCAGATGCATGAGGGTCTCTGTATATTTGAGTCCAGTCTGGCCTACATAGTGAGTTCCAGGACAGAAAGGGCTTTGTAGAGAGACCCTGTCTCAGAAAATAAAGTGGACAGCTTCTGAGGACTGACACCTGAAATTCACCTCTGGCCTCTACATTCAAATGCATATACATACATGTGCACCCTCCATATGCACCCATATATATCATCACATACATGCATTACCAACTATCCCCCACAGACACACATGCATCTACACATATCCACCACATGTACACCACCACCATCCCATACACACATAGACAGAACAGGATTTTTTGTGTAACTCAGAGCCTGGAGTCATTTTCTGACCTGTAACTGTTAAGGTGATCCTCCAACTGCTTGGCCAGTGGCAACAACCCCCCCCCCAAACCCTCCTGGCTGCATGGTGACACCAAGTACTATCCTGTGGCCTGGCAGCCATTCCCACACACAGCACAGCTTGTTTGTTAGTTGCTGGGTGATGGTCCTCTCTGTACCCCCACCTCAAGACTGGTCCAACCACTGCTTCTTGGATTTCATTCCCTTTTTCTGTATGAAAGCTATGAAAGAAAACTACTATGAAATGACTCCCTGCCAGGTAAGTCAGTCAAGCCCTTCATATGTGTGTGTGTGTATATACACTTGTCATGAAGATAAGGGGAAAAAAACGTGGAAATAGTTGCCTACTCCACACTAATTTCTCTGTATTTTCTGTCTGTTATTGATTATGCTTTGACAGCAAAGCTTAAACATGACAAAAACAGAGAAGTATTAGAGACCAGTGGAGAGAAAAAAAAAAAAGCTATCTTCATACAGAGAGAGGCGCTGCCACTCCAGGGCGGGAGCACTTTGTTTACAGAGGAAAGCAAGCTGCAGTCCTCCACCTGCCCCCTGCTTCACAACAAACGCTAGTGTGGGAGAAGGTTCCTGGGGGCTTTCTTTCATTCCCAGATGTCAGGTGTTGTGGATGACTTACCTTTGTCTTCAGCCCAGCAGTCCAGCATCTTTCCTCCACTCAGAGCAATCCTTGCTTGTTGTGTTCCAGATGGTCCCCTGGCTCTCCTCCCTCGCAGCATGAGGTGCCAGACTGATCCCCTTGGAAGCCTGGACCTGAGTGAGCACCACTGCTCGCAGAGATCAAAGCAGCCACAACACGTTGAGTCACATGTAGACTCATATGCCTGTGTCACCGCAAAGAAAACACCCTGAACCTGTGTGGACTCACTGTGGACTTTGTTAGACTGAGGCTACCTGATGTCCCATATACTCCCAATGCAGGCAGTCTCCCTTAAAGACAGGGCTTCTAAGACTTGGCGGTACTTAAAACCCCTCACATGGGGCTGGAGAGGTAGAACAGCAGTGAAGGGCACTTACTGCTCTTCTAGAGGATCCAGGTTCAATTCCCAGCACCATCTGTCTGTAACTACAGTTCCAGGGGATCTGATGCTCTCTTCTGACCTCTGAATGAACTGTATGCACACTGTGCACAGACATACATGCAGACACCCACACACATAAAATAAAATGAATAAATCTATGAAACCAAACCTCTTGACAAGGACAGAGACCCTTGTTAAAATGCAGATTGCAACTGGGTAGGTCTGGGTTGAGTCTTGGCCCCACCATCAGGGAGGGTTTCTAGCAAGCCCCAGAGGCTGTAGGTGCTATAGTAGGTAGAATATACTATGAGTAACTAGGCTGTAGAAATGACGTTGGAAGTCCTTCTCCTGTGGCACCCAAGCCAACAGCAGCAGCTGAAAATGCAGGGAGCACCTGTTACAGGTGAGAAAGCACAAGCCCCTCCCAGATCTACCCTATCAAAGTCAACATCTGACCGAGGTCCCCAGATGATTCTTACATGTGTCAGCTTGAGAAGTTGATGAAAGAGTTTAGGATCAAGATCACAGGGCTGTTATTGCCTCTCAGAAAGGTAGTGGGTAGAAAGACGGTGTGTGTGTATATGTGTGTGTGTGTGTGTGTGTGCGCGCGCACAAGCAATTTTAAACTTGAAAGCCACACTAAAAGCTGACCTGTATTAGGAAGAGAATAAAATCCACCTAGCTAGATGCCAACTTATTCAATCGGATGCCTCCTCTACCAAAGAGTCACTAGGGATCAGAATTGAGCCAAGGCTTTGGGTGAGAACCAATGTGCCACAGATCTCTGTTCCCAACACTTCTGGTAGCCACTAGATCAACTGATATGTGGGCCTTGCTAAGCCCAATGGACACTGCAGCTAAAGAGACAGGTGGTTTATACAGTACAGGTGGGTCGGTAAAGCCTAGGGCCCTCAATGGGATGCAAGGCAGGACCACACCTACAGATTACTGTGGCTTCAAGTGACAAATCTAGAAAAGCAGGGAGAGAGGGACATCACTCATGCCACAGCCTGGGGATCTTGCAGCACACAATCCATGTCAGCCGACAATGATTGTTTCAAAACCTAAAATAGGGGGTGGGAATATGGCTCAGTGGGTAGTGCATACCACACAAGCATGAGGACCGAGCTAAAATGCCAGGTGTGGTGGCATGCATGTATAACCCCAGTGCCGGGGAGGTGGAGCCAGGAAGTTCACTGGACTCAAAGGACAACTAGGCTAGCCTACTGGTAAGCCCCAGGTTCACTGAGAGACTGTGTCTCAAAAATAAGGTCAAAGTGATTAAAGAAGACACCTGATGTTGACCTCTGACCTTCACAAACATGCATACACAGGTGTACACACATGATAAATATGTACACACAGGTGAACACATATGAGAAACATGCACACACACAATTTAAAGCAATAATTTGCTAGAAAAGTAGAGGCTAGAGGCTAAATGAATACAAGAAAATATCACTAAAAATCAAAGGGAAGAGGAGAGCAAACTTAAGCAATAATAATAAATAAATATAATTTTTAATGTAATTAAATCAGTGGAGTCTATACTGGGCCATGGGCAGCTCCCCCAAAGCACCTGGAATCAGGCAGATTCCCTGCACAGCTGCTTAATCCTTCAGCTTAGTTTCCTTGAGTTTCTTTGAGGAGGAAATTGCTGGCTGCAGACAATGGTTTGCATTTGATCAGGGAACAGGAGATAGGAACCCTCTAGGAGGGAATGGGGCTCATGCTGGGAGTGCTGAGGGGCCCAGACAAACACAGAGCTCTATTAGTGTGCATTTTTGTTCACATCAATTCCTGAAAACAATTTTTCAAGTTATAGAATAAGCAGAGAGCACCTGGCGCCATTTGCAGAAATGTTTGTGACAACATCACTTCTGTTCTTCATCCCAACTCTGCCTCCCCTCTTCCTTGTACCAATCTTTACACCTTCCTCCTTCCCTCTTCCTAGTGAGGATCTTATACTCTCCACAGGTTTCCTTGTTGTTCTGCCCATTTAAAGGCCGTAGGGGACCACAGGATTCAGTGGTCAGACTAGAGATCCCAGCTCCCGCTGTGCCCAAAGCCCTTCCTGTGCCCTTCTGCGTCCTCACAGCCGACTGCACCCAACTACTTTGCAAATAAAGTAATTCAAGCTCAGAGAGACAAGAGTGACAGGAATAGCAAGTGGAGGTCACAGGACTACACCCTGTACCTACCCAAAGTCAGGGCTTTTTTTGACTAAGTCATCCCACCTCCGGCTTTTGCTCTTTCATGCCATTTTTACATTCTGAACAATGGGTTTGTGATAGTTCTCAATCTATCCTAGTTGAGATGAGCCTCCATGGCTCTCATCCTGGCCTGACCTCTTCACTTGGGCTCCAACATCACAGACCTCTACACCTGATAGGCACAGTCTCACATCGTCCCCCAATACACAATGGATTCTGCATCCCAAGATGCACATGTTAAAACTTGGGAGTTAAAGCTCAGAGCTTCACCAATGTATTTTTATGTTCAGAAGAATCAAGAAAGATAAGGACAAGCCCTCAAAGATGGCTGCAAGTCCATTTGTGAAACACGTTGATATGCTGACCTATTTTGATAACAGCCTAACTTGCTCCAGCCTGCCACAGGTGTCCACTGGTCACTTCAATACTCTTGACTAACGTTGCCAAAATAATGACTAACAGATCTATTCACCTATGATTCTCCTGCTGGGATGTCCAGTTGCAGACTCGGTATGCATAGATGGGGTGAAAGTATCTGCTAGGCAGAGTGGTGCATGGTTAGAGGGTTCACTGGCCTGTGGATGAACACCGCCCTTGCTCTCTCTCTGTGTGCAATATGAGTTTGTCGTTTTGGGTTTTGTTGTTGTTGTTGTTGTTGTTGTTGTTTTTTACAAATTATAAAATCAGGCCTATTAACTGAAAACCAGCGGGGGACAACCTGCATCAGGGATTGTCACCAGTGTCTGCAAAGAGCTCTTTCTAGGAAAAAGAGATGTCTTCTTGGAGCTGACTGAACATCCTAACTTGGAAATTAATCACAGACTCTGAAAGTTGTACCCGTGTGAGTCTCTTTGTAACATGTTCCTCTGGCTCCAGCTACCAGAGGACCCTTGCTACCAGCAGGGCCACAGACCTGGAGTGGAGCCACCACTACCCCCAGAGTCATAGAAATTTTGTCTCTCCCTCTGAGGAGGAGTGCTGTGGGCAGGGGGGATCCTTTGCTGAAGTCCTCTGGAGATACCAGCCTTGATACTGGCCACCACTCATTCATCCTTGGAGCAACCTCGTGATATTTCAAGACATCTTTTTAACTTCATTTTCCTCACAAGTCCTTGTGAAGGGAGAGTTTCCTAAATTCATTGATTCCCTTTTGGCAAACTTGCAACTCCTGGATTTAGACAGATTAAATACAGTAAAGATTTCCTATATCAACTCAAAGAACATTACCTGAAAACTCGGGAAAGGTGTTTGTTTTTGTTTTTAACTCCAGGAAGAAACCAGAAGAAGAGAGGGGAGGGAAGAAGGAAGGAAGTTGGGGGGAGGGAAGGACCAGGAAGGGGGAAGACAGTGGGAAATGGACAAACTACACAGAAGACACATTCCCAGAACCGAAAGGAACCAACCAACCATCCCACTAACATATAATAATCTTTATTCTGCAACAAAGACATAAATAATTTTATGAATTCATATGACCTATACAAAAGACAAAATAATATATTGCACTAAATTTTGTTATGGAGTATCTGGATTTAATATTAGCTGAACAGATAAATATATATATACAAGTCAAGGAATTAAGGCAAAACCAGATGATATTTCAAACACAACAGGAGATTTGAAAAATAGATATAATTAAAAACAAGGGCATACCATCTCCAGTTAATAAAGTGGTCATGTTGAAGGGGAAAATAATCCCCTATGGTTTTAATAAAGTGGTTATTATCAATCACGTTAATTAAAGTTGAGCAATAAAGTATAAGATTTTCCACCAAGGAGAGCTATTTTGCCAAGGTTTGGGAACTGAGCGCTTAGAATTGGGGTAAGTAACTTTTTCTTTGTCAGATTATGATCTATTTTTCCTATTAGAAAATATAATTTGGAAAATATGACTCTTTCACATATATAATTAAAATACAACTATGGAGCATTCATTTTAGGGAGCAGGAGGGAGGTCATGTAGGTGAGCTCAGAGTTAAGGTACATTTTGAGGCAAGCCATTCGTTACCTTATGGGTAGAGAAAACACTATGCCAGTCACTAAAATACAATCCCAGTTACCTTAAGAGAACAAAACAAACCAATTCCAAAGTAATTATAATAAAAAGAAAACAAGTGTAATCATTGTATCCACACAATATACGAGTCTTTGGCAGTCCCATAATCACCACTGGAGTCAGAACTTCCAAGTTTTCTAACTTTCAGACCTACTTGCTGGTCTTTCAAAAACAAAGAAATGAAAACCACAATGCAGTAACAGCAGGAAACTAAATGGGACGAACCTTGAGACAGCTTCTGACTGTTAACTTGTAAGCAGATTTAGGGATTTCCAGCTTTGGAGTCCTGATTCACACGTAAGGAAACTGGTACACACATGAAAATAATCTGTGACACTTTGCATTTGTCCAGACAGGTCTAGAGTTCTTAAAGAGAATCCATAGTCACTCACGAACAGAACAATAAGAGACATGAATCCAAGGGTGAAAAGTGGTCTTCCGAGAACCCAGGGCTGGGTGCTCTCACTCATGGCATCACGGAGAAGCTGAGTTCTATAGAGGGAACACCAGAAAACCAGAAAACGTGGAATACTGCCAGCCGCCAAGCAAGTTACCTTTCTCTAGTTTTAGGTAAACCTTATCTTCTTTGTCCAGGTACAATAGCACTCCATTAGTGGCGGCTTCTCGGGTCACATCTTTATCCCCAGCAAATGCAGATATGACCGGTTTCCCATTTAACATTAAGTTCACCTGGAAGGAGAAAGATGACCACTGAAAAGCTCCCTTTAAAATCAAAATGTGTGCTAGGAAATGGTCAGACATTTGTTACTCAGGAAATAGTCTCCTTTCCCTTCAAACTGGACATACATGGGGTCAGATTTAATGTATGTGTGTGTTGTGTGTATATTTAATGTGTGTGTGTGTTCCTATGAAAATTTCCTTAAGTACCCACAAAAATAATGCCTTCTAAACAGCCACCTAGTCATGTGAAAACTGGCTTTCCTTCAGCTGTAAACAAAGCTAACTACTGTACTGACCTCATACACTCAGCATCAACCTTTTGGTAATAAAGAGGACAGGGGGCTTCCTAATGTTGGGACCTGACAAAGTCAGACACAGCCACATTCTGCCAGAATTTGAGTAGGTGTCTCCTTTTCTGAAATTTGAGCAACAACAAAAGTCATTTGAAATGTCAGAGTTTCCAGGGAAGCAGATGTGATCTTTACACATTCTCTCTTTCCAGGTTAAAATTAATATGGAAGAGATTAAATCTAAGGTGGGTCAATTGATCAAGACACTGGGATATAAAAAAGTGACAGATGACCATGCCATCTATTAACCACAGAGACACAAAATGTAATACAAATGCTAAACATTCAATATAACATATTTCAGAATTCCATAGACATGTATCATTGTTTACTATTGATTTATTTTAATACTACAATAAAAAAATCTCTGTATCTGCTCTAGTGTGTAAGACCAAGCTTGTCTGAACAAGCACAACACAAGACCCATCACTAACCATGCAATTGCAACTAGGAAGAAGTTCCTGGGGCAAGAGGATCAAAAATAAACTATAGCATGATGTGCTAGGTGCATCCTTTCTCCAAAGTATCCTCAGCCATCCCCTGGTAGCTTGGTTTCAGTGGATAATTGTATCTCATAGTTTTTAAATTTACTAAATCTGCTTTGTTAATTTAATGTCCATTTGTACATTTTTATAAGATTTATATTCCTTGTAAGTTTGTATAACTTTTGTTCAGGCATGAGATAATATCAAGATCGTCTGTAGAGATCTGTGTCATGAAGGTTTTGCCAAGCTGTGTTTTGTTATTGTTGTTGTTTCAATAGTTTATTACATCTCATTCTTTTTAAATGAAAGCAAGCTTGTTTTGTTTATTTAACACCCATTTGTAAAGTTTTATAATTTTTCCTTACAAATTTGAATAACTTTTGTTCAGGAATGAGATAAAAATCAAGATCTGTAGATATTTGTGTCAAAGATTTTGCTGAGCTGTGTTTTATTTTGTTTTGTTTTGTTTTGTTTTATATCAGGTTATAATCAGGGTAATAATTTCAACTGCTTATTTTTCTATGTGCCTTTTGTCAATGCCCAAATGGATGTTATAAGGAAAAATGGAAATTCAATGTTTTGAAAATAAATGAAAAAGGTGGACAATTAATGCAAGCATATCTTTGAGTGAATAATTAAATGCAGGAGCAGAGAGCACATAGTTCGAAGCACATACCTGGATTGTTTGGCTCTGGTAGACTTTAATTACATGAAAACTGAAACTATAGATTCCTTTCCTTGGTGCCACAAAGACAGACTCCAATGTGAAAAAATTGCCCACATTAACCAGGATCTATAGATAAAACCAATAAATAATTGTAAGTTATTATAGTTTTTGACCAAGTAAAACAAATTCCCTCTTCTTCCCCTTCTTCCTTCCTTCCCTTTCTTCCTCCCTCCCTCCCTTTCTTACTTTCCTTTATATCTTCATTCTCTCTCTCTTCTTCTCTCCTCCCTTTCTCTTTTTTTTCAATAACTAACTTTAGAAACAATAGAGAATAAAACAGCTAATCCTATTTCTTTCCTCTTAAGTGACTTGGGAAACATGTGCATAATGGAAGTTTCTTCTGCCTTTTAAATAGTACAGGCAAAAATAAAACAACAGTGTTGTATTTATGCCTCAATTTCCAGGCTGGATGTCTCTAGGTCATCAAAGCAACATATAAAGGTTTGTATTAGCTTTACGCAGGATCAGATGGAAGGCATCTGCTACACAGTTACGTCTCCACAGTCTATAAGCCTTCCCGATGTCCAGAAGTGACGTTATCCAGCCAGCCAATCGACATCCATGGGCTCTCTGCAGCAATCCCTGGACACCATACAGAGGCATACCCCCTCCACCATAGGGTGTAATCCATGACACCAACAGTTGCTACCGCAGAGCCAGGAAAGCCAGGTTCATCCCCAATCCTCTGCCAGGGCTCTCCTCAATCCATGGCCATTTGTTTTGTTTATTTGCCATCTAAGCCTTAATACATTGGTGATGAGTCAGCCCTGGCTGGATGCCAAGAGAAGGGCATGGATGCGGCAGACAGTAAACTAAGTGGCCTTTCTGTGTTCTTCAGTGTCTTGTTTGATCCTATCAGTCACCTAAAGTCCATTTGAAGTTTAAGGGTCAAAAGTGAAAAGTGAAGTTAAGCACTGTTTCTAAGAAAGCCATAACACACCTTATATCCCAGGATGTGTGGCCTGGTTTTGACATCAACTCTGTATTTCAGTGAATCCTCAGTTAAATTTCAGTGTCTCAGAGGTAAGTCCCTTTCTGAGAGAGCATTAGGGCCAGAACTAAACAAGGAGGCTTTCTTTCATGTCTCCCCAAGCAATAAATCCATAAAAGTCAGATGTGTCTCTAAAGATATATTTTCTGTTTATCAGAACCAGTCTGTTGCTATCTGTTTTAAACGTCATCTTGTTGAAATTACTACACTCACACTTCCTGCATCATTTCCTCAGAGCATACTACCGCCTCTCCACAGCACACCAGGATGTCAGAATACTTAGAATGTTTAGGTAAATGCACCAGGCTCAGCCCTGCTTGGCATACAAATATGTGTGCAATTTGACTGAGATCTGAGCCTATTCCCCATAAGCATCAGCTCTCTGTTCTGACCTGAGATCAGACAGACTTCTTACAGTACCATCACCAGCTGTGAAAGATTCCCCGGCAAAATGTTGACAAAAATATCTTTTCCCAGCAAATTCAAAATAATGTAAGGTGCTTAGCCAAGACTTCCTGATTCAGATACAAGAGGCATCCTTCATTAACAAAATAGAAGTGCCTGATTAGTGTTGATTAGTAAACATGAAGCTGGATGTGGACTCCACAGGGTAATTGAAGCATCCAAGCACATCAAGATTTATAACTAAATGTGTCTTGTTGTCTCTAAGATGCATGGCTCCCTGAACAAAAGAAAAATCCCTTTCTTCTTCTAATTGATGGGAAGGTCAGTGAAAAGAATGCCCAAACAAAGACAGCGCAATGTCCACAGGGTTCCAACATTTAGATAATGCACTAAAACAGCAACCAGGGGTGGTGGTATGCTTTCTTTCTATCACTTTGTTAAACACTGCACCAGAATCTCCAAAGGGACTACTTAATTCATTTTTTTAAATTTATAGTTATCCCATACTGACCCTCTAGGGAGACATTTCTGTCCCTGACCAGATGGCCAGTGTATTGCTGAGACTTAAGTAAGGAGCACAAATGTCACCAAGTCTTTTCTGGCACATCCTGCACCCCCACTTAACCTGCCCACCGGGCTCTGCATACCACTGTGAACTGTGACTTTAGAATTAGACAGTCTCCAGGTACTGTTGGGGTTGGACACAAAATGCTGGAGTTGGGCTTCTGCCCTAGGGGGCTTTGCTAAGCTGATACCCTGCGGTTGCTCATCACTCCAGTCCACGCAGCGCTGAGCCACTCGGCAGAAGCTTCCGCGTTCATCAATTCAGCCCCATTCCCTCCCTGCAACTTCAAATTCTGTGTCTCCTCAGCAACTTACAATGCCCTGCAGAAACCCAACCAAGCCTAGGAAGGGTAGCCCAGCTCCCCAGCGCTTACCTACCCAAGTTCTGCACAATTACTCAATCCCCTTTCTTCCTGTGTGGACAACTTTTCTAAGTAGTATCTAGAAGGGCTTTTGATCTACACCAGGCAGGGTGGTGTTGATCCAGCCACCCTGGACTCTGCATAGTGAACCTAGTTTCTAGCCCTGGAGGTGATATTTGACCTCAGAACCCCACCCCCAATCTCTGCTTCCACCTGGGAGGGTCCCTGCACCTTGTGGAGTCCTTGTTGGAGAGATGAGCTTCCACCAGGAAACACAATCCAAACATTTACGGGCCCCCGTCACAACATCTCCGGGGCACCTGCTGCTAAGTCTGAACCAGAGGGCCAAGTTCTCTACCAATAGATCGCAGCATCCAGGGACAGTATTCCCTTCAGCCCCTGATGACCTGTTGCTACTAAACTTGTCTTCATCTCCAGGTGCCTGCCTCTGCGCTCCCAAACCACCCCACCACGCCGGCCTATCCTCGGCCAGACACCAAGGAGGAATGGGGGCTGCGGTTGTTGGGGAAGGGAGGCAGCTCAAGTTTCAGACTGATACCTTCAGGGAGGTAGCTGCTTAAATGATCTCGCCACATCCTTCCTAAGCGTACTAGCTTAATCTGGGCAGGCAGCTCCCCTGAGACCACCCACCCACTGGGCACCGTGCATCCCTCTGGGGTCTGACCTGGTCAAAGTAAATGATGCGTGTCTTGTTGCTCATCTCGGATGGTTCATGGTTGGTGCTCCGAACCGCCGAAAAGGCCACCTTGGAGTTTGCTGCCCGGACCGATATCCCCAACGGGGAAGAAGATGATCCCTTGGAGTCTGTGGCTGGGTTGGAGTCGCACACCACCAGACACTTGCCCTCCAGCACGATCGGTTCGGTGTCATTTTGTGCCCAGACAGGCAGCCCAGGCAGTGCGAGAACCAGCAGAACAGCCGGTACCACGGACAGCGCCCGGCGCGCAGAGCCCATGGTGAGCGGGGTGCGCAAGCCGCAGCTTGGCTCTTCTGCTCCCGGGCGCTGCCTGCTACCCCGGAATCCCGGAGCTCGGGAAGATGCCAGTGGTTAAATCGACAGCGCTGCAGGAAAGGCGGCGGCGGCGGCAGCGGCGGCGGCGCGCGCACTTCCACCAATTCTCTGGGTTGAAGTCTCCCTTCGAGCTGTCTGGCTGGTTCTGTTACCTTTGTCCTTTAAGCAGCTCATGCAGAACTCCCTACCCTAACCTCCTCCGCCCCAAAATCAGTTTTGCCTGGGGCTCCTGCAGCCACACTTGTCCCTTGACATCTAAAAAGTCTCCAGACCCTCTCGATCACACCTCAAAGGAACAAAATAAATTCTCACCCTAAACCCAAGTACTCCCGGGTGAAGCACAGAGCTGAAGACAGGACTCAGCGAGAAAACGCCAAGGTGGCGGGTGCCAAGCGGTGTGGGTGTCGGTCCTGTCCGAGGGACTCTGGCTGGCGCAGGAACAAATTACAGAGGCAGGAGGTGTTTCCGGGGATGCGAAGAACACCAGGTTGTGTTCATGGACAGAATGCTAGCGACTCCCACTTGCGCTTGGTCAAAAATTCCCCCCAAAAGCCCCGTGTCACTCCGACGCAGGTAGGCGGCTCAAATTTCGGAATCCGTTCTAAGGTGCAGGGCGCCTACTGCCCTGGGTTCCGGTGTCCCTGCGTACAACTTTGTGTCTTGGCGCGCAGCGCAGGCGGGAGGGACAGCGCCGAGAGGGCACCCGAGTGCTATTTATAGGAGCGGGGAGTGCAGATGGCTTTGGCTCGCTCGCTCAGCCTGTGGATCCCGGAAAGCAGAAAAGGCGTCCGGTGACCCCAGCGGAGCAGCGCCTGTGTGACGTTGAACGCACCCGGCCTGAGCGGGGCACACCGCACGGCCGGCCGCGAAGATCCGTGGCCACTCAGCCCCCTTGAAATCGCGTGGGGTGTGCGCAGAGGAGGATGCCCACCGGCCCGCGCCTGCCGGGGTTCCGTGGCTGCTCGCCACCTGCTCCACCTGGAGCCACGGAGGGGTTTACGGAGCCTCTGGTCCTGCCCAGCGTGGGACTCTCTGAGCCGAACGCTGCCGGTGCTGGCAGCACCGATGCAGAGATTTCTGGAAGGACCGCGGCGGTTCTGCGGGGCTTGCTACCTGGACTCTAAAGTGGATCCACCAGCGTCCCCAGCTGCACCTGGTCCGGAGCTCGTCCCACGTAGCCCTCCAGCCTGGCGGGCTCAGGAAAGCCTTGGGGCAGCCCTGTGCCCTGGGAGAGGCGGGGGGGAGGGTGGGGGTGGGGGGGTGCGGAGGAGGCGCCTGATTTCCTTCCGCACAGAAGGTTGAGCCTCGGAAGCCACAGGGGCGCGCCTTCCCACTCACACTGAGCATCCACCCCAAGCAAAGAAAAGTCTTAGTGAACAGGATCCCCTTAAATATAACGATTAAAATACAGCACCTGGGAGTGCTGCACCTCTCTCCGCTTTGATGTGTCTCCCCCTGTGCACTCCTCTGCCATCTTGGCCTCTTATTGGCAACTTATTTTCCTCTTCCGCAGCCACCAACGGGAAGCTGGGAAGTGGGGCTTGGCATTGGAGTTGGCTGCAGGAACTCGGCCAAGACATACACCTTGATGACACACTTTCCTAACTAATGGCCCTGGTTTTCTGGTTCTGTATTTTCTGGGGTCAGGACACTCCCAAATTCCTTTTCGACTTCCAGCTGAAAGAGAGCAATCGCATCTACCTCTCTAATCAAAACAACATCCCCATGGAAGGCAGCAGCCACTCGGACCTCCTGATTAGTATATACTGGTTGCTTATTGTTTAGAGGTTGAGCCATGTCCTTGGGACAAACCAAGCTCCCCTAATGGTCATGAGATTCTTGGAACGGCGTTCAAGCTCCTCCCCAGCAGAATCCAGCCCTACATCTTTAATCTAGTCTCCTCCTAAGGTTCTCCAAGGGAACTTGTGCCATAAGCCTACACTGAAATTCCAAGTATTAAGATACAAGATGCCCTTATGGTTGATTCTTAGCCCTGATTTCCTATAAAGATACAAATAAAGATGTGCTGCCTGGAACCATAGTTGAGGGAGGTAGGCACTGCCACCACTGAGTGGTAGGTGCTCTAGGGTGATGCTATTGGTGACAGTGTTGGCTGCCCTTTGTCTAAGCTGTAAAGAAACAAGAGAGTTAGCCAGGCCTTTAATGGAGGGCTACCCTGACATCCACCTTAAGCTTCCCAAGGTCCCACAGCTTCCCACCTGACCCTTTCAGACTTCCTTATTCAACCACCCATCACCAGTCTGCTTGAACAACAGCTGCAGTACCTCCATGGTGTGTGTGTGTGTGTGTGTGTGTGTGTGTGTGTGTGTGTGTGCGTGCGCGCGCGTGCGCACGCGCGCGCGTGCGCTTCCTATAAGCCAACAAGACACACACACACACACACACACACACACACACACACACACACAAACACATACCCATCTCCCCATCCCCCAGCACTGGTGTCACAAGCTTGTGCAACCACACTTGGCTTTTCATATAGGTTCTGGACATTGGGCAGGTCCTCATGTTTGAACTCTTACTAGATGAACCATCTCCCAGCACCAGAGCTACTTTTTGAGACCAGATACTAGCTGAAATTTCACTCTACTTTTTCTCCTAGAGGGAAAGAATACCTTTTCCATCCAAGCTGGAGAGTCAGTAGCTAAGCCTTGGGTTTTTTCAGTTCCAGGGAGGAGTTTGAGAAAGATCTCTATTGACAGAATTGGTAAATAAGCAGCAGTTATGTTCCCCACTAGCCCCAACATATCCTTTTCTTCTCTTAGAATTTTTTTCCAAACGAGCTCATATTTAAATCAACTTCTTCCTTCTGTCACTGACAATATTCTTGCAGACCTCACAGCCAGCAGGGTGACCACATTAGGGGCCCAATGGCTAAATGAGTAATGACTGAACACTTCTAAATAGAATGCAACATACCGGTCATTCATCCTATAGTTTAAGATAATTGTAGTGAGACTCCTTCGGTGAAATGTGAATTCAAAGCCTGAATTGTCAGTCTTGGTTCTTTATTAAAAGAAGTCCTGCCGGGCAGTGGTGGCACACGCCTTTAATCCCAGCACTCGGGAGGCAGAGCCAGGCGGATCTCTGTGAGTTCGAGGCCAGCCTGGGCTACCAAGTGAGTCCCAGGAAAGGCGCAAAACTACACAGAGAAACCCTGTCTCGAAAAATCAAAAAAAAAAAAAAAAAAAAAAGTCCTACTATTCCAGATGATTAGGGCATTTCCTGTGGCCACATGCTAACAGAAGTCATATGGCAGTGTGAGCCAGTAAGTCATATGGTTCTAGGGCTGACAGTCCTTTTGATATCAGAAGCCCATTGGATAGCGGATCCAAAACAGATAGCTGAGAAGTGACTCCCAGACTTCCTTTGTCTGGGATTGGGCTGAATGGCTGAGCCAACTCTGGGGAGCTAGAGCAGCCAGGTCAGTACACTCCTCAGCTGTTACAGTCATGTAGGGGGCTTGTGAAAGCAGCAACTGAGTTTCCTGGGATGATCAGGGGTGGGGCGGGGCTTCCAAACTGTACAACAAAAGCCAAGCCTGGAGGCTGAGGAGTAAAAGAATCAACTCTCTTGGTAGACTGACCAATCCTGCAACTACCCAGGCCTAGAACCAGGGTTATGAGTTGGCCCACCCCAACATCCACACCATCCCTGATCTGCTAGAGCATGGAAGGGATCAGTCCTGCAGACCCAAAGCTGCAGGATCTCCACAACACAGGGCAACAGCAGGATAACCAAGAGGAGTCCCAGTGAGGGCCAACATCAATAGTGTAGCAGAAAGAAGACCTCAACCCAGACCAATGACTCTGCAATGAACACTCACAAGTAAAGATATATGGATAAAGGGTTTTCAGCACGCCTCACTACAGCTTCCATGATGAGATTGATTTTTTCCTTCTCTGTTTTCTTTTTCTTCTTTATTTTTTCTCTTAAATTTTATTTTATTGGGGGGGAGTAGAGGGCAGATAGGAAGGAATGGGGAAATGAATGAGATGGAGACGCATGATGTGAAAGACACAAAGAATAAATAAAAAGAAAGTTAAAAAACACACAAAAAAATGATACTTAAAGCCAAGTAGTAATTAACATAACTGCATTTAGATGCCACTCATGACTGTCAATTCCAACACCTTGTGGGGAAAAAAAGTTGCATGCTGTGAACATAAACATATTCAAATAAACTTAAAAAAAGAAGAAGCCGGGCAGCAGTCAGTGGCACACGCCTTTAATCCCAACACTTGGGAGGCAGAGACAGGCGGATCTCTGTGAGTTCAAGGCTAGCCTGGTCTACAGAGTGAGATCCACGACAGGCTCTAAAGCTACACAAAAGAAACCCTGTCTCGAAAAACCAAAAAAAAAAAAAAATGAAAAAAGAAAGAAAGAAAGAAAGAAAGAAAGAAAGAAAGAAAGAAAGAAAGAAAGAAAGAAAGAAAGAAAGAAAGAAAGAAAGAAAGAATCAGCTCTCCAGTTTCCAGTTTCCAGCTTCCCTTAGGAGAGAGGGGTCCAGCAGCCCTCTGACCTGGGGCTTCCTGAGGCCTTCCTGTATTCTACTCCTTGTCACAAGCATCCTTGCTAAAACCATGATTGTTAAATCAGATCACAAAATCTGGGGGAAGTTATGAGAAAGAACTGTTGATTGAAAATTGTCAAATGTGCAAAACTTGGCTCCTGCCAAGAGACGCTGGCTATGCCCATCCTCTGCCTGGGAAAGTTTTCTGAAGACGTCTCCCTCTGTCCCAGCCCCAGCTCTGCTTCACCTCCAGCTGCCTCAGGAGAAAAGAATTAAAATCAAGTCCAAGTTTCTTTTCAACTGCTACATGTCTCTTCCTTCCTTCCTTCCTTCCTTCCTTCCTTCCTTCCTTCCTTCCTTCCTTCCTTCCTTCCTTCCTTTCCTTCCTTCCTTCCTTCCTTCCTTCCTTCCTTCCTTCCTTCCTTCCTGCCTTTCTTCCTTCCTGCCTTCCTTCCTTCCCTTTTCATTTAAAAACATGGAATCAGATGGGCGTAAAGAGGCTGTGGATGACGATGACAACAAGGCAATGGTATCCTCCAGCTGCAATAGGGCAGTCATGCATGAGCTCACAGCAACTGCGACAGTGTGCATGAGACATACACAGCTCACGCCAGACAAAATCTTACATGAAGTCTACCCCCAGCTGGGGATCTTTTGGTATTTAATACCTGCTGAGAGCAGAAGAACCAGTTTTCTTTGAGGATGTGACCTGTAATACATCGACTATGCTCCAGAGTGGGTCCCACGCCCAGGAGTATTTGACAAACACAAATTAGACTTAATGGGTTCCTGATGAGTTTTTTAAAATATAATTAAAAAGAGAATACATAAGAGTCCTATTTTTATTCTAGTCTATTTTATTCTGTTATATCTATGGGTGCATAGAGAGGGGGGGTTGGATCTGGGAGAAGCTGGGGGTGAATATTATCAAACTACATTGTATGAAATTCTCAAAATATAATAAAAATATTTTAAAGTGTGGTACTAGAAAACCTATGTATGACTCAACTGCTTCCCTTCCCTGAGATTCACAGTTTATGTTTGATGCCGTGTGTGTGTGTGTGTGTGTGTGTGTGTGTGTGTGTGTGTGTTATTTTTATTTCTTTATTTTTTGACAGACCATTGGAGGTGGGATGGCAATGCACCTTGCTAGTCCATGTCTCTGTAGTTGGGCTCAACTTCTCACCTTTAAAGCAAATTAAAATGAGAACTGATCTTGCATGGAAATGGTGTTCTGGCAGTCAGTACATCCCCAGTGACTGCTTGTCTGGCCATCTCCTAAGAAAATGAAGTGTTAAGAAAGCCAAGACAGGCAGGATCCAGGCGTGAGTTTCTGCTTCGGAAGATGGCATCTGTGAGAAGACAGGCAGACACGCAAGGTGTTCAGCTCTCAAGGACTCACCTGGATCTGAGTGAAGGAAAGCTCTGAGCATCATGTGTAGATGCTCAGGCCAGTCATGCAGAGGTAGACAATCGAGAGTATGTGAGTATGGAGTTCACATCACAGCTGACAGAGCTCCACTGAGTCGTTTAATTACCCTTCCTCTACAATGATAGCTATCTGACCAAGAGAATGCTCCCCGACCCTTTTTTGAGTGAAAGTAAATTGATTAAGGAGAGCAAAGTCTAGAGAAGAAAGAAATGGGTGAGGACCATGAAGTTACAGAGCTATGCCAGGCATATCCTCACGGTTCCTTCTGCAGACAATAAAATGGCAGGCATGTTTTGTGTAAAGAAGATGTTATAGGAAAAGCTAGATGGATGACTTCAATTTGGTTGACAATTTAAACTTTGTTTGATATCTTCCTCTAGCAATTTTCACCCCAATAGATCAGCCAGCAACATAGAGATCCAAGGTGTGTGTAGTGAGTGATGTGTCTTCATCACCATTGTGGTTGCATTTGACTCCCCATATTTTGGCTTTCCCATGTGCTCTGTGCTTGTCCTGATCACTCTGTTCATTACAATTTTAAGTTATTGATTTATTTTTTACGTTTTCCATGGACTATGAACTCCCCAGGAGCACAGGATTTAGTATAGAACGAAGATAAATAAATATTTACTAAGAAAAAAAAATCAATGCTCTGATTTCTCATTGGGCAAAAACTTAAACCACTGCCAATATAAGAGGAAACAGGAAAATCTTCCAAAAAGTAGGGGGGAACCTTGAAATGTTTAATCTACTCTCAGCCTCTGCATTGGTTCTGTTACTGCTGCTATAATAAAACACCATGAACACAAGCAGCTTATGGATGAGTTTATTTGGGCCCACACAGGAAGCAGAGGGGATGAACTGGAAGTGAGATGAGGCTATATGCTTTCAAAGACCACCCCCAAAGATGCACTCCCTAAGAATGGAGAGCCAAAGAAGCAAGAGGGGTTTATTGGAAGGACCACATCTGCTTGTTTGTTTGACACCATTGCAGCACTGGCATTTATAAAGAATTAACATATTTTTGTACACAGTTTTTATTTGCTTCATCTAATGACCCACTGAGTCAAATTTGTGTGTCCATATACTTCTGGGTACAGAACCAACAAGTGGAGCAGGGTCAACCCACCAGAAGCCAATACCCTTAAAGAAAACAGTCTCCCTCCCCCAGAAGCCATCAACTCTCTGTAGCTTTTCAGTTAGGGTTGAAGATCATTAACTCCTTCCTCCTCAATACTAGAGTGTTGACTAGCTTGCTCTTATGTAGGTCTTCTGCAAGCAACCATAGATTCCCTGCGTTCATGAGTACTGTGGTCCTGTCATATCCAGAAGACACTGTCTTGGTCCAGTTCTCCCTGACTTTTGGTTCTTATAATCGCCCTGCCTCCTCTTCCACCATGGTCTCTGAGCATTGAGGAAGGGTTGTGATACAGATGGGAAAGACTGCATTATACAGACCCAAGGGCAGAGCTGAACAGCTGAATACCTCTGACTCTACCCCTCCCCTTCCCTTCCTCTCTCTCCCTTCCACCACTTGTCTCCTCCTCAGCACACCTGCATTATGCTTTTGGTCGCTGAAATCTGTTTCCTTGACACCCACATGCTGGAATGTAGCAACACCCTTAAATTACACATGTAAGAGATCTATCTACTCCTAAGGTGTGCCAGAATCCTAAAGACAAGACTCATAAACTCAGATGCTCAAACTGTATCAATGGCCTCTGCTGAAGGCAGGATCATTACACACACACACACACACACACACACACACACACACACAAACCCAATTCCATATTTACACAGAATATGAAATCTGGGCCAGGGCTGGGCAAAATATATTACAGACAGCATATAATGATGTGGAAAAGAGCAAGCTATGGATTAATCCATACTGTGTGATTCTGTGCTAGTGCCCTGTAAGGTAAACAAATGTTTACATGCTAATAACAGAAGGGAAATATGAAAGAGCTTGACAGTAACTTGTCCCCTTTAGAAGAACACAAGGGAAAGCAGCCATTAAATTTGCTTCAGATGTTCGTTACTCAAATGGACCCAGTAATTATATATTATACCATGAAACACATTTTTAAATAAATTTGTTTTTATAAAGAAAAATGTTGCTGGGCAGATCTCCCAATAGCAGCCTATTACAGTAGCATTTTTAACCCATAATTTCAACTTCATGAAGTTTGGAGAGAAAAACAACTAAAGTTCTTTCTCATATATGGTCTCAGTGAAACAGCAATTTTCCTTCTTTGGTTATTGATCCAACTCATCAATACAAGATTACCCACTCTGTTCTGGGAAAGTCTCAGACATAAAAAGACTCACAGTAGACGTTTGAGGAAAAATTGGAAACGGTGAAACTTATGAGTCACATCAAAGTCCTGGTTGTATTTCAGATCCAACTCAGCTCTTTATGTAATGTGTTTAGCACTCAGGAAAGCCTGATATACGCCCAGCCTCTCTTCTTTTCTGTCCAGAGTTAGGGAGAAAATGAATGTGAGGTCCCAATGGATGGCTGTGACTTGTGCAAATTACCTGGGAGGCTTATCTCCAAGGCAGACTCGCTGAACCTGCACTGAGTTGATGGCTTTGTCCATGAATGGTGAATCTGCTTTATGAACTGGCGTCCACATGAATCTGCAGCACTGCCTTTGTAGACGTTGGTGATGAGAGGCAGCCAGCAGGAGTCCATCTGCAGTCAGGCTGTTAGCTCTAAGTATATTCAGGGTCAGTTCTACCTCTGTTAGCTTTATGACCATGACCATGGAGCAAGTTACAAACCTTCCTTGAGCCAAGATTGCTCTCATAAAAGTTATACTCAGTGCATGACTTGGGGAGGATCAGGTAGAGATGTGTAGTGGAGCAGTAAACACGGTGCCTGGCACACAGAAGGTGCTAATTAGAAGCCACGGTTATTGTAATTAATTTATGGAATTTACTAATGACTAGAAGTGAGCCTCAATGCACAGTACCCAATATCAAAGGCCATTAACTGTTGGCAAGCAGCAGCCTCAACTCGGTCTCATGCACACCGCAGTGGTGAAGGGCGAGGCATGCCCAAGAATGAGAGAGAATCAAAGCTCAGCCACCAGGTGGTAAGCAAAGATGAGTGGATGAGGGGTGGCCATTCTGCACATGGATAGTTCTAGAAGGAAGCTGAGGTCCTGGGAAGATTTCTGAGTATTTTCAAGGGAATGAAGAGTAGATCTAATTTTTTTTTTGTTTCTTTCTCCCATCCTTTTCTATGTTTGTTATGCAGATACAAATGAGTGTGAGTAAGTGTGTGTGTGTGTGTGTGTGTGTGTGTGTGTGTGTGTGTGTGTGTGAGAAAGCCAGAGGTCAATGCTGAGTGTCTTTGTCACCCCCACTTTATCTTTTTGAAACAAATCTCCCCCTGAACCCTGAACCCAGAGCTCATCAACAGGCTAGACTGCGCAGAAAGAAAACTCCTGGGACCTCCCTGCTCCCACCTTCTTACCCTCACCACAGGGTTTAAAGACAGGAGCCCTGAGACCTGGATTTTTATGTAGGTTTTGGGGATCTAAACTCAGATTCTTATGCTTGTGCGGCAGGCACTTTACCAACGGGGCCATCTCCCAGCCCTCCTCCCTCTGCCTCCTCTCTACTGGGTCTCATCTGAAAGAAGCACTCTTAGTCACTGTTATATTGCTGTGAAGAGACACCATGACCAGAAAGCATTTAATTGGGTCTTGCTTACAGCTTCAGAGGTTTAGTCCATTGTCATCATGATGGGGAACGCAGCAGCATGCAGAAAGAAGCCAAGAATTCTACATCCTGATCTGCAAGCAGCAGGGAGAGAGCCACTGAGCCTAGCTTCGGTTTTGGAAACCTTAGAGCCCACCCCCAATGACACACTTCCTTCAACAGGGCCACACCTCCTCATCTTTCTCAATTAGTGCCACTCCCTGATGACTAAGCATTCAAATATACAAGCCTATGGGGGTCATTCCTAGTCACACCACCACAAGCACTGCTCAGAGGCAGATGGAGCCTCCAAAAGAAATTACACAGGAGTCCTGAGCAGCTAGCTGGTCAGTAACCCTCACTACACCAGCAGAGGAATCCAGAGACTAGTGTGGGCACAGAAGACAACGTGTCAATGCTTAACTACTCAGGGTCCATAGAGCAAGAGAGGGGCATCTGAGAAGCTAACCTTCAACTTGCTTTCTCCACAGTTGGGAGGCTCTAGGTAACTGTGAACATCCTGACTTTAGCAGAATGAGTTTAGGGGGAAGAAACAGAAAGAGCTTCGACCCAGTATTTGGGTCTCCTCACCAGTCTACTCAGTGAGCTTCCACCTACAGCACAAGGGATGAGGAATACAAAAGTCTACAGGTACCTCCTCTCCTGTGGCATCTGGCACCAGCATGCACCATTCTAGTGCTTTCTAAGGAGCAGTGTCTTCCTACACCATGGCCACAAAAGGCAAGCCAACAATACAACCTGGCCCTGAGCTGAGGAACCAGTGACCTGTTCAGATTCTAAGACAAGAGCCAGCTGGGGCAGAGTGCTGGGTGTGACACAAGAATGTTCCAGGGAGAGCAGGGCTGTGGATGACCGTCCCCATGACTCTCACTTTTCCATCTGATCCTGGATCGGCTGAAACTCACAGTGCATCAGTTCCTGTTGTCCAGAGGGACTGCAGTTGCTGACAACTGCCCCCACAGAGTGGCTGCCACCACGATACGAAGTGGCTCTCGGTGCTTACATGTCACACACAGGTGAGTAGATGAAGTCAGGGAGGCAGTGACCCAGAGTATGTATCTATCAGTTGATAGCATCACATACAAGAATTGAATTTGGGGGCCGGGAAGGAGATTGGCTTCCAGTCACAGAATGCTGTTGTTGTTGTTGGTTGTTGTTTGGGGGAGGTTGTTTGGTTGTTTGGTTGGTTGATTGTTTTTTAGTTTGTGGTTGTTTTTGTTTAGTTTTGTTTTCCATTACTGAGGCGTGAATGTAGGCACCTGGCATGTGGAACGAGCACTCTATCTCCAGCTCTCTTTTTTCTTTGAGACAGGATTTCATTAAGTTGCTCAGGCAGGCTTTGAACCTATGATCCCTCTGCCTCAGCTTTCCAATAGCTGAGATTATAGGCTTGTGCAACCAAGCTCGACTCACAATTTTTTTTAAAAAAAGTGTTAGTCCTAAACCAAGGTTATAGGGGATATATATATATATATATATATATATATATATATATATATATGGAATCATTCCCAATTATATAGGTAACAAACATATATAATAAATATATATGTATATAATTAATAAATAAATAGAAATAATACATAATTAAATTGTAGGTGGCTGAATTCTCCTCTGGCCTTACCATAGCTCTCCCTGTTACCCTCATTAATATGTTACATTTCTTGTTATTTGGCTACAAGCATCTTCCCAGGGCCTTGTGGGCTCCATGAGGGTAGAGGTGAGCCGACCTCCACTTACCATGAGCCAGCTCCCTAGAAGAGTCCCTGACACACAGTCCAGGTACCTTCAATGATGGCTAAAGGCAATAGTAAAGTGTCATGGCACCGATTCTAACTTGGGCTACATTTTCTGGATGTATTTCCAGTTATAACACTGGATAGTCTTAAAAATTAACTTATGTTCTCTCTAATTCTCACTAATTATTTATGATATGTAATAAGCCATCCTTCTTTATATGGAAATTTAATATGCTCCTGGAAAAAGTGCTGTCAGTAGCCCTTTTCCTTCCCTGGACACCTATTTTCACAGCTGCTCTGTCTCCACATCCCTCCCGCTGGGTTTTGAGTATCTAGGTTTCAGCCAAGCTACCACTCAGCTTCTTTCTAGCCTTCAAGTGGGTCTCTGAGAACAGTCCCTCATGCAGGCTGTGTGCTCAGTGGAGCTAAGTCTGCCCTGCCTTGTCCTCTGCTGCTAACTGGGTACCTGTAGGATTTCAAAGGCAGATCCAAGGCTCTGGTTTCTGAATCCATTGACTTCTGGCTGTTTGGCCAAGAGCCTTCTGAAATGACAAACACTGTGCCAATTAACTGGACTTTCTGGCCATCTGTCTGTTGGCTAAATAACTCATCTTGGATAGGCCAACTCATCACTTAGGCAGCTGCTGTTTTAGAGACTGACTGAGCTGAACCACTTCTGGTCTAGGTCCAATATTTTCTGACTGGAAAAAAAAAACCAACTATGAACTCCTTGCAATTTTGCATGGGTTTATGAGTCTTCACAAGAAAAACAAAAATAATGGAGGAAATATATGACTGACTTTATATCAGAAATTTTAAGGCATGTGTTTTTTATTACTACCCCTGTGGCTGCATTTCATTTTCTCATCTTGTTCCCTTTTTTTCTTCTCCAATCCTCTCTTTCTGTTGTTTTTTCTTCTTTGAAAGCCAATACTGAATAAGGACCAGGTGAGGGCAGAAAATAAATGCTTTCAGGAACTGTGGTGACACTTGTAGTTCCCCAGTGTAAAAGGGCTCTCCCTATCCCTGGGGACTCTTTCTACTTGCAAACCATTGCTGTGCCACCAAAGCTTAAAGTGCAAATGCTCATTTTTCCAGCTTCCCTTGCAGCTAGGCCACAAGAACCATAGCAAAGCTTTGCAAATCAGACATCTCCACTCCTGATATGGAATTAGAAAGCTTAGAGAAAACAGGAACTTTCCAGAACTCCTCTTTGTGGTGATATATAAATTATGTCCCTCAAAATATTGTGCACCCTACTAAAGTATATCTGAGGATCAGAGGAAAAAGCCAGTCACTACATGAAACATAGAAGTCAGACAATGTTATAGAAAGACAGGAAGTGATGTAGCTGGGCAGAGAGACAAAGTGAGATGCAAAACAGAAAAGCATATAGGCATGGGTATACTGGAAGTAGGTCTCTTTGGCTGAGGTAAGAACCTAGCACTTTCCAAGTGGTAAGAACCTGGCTGGCTTCTTTCTGCTTTTCTGATCTCTTGGATTTTACCCCAATATCTGGCTCGGGGTGTTTTTTTTTTATTAATAAGACCATTTAGCAATGTCTTACACTTCTTAGAGAAGACAAAATCAGAGTCAATGATCTGGGGCAATAACCAGTAGAGTAGAAGAGGCAAGGCAGGTGTTTCAGGCCGTAAGATCTGTCCTCAGGAGCTCAACCACCCAACCTTGGTGGTACCCACTCAAGAGAATCATCTCAAGTGGCATTCTTGACTGCATCTCCTACAACTGCATTCTCCAACTCACTGAGATGCTCTGTGAACCATACAATACATTTTAATACAGTTTTCTTTTCACTGAACTTTGTCAGAATCGACTTTTATTTCCTGCAAATAAGGACAGTGACACCGTGAAAGTATCATAATTGGGTGACACCAACAGAAAATGACTAGAGATGGGTCAGTTATGGCTTGCCTCCCAAAAGCCTGTACTGTTAAATCCTGTGCAGGGTGAATCTTGTGATGCCAAATATTTGACTTTCAGTAGGAAGATAAATCCCAGAATCTTTTGGCAAAAAATCCCACTTTCAGATGTTAGGAACTAGTTTGAAAATTCTCTTGAGCCACTTAAGGTATAACTATGAACTATACGTAGCTCCAAGACTGTCCTGCACAACTTCTTTAGGATTTGGTTTAGAGGCTTGGGAAATGGTGCTTAAGAGCAAGCATTGTTCTTACAGAGGACTGGAGTTTGGTTCCCAGCAACTATAGCTCACCAACAACTGAAACTCCATTCTCCATGGATCCAATGACCCCTTCTTGATTCCAGGGGCACCTGCTCTCACATGTGGACAAGCCCACACAGATGTGAACATATGCACATATTGTAAAAATAAAGACTCAGTTTCTGGGTCTTTGTGATAGTAACTTTGTTATGTCTCACTTGAGTGTTATATTTTCAATGACTCAGCCATTTCACAGTTTCATTGGAAAATTGATGGAGATCTGGACAGCCTGGATGGAAAGTAACATTCTCTAACTGTAGCTAGAGTTTTCCTGCCTGGCCCACATTCAGGATAAATCTCTGTCACCCACCAGTCCCACAGCCACTCAGACCCAACCAAGTAAACACAGAAACTTACATTGCTTACAAACTGTATGGCCGTGGTAGGCTTCTTTCTAACTGTTCTTATAGCTTAAGTTAATCCATTTCCATAAATCTATACCTTGCCACGTGGCTTGTGGCTTACCGGCATCTTCACATGTGGCTTGTCATGGCCGCAGCTGGTAGCGTCTTCTTCCCCCTTCCTGTTCTTTCTTTTCTCCTCTCTGTTAGTCCCACCTATACTTCCTGCCTAGCCACTGGCCAATCAGTGTTTTATTTATTGACCAATCAGAGTAATTTGACATACAGACCATCCCACAGCATCTAACAGCAAGGCAGTACCTGGCTAATCCTACTCAACCAAAATCACCCTTTGACTATAACGCATGAGGTCTTGCTCTTGGCTCTTTTTGCTTAGTTACTGTGCTGGGTGGTCTTATGTCAACCTGACCCAGGCTAGAGTCATAGGAGAGGAAAGAACCTCAACTGAGAGAGTTTCTCCATCAGATCCAGCTGTAGGCATTTTCTTAATTAGTGATTGATGGGGGAGGGCCCAGCCTGTTGTGGGTGGGGCCATTCCTGGACTGATGGTTCTAGGTTCTACAAGAAAGCAGGCTGAGCAAGCCATGATGAGCAAGCCATGATGAGCAAGCCTGTAAGAAGCACCCATCCATGGTCTCTGCATCAGCTCCTGCCTCCAGGTTCCTGCCCTGAGTTCCTTTCCTACCTTTCTTCAATGATGGACTACAATGTAGAAGCTTAAGCCAAATTAACCTTGTCCTCTCCAATTTGCTTTAGGTCATGATGTTTCATCATAGTAATAGTAACCCTAATTTGGATAGTGCCACTGCCTCACAGGTCAGTCTTGGTACAATGTGACTCATCAATAGGACCTGTTTCTAAACCATATATGTAAAGGAAGATAATAAATGGTAGTTTTCACAATTTTGGCTTATAAATTGAGAAGGCATTCCTGTCATTAGGATTTATGAAATGTGTCATTCCACAAAGAGATGGGTTTTGGTGTTAACAGCCAGGTGAAGCCCTCCTGCCTCCCATGTATTGAGTACTTCTTCTGTATGGTACCTTCCTTCAAACAGGGTTCTGATCTTCATTTAAAGCCTCATTCCCTCCTGCCCCTCCATCAACTTAGGCCCAAGCTGATGATTTTTGCTAAAGATAGATAGCAAATCTTGAAAATGTAGAATCCAGTTAAATATTGCATTGTCAACATATGCTTAGCTCACTTCTTATTCTTTTAAGATTCTGCATCTTGCCTTCTCCCTGACTGGTGGTTCCCAAAGCAGGCTCTTTACTGGGATCACCCACGTAGCATTAAAGACTTCATACATACTGATCCACTGAATAAAATAAAGATAGAATCCTGAAAAATCTTTATTCTAAAACTTCCTCCAAGACTTGCATGCTTAGCCTGGTGAGGGAATGTTTGGACTCTGGAGATGGTACAGAATTCCTTGGGTAAATTGAGGTCATTTGCCAGTAGCCATGGGCCTTTCCACCCACCAAAAGCTTCTTCAACTCCATTTTAACCTCATGATTGACAGGAATAAGCATCACAATATTGTGCTCTCAGTTGCAGGGCTGGGATGTCGTCTAGCCATTCATATCCTCTCTCCTCTTGGCTATGGTAGCTGATCCCAAGGGAAGGTGTCACTCAAGAAAAAACAATCAGACTTGCTCCACCAGGATTTTCTGCTTGGAGACCAAAACAAGAGCAATCTGCCTTTATCTTAGAGTCAGATACTTGGGAAGGAAGAAGCTGAGGCCAGTGACCAATCATCTTGTCCGGGTGTTAAAAGCCGACGCCCCAGGAAGCCTCCTTGGTTCCTGACTTGGCCATGATAGAGCCCACACATCTACTTAGGTGTGAGGCAGTGGAAGCTGGATTCAGCCATTGCAGCTCAGCCTTCTGTAGTATTCACTATTCCTTCTCTTCAAGAAGAATGCAGGGGCGAATGGATTTTCTGTTTTAGAAAAAGGTTAATCAGTATGAAATGGACATTTGCTTAGGCAGATTTTAATATTCTCAGCTCTAACCACGAGAATGTCTTGATTAAACTTACAAGAAAGGACTAATATAGAAATCAACCTGACCCGATGTAGTGACATGAAAGGACTGTCAAGGTTCAATGAAAACTTTCCAGGCAACTGGGTGGGGACTGTAAACTAAAGGATCTGGGAACCAGTGTCATAAACTAAAACAAATTTAAATGACACATTGTAACTAATATTCGCCCTGGAAAACATGTTCCCTTCCCAAATTCTTGGGCAGAAAGAAAAAAGAAAACAGCAGGTCCTCGCTGCCCACAGCACTGTGCCACATGACTGGCAAGCACAGAGAGCAAGCTAAGACACAGGCACAGGATGTGTTTCAACCACAGATGTACAGGGACCCACAGATTTCTTCCCCAAACCCAACCAATCCACCTTCCCTAGAGTTTTCTTCATAACAAAGCCAGTGCCAAAAAGTAGCCAGATTCAAAAACTCCAGTTCATATTGCTATGGAAACACTGACATGTCAAACAGGAAAAAGTGAAGGAAAAATATCACAGCGATTATTCTCAAATTCTATACAGACTGTTGAATCTGTATCCACTTGTATGCACATACACATCCTGGGATAATCCAGCAGATGCTGGTCCTCCTGGCTCTGGCTTTGCATAAACTGCCTTTTTCCAAAGGGAAACAGACAGAGGTGTCTCCACAAAGAAGATCTACAGCCGAGGTACCAGGCTCCTGCTTGATGGTTGAAATGCTGAAGAGGAAAATGCTCTACAGCTCTCCTACTCTTCCAGATTCCTCTCCAGGTCCCTTTCCTGGGTTCCCAACACTCATTTTGCTGCCTTAACTCTTTCCTTCCCTGTGAGCACTCGACACCCCATTTGCTTTGCTAGGAAATTTGTGAAAATTTCAACCATCCTGGGAGTAAATAGAGCATCTGTATAAAATTTCCACAACACAGTACCAAATTCTGTGGTGAAAAGTATCTAGCCACAGAATGCTTGCCTTAGCTAAAGCTCAAATGAACCTCTGTTTTCTAATGACCCTCTAGGACAATGGTTCTCAACCTGTGGATCCCGACACTTTGGGGGAGGGGGTCCCATATCAGATATCCTGCATATCAGATATTTACATTACAATTCATAACCATGGTAAAATTACAGTTATGAAGTGGCAATGAAATAATTTTATGGCTGAAGGTTACCACAACATGAGGAACTGTATTAAAGGGTCAAGGCATCATCAGGAAGGTTGGGAACCACTGATCGAGGACTTCTCTAGAAGCTTGATGACTCTGTCTCCAGCCTCTTTCATCACCATGTCTATGGTCTAAGCCACACCATTGCCTCCAAGAAATCATCTTCTCCCCAAGAATCATTATCTTTCTCCAGTTCTCCTCCCTGATGCTGATATCTTTTAAAGCTCAAAGCCAAGCTAACACATTATTTCTCTGATGAAATGTCATAATAGTCACCAACTATCTACAATGTGTGACCTCAAATTCTCCTCTCCTTCCTTCCCAGACTTCACTCTCTTCTCACTCTCCTTGGCTTCCCAGCTCTTCATACTGAGGCCACAAACACTGAACGTGGTCTTTTGCATCCCATCTGCACCATTCCCACCCTAGGGCCTATGGTCTCTCTGCCTAAAATGATTCCTTCCTGCCTTGTCTCCATCCTTCCCCTGGATCGCTTCTGCGCTTCACCAGGATTGTTTAAACATCACTTCCTCATGCCCTCACCTCAAAATCAACTAGGTTGGTTCTCCTTGTTAACTGCCATGATTACCACTGCACAGGGTATTGTCTTTCTTGATCACTGAAACCTAAAATCTCATCTCTCCTCTTTAGAATTGTGATTTCTCTGTTTGCCACAGTTCTTAGTACATAGTAAAAATTCAATTATTTTTCATTGAATGGATGAATGAATTAACTAATAGATTCTGGAAACTGGCACCTAGGTTCTTTGAAGGGGAATTCCTGGGTTATTCAGCCTGTTGTGTTGTATAATACACTGCACAAGTATAAATCTGCATGACAATACATGTCCTGACCAGACTGCCCCTTATTAGGGATGCAAATGTCAAAGGCTTAGCTAAATGTTCTGCAAACTTGCCTCCTAATTCCCTTGCTAGGTTTAGGAGCTATCTTGGGAGAATGCCTTTAGAACTGAAAATGAAGTGTCCCAGGACCTCATCAGAAGTGATGCTCTACAAGGCAGCCTTAAGAATCCTGCCAGGGGAGCAGAGAGAGATGTTCATTGGTCAAGAGAACTTGTTGCTCTTCCACAGGAGTTTGGTTCTTAGTATCAACTTGGTACTACTCACAACCACCTGTAACTCCAGCTCAAGGTTGTCTAATGCCCTCTTCTGGCCTCCACATGTATACACACACACACACACACACACACACACACACACACACACTAAATATATACAAACATACATATACACATTTTTTAAAAAATCAGTTTTTTTTCTGCCAGGGTTAGAAGACAAGCCTGACCTTCACAAAAGATGTGACAGCCATAATACAAGAATCACAGGCATAACACTAATATAAGGTCAGGAGTCATATGACACAACAGGAAGCAATAATCATTTGTGAGCAGAGAGAAGTTTTGTGGCAAGTGGTTCAAAGCTGAATTCAGCAAAGAAGGCATTCTAACCAGGGTTCTGTGTTCACGTTCTCTCCTGCTCTGCTTTCAGACATAGCATTGGCGAGGATGATCCCCTGGATTTCTTCAGCGGGAATCCATCTCTTTTCCTCAGAAGACCTGGGACAATATGTGGACAGCGCTTCCACTGCCCTCTATATGTTTTGACGCAGGTCTATGTCATCTCTTGGGTTTATCCTCTGTGGCCCAAGAACACCCAGCTACCATCTTTCTCACATCTAAATTTCCCAGTAGCACAAGGACAAGCCCAGTGTGTCAGTGTGTGACCTGTGGAGAATGGGATTCTAATTCCTCACTTACTTTGTGGAGTTGTTGGGAGGGTTATGTAAGATAAGTGATAGACAAATAGACAAGCAAATCCATCAGTTCCCACAGCTCTTCAAACATCTGCATTTCCTGTGTACACACCCATGGCTGCACATTATTGAATATTAAACACCTGTGCCTCCTTGAGAGGAAGTCTGATATTTCTCATTCCCCCTTGGAGGTTCCTTTAGGGAACATTCAGGATTTCTAGGAGGTTATATGTGATCCTAATGCCCATTCTGTCAGCATGCTTGCTGAGCTGCAAACTTTCACAGCGGTACAGTCTAAACCATCAAACACCGAGGCCTATGTCAACTGTCATCCTAGAGCCACTGGTGCTGGTGGACACTGCTCAGGCCCCTTACTCACTTTGTACCTGCTTTTGATTGATCACATGGTGGTTGACCACAGCATGAAGAAAGGGACTCCTTTCTTGTAGGTATGTGTATGGACAACCATAAATAACCCTGCCAAATATGACCTCTGTCCCTAGCCTAACATTAGTATCTGTTCTTCTGTTTACACACAAGGGCCTTGTTTCCAATACGTGGTATAAGAAAGACTTTTAAATTATCCACATACTTTCTCCAAAATGATCTCTGCTCTCTAATGGGACATGGGCTTGAGTTAAGTCGATTGCCAATTCAAATCCCCTCTTCCCCATGATGGTTATTATTGATTGTCAAGTTGACCAGAATCACCAAAGACAAAGCTCTGGTTGTGGGAGGAAGACCCACCCTGACTCTGGCTGCTACCACTCCTTGAACTAGGGGCCTGGGCTGGACTGAATAAGCTAGCTGGACAAAGCATCCATCACCCTCTTGACATGTGGCCAGCCACTTCCTCATCATGCCATCATATCTTCTCCACCAGGATGGACTACAGCCCCTCAAGCTCTAAACCAAAATAAATACTTCTTCTCTTAGTCTCTTCTGTCAGGTTTTTTATCACAGCAAGGACAGAAATGACAAATACAGTCTTCAGTGTGAATTTAATCTTTGTCCTAACCTGCCATTCAGTCTTGGTCAAGTCACACAGTCACAGGAAATGGATCAATAAATCTCAAGCACGAGGAAAAGGATTGCATGAGGAACTTCCTTATCAATATTCTCTTGGGATACCCCTGTGCTCAGACACCCTCATAGAGCTTTTAGTGATACAGTTTTCCATTCGTGTAATGAAAGAACTCAACCTTCTGTTGCTTTCACATATAAACAGTGAGTGCCCAAATCAGAGCCTACATGTCCTCTCCCGTATACACAGCATCTTTCATTTTTTTTTTTTTTTTTTTTTTTTTTTTTTTTTTTTTTTTTTTTTTTTTTTTGGTTTTTCGAGACAGGGTTTCTCTGTGTAGCTTTGCGCCTTTCCTGGAGCTCACTTGGTAGCCCAGGCTGGCCTCGAACCCACAGAGATCCGCCTGGCTCTGCCTCCCGAGTGCTGGGATTAAAGGCGTGCGCCACCAACGCCCGGCTCATCTTTCATGTTTTAATAGTTGGTTCTTCAACTGCATGAAGAAGTCAAGTCCTCATTTACCAGGCACTTTGTTACATGTAATGTTTTTGTGAATTGTGGTGTACTCATAAGAAACATTGAGTGAATAATAATGAAATAATAAAGTTGGCTAAAACTATTGGTTTGTGGCTCATATACTTCTTTTTAGATGACTCATTCATTCAAGCCATTTACTCACCACTTGCACCGTGTTTATTAAGCAATTGTGGATGCCATAACATACTCTGCCTTCTACAACACATTCTTCTTGTTGGAAATAAAGGTAATCCAAACACTGCCATGCTTCCCTCTGTGTAGATCCATGTGTTCCTACTGCCCTTAGAAGAAAGTCATGACCCCTCTTCTACAAGAATTCCCAAATCCAGCTCCTGCTTCTCCATCCCTGTGCTGAATCACATGTACCTGCTGTCACATCATGACCTTCCCTGAGTTCCCCAAGAGGATTTTCTCCTTGTACTGCAAGAACTTAGCATGGAACCATTCCCATCCTGGGATTTCTGTCTCTTGTCTCACATGTTTACATCATCATTCCTCAGAGTACCACTGTTTAACAGAACTCCCTATGAAGGTAGGGATGCTCTAGATCAGCTTCATCTAACGGTATGACTGGTATCCATGAGTGACTACTGAGCACTTGAAGTGTGGATAGCATAAGTGAATGTTCTAGCATGGATAGATGAGAGGTCCCCACAACCCCACTCCTATCAGAGAGCTAATGGCAATTGCTCACTTACCTTTGGTGATGTGACCAATGATAGGTTGTTCATGTCCCAGTGGATGGCCACACATCTAAGCATATATGGGCAGCACTAATCAAGCTCAATGGATTATTTATGATAATAAAAAGTTGGGAGGGAGATGAGGTAGGGAACAGGCAGTGGTAACTGGACATGATTCAATATACATTATTATATTCCATTAGTTTATTGTAATTTCAAAGAATAAGAAATATTATTTAAAAAATAAATATTGCTAGTGCAACCAAGAGGAAATACACTTTAACTTCATTTCCCTTTAGCAATTTTATGCAACTTGTGATGACCATGCTGGAAAACACAACTCAAGAATTTGGCTCAAACACCTTGCTCCATCCTCTAGTCTTTGAAACACCAATATCATAGCCCTTTATGTTTAAATCATCAGACTTGTCACATAAATTCTACATGCCAAAATTGTCGTTATTTATCTATCTTCAGCTTCCCCACCAATCAGCAATTATGAAATCTGGCATAAGGGTGTTGTGTTTGCTTCCAATCCCTAAGACATGGCACATGTCCTTGGTATGGTAGAGAGCAATATCTGTGACGGAATGAATGATTGAACCCTGAGCATTTCTGAGTCTTTTCCTCATCAGTAACAACCATGGATCCCTCCAGGTTTGGACATTTTGTACAATACTTCTCCAAACAGGAAACCTCATATAGTAGAGCTAGGCAGAAAGTTCTAGACATTACCTGGGATCATTTTGTCCCCATAATGACTTACCCCAAATCATGTAAGAAAATGGCCGTGATCTGTGGTCCTAATATTCGACGGGCTATGAAACCTTATTGATACAGAGTTCTGCCACTTCATTAAGACAGAGTCCAGACAATCCATATTTGAGTGAAACAGTTCATCAAGATGACTATCTAAGGTTTTCCAAGATTGGAAAGATTTCCACACTCAAAGTTAAAAGCTGGGGCTCAAAAATATGAGAGACACTTCTGGTAATCATGCCACATCTGATTTATGCAACTGAGCAACTAATAAAATATGGATCAGAGAGATTTACTATCAATTCAAAATTATCTCTTACATCTTATTACTTTGAGTAATAACTTTTGTGGCTTCCTCAGCACACACTCTTCCACCAGAACAAAGTAAGCCATGTGAAAAGTGTACAAGGTTGCACTTGGCCAACTTGTTGAGGGACCCGTGCAAAAAGTGGACTAATAGAAGTTTTCATGGAGACTATGTGGATTATAACCCCTGCAAACTGGCAATCTAACCAGTTAATTATAAACCCCTGCAATCTAAGGTTAATCACTTGGTGTTAAGAGTCTGTGTTTAGAGAAATCATCATCCTTTCAGTTTCTGGACTCCTCTTCCTCCCCTACTTCCCAAGCCATGCTCAGACCTTTCCTCCACTTCCTCCCATACTTCCCAAGCTGTGCTCAGACCTTCCTCCTCTTTCTCTGAGGCAGATGTTTAATAAATGATCCCAATGCAAACACTCACTGCCCAGATCAGTGCTTAGCATTGCTGACACTGGAGGAAGATTGGTTTTACTTCAAACTTTAGTGTGTGTGTGTGTGTGTGTGTGTGTGTGTGTGTGTGTGTGTGTGTGTGTACATGTGTGCATGAGTGTGGGGGCCAGAGGTCAATACTGGGTATCTTGTTCAATTGTTCTCCACTGGATCTAGAGCTCACCAACTGACTAGGCTGCTAGGCATTGAACTTCCAGGGACCCACCTATTCCCACACCCACAGGCAGGACTGATCCACGGACCCACCTGTCCCCACACCCACAGCCAGGACTGGGCTTGTGGATGCATGCCACCATGCCTGGCTTTCTATGTAAGTACTGAGTAGCCAAGCTTCATGACTTCACAGCAAACACCTTACCCACTGAGCCATATCTCTAGCCCTTTATCTTAACTTCTTTACACCTCAGCCTTCACCTGTGAGATAGTAACATACTCACCTCAAAGGCTGGCATAAGGAGGTAATGGGCTTCTTGATACAAAGTGCTGAAAGAATAGCGTGACAAGGTAACAGAATCAGAGCAGAAATAGCACAAATCTGTGCCCGAGATCCTGTGCACATCGCCTCTGTGAAATACACCGTGTTGTCAGGAAGCTCACACCCTCATTCAATTTAATAATTCCCACCAATCAACTACCTGCTATACAGCAGATAACCAGTGTCTCACTCAATCCTCCCAGCATCCCTGGATAGGGCTAATAGTCTCACTAGTGTAGGTAGTAACTGGTGGGATGCCAGAGCAATAGGATAACGCCTAACCATTTGTGAGTACCCCATGTGCTGACACTGTGATAAACCCATTATGTGTGTCATTGTGTACATTACTTTATTTAATTTCCCTAATAAATCTCACCTAACTGCAAGTCAAGAGCTTAGTAGTGGGTGCAAGACCTCTGTACAGAAAGAGGAGAGGCTGGAACCTACACAGATTCTAACTCCCCATTGAGACTGCACTATGCTGCCATGATCTAGAAATGGAAGACTGTCCCCTAACAATAAAAGTCTGAGCAAGTGGGGTTGCTGAGACGGCTAGGTCAGTTCAGAGTGCTTGCTGCTCTTCTTGAAGATCCAAATTTGAGTCTTTAACTCCAGGTCCTAGGGATCTGACACTCTCTTCTCCTCTGGTCTCTGTGGGCACTGTGTGTGTGTGTGCATGCGCGTGCGTGCTCCTGTGTTAGCTCCCTTGCTGTGCAGTGGCCCACCATACTTTTATTCATATCAGATTCAGTGATGATGGATCAAATACTGTAGAGTCTTGGATAAAGGTGCTGCTGGAGGCCCTGTGAGTGGCATGGGAAAGCTAATCTGCCCAAGTCAAGATGAAATGATAGATCCTCCAAGTACAAAATAAAGAGGAGTAATCAAGTGTGGTGGTTAGCTTTAATTGTCACTTTGACACAGCCTAGAACCAGTGAGTGGCTGTCTTCATCAGGTTGGCTTGTGGGCAAGGCTGTGGAGGATTGTCTTAAGTCAGTGGATGGGGGAAGATGCAGCTGTGGAGGGCAGCACCACTGCCTAGACTGAACTGCATGCAAGTGGAGAAACTGAGCACAAGAAAGCAAGTGGGCCACACAGGCCATAGCCCTCTGTTCTAAACTGTGGGTGTGGTGACTAGCTGCTTCAAGTTTCTGCCTCTCCATCTCCTAAATGATGGAATGTAACCTGGAATTATAGGCCAAATAAACCCTTTCTCCCCATCTGTTTTTTTTTCCCCAAGGATTTTTTTTTCACACCTCAAGAACAAAACAAAAATATCAAGTCATTCCTAAAGAAGTAATGCACTTTGGGGGGATCAGCATACATTCTGTGGCTGGAAGATTGTACATCCAGCATCAGAAACAGCCTGATCAGGCCAGCTAATCAAAGAGCCTTGGCCACTGGGTCCATGCATGTCTCCTGTCCGTGACATCACAGCTACTTCACCACTGGGCCGCTTATGAGAGTCAGTGGCTAACCTCAAGAAGCTGAGTAATTGTGTCTCCTTGATTGTCTAGTGCTTCTTCTCCCATAGTTGAGCTCTAGCAGGAAGTGATACACTATACACTAAAATTCACATATTCACCCATATACCTCTTCCCCAAACCCTCTTGATCTCACTCTTCCAAAGCACCTCTTTCCAGGGTCCTAATCCCATTTGAGCCAATGTTTAAAGCCCATGGATGGTTCCACCAGTGCCTTTGAGAGTATAAACCCTAGGGCGTGGCTTTCTGTCTGCATACATGACCCTTTAAGAGCAGAGGAAGTCCAGTCCTGTGCTCTCTTGGGGTGATGAAGACCGGACGGCCAGATTCATCTACTCCCAGGCAAAATGGAGGTCAACGACTGCTGTTTACTTGGTTCTGTAACCTTGAGTGTATTTTTCCCCAGTCTGTATCCTAATAAATGCTTGATACCCTTTTAACAGACTCTCATGAATTCACTTACACCCATGCATCCATATTCTATCTTTAGGGCAGATCTGTTCCCATACAGGTGACTAGGATGCATCATCCATTGTTTTCCAGGATCTTCCCCAACCGTGTACTGTCTTGTTCCCACCAGCTGAGGCAACCCATTCACAAAACAACACTGGTCTCTTTCCTTCCTTGTCAGCTGCTTGTAAGGAAGCCTTCACACTGCCTTATTATCAATTGATAGGCAAGCAATGGTTTAACCTTGGCGAATGCCATTGGTGACTGAACTGCCTGCCTACAAAGCTTACCTGGGCTTCCTGCTTCTTACTCCTTCCCAACCCAAGTATATGACAAATATCTTTTGACACATTGCTCCTGCGACTCACAGGTCTCTCACCATTTGGGGAGTTTTATGAACTTTTCCCAAGGAGATGAAGAAGCGCCTGTTCACCCCCAAATATTGCACTGAAGAAAGGGCTCTACTCACTCCTAGCTTGGTGAAGGAAGGGTTTAATTGGGGTCACCTACAGGAGTGTGAGTAAGGGGCTATTTGCAGGAGCATGAGCAGCTACACTGCTGAAGAAAATCTCTCTCCCCACTGCAACAAGTTAACTGTTTCTAGGTCCCCAGGGACAGGAGCAGCCTCTTGAATTCTTCTCAACATGATAGTGGAATGTTGATGAGCCCAATTTCATGCAAGAGTCATGTGGGTAATCATGTAAAGTGTTCAAGGGGGCAATGGCCACATCATACCCAGAAGACAGCAATCCATAACAGTACTACAGTTACTTGGTATTCAAAGTGAGGGACTCCATCTTTATCAGAGTTATGGGACTTCCAGATGATGACTTGCATATAGGATAGTTATCCACTGCAAGCATCATGGTTGCAGTCCAGCATCGGCTCTGCATTTATTCTCCTTACTACAATTCACCACGAACTCTGCTCTGCCCCTTCCCTTGCCTGATATGCCCAGTGTCAGGTGACTGCCAGGTCACACTGGCCTCTGTAGGGCCTTTTTCTGCTGTCAATTTTCCCAAACACTGGATGCTCAGAAGTTACAATTTCCATTTACTTTGTGACCTTGACCAAAAGGAGTCAAGGCTTTCTACCTCCTTAATAGCAGTCATTGAATCCAGGCTATTTCCAAGTCAAGGAAGCTCTTCAGTCAAGGAAAATGCTCAACTACAAAGCCACCTGGAAGTGACCAACCACCAACACTTTCAGGACCTAGAGGAATGACATCTATGTCCTTGGAGAGTGGGCTGGCTGATGCAGCATCCACCACAACATCACTTGAAAGACCTGAAAGAAGTTTGCAGGGAGGATGGAAGAGACCCATAGCAGCAGCAGTGTCTTCACTATCTCAAGTGAGAGACATGGAGATGTGACCGAAGAAGGACAGACAAGCAGGTGCCTGATGCCCCCCAGTTCATCCCCAAAATGGTTTCTGTCAGTGTCCTCTTTGACTCTAAGCTGGCTGGGTTTCTGTTCTTTGCAATGACACAGTCCCTGTATGTCACTGGATTTTCTTCCTAGTGGCTGTAAGTAAAGTAAACGAAATTGTAGGATTTAGAAATCTCATGGAGTGGGAATGTAGTCCCAAGAGGAGCACAGTACATTCCTTGTTAATTTAAAGGTATCTTTTAGCTTTATTTTGGTTTTAATGTAACATGAGGTAGAAACTTTAGAAGGTATATAAAACCTAAGGGTCTGATTAAATATTGAAGTAATGCTCAGAATTAAGTGAAGAAGCTTATAGGCTTTCTTTATTTCATTCAAACCATGGCTCTAATAACATACATAATTTAATTTTTAAAGACCATATAATTCAAGATTCATGGTTGGTTTTAACAAAGCAAAGTCAGAAGTATGGTCACCATAGGACTATCAGTGATGATTTATGAAAGCACCTTCCTAAAGACAATCTGTTTTAACTATACTTCATTATTTGCCTTTAACTAGTAACACTGCCTTAAGACATTTACTGTATCAGTTAGCCATTGCAGTGTAACAAGCCACCGCACATCTCGGTGCCTTCAGATACAGCTACCTACAGTGTGTGCACAGTTGTTCAGTCTGTGCTGTGTTCAGCCATACTTCTGAGATGACTTGGCGTTTATGTGGGTAGTAGTTCCTGACTAGGATCTTTCTTATATGCCTTAGACTGGCCTCCAGTAGAATGACTGCTCTACGTATACATACTTATCACCTAGTGGGCTAGCCTTGGCTTGATCTCACAGCAGAGATAGGGGCCTACGATAATGAGGTGGAAACAGGAAATGCCTTCATAGTAGAGCCTGAAGAGTTACATAGTTAGACCTATTGTGTTAGATCAGCTAAAACAACTTGTACAGTGAACCTCAGACCAGAATGGGAAAAGAGATTCCTTCGTTCAGGAGAAGCGACAGTCCGGGTATGAGAGCTGTGGATGGTGGGGAGACTGATGCTGTCATCTTGGCAGTCTACCACAGTCATAAACACTGATGCTCATCCTATTCAGCTGCCCTGTAGCTACGTGACTACAGACAATTCAAACCATCCAGCCCTCGTTTTCACAATTCATAAATAGACCAGAGCATACAGCCTGCCTCCACATCGTGTAGCACAAGACAGTACACAAGTACTTGCCGCATTGATGAACAGAGTCTCAGCATGAAGCACTACTGATCCCTGTTGATAGCACTTACAGACTTTTTACACATCTTAAAACTTAATCCATAGATCCATAATTGAGGGTGGGTACATATGAAGGGAAATGACAGTAGACTCAGAAGTAGATGGGAAGCCCACACCACCCAGCCATTACTTCCTGGACTGTTACTTCCTGATGCGAAGGTATGTTCATAATTACTTTATGCTGAGATGAAAGCTCCCCAGTCACTTGGGAAGCAAGAGACAGAGGTCGCAGAGTGGCCACAGAGGTGTCAAATCAGACGCTGAAAAAAGTTGAGCAGAGCAGCTCTGCTTCTGTGTGAGGTTATTCACATTGTCCTTCCGTTTCCTAATGCTTGGGAACAGGCACTAATCTAAGACTTACAGCTTATAAGACAAGGAGGTCATGAACAGGACACATTCTCTACAGCCTTTGCTTCCAAAAGTGTTCTAAGTAAAGGGATGTTTCTTTGTACTCTACTATTATCTCGGTGTTTTGTTTTGTTTTAACGGAAAAAAATCTTTCTTTTTCATCATGACAGGCTAAATAAAAATTTTAAATCAAACAATTTAGTTTCAAAAGGAGAAATCTCAGAAAAATCTAGAAAATAGGTGAATTCAGAAAATACATTTAAATATTAACCCCAACTTAGATATAATAAAAATATAATTTACTACTATGGTCTGCCCACACATTTGACAACCTGGATAAAAATAGACCAACTCCTTGGAATATAAAATCTAGTGAAACTTATAAAAGGTGTAATATATCAGTTGAAAATAGACCTGTATAGATTAATTGATTCACAAGTTAATAAAAAAGAACACACCAAGCCCAGATGGCTTCACTAGTGAGTTTTATCAAATATGTGAGGAAAAATTAAATCAAATATCTACAATTTACTGAAGAAAGTAGAAACAATGGGAATATTTATTATGCAACCCAGCTAGTACTCTAGTCCCAGAACTCAACAAAGAAAGTATAAGAAAAGAAAACACAGGCCATTAACTCTTAATCACATAGATATAGAGAACTCTTACCAAATATAAGCAAATTAAATTCAACAATTGTAGCTAGAGTTTTCCTGTCTGGCCCACAGTCAGGACAAATCTCTCTCACCTGCCAGTCCCACAGCCGCTCAGACCCAACCAAGTAAACACAGAGACTTATATTGCTTACAAACTGTATGGCCGTGGCAGGCTTCTTGCTAACTGTTCTTATATCTTAAATTAACCCATTTCTATAAATCTATACCTTGCCATGTGGCTCATGGCTTACCGGCATCTTCACATGCGCTTGTCATGGTGGCAGCTGGCAGTGTCTCTGACTCAGCCTTCCACTTCCCAGAATTCTTCTCCTCCTTGTCCCGCCTATACTTCCTCCTGCCTGACCACTGGCCAATCAGTGCTTTATTTACTAACCAATCAGAGCAACACATTTGCCATATAGAACATCCCACAGCAAACAATGAATAGAAAGAACCTTGAAACAGAATAAGCTGGATTCCAAATGAACATACTATGAATCCTCTACAAGAGCAGCAACTTTGTGCTGTTACAGGATCAGTAAGACCCCACTGCCCACAAATGGAAGACTCACAAAGTTACACTCTTTGGAGGAGATAATTTGGCAACAAATGCTATTGCTTAAGTGCCCAACAATTTCATTATTTATGCTGGAAAATATTAAGTCATAGGGGATAGCACATCATAACAGGCCAATGGCTCTTCTCTATTGACCAGAAAAGGCAGAATAAACAGTAGAAGTACATTTCTATTTCTAGAAAAAAATATAGGAGGCGATGGATTAAAATTTTAACTTAGGAGGAAGTACTTCCAGATCTTGTAAGGCTGAGAAGTTAGGAACTAGCCAACATTGCAAAGAGCCAAGAAGCTAAGACACACTCGAAGCTGAGTCAAGGAAGAGGAGGCAGAAAGAACAGACCAGCTGGAGGTAGGATACAAAAAGATGTCTTCTGGACATGACATAGCTGATATTCACTAATAATTCACTGCATCTGTGACCACCTACACAAGGCTTTCATAAGCCTGGGCCCATCAATATTTCATCATGAAGGAAATAGTCCCTCCTTAAGGAATAGCTTTCGTGGTGTTCCAAGGCACTGCATACACTACCAAAAGAGAAATGTAATCATCAGTCTCACTCTGCTGTGAAGTCCATGAGCTGTAATAATGACTAGCCTGGCAAGACATGCCCACTTATACAGTAGTGGCACAAACCTCATGAAGTAACCAACTGCTTTCCTTTAAGTCCTGCTTCACAGGATGAACCCCATACCTGGTACCAGTGCAGGGCTAAGATTCTGTAGCTAGAGAAGTCATAGGCCCTAGAGGAGAAAGTACTACTATTATTATACTAAAGGGACATAGTATTAAGCCAACTCTTAATTACTTATTATTATATCTGTAGATCAATCTATCTTATAGCCATCGTCAGAGAAGCTTCTATTTGCAGTAGATGGTAACACAGAGACCCACAACAGGTCAAGGTGCAGATAAGGAAGACTGATGGATGCTCAGCTCCAAATGGAGCACATATACTGCACATTCTTCCTCTAAGACTTGGGGATCATCACAGTAAAGGGGGTGGAAAGAATGAGGGGTCCAGAGATGCTGGAAAACTATGAGGAAACAGTGTCCTGTGGACACAGTAGGGCAGCTGCACATATGAACTCACAGCTGTTGTGACTGCATACACAAGACTTGTGCAAGCTCAAGCCAGACTAAATTCCAGGGTAGAGAGGAGAGTTGGGCACACGATCCCACCCTCTAGCTGTAGTTACTGGCAATTGTTGGGTACTAGGAGGAGGAGAGTCAGTTTTCTCTAGCAGTAAAGCCTCTGGTAAGTCAACCACACCACAATGGAGAGCCACAAACCCAGAAGTATTTGGGTAGCACAAATTAGACTTGGTGGGTTTCAGAAAATAGAACACAAAGTTGGGTGGGTAGAGAAGGGAGAAGAGATCCAGAGGAGTTTGGGGATGTAGAGTGAATACAATCAAAACATGTTGTAAGAAATTCTCAAGAACCTAATAAAAATATTTTAAAGGCAAAGAGTGGATAATGAGAAGTGGAGAAGAAAATGATGAACAAAAATGAAAGTCATTTGTGAAGAGACAATGGCTTCGAGGCTGATGGAAGATTCTCAGCTAAACCCATGCACAGTAAACAAAATCAGTACAAATAAGCACAGAGGCACATCATGGCAGACAAGCTAAAGGGGGCCAAGGAGCCAAGAACAAAACCCACTACACAGAGAAAAGCTTAAAAGGTGCCAGAGATGCACACTCAGACACCAAAAGAGGCATTTTTCAATTTTGTGTTGTTTGTAATAGGAAAAAAATAACTAGAAACAATCAAAAAGTCCATTTACAGAGAAATGATAAAATGCATTATAGAATCTCCACTCTACATAATAAATCTAAAGAGAATAAGATGACCCCACAGGCATTCATGTAGAAATACCTCCAAGATGTTGTTAAGGAGGAAAAAACAAGTTAAGTAGCTCATATGATATTATTCCATCTACACGTTATAAAAGCCAAGTTTGACAGGCATCACACACCTAGAGAAGGGCCAAATGTGTGGAAGGGTAAACAGCCCACTGATAACAGCGGGTGCTGCTGTGAGAGTCTGGGTCATTGTCACGGGTTACTAGAACCCTAGGGAACTGAGGCAACACACAGTAAGACCTTATAGCTGTGGTGCATTCACATTGTTTGCCAAGCAGCCCCTGCATCCGTCTCTGGAAAAACAAATCTTCCTAATGCTGTGACCCTTTAATACAGTTCCTCACATTGTCAGTTCCTCATGACTCCCCCACCCCAGCCATAAAATTATTCCATTATACTTCATAACTGTAATTTAACTGTTAGGAATCGTAACCCCAAAGGGGTAGCAACCAACAGGTTGAGAATGCTTGATCTAGTCTAAGAAAAAGGGGCGATCAATAGGACTGTGCTGCCCCTGCAGGATCCAGGCTACACCTCCCCCTGTGCAGCAGGGTGTGGTGGTGCATGCTTTTGGTTGAAGTTTGAAGTTTGAGATCAGTCTGATCTACATAGTAAGATCTAGCCAAGTCGTGGCTCCACAGTGAAAGTTAATCTAGAAAGAGAGAGGGGCAAGGAGTGTGGGGATAGAGGAAGGGAAGAGAAGAAAGGAGAAAAGAAATCTCCACATTCTGCTGGCCCTTTCTCTGGCTTCCATCCTCCTGTCCCTGCTTTCCAAGAATTCCTGAGGTGACAGCAGGCCCAGAGACAACCTTTTTGTCTCAAGATCCTAGCACAACACTGGCGTCACCTAAGAAGCGTAGATGGCAGCACACTCCCAAATCACAGGGACTGGGATCTCTTCAGCAGAGGGAGGTCATTCCATCTACCACACGAGGAATAGGAGGGTACTTCTCTAGGCAATCCAGGGTCATGTAAGGCATTCACAAGAAGAACATGATTGTAGGGAACAAAAGACCATAACACAGTGCGGATGTGGTATCTGGTAGGCATCAGCTAGAACATGGCTGACACTGGATATTAGGAGGATAAGAATCAGCTAAAGGGAGCTGACAGCAGACACCCAGGACCCCTAGGGCAAGCAGTGATGTAATGCTACGTGACTATTCCGGCAGAAGGCCACTTTCTTATGGGTTTTGAGTTGGCCTTTAGGTTAAAGGTGCAAACCTTCGTCTTCACCTTTTGTCTCTGCCTCCAGTTTTGCCAAATGGCCTGTGGAGGCCTTTGTGTGCCTACCTGCAGCCTGTGTGTGTGCCTGTGGTCTGCAAGCCTGTGTGTGCCCCTGGCCGCCTGCAGTTAAACACGAGCATGTTTCCTGTCTTTTGATAAAGGAAACCCAGGCAGTGGACCGTCCAAAATAAAAAGGGAATTGTTTTGTTTGCTAACTCACTTTTTTCTCTTGTCCCTATCTAGGGCTTTTAAAATCCAACAGCTAAGTAAGAAAACAACCTGTATTGTTAAAACTCACATAAAAGAAGTACTTGGGGACAGTTAGATGGCTCAGGTAAAGGAGCTTGCTACCAAGCCTGACAGCCTGAATTCAACCCCTGGAACCCACATGGCTGAAGGAGAGAACTGACTTCTGCCAGTTGTCTTTTAACTATATATATGCCATGGCATATGTTCCTCTCCTCTCTCTCTCTCTCTCTCTCTCTCTCTCTCTCTCTCTCTCTCTCTCTCTCTCTCTCTCTCTCTCTCATGCACGTACACACACACACACACACACACACACACACACACACACACACACACACACGCACACACTGAATTCCAGTGCAGAAAGACAGAAACAAGGGGGTTTCTGGGACTTGCCAGACAGCTAGTCTTGACAAATGAGTGAGTTCCTGGTTCAGTAAAAGACCCTGTGTCAAAAAATAAGATAGAAAATAATTGAGAAAGACACTCACCAGTGACCTCTGGCCTCCAAATACTTGCACACATGAATGTATACACATCCTCACAGTGCACACAAGAAATTCCTTAGGCAAGTGGATGGAACAGTGGGGTACTCACTTGCCTAGTCCTGGCAAAGGTCATGAGGCCACCTTGTATAGCCAGACATAAATGTTTTGTTCTTGACCTTCTTCAGGCTTTTCTAGAAGCGATGACATAACTGTGCCTGTGTTGTTAGCATCTGCATTGGAGATGTGCTCTACCTAGACCAAAAAAAAAAGGAAGTTTAAAAGAGAAAGAAAAATCAAAAGATGTTTATAAAGAGGAAATTAAATGTTGAAGGCAAGACAGCAGGTCTGTCAATAATAGAAGGGGATTCTTAAAATAGCAGCAAATTCTCTGATTAACGGTGCTGAGAGGGAAGAGCAGGAAGACCTTGTGGGGCACGATATTTTTGTATAAGAAATAAGTTGCCGGGAAGGTAACCGGAAAATTGCAGACTGTGGGGATTCGTTCATCAGCCACAGGAACTGCATTGTCTCTGGGAGAAAGATTTGCCTGAACTTTTGAAAAAAAAACTGAAGGAAATCGAAATAACCTGCGCTCATTACTCACTCAGAACTTTAAACCGAATGGATATGACGTTTCTTGTAAGGATGTCAAAGAACTCAACAGGAATTGTCAAGTCAGATTCTCACCCTGTATCTTACCTAAGACCCGTGACCTTTGATGAGATCTTCATGCTCTCTGAGCTCTGCCATCATCCTCTAGATGGGGGAGAAATGTGTGGTGTTAGGCTTTTACTACTGTGATTAAACAGCAATGACCAAAAGAAACTTGGGGAGGGAAGAGTTAATTCCCCTTATAGTCCATCATGAAGGGAAGTCACTCAAGATGGGAGCTGGCACAGAGGCCACCGACAAGTGCTACTTACTGATTTGTTGTCTCTGGCAACTTTAAAAAGAAAAGGAAATGTTCCCCCGACACTTGCCTACAACCCAGTGTGATGGAGGCTTTTTCTCAGTTGAGGTTCCCTCTTCCCAGTGGATCCAAGTCTGTGACAAGTTGACCCAAGAGCTAGCCAGCACATAGGGAGAAAAGAAAATTGTTTACTTTGCGGGGTTTGGGGAGGACAGAGGCCCTGATGCATTGTCTGACAAGCAGCTAGGACAAACTGTTACCACATATCATTACCATAGAGGTATTTTGTTTGATTGGCTCCTTTGGTGCAGAAGCTGTCTTATGTACCCCAGGCTGGGCTTCAATTCTCTATGCAGCCAAGGATAACCTTGAACTGCTGATCCTGTGGTCCACCTATCTCTTCTCCCTGAGTGCTGGGATTACAGGAAAGTATCACCAAGACCAACTTTGTAGAGTGCTATAGATGGAACCTGGAGTTTTGTGCAAGCTAGGCAAGCACCGCACAAATCCAGTGACTTCTGCACCTAGGCAAGCACCACACCAATCCAGTGACTTCTGCAGCTAGGCAAGCACCGCACAAATCCAGTGACTTCTGCAGCTAGGCAAGCACCACACCAATCCAGTGACTTCTGCAGCTAGGCAAGCACCACACCAATCCAGTGACTTCTGCAGCTAGGCAAGCACCACACAAATCCAGTGACTTCTGCAGCTGGTAAGCACTGCACCAATCCAGTGACTTCCGCAGCTGGTAAGCACTGCACCAATTCAGTGACTTCTGCAGCTAGGCAAGCACCACACCAATCCAGTGACTTCTGCAGCTGGTAAGCACTGCACCAATCCAGTGACTTCTGCAGCTAGGCAAACACCACACCAATCCAGTGACTTCTGCAGCTAGGCAAGCACCACACCAATCCAGTGACTTCTGCAGCTGGTAAGCACTGCACCAATCCAGTGACTTCCGCAGCTGGTAAGCACTGCACCAATTCAGTGACTTCTGCAGCTAGGCAAGCACCACACCAATCCAGTGACTTCTGCAGCTGGTAAGCACTGCACCAATCCAGTGACTTCTGCAGCTAGACAAGCACCACGCCAATCCAGTGACTTCTGCAGCTAGGCAAGCACCATGCCAATCAAGACTTCCACAGTTACTCTTATTGCTGCAATGATGTCACAAGCCTCCTGTTCTTTCCCACACGTGCCCTATCTCACATCACATTTGAAATCTTTCTCATTATGTATGGTGCAGACATACACTGAATGTTTAACAGATGCCAAATCCTATGTAACAACCAACATGTGTAGGTTTCTTTTTCTTACATGGAGTAACATGTGAAGGCTCTACACTTACTCCAAAGGATGAATCCATTTTGGAAATCATTCCAGAAGGTTCACTCCAGGCATTACCTTCCATGCAACCCAAACATTCCCTCAAGAACACCTCTCATTATTTTGTAGGCATCTCTGGATTTGACCAAAACAGGCACACTGTGCTTGCCAAACCCCTTCTCATTTGATATTCAAATGAATATTTATTACACATGAAAAGCTATCTTTAACTGAGTACATGCAAATAAAATAGATATAGTCCTGACATTGATACTTACAACATAGTAGAGAGACAAACAACAAACAGCCACACTTGACAAATGCTGTAAAGTAATGACCACAACACAGTAACAGGAAGTGACTGTTGGCAACACCCCTATTTAGAGAACAGGGGGATACAACCTCCTGAATCCACAGAGAAACAACTGAAGGGCTTAAGCTGAGGAATGACAACCCTGCATTTACACTCTGAACCCCTAAGGGTGCCCTAAGAAAACAGATGCAAATGTCCATGTGAAACCAGAGCCCGTCAGACACACAGCACAAGCAACAGCCAAGGTCCAAGAAAAATGCCTGGCAGCAGCTTAGACAAAGATACACAGCTGAGAGATCAATTTGAAGGAAAAGGGACAAGATTGGAAGCTGGGGGTAAGGGGTTGGGAGGCAGACTCAGCATGAAGCTATGGTGTCTCTGCTTGGAAACTCCTTCATAGGGAATCCTTGCCCAGGGCTTAGAAGAGAAATCTTTACCACCAGTTCATAGTTTGTTGATATTTGCCAAGGAAATATCTGCACATTTGGAAGTAAGGGTCTTCAAATTGCACAAGCAATTGGGGCTGAGGAAATGGCTCTTTCAGCAAAAAACTTTACCTCATAAGTGTGAGGAGCTGGGTTTGGAATCCCAGAACCCATGTAAAAAGGGGGGCATGACAGTAGGCATCCATACCCCAGTGTAGTGAGGTGGAAGCCAGGACCTAAGGATCCCAAAAGCATAAAGACCAGCCTGGCCTACACAGAGACACTCCGGGCCAATGGGAGACGTTGTCTCAAATAAAGGATAGGATGATACCTGAGGATGTTTTCTGACTTTCACATGTGCACGGTGCATGTGCATACCTACACACACACACACACACACACACACACACACACACACACACACATGCATGCATGCTCAAAATCTACCAGCTTGCAACTTTAAGCTTTAATCATCAAGCAGGTCAGAATTCTGTTTCTGGACACAAGAGCCAAACACAGCAGAGAAAACAAGAGTTTGTTCCCACTGTGCCATGTTTAGGACTGGGTCCATAGACAAAAATCCTAAATGGCTTTCCAAATGTCAAATTTACTTTCAGAGAAGAGGGAAAACCCGCACTGGACACACCTATCTTCTAGTGAGTATTTTTAATTATCTTTTATAATCTAGGAAACCCACAGACTCATCTGCTCAGGAAATGAACTTACTCCTGACAGCTTAATTCCCCCTAAGCCTCTCCCTCTTCTCAATGTGACACCACACCAATGGGCTAGGGACAGAGCTGAAGATCTTTCCAGACCAACCTGACAGTCACAACATTTCTATTCATGTACAAATTTGTAATGTTTGTTAAAAATCATATTGCTTCATAATCGCAATTCATTGCCACAATGGCAATACATCTGGGGACATTTGAGACAACACAGTTTCCAGACTTAAGCCTTCTGAGAGTGTTTATTTTCAAAGTACATTTCCCATCCTTTGCGTGTTCCCATGGTGTCTTAAAGCACCAAATGTACTTGCTAGCCTCAATAATGTGCTTAAAAAAAAAAGAAAGAAAGAAAAAAACCACATCAGGCGATCGGTGGAGAAATTCATGAATACTAAATATCGCTCTGCAGAATGTCTTTTACTGCTTCCCACCCCGATGTCACTCAAACATTCTTTTGTTTATTCGCCAGGTCTCATTACAATGCCTCTGACTTTTCCACCTAATTCCATGATAAACCTGGAGATAAGAAGTACTGGCAGCTCTCCTCCCCCCACTTGGTAGTAGGAAACTCCAAAGGTTATTTATTAAATCGCTAAGGCATCCATACAAATTCTGTTAGAGCCTAGACTGAGTTGGGGGGATGGCAGCAGTTTCTGCAAAATTTGTCTGCCCAAGATTTAATGCAATCCATGAAACAAAGAGAAACCTGAGAAGCTCCCAGTCAACCTGCAGTGTTGAAATCCTACCTACCTACACAAAACCTTCCCTGTGTGTCTCCCCTCCAAACCCACCTCCCCAAGGACAGAGGCACACCTTGGTGACTGTACACATACATCAGGTGCAGAATGTACACAGAGGAACTCGGCCTGACTCCCTGGACTGATAAATATCTAAATCTTTCACATTATGTTCTCCAGCTACAATGCTTTGAATGTATTACCCTACAGGTATTGTGTGTGCACATGTGTTCATATATGTATGTGCATATGGAGGCCAGAGGCCACCCGCAACTCTCAAGCATCAAGTGTTAGACACCATTCACCTTGTTGACCTGAGGCTCACCAAGTAGGCTGGACTGGCTGGTCAGTGAGCCCCAGAGGTGCTTCTGTCTCTACCTTCCCATCACCAGGATGCCAAGCGTGCACTTCCAGGCTTAGCTTTTTACATGGCTGCTGGGGATGGAACCCAGGTCCTTGGACAGCAAGCATTTTACCAACTGAGCCATCTCCCTAGGTGTTCCATCAAGCCTGTTCCACAAATAGCCTCACTGATTGCTCGTGGCCATCATGCTGGTCCTGTGGTTCCCACGTTGCTGATGGAAATGCAGACACTTTGGAGAATTTAATAACCTGTTTAGAGTGCTAAGTATTCAGACAAGCTCATGTGACTGCCAAGTGCACACTTTTCATCACTCCATGTTGACTCCATCACTCTCTCTGCTCCTGCTAACTTAACTTCCTGAGTGATCATCACACACACACACACACACACACACACACACACACACACACACACACACACACACGCACACGCACACACACGCACACCAGCATCATCCTGCCTCAAGACCTTTACGCATGTTCTTCCTTGGGCCTCCAACACTGTTGTCTCTACATATTCATACTGTGTACTCCCTCTTGTCAACTACACATCTCAAAATGATTTTCTCAGAGCGACTCTCTCTAACCACTCTATCCAAAATAATGCTGTAAATTGCAGCAGTTGGGAGGCTGGGGACAAGGGTCAGCCTGGGCTACGAAGAGACGCTTTCCTACAGTGACTCTATAAATCCATCCTATTTATGTTCTCTCACAATGCTGTCTAGCCAGTGTGTTGCATCTTACACCTTGAGTTCAGTTACTCCTGAGGTTTCAGAGTCTACGCTATCTGCAGGCTGGCTCCCAGGAGTTAATCTTACAGCTATCAGTTTTTCCCCTCGTTTGCTTACTGTTCCTAAGGCATCCTCCCATTTACCAGCTGATATGGTCCAAGTAGATAGCAAAGGTGCCAATCTGAAGGCATCTGAAGAGCCACCCTGCTACTTTCGTGGAACATTTTATGCCATCACTGTTTTCCTTTCCTTCTTTTATTGTGATAATTTCCATTTTCCATCCCAAAATTAGCTGAAAATTAATCTACAAAAGTCTTAAAGTGTGATGTATTTCCTCAGCTCTGTTCTCATCTATCACTTTTATGTCCTGGGGGGTAATGTATTGGACATTTATCTTAACTTTGTGTTCAATAAGAAGAGATATAGTATGGGGATAGGAGAGTAGCAATGGTCCAACTTCACAGAGACATAATTCATAAAGCAGCAGTCATGATGGTAGCTAGCTTTTTTTTTCTGAGACAGGGTTCCTCTGTGTAGCTTTGTGCCTTTCCTGGAACTCGCTTTGGAGACCAGGCTGGCCTCCAACTCACAGAGATCTGCCTGCCTCTGCCTTCGAGTGCTGGGATTAAAGGCGTGCGCCACCACCGCCCGGTTAGATAGCTAGCTTTTAATGAACATCTAACATGTAGGAGGGTGTCACACATACTTTCTTATGAGCCTAACCATAACTCTGCCCCAGAGGTACTATGAGTAATGTAAATAAAAGAGCCTGAAGCCCAGGAGTCAGAGGCCTTTTACTAAGCAAGTGGAGGAGGCAGGATTTGAATCTAAGTAGTCTGACCTAACAGGTACCCTCAGAGCTATCATATAACTGAGTTTGGCGGGGCATCTGGGTGCTGCTCCCAGGTTTCTGTGCCTTGAGTTCAGTGCGGTCATTCTTCTGAGACTATTAAATGCAAAAAGAGCTAAGAAAGACAGATTCAGAAGCCTGAGGCACAGGAGTCAGTGCTAAAAGTGTCCTGGAGTAGCCAAATAATGAGATTGTGTATGCACTGCTAAGTACACACATTTGATAGATTTATTTTATTTTATTTGTGTATTCCATATACATATGTGCACCATGTATGAGTCTGGAGCTGCTGAGCCATCTCTCCAGCCCCTTGATGAAGTCTTTTGATCTCTCCATTACCCAAAGGGGCAGGTAATTATATTCTTGCACAGGTACATGTGCATGTAGGGGTGCAAATGTATATAATTATATGTGCTGGGTAGGCATACATGTGGTGTACTCCTGTTTGTGGAGACCAGAGGTTAACCTTTGATGTCATTTTCCCTTGAGGATAGCTGTCCACCTCCTTTGAGGCAGGGTCTCTCGCCTACTGGCTTTGAATCACCAATCATGCTAAGCTGCCTGGCCAGAAAGCATCTGCTCCCAAATGTTGAGATTTCAAGCAGGCACCACCACACCCAGGCTTTTACATGGGTGCTGAGGATCAAACTCGGGCCTTCACGTTTTCAATAGCAAGTACTTCATAGACTGAGCTATAACCTAGCCCAGGTTATATCCTTTTTCCTACTAGGGAGATAAATGCAAGGAAAAGTTAAGTCACCTGCCCCAGTTTGCACAGTAGACAAGAAAGACTAGGAGGAGTCTAAGCCATGAAGCCCATCCAGAGCCGACCCTTCACTCATGTCCTCACCTTTAACAGACCTCATTTCCCATTAGGACATGTGTCCATTCCTTTTCCATCACACTGACAAAGTGCCTGGCAGGGCCCCTCAAGGGAAGAGAGGCTCACTGGGCTCACAGTTTGAGAGGTGTGGTCCATCACGGTGGGCAAGGCATGGTGCTGCTCATGCACAAAGAGAGGAACACGCCATTGGGTCGCCACATACCTGGAGACCAGGAAACAGAAAAAGGAGACTGGGGCCTACAGGCACTTACCTGGATTGCTCCTGTTTCTCTTTTTATTCAGTCCAAACCCCCAGTCCGCAGGATGGTACCACCCATACATTCGTATGGTATATTGGTGAAATTATTAAGGCCACTCCACGTAGTTAAAAGGAAGATTTATTTAGTGGGTAACTTACAAATGAAGGGATAGGTAGGTCGCGGGGTCTGGGGAAGGTGTATTGCAGTCCAGCGGTGTTCTCTGGAGCTCTGCTCGGACAACCTCCACCATCCAGGGTCCCGGAACAGAGAGAGCGCTGGCCTGTCCAGATCTCAGGTCTCCATGGTCCTCCCTTGGCCCCGCCTTGTAGGCGTGACAGTTACCGAAGCCTCAATGGGGGTTGGAACTCCCAGATTAAAACTGGAATGGCTACCCATTACAATGGTGGGTCTTCCTTCTTCAGTTAGTCCTTTCTAGAAACTTCCTCATAAAGGTAAGCAAAGATGCATTTCACTAATGCCCTGAGAACGTCTTAATTCTTAATCCAATCGGGCTGACACATAGAGCAGTACTCTGTGGTGACTTCTTATTTGAGGCTTTTCCTTTCCTCATCTAAAGAAGCTCTAAGGACAGACTGTTCATGGAGCCTTTAATCCATGAGTACTTTTTAAAACTTACAATAGTGAAAAAGAGAAGAAGAGAAAAAGGAATGAGAACTGGGTTCTATAAATCAAGGTGCCTTTTTTCTTCCCCGTCTTCACACAGACATTTCCAATTGGTTCAGAATTTTCCAAACAAGCGTTTTTATTTGTGGGGGACTTGAATCCAATCAATAGCCTCCAATTTCACATTATTAAAGTAATTCTAAACCTGTCGAAAGTTCTGACCCATAAGCCACATTTATACATTGATGCTGGATCAGCCCCAGAATGTCCCCAAATCTCATTTTTCAAAATGCATCATCATCAACTGGACAGCCATTGACAGATGCCTCCTGAGCCACTTGACTCGTTGGTGAAACACTTAGAAAAGGAGCCATGGAGGGACAAGGAATGCTGGCTGCAGATTCATGTCTTTAAGCATGTTTCAAGTGTAGACCCAATTGTATGAAGACTGAACTTGACAGGAAAGCCCCAAGCTACAGTTAAAAGCAGCACAAAATGAGTCCACTTGTTACAGGAAGGTTGGGTGGCAGTGATCTTCATAAACACACATAAGAACCACGCCAAAGACTGGGGAGATGTCTGGGTCAGTAAAGTGCTTGCTATGTAAGCTTGGAGACCTGAGCTCTACCCGCACAAAACATGGATTTTTAAAAGCCAGGCATGATGGCCCAAACTTTTAATCCCTATGCTGGAGATGAAGTGATAGGTAGATTCCTGAAGCTCACTGGCCAGCCAGCCTGGCCTACTGGGTAAGGTTCAAGCCTGTGAGATTGTCTCAAAACACAAATAAACAACTCTTGAGGAATGATGCCCAAGTATGTCTTCTGGCATCCATATATACCATACAATAAGGACAAATAAAAAGCTACCTGGAGGTGGACAGGATAGCTGATATACAACAAATATTCCAACGCAGTAGGTCTGGGTGAGAGACTCAGAGCTCCCAAATGTTTCCAGGTGATGACATTCAGTGCATTGGCCCAAGGGTCCCACTGTGGAGATATACAAGTCACGGGGCTCTCAAATCAGACAAGCCTGGAGTTGAAGCCCAGCTCTGCCACTTCTTGGCTCTCTGATCTCTATCTACCTCTCTGTAGCTCAGTATCCTCATCTATCTGTTGGTGTCTTATGAGGGGGAACCAAGGAGGTCAAGGTATGTGACCACTGTGTAGTGTCTGCCAAAGAGAAGGGATTCAGTAAGTAGAAGCCGTAATAATAATTCATATTATTATCTAAAAGGAATGAAACCAAATGGGAAAGACAATAGAGGTGAAATCAAAAATGGAATGATGTCCACAAAAAACAAAAACTAAAATGAACTTGATCTTACTGCATCCCAAGCTGTCTTAAACAATAAACTGAAGTAGGCATCTGGCAGACAATGCTGAGTAAGGTGTGAGTCCCACCTTAGGAAGGTATCCAGTTCCTGTGGGAGGCTAGTTGATGATGATTTGAGCTAACCTCAACAAACCAATCTATTTCAATTACTCTAAGAGAATAGGAGAACCCCATCAACGAAGCATCTTTGAACATATCTTTGAACATAGATTTTTTAATGAAACCCTGAACACTTGGGTGTCTGGGGAGGAATTTGCATGTGCACCATGTGCCAAGCACCTGTTTTCTGTCCCAGCTACTCCAGAAGGAAGTCACGCCATCTCTTTCCCCTCAATTGTCATCTGCTGGATGTAGCCACCTCCGAGGAGTCCCTTCCATCCCTTCTGTGTTAAATTGCTTTTTACATTTCCTCTGGTCCCCGCCTGTGGACTCCTGAGTATTTCATTTGCTGACTTATTGATGCTGGGTACAGGTGAGAGACCTCGGCAAATAAAGCTCGGGGCTCTGATTGCTTGTATAACTCAGCAGTCTCTTTGCCACAAGTGACAGAAATCCAATTCAGACCAGCTTATGAGGAAAGCAGTTACTTACTGACTTGCCTACCTAAGAAGTCTAGGGTGACAGGTAGCTTCAGGAACAGGTGGACCAGGGCTTCCAACCCCATCGTCGGGACCTCATCTCTCCACCTCTTGGTTCTGCCTTCCTTTGCATTGACTTGATTCTCAGGAGTGCCTTCCTTTGCATTGACTTGATTCTCAGGAGTTTTGATGCTGTGGCGAAAGCTGACACCTTCATGCCAGCCTTCCTTCTCAGCGGTTTCAGGAGACACCTAGAACCATGGCCAAGATAATAAAATGTACTCATTGGCTAAGAGTTGATCATGTGACCACCCCTAAAGCATGATAGGACATCACTATCCGATGGTCAAGCAGATGAGTTTTAGGAGGAGACTGTCTGCAGAAATGTTGCTGCTATTTAAGGGGCAAATGTATTAGGAACAAAACCATAGAAGACCACCATGACACTGACAGGACACTGTCATGTGTTTTCAGGAAACCTAAAAGACTTAAAGGAGATGCGTGGGGAAAGGCTTTCTTAGGATTCTGTAATTATGGTCCAATATGAGATTGATCTCAAGACAGTATTAAGACATCGTTCCAATGAGCATTCATCTCTCTCTGCTTTCTAGCTATGGACTCAGTGTGTCCCTATTACACCGATATCACCATGCCTCACATCGATGTCACCATGCCTTCCCCACCATGATGTTCTGTACCTTTAAACCATCCACTAAAATAAACTCTTCCTCCTTAGGCTGCTTTTGCCAGGCATTTAGTCGCAGCAACGACACTAAGGAAGCACACATTAACTAAAGTACACCCCAAGGTGCGATTGTATATATCAGCATTCAAAGGCACATTCTTCAGTGTTTCTAAGATTTCTGTTGATGCCACTTCAGACCATAGACCCAGTATTGGGTCTAATTTGATCATAAGAGTTAGTTCTCATTTTTGTGAAAGCTGCCATGCATTGTTTGGTGAGTCTTAATACAGAAGCCATTAAAACAGCTTCCCATGAGACACATGGTAGCTCCAAGAAAGAACTCCAGGAGTCTAGACTGAGTCCAGGGAAAGTCAGCATGACTCAGAAAAATGTGCTCATGCTTCAACACCCTACCCCCTGATCCCTTTAAGAGAGAAAGACAGATAGGCATGGATCTACCTGTCTTCACTCTGACTCTAAGTGCTGGAAGATAAATCTCCCAAGATGCTACGGAAGCAATTCATTTTGTCATCAGTTTCCTGAATTTCTGTAAGATCACACCCAACAATGGCTCCTATGAATGAGGTCTGCTCCACAGCAACCTAGGGAACTACCTGATCCTGATGACCATTGACAGAATCTCTCTGATTGCTGTGGGATATATTAAAGAAAGTCAGGCTGGAAATGAAAGAAAACATGTTCGTCCTTGCATGCACATGCAAGGTTTTACAGAAATCATTCTATTGCATGCAGAAGACCACTCGGTGTCAGAGCTGAGCCATGCAGCAGACCACTCAGTGTCAGAGCTGAGCCATGCAGCAGACCACTCGGTGTCAGAGCTGAGCCATGCAGCAGACCACTCGGTGTCAGAGCTGAGCCATGCAGCAGACCACTCAGTGTCAGAGCTGAGCCATGCAGCAGACCAGAGCTGAGCCATGCAGCAGACCACTCAGTGTCAGAGCTGAGCCATGCAGCAGACCACTCGGTGTCAGAGCTGAGCCATGCAGCAGACCAGAGCTGAGCCATGCAGCAGACCACTCGGTGTCAGAGCTGAGCCATGCAGCAGACCACTCGGTGTCAGAGCTGAGCCATGCAGCAGACCACTCGGTGTCAGAGCTGAGCCATGCAGCAGACCACTCGGTGTCAGAGCTGAGCCATGCAGCAGACCACTCGGTGTCAGAGCTGAGCCATGCAGCAGACCACTCAGTGTCAGAGCTGAGCCAGCAGTAGAATGAGAAAAACTGTCATGACCAGCACAAGTGCTGTTTGGGGACTCAGGGATAGAGACACCATGGAAATAGTGATTGTGTGCAAGCCTGTTTTACATGACCCACATATCAGTGAAGAAGTTTCATATTCAGGAATTTAATGATCCACAGAAAATTGCCAGCAAGTTAAAAAACTATACTGTTGATTAGTGTATTGGATTTCCACATCTTTTTCAGTTTGATCTCTTCACAGGGACACCAAGGAATGATGAACTTCATAAAAAAAATACCCTGAAAACTCAGCAGAGAGTGCAAACCTGAGATGAGTAATACTGGAGATGTTTTCCAAGATCCTATTCTCCTACGACTTTAACAAAGTTGTCCCTCCTTGCCTACAGAACTTAGAATTCCCATCGGTTGTTCCATCTGGTATAAGCACAAAAGGCAGTTTCTACAAGAGCCCAGGGTGAGTTGCAGGCACAGCCACAACAAGGCTTCAAATGATGTCATCAAGACTTGTTCTCCTTCTTTCCCAGACCAGACCTGCCTCCTGTTGCATTGGCTCAGCCTTATATCTCATATTGCATAGGTTTATGGTGTGGGTACTTGACCCCAGCTTGTAAAGTTATTTTGAACATATTAGGGGGTGGAGTCTATTGGGTAGAATTTGACCACTGAGGGTGGGGCTTTGACGGTGATCTGCTCCTTCTGACATCATGTGAACAGGCAGCCACCTCACACTGCTGTCACCACGCTCTCCCTGCTGTAAACCCTCCTTCCTTCCCTATCTGTGTCAGGTATTTTTGGTACAAAAATTCAGAAGTAACTCACACAGCTTTCTGCTTGTTCCTCCCAGACATGTCCTGAGATTCACTCCAAATAGACTGACATAGATCACCCAGCATGGCCAGAGGGTTTGAGTTTCTGATTGGACCATCATGGTGGCCACAAGAAGTCTGAGTCTCTGGGTGTCTACCCTCAAAGTGAGCAGAGTTCAGTGTGGAAGGGAAGGGACTGTTTCTGAAAGAAAATGGGAACCATGAACTGGATGCCTAAGGTAGGAAGTGGAGTCTAGGTGTTCTTTTGAGGTTAACTAATTGCCCTAGGTAGGGACTGAACCCATGACCTTGGCCTCATTAGCACCAGCCTAACAGTTGAAATATCTCAACACATCAGGCTGCTGGAAGAGAAGGAAACAGGAATGTCCACGTTCATTTGCATTGACTTAACTCACCCTGGGAAGATGATCATTAGAAGAACACAGCTACTGTCAGTCCCACTTTAACCTCTTGTCATTATATCCTTCGCTCTCCCACTTCAGGAGTTGTGGGTTAATAGAATCTATATTTATATTAAGCATTCTGTACCTTGGATAACAAGCTGCTGCCTTCTCCTTTACTAGGCAGTTAATACACTAGTTACTAAGAAAACTACTAGATGCCATCCCTAAAACAAGTAAAACATGAAATATAAAGGAAGCATAAGAATTCAGAGTGGGGGTGAGCTGAGAAGAGGGCTCAGTGGGTAGGGGTTATTGCCCTGTAAGCAGGAAGATTCCAGTTCAAATCCTTGGCACCCATATTACAAGCCAAGTGTGGCTGCAGATGTCTATAACCCAAGCAGTGGGGTGGATCCCAAGAACTTGTGATCCAGCCAGCCCAGCTGAAATGGTGAGCTTCTGGGTCAATGAGAGACCCTGTGAGGTGGAGAATGATAGAGGAAGACACAGACATCAATGTCCTGTACTGAGGTCTGTGTGTGTGTAGACAGGCAAGTACCCCAGCACACTCATGTGCATGCACTGTAACACACACACACACACACACACACACACACACACACTCACATGTGCACATACACATGCATGCACATGCATGAGCATACACACTCATACAATCACAAACACACTCACATACACATGTGTGCACATGCACAGACATTTATGCACTCACACACATATATTTGTTCACATGCACAAACACACACACACACACACACACACACACACGTTCACTTATACACAAATTTGTACAAGAGGCTGAGGAGACAGCTCAGTAGTAAAGCACTAACCTTGCAAACATGAGGACTCAGTAGAGTTCAACCTTCAAATTCCACATTAAAAAAAACACAGGTGTGGCGGCAATATCTTAAACCACAGCTCAAATCTCACCCTAGAAAAATATCAAATGTATTTTTTTGGAAATTCTTTTTGAGCCCAAGTTCCCAAAGTACTCCCCACATCAAAAAAAAAAAAAAAAAGGCCCATGATGTCTGTATGGCTGTATCTATGATTCAAGGAATATAATAACAATGTCACTTGATGGTCCTTTCAAAAGGTCACTTATGATGACAGAAGATGCCACAAGTGTTCCATGAATGCTGAGCTACTACTGAATCCTCGTGAGGTAGCAGGGGTAAGTGAAAAGCCGCGTTTCTAAGCTCATGGCTGTGCCTGCCTGGGCTTCTCTGAACTCAAAAACTGAAATTGAGCAAGACAGCCCATAAGAGTCCTAGTCAGGCTGTGGTCCAAACTGTTCCAGAGAACAGTAGACAAGGAAAACCATTGCGCTATTTTTATTATGGCACTTATTTTTCTGGCATCGAGATTTTTTGAGACACATAGCATCTTCTCCCCAGAGCTCTGAAGTGCTTGCACTTTCAGCACAACATGGAGAGTAAAATATTCTCTGGGGACTCTCCTCTGAGAGCTGAGCAGCCAGGACAAATCTGCTCCACAATAGCAGAAGCAAAGATGTGGTACCCTCTGTCTGGGGTCAGGTGCTCAAGAGTGCTCCCTCCAGAGGCAATGAGAGGGAAGCGCTGTGCTCCTTGCCCCCAACAGACTGTCAGCTTTCAGGGCCAGTGCAGAAAACATTTTGTGTTGGGGTCACATAAGGCTCCTGCTTATTTGCTCATAGAAGTGTTTAATTAATCTAACCCCAAGAAAACTTCTGTACCAATTCCAAGACATTCTGAACACTCAGTACCGAATGACTCCAAGCCTTTGCCTGACCCAGGTTGGTTCCCAGAGTTAATCACACAGGCCTGTGTGAAGGGACTAAACCTGACGACCATTGGTTTAATCAATATTTGTTTTTCCAAATAATGCAGGGAGGGGCACTGTGCACCATGCTCCTGCAAAGCAGCACCCGAGGGGCTGGAGGGGTGGCTCAGCTGTCATGAGCACTGGCTACACTTGCTGAGGACCTGAGTTTGGTTGCCCTGTACCCATGGCAGGTAGCTCGCAACTGACTCCAGGGATCTGAATCCCTGGATGATGGTGGTGATGTCCACCACCCCCAGCATTAATGTGCACATACCCATCCACCCACACACATACTTTTTAAAAATTAGTAACTTAGTGTCTATGTGGGACTCACAGGCAATAAAGAACTTTGTTTGCATGGTGTTTTATCACTAGGGCACAAGCAGAGTCTAGTGAATACATGATTGGATAGGAGGGAGGGGGGAAAGAAAGGTGTAGAAGGAGAAAAGGAAGGAAGGAAGAAAGGAAGGAAGGAAGGAAGGAAGGAAGGAAGGAAGGAAGGAAGGGAGGGAGGGAGGGAGGGAGGGAGGGAGGGAGGGAGGGAGGGAGGAAGGAAGGAAGGAAGGAAGATCCAAAGTTCTACATAAACACATACACACACACACGGTTCTTCAATGCCTGTGGAGTTTGTAACTCTGTAGTGTAGAAAGCAGAGTCCAAGAATACTGGACTTTTTACAAAGCACAATGGCCCTGTATAGCAAGGAATTCTTCTACCCCAAAGCATTCTCCCTGGAAAATATACAGAAGATGTAGTGACATTTGTCATAGGAAAGCATGCAAATGTTGTGAAGGCCTGAAACTCATACATTTCCAGGGACCCTCTGTATATTTTTTAAATACTATAATATTATAAACAAAATTATAGACAAATGTGATGATTTTCTTTGAATCAGGGAGGAAATCATAATGAGTTGCAGGAGGCTTAACAACTCACAACTCTTTCTTTAAGATCTCTCCAAAGCCATGAAAAAAAAATCTATCAAAAGCTGCCTGGTGGTACCCTGGCTTCCCTTTCTCTCTAGAATCATCTATAAACTCAGCAACTTCCCATTTCACAGTGGCCCAGACAAGGCTTACACATCGTCAGCTGTGGGTAAATTTGCCTCTGCCTAGATCTTAGCTAGCTCTCTGTGCCTTGGGTTTGTCAGCTGCAGAATGAAGATTGCAATGTGGCCTATTCCTACAGGGTTGCTGTAGGTTTATACATGTAAATGCTAATAGAATAGCGTTTGGCCATAGACAGCTCTCAATAAGTGAAGAAGGGAGGGAGGAGAGAGGGAAGGAGGAAGGGAAGGGGCAGAGAGGGAGGGGGGGGGAGGGAGGGGAGGGAGGTAAGAAAGAAAGAAGGGAATGAAAGAGGGTAGAAAAAAGAGAAGGAAAGGAGAGATGCTGTGGATATCGCTCTGTATAAATAAAACGCTGATTGGCCAGTAGCCAGGCAGGAAGTATAGGCGGGACAGCAGAGAAGAGAATTCTGGGAACAGGAAGGCTGAGTCAGGAGATGCTGCCAGCTGCTGCCATGAGTACCAACATGTAAGATACTGGTAAGCCACGAGCCATGTGGCAAGGTATAGATTTATAGAAATGGGTTAATTTAAGATAGAAGAACTAGATAACAAGAAGCCTGCCATGACCATACAGTTTGTAAGCAATATAAGTCTCTGTGTGTTTACTCGGTTGGGTCTGAGCAGCTGCAGGACTGGGGGGTTAGAGAGATTTGTCCTGACTGTGGGTCAGGCAGGACTGGAGAAAACTCCAGATACAGAGAGAAGAGAGGATGAGAAAGAAAAGAAAGAAGGGAGGGAGAGGCCAGGAGGGAGGAATAGAGGGAGGGAGAGAAGGAGGGAGGGAGGGAGGGAGGGAGGCATGAAGGTAGGGAGGGAGGGAGAGATAAAGGGAGGAAGGGAGGAAGGGAGGGAGGGAGGGAGGGAGGGAGAGAGGGAGAGAGAGAAGGAAGGAAGGAAGGAAGGAAGGAAGGAAGGAAGGAAGGAAGGAAGGAAGGAAGGAAGGAAGGAAGGAGGCTTGGAAAGTGTGTTGCATCTTTCCCACAACGCAACTGCTCCACAGTGCTCTGTGCGAGCCCTGAATAAGGAGAGGGAGCCGGGGAAGGACAGCTGACGTCTGCATTGTAAAACACATGGCAGATGGTGACAGAACATGACTTTGACTTCTTGGACGGGCATGATCCATTCAAGGTTGAACCCCTTGGATAGCTGCTTCAGTTCAACCACAGGAAACATAAACTATTCACCTTATAGACAGAAAAGTCTGGGAGGCAGACCTTCTGCCCTGCTCCTCAAAGATGAGGTTTTAAAGGCATCTGCCATTGGTCCATGAGGAAAAGCAAGGGGCTTGGAGGAGCTGGCATTTGCTGGAGACAGAGCAGAGATGTGGGTGTCAGCCCTTGGGAGCCCAGACTCTTCCCTTTGCCAGACATGGTGCTAGACAGTCACTACCTCTCTATGACTCAGTTGTGAAGACTATGAAGTAAAATAGAGAAAGTTCCTGATGGGGTTACTCCACATCTGTTAGCAATCCCCAAAGCTGTGAAGTTCAAGGGTGACCCTGTTCAGCAGAAGACCAAGGGACGGTTACCATCATCCTGCCCAAATCAGGGCTCACTGAGTCTCCATCCCTACCCTGGCACCAGCCAGAAACCTATACCCTAGCTGGATGGCCTCCCATTCTGCTATGAATCACCACGAACAGTGGTGATTGGGTGTAACTCAGAGATGATAACCTTTAGCATTAGTTTTAAAAGCCCAAGAATTGCTGCCTTCTCCAAGACATCCAAACCATGGCCAGTATGGATGGAAACCAAACCATGGCCAGAATGGAGTTGAAGACTAGATAGTTATAATAAAAGATAGGTTAGATATGAAACCAACAGAAATGGGGTCTGTGTCTGTGGGGTCGGGTTATGACACAACAAGGCATCCTGGTAACTACAGAACCACCTGCTCCATTTCTCCCCAACCCCTTGAAGCTCAATTTGGAATAAGTGCCTGTGGGGGAAGGGAGGTTACATGGAGTTGTAACACAGAAGCCTAGGGCCTGTCCTGAGACCAGGAAGAATCCTCCCATAAGCTGGTCACTGTGGACAGCAAATCTGGATCTGCCCCAGCCCTAGGGCAAAGCTTGTCGGGGTGGATTACTCTTGCATCCCTTAGTTCATGTTAAACCAACTGAAGACTTGGGTCAGACTTGAGCCTCAATCCCTCTCTGGTGCTAATCCAGAACAACACACCAATAGCAAATGTGCAGCAAACCTGGGCTTGAGACACCATCTAGTGCTAAAATAACAGAAATGATTGTGGTTTGGAGAAAACAAGCAGCCTGCCTGATTATTTGATAAGTGAGATTATAGAGATGCCGAACTGTCCAAGGCCCAGATGAGAGCATCAATAAGCATTGAGACCCTTCAGGGAGGGGCGGGGACGAGAGCTCACACAGCAAGTGCTTGCCATGCAAGTATAAGGATGTAAGTTCAGATCCCTACCCTACTCATAAAAAGCTGAGTGCAGCAGTCAGTGTGCCTCTGTAATCCCAGCACCAAGAACACTGAGGAGGTGGAGACAGGGGGATCATTACTGGTAAGCTCGTCTTGCTGAATTTTGGTGAGCTCCAGGTTCAATAAGAGACCCTACCTCAAATGAAACCAAAAGAAAGTAGAGGGCCAGGTGTAGTGACACACACCAGCAATGCCAGTACTCAGGAATCAGAGGCAGGCAGACCTCTGGGTGCTGGAGGCCAGCTGTTCTCCATAACAAGTTCCAGGGCAGTCAGAATTACACGGTGATACACTGTCTCTTCTTTAAAAAATTAAATAAAGATAGATGGAGGAAGACACCCAGTGTTTATCCCTGGCCTCCATACGCACCTTAGAGTACATACATGTGCACATACATGCATACACGTAAATGAGAGAGAGAGAGAGAAAGAGAGAGAGAGAGAGAGAGAGAGAGAGAGAGAGAGAGAGAGAGGGAGAGAGAGAGAATACTTTCAGGGAACACTGACATCATTGAATGTTCCAATTAAGCTCCAGACAACTAGATAGAACAGTCTAGGTAGAAACTATAGTGGGGAATTTAAAGCAGTTGTTTATGGAAACTCAGTGTGCTTCAAGACAACAGAGAGAAATTACTACAAATTCTAATAGAGAAGCTTGACATGGAGACAGAAGCATTTTAAAAAAAAAAATAAGCAGAAATACTTGAACTGAGAAATACAAGTAAAATGCCATAGGTGGGGTTGACAAGAAATGCAAATCAAGCGGAAGGAAGGTCCAAGGCAAGCTGTTTAAAATCCACGGCTGGTGGGGAAAAGTGTGAAGATGAGTAGAGAAGGCTTCCGGGAATTTTAGGACAGCACTGGGAAAGTGCATGTTTGGGAACTGGAGTTTAAGAAAGGCAAGAATTCCAAAGGTAAGGAAGTTACAGGGAATTCCTCAAGTCCAAAGGTCATCAGTCAGATGTAAGCGAGTCTACCACAAGACACCATCACTGAGAGAAGACTCAAGGCCAGGAAAGAGAGGAAACAATGTATAAGGTATCCCAACCCACCTGACAGCAGACTTCTCAGCAGAAAACTTAAAGCTGGAGAGAGAAATGTGAGATTTCCACTATAGTCAAAGGAAAAATGCCAACGAGGACTGTGTACCCAGAAAACCCATCTTTTGGAAGTGAGGAAGAGATGAAGCCATTTCCAGAAAAACAGAGACTCTGTCTCCACCATAGTGTCCTGTAAGAAATACTAAAGGAGGATGGATGAGCTTGCCCAGCAGCTAGAGCACTTGGCACACAAGCCTCATGATTTGAGTTCAATCCCTGGCACCCACATGTTGGAAGGAAAGTACTAACTCCACAAGGTTGTCCTCTGAACTACACAAGAGCACTGTGGCACATGTATGTTTACACACACACACACACACACACACACACACACACACACACACACACACCATAAACACGCAGTAACAAATCATGTTCTTGAAAACTCAAGAAAGAAGTTAATGAGTAAAATAAAAATATCGTAAGATGTAAAACCCACTGGTAAGAGTCACTATGGAGATAAATCCAAAGGCTGTAATCCTGTAAACTATGTTGTGTCCATATCTTTAGGATGAACATTAAGATAATAATAATTACACCAATATTTCAAGAGATGGGGAAAATAAGATGAACGATCCTAATCAAACTCAGGAAGTCAACAAAGGAGCAGAGAGGTTTCTGAGGAGGAAGGACTTCATCGGGGAGGGAGGGGTGAGGAGGGTAATGGATGTGGGGAGGGAAAATGATGAAAATTCAATATATTAATGTGTATTAACTGTCAAAGAATAAGAAGTAAATTTAAAAATATTCAAGATGTGAGGAAGAGTGTAGTGCAGGAATTTACCAGTGCTTTTTCTCTTCTGTTTATCTTTACAGTTATGCTAAGTTGATAGAATTTTTAAACAGCTTTTTGTAGTCAAAGATGGTTTTGTAAGCCTTATAACAACTATGAAAAAAAATAGATCACAGGCAAATCTGATATAATAAACAAAGAATCAAAACACACTATTAGACTAACTCAATTATCCACAAAGAAAGACTTCAAGAGAGGAAGCAGGGATGGGGAGAAAAGAGAGAGGAAAGGTAGAAGACAAGCTACAGAATAATTGTAGTAAGATCTCATCTATGGTGTTACTAAGAAAGCATTGTCTTTTCACATGGCTGTAATGATACCTTGCCTTAAATATAAATGGATTAAAGCAGTGGTTCTCTGTTGCAGGATATTCGATCCCACTGTGAAGCCTGACTTTGTGTTTACATTAATTAAATAACATCAACCTTGGGTCAGGGGGTGGAACAAGCACCTAGTTAACAGAAAGTAATCATAGAGAGTCAGAGGGAGTCTAGAAAATGGATAGAGAGATGCACAGGAAGTAATAGGGAGGGACTTTGAGTGTGGTGGTCTTTTTTGGGTTGGCAGAGCACTGGGATGCTCTCTTTCTGAGACACTCGTGAAGACAGAAGGTCAGCTAGTTGCACCTCAACCTCTCTGAGCTAGCAGGTTTTCACCCCAGCCTCTGACTCCAAGTCTTATTGATAAGTAGAACATTCTTTAAACTATACTTTGTGGCCGTGACAGGATCAGGCAGGACATGAAAGTTTCAAGGGGCCACTGCCTGAGAAGTGGGCCAGTAACTGCAGAGTCACAATTACTGGCTGAAAGAGGAGTAGACTGAGGTGCAGCCACTGTGCCAATAGCAAAACAATAGTTCTCAATCTGGGGTTGAATTTCCCTTTCACAGGGGTCACCTAAAACCATCAGAAAACACAGATATTTACATTACAATTCATAACAATAGCAAAATTACAGTTATGAAGTAGCAACCAAATAATTTTATGGTTAGGGGTCACCACAGTATGAAGAATGATATTAAAGGATTGCAGCATTAGGAAGCTTGAGAACCACTGGATTAAAGTCTTCAATTGAAAGACAAAGAGTGACTTGTAGACTGGGGTGGGGGGACCCCAGACTGCATTTTGCTTACAAGAAACTCATTTGTCTTCCAAAGACACAAATAGACTAAAAATGGAAATGTGTATTCTAAGATTTCAGACAACCAGGGGCTGGAGAGATGGCTCATTGGTTAAGAATGTGTACTGGGCTCCAACACAGGCACTTCTTGCACCTATTGGAGGAAGAGATCAGTAGACACCAGTGCAAAAATGCACACAACAACATAAAGAGCAACATGACATCACTAGAACCTAGCAGTTCTACAACAGCAAGACCTGAACATCACAACGTAGAAGAAGTAGAAGAAAGCAAACTTAAAAAATAACTGTATGATGATGATAGAGGCCTTTAAAGAGGAAAAGGAAAATTCCCTTAAAGAAATTGAGGAAAAGACAAACAAAAAATGGGAAGAAATAAACAAATCCCTTAAAGAAAGCCAAGAAAACCATAAAAAAAAGCAAGTAAACATGTGAAGGAAACAGTTCAAGACCTAAAAGTGAAATAGAAACAATGAAGAAGACACAAACCAAGGGAATGATGGAAATAAAAAATGTGAGTAAACGAACAGGAACCACAGATGCAAGCATAACCAACAGAATACAAGAGATGGAAGAGAGAATCTCTGGCATAGAGGATACAATAAAGGAAATAGATTCGTCAGTCAAAGAAAACACCAAAGCCAAAAATGTCATGACACAAAACACTCTTTGCATAATCGAGATAGTTGTGTAGCTTGATCTGCTTAAGTTCCCCACCCCCACCCTGGTAGTAGGATCAGAATCCATTCCTGGTGCATGAGCTGGTTTTTTGGAGCCCACTACCTGTGGTGGGACACCTCGTACAGCCTTAAGGCAGGGAGAGGGGCTTGGACCTGCCTCTATTGAATGTACCAGGCTCTGCTGACTCCCCATGGGAGGCTTTACCTTCTTGTAGGAGGGAATGGGGGATGGGTTGGGGGAGGGAAGCATGGGGGGTAGGGAGGAAGGAAGAGGGAGATCCGTGATAGATATGTAAAAAGAATTTAAAAAAATCTTAAAAAAAAAAAAAAAAAAAAAAAAGAATTTGTACTGATCTTGCAAAAAGACCAGCGTTTGGTTTCCAGAACTCACCTCAGGCAGCCCACAGCTGCCTATAACTCCAGCGCTAGAACTGGCACTGTCCTCTGCCCTCCCTGAGGTGCTACACTCACATATACACACCCACAGAGAGACATACATATACACATAATTAAAAATAAAAGTATTTTAAAGAGTTCATGCATGGAGCTAGAGTTATGGTTCAGCAGTTAAAAGCACTTGCTGCTCTTGCAAAGGACCCAGGTTCAATCCCCAGAACCCACTTGGTGGCTCACAATCATCTTTAACTCCAGCTCTAGGGGGTCCAGTGAACTCCTCTGGCTTCTACAGGCACTGCATGCATATGGTGCACAGCTGTAATATAGACAAAATACCCATACACAGAAAGAGCAAAATATTGTCTTAAAAAAGACTGAATGCAATTGGAATCCAAAACGAAATGGGAATGTCCATATTTATCTCAGATTTAAAAAAGCTTTCTACCAAAATCAATAATAGGAAACAAAGCATTATATAATAAATATGTCAATTCTCCCAGGAAGATGTAGCAATTTTAAGAATACATGGACCAAATATCAGAGTACCTAAGATGTTTAAAAGGCAAATATTCATGGACCTAAAATCAGAGATAAACTCTAACAAAGTAACAGAAGAGAATACTCCAGTTTCAACACTGGACAGGTAACTCAGAGGAAAAAAATCAACAAAGTAATAATAGAATTAAATTGTATCATAGACCAAATGAGTCTGGAGCCATCCACAGAGCATAGCATCCAACAAGTGCAGAATACACATGCTTCTCAACAATGCATGAAGCATCTTCAGGATGTACCATATGTAAGACAGAAAATGAAACAAAACAAAACAAAAAACCCACTGACATGAAGTATCTTCTCTGACTACAGTGCAATAAAACTAGAAGTCAACAGCAAAAGATAATATGAAAACATATTAAAATTCAATCTTGAACAACCAATGGATCAAGGAAAAAATCAAGAAGGGATTTTTTTTTAATTTCTTGAAAGAAATTAAGATGGAAAGAAACATACCAAAACCTGACATATAGCCCAAGAAGTACCAACAGGGGTGTTTATGATAACTAATACCTGATTGTGATAGAAATAAAAGAAAGATCCACAAAAGACAACCTACCACTGAATTAATAAATTTAAATTTTTATTTATATTATTTAATATTAATAATAGTTCAAAATATTATCTAATTATATTAAATGAGTTATTATTAAATTTTAAATTGAAAAAATTGATTACATATTATGAATATTAAATAACATTCATAAGTTAATGAATAAAAATAAAATACAGATCAAAGCATAAACAAATAAAATAGAGGTTTTAAAATATACTCCAGAAATCAACAAAGATTTTCCAACAACCGGTCCTTGAAAAACACCAATGGTAAACCTTGGCTACACCAAGAAATAAAAGGGAGAAGATGCAAATAAATAAACAAAATCAGAAACGAAGGAGGAGACATTACAATGGACCAAACAGAAATACATAAGATCATTGGAGGTAATTATGAGCAACTAAACATCAATGGGCTTAATATCTGCAAGAAACAGACAAATGCCCAGACACAAACATCAAGATGTAATCATGAAGGAAGAGAAAACATGAACAGAACAATGTGTAATGAAAGAAATTCCTGCTGTCAAAGAAATGCCCAGGGTCTGATGATCTCACCCTTGGACTCTCCCAAACAACCAAAAAGGAATACTATTTTCACTGAAATTCTTCTTTTAAAAAAAAAAATGAAAAGAAATCTTCCAAATTCAGTTGTGAAACCAGCACCACCTGAAAGCAAAACCAGACAAGGACCCAAATGCAAAGTAGAACTATAGTCTACTGTCATTACAAAAGGAAAGGACCAGAAGCATTGGGGAGGGGCTGGGGAGATGGCCCAATCAGTAAAGCATTTTTTATGAAAGCACGAGGACCTGAATTCAGATCCCCAGCATCCTGATGAAAGGCTAGGGATGGAGGCACAGACTGTAATCACAGAACTGGAGAGGCAGAGACAGGAGGATCTCTGGAGCTTGCTGACCAGCCAGTCTAGCCTAGTAAATGAACTCCAGATTCAGCGAGAGACCCTGCCTCAAAAAATAAAGTGGAAAGCAATTTAGGAAGAAAGTCAACACAAACCTTTGGCCTCAACATGGAACACACACACACACACACACACACACACACACACACACACACACTGCTATTAAAAAAACACTAGTGAAGAGATACAGGGGAAAAAAAACACTTGAACATCATTAGTGGGGATGGTAGTTAGTACAGCCATTGTGGAAAATGGTACGGAGGAGCATCTTCAAAAAGTTGAATGGGTAACTATTACATAATCCAACAATCCCACTATTGGTTATATAGCCAATAGGAATGAAATAAGCATATTGAAGAGTCACTAGCATCTTCATGCTATTGTAGCACTACTCATCTAACCAAGAAGTGGAAACAACCTGAGCATCCATCTACTGATGCAGTCATGGATAAATAAATTGACATTGACATTATATATATATATATATATATATATATATATATATAACAATTTATTGAACCATCAAAAAGGGTGGCATCCTATCATTTGAGACAACAGGGACAGACAGGAGGTCACTGAGTTAAATACACTAAGCCATGAGCACAAGGAAAGAGAATAATCCATAGCCTTACACACGTGGATGGTTGAAAAGTTGGTGTCATGGAAGGTGAAAGAATGGCTATCAGAAAAGGCTGAGAGGAGTCATAGGTGAAGGGGGATAAAGTCTGATCAATAGACACAACTACTGCTGTGCAATAACATTATGATAATATTCTACATAATAATATTACATATAGAAGGGGTGGCTACAGATGGTGATAATGTACTCTATAACTCAAAATGCAAAACAAGTTTATGCCGTTTTCACCATTAAAGAAATGGGCAATATTTGCAGAGGTAGAAATAGAAATGCTTGCCCCAAGTTAAATATTGCATATTGTATATACATACCAAAACATCATATATATATATATATATATATATATATATATATATATATATATATACAATTTCATTTTTATGTCTCAGTTAAAATAAACTTAAATGGAAAAGGTTAGAAAAAATAAAAGCCTAGAGTTGTATTTGGTTGTTTTTACTCTTTGCTCTTTACTCTTTGGGGGCCAGCCACCCAGCTCCCAAACAATCACATGGAAACTTATTACTTATAAATGCCCGACCTTAGCTTGGCTTATTTATAGCCAGCTCTTCTTAAATTATCTTGTCTACCTTTTGCCTCTGGGCTTTTACCTTTCTCTATTTCTGTATATCTTTTCTTTCCCTCTTATTCCGTATCTGGCTCGGTGGCTGGGTGGCTGGCCCCTGGCATCCTCCTCTTCCTCCTTCTCTCGCTCCTTCTTCTTCCTCTCTTCCATTTATTCTCTCTGCCAGGCAGCCCCTCCTAGTTCTCTCTCCTGCCTAGCTATTGGCCATTCAGCTCTTTATTAGACCAATCAGGTGTTTTAGACAAAGTAACACAACTGCACAAAGTTAAACAAATGTAACATAAAAGAATGTAACATATCTTTGCATCATTAAACAGATGTTCCGTGCATAAAAAAATGTAACACATCCTCAACTAATATTCCACAACATAAAGTCCCATGAACTTTAATCTGAGTCTCTGCTCCCACCCCAGCCATTTCCTGTCTGGACAAGTTGGAGACATTTGGTAATTTCTTAAATCTAGCTCATGCTGGTATAAAACAGGGCTGATTGCAGTACCAAGTTGTGGGCAACATCTTAAAAATTAAAGGGGATAGTTTGTGCTAAGTCTCCTGTGTAACACATAGTAGACATTCAATAACAGTATCTGCTCCAGTCTCCTATTATCATTAACAGAGTTTTATACTCATTAGGAAGTCTTCTGAGATGCTCACATAGAAAGCACATAATGGTCCAAGTTTCAAACCAGAGGACCCTTCCCCCCACCGAAGAATTCCATGCAGTGTGGCCAGGTGACAGTGCTGACTGCCCTGAGTCCCTGACTGGGATCTAAGTGAGGTGCTGACAACTCCAGTTTAAGGAAATGTGCTTCCTCATAGACTCAACATTTTTCTCAGCAAAGATGTCTTGCACAGAGACCCATACAATGGCTTCATGCGTAGATGTCATTAGCATGCCCATGGCAGCCTTTATTGATATTCAGCTTACAAAGCAGTGACCTAGAGAGAGGGCATCACTGGCAGATTAATGGATCACAGGGGTCATTACTGGGGCACAAGCACTTCCAGGGGCTCCTATTTTCTGCCAACTGGTTGTAAGCACACAGTTTGAGCTGCTAAATGCTAGCTGCTCACAAGGGTCTCCATTAGCAGATGGGATGTACCTGCAATAACAAAATCTCCTTGCACACACTCCATTTGCATCTTGCCAAGCAAAGAGAAGGAGGCTTAGAATTGGAATCAAATATTTATTTATGCTGGAAATCTTCACATGAGACAAGCCCTTCAATTTCTACAGAGCACAGCCTCTCCATCACCACAGTTGAGGGGGTTTGCTGCCTGCCTTGTATCCATCCTCCTTTGTTGTGTGTAGCAGAGCACCAATTATATCCTGAGCAAAGCTATGTTCAACCAAATGATCATGCTTCCTGATTCTCCTTGGAGCTGGGGAAGACCCCTGGGATACAAACAGATGCTACTATAAGGGGCGTCCTGGAAAACCATCCTGTCACTATTCCTAGCTTCCTGCTTAGAATTAGGGACATGGTGGCTGGAGTACCAGCAGGCAGGTAAGAAATATGTAACTGGGTGGAACCAAAAGTTGAGGGAGCCTGGGAGCCTGCTGAACCTTTGAAACTGCCACATGAGCCCAAATCTGGTGTCTACAACCCTCTTTTATATGAGAGAGGATAAAAAACAACTGTCAAGAACTGTGAAGGGTCCAATATTTCACACACCTTGCAAGGCAGCGACGGAACCTGCCACAATTTCAAGGATTCTAACAAAAGCCATGAGACTCGTAAGTTGTGGGCAAAAAATATTACTCCCAGCATAGCAGGCAGCTGGAGCTTCAGACCCAGCTGGGATCCTTTGCTTCCCAACTCCTGCAGAGGACATGAGGACCCTCCGGATGTCTGCACAGAAGCCTTGCTTCTTGGGTAAGGAAACAAATGCTGAAGGAAGTCTGCTTTTCATAGTAGACAGCAAATGCCCCTGCCCATCCTTTACCTTGAAAAGTGACACTAGCTTTATGATCTATGCTACATGGTAAGCACAGCTTCCGGAGGCCCTGGAGAGAAATATGTTACTTTCCAATGATACTTGCAGCAAGCATCCTACAGAAGAGGCTCCAGAAGAAAGGCCACCCATGCTTCTACTCATAAAATGCAAAAGAATGAGGAGCTGTAGACAGCTACAGTCAGACAAGAATCCACTAGGTTTGTGTTCATGAGATGACTCAGAGGATAAAGGCACATGCCACCAAGTCTGGTGACCTGGGATCAGACTATCCCAGGACCCACATGGTGGGAGAAGGGAACAGATACACCTGTGGAGGTCAGAGGACAATCCAAGGAACTGGCTAACCCCATGAGTTATCCTCTGACCTCCACATGTGCTGGCGCATGCACACACATGGATAATAAATACAATAAAAAGATTTTCAGTGTCAGTGAGATGGCTCAGTGCGTAAAAGCACTTGCTGTCAAGCCTGATGCCCTGAGTTTGATTCCTGGGACCCACATAATGGAAGGTAATTGACTCCTACAAGTAATCCTCTACCCTCTACACATGTTCTGTGGCAAGCATGTACACACACACACACACACACACACACACACACACACACACACTAAATAAATGTTGGGATTAAAATTGTTTAAAGAACTGTGGAAGTTGTTGCTACCTCCTCTGCCACCAGCTACTAAGTGGAATTCTCACTGACTCTTTCAATGTATGCAACTTGTTGTCATTTTTCTCAACACACCAGAACCCGATTCACATGAAGCTTTTCAGTGCAAAGGCCACATAGGTAGGAAAAGCAGGAGAATTAACCCTGTAATCCTGTTTGTACTGTTCATTAGCTGCATGACTTAAGCAAGTGACTTGCATGTCCCTGGTGCTTGGCATTTTATCTAAACAATACGACTAAAAGTAGGAAGCATGATTAGCTGAGTTCGAGCCCCAGCACCTACATAAAGGCCAGTCATGGGAGCACATGGTTGGGAATTCCAGCACTGAAGAGTCAGGGGTCCCAGAGCTGATTCTGAGCTCCAGGTTCAAGGAGAGACCTGTCTAAAAAAATTAAGGTGGAGAGTGATTGAGAAAGACACTTGATACAGACTACTGGCCTCCATATGCACACATACACACATACATGCACACAAATGCATACATATATACACATACACATTCATCCACACAACCACATGTACACACACATGTGCATATACACAACCACACTCACATGCTATCACACACACACATACACACACACATACACACACACACACACACACACACACACACACACACTCAAACACACAGAAAATAAGAAGCAACCTCATAGTACATGGGGATTCAATGAGCTACAACACTAAGTCACTTTGGCCAATGGCTGATCTTGGTTGTCAACTTGGCACACCCAGGAAGGGAGAACCTCAGTTGAAGAATTGTCTCCATTGGGATGGCCTGTGGAAATGTCTGTAAGGCATTTTATTAATGCAATTGATGAAGGAGGGTCCAGCCCACTCTCTGGAGGGCAGGGGATTAGCCATATAAGGATAGTATCTAGCTGATCATGATCCTGGAAGCAAGCCAGTAAGCAGCCTTCCTCCCTGGTCTCCTCCCTGGTCAATTCCATCTCCAGCTCCCTGCTTGAGCTCCTACCCTGACTTCCCTCAGTGATGGAGTGTGACCTCCAAGCAAAAAGAAGCCCTTTCACCCGCTGAAGCTGCTTTGGTTGTGGTGTTTTTCAGAGCAACAACAGAAAGAAAATTAGAGCAGTCACCTGAACCGCCACCTCAGGGAAGTGTGAGCTGGGAGTACGGAAGGGCCCACTGGCCCTGTGCAGGCCTGTGGAATCCCAGGAGCCTGAGTCTGGATCCCAGTTTCACTGCTTGTAATCTGGCAGATGCTGGCCCAGCATCTTCACCACTGCCGGTGCCTCTCTCTGCAAAGTAACAGCCACCGGAGAGATCTGCAAGGATAAGGATGATGCGTGTGAATGCTTCACACCATGGCCCGGAACACTGGAAACTCCACCAAACAGCTTTGTTGTTACTGTTGCTCATTCTTGTGTTAGATTAAAACCTGTTGTTTAATCATTCAGAGACATCAGACGACCTCTGCTCTTCTTACTCTGCCACATGAATATTTTTAGCCAAACATTATTGCATTTCTCTGATTGCAGACCCCTTTAATCTTGTACTTTTGCTCTGACAGAGGTTGCCTGGGGTCAGTCCGACCTCATCAAATCCTCAGTTGATTCACTAGCAGTAGAGAAATCTCCAAGTTCTCAGGCGAACCATTTTCATGTGCCTGAACCAGTGGGAAAGATTTGGGCTCTCTTCTCTGAAGAGGTCTCTGAACTCCATTTGTTCTAAATAACACTTATGATACAGATCCAAGTGCTAATTGAAAGCATTTCACTCCATGCATTTAATAAAAATTGAGATCTGGACTCTCATTCTTCAAACCCGGCAACACTAGTTGCATTTTAACATGAGCCTAACATACTGAAACTGCCTCAAAAATTTGAAAGTTTAACTGTATAGATTTTCTTAAAGTGAGATTTATTTGAATTATTTTTTGAAATACACTCCTTAATAGAATGTCACTGTAGAACACCTCTATTTCATTGTGCCTCCCTGACAGCCGAGAAAGGGCTCCCTCTGCCTTCTGTATCAGAACTGGTAATAAATTTGCAAACCCAACTTGAGACAGATTTATTACCCTACCAATGAAACCAGCAGGGAACTTACAATTAAGCGGTAATATCAACAGACAGTGGGCTTGGGTGCCAATAGTGCAAAAAGGATTTGAAAAGAGTTCAATAATACTTGATCTGCCATGTATTAGGTTTGCCGCTTGCTTCAAGTTTGGCTCAAACTGTAGTGGTGGTCTTATTCTCACCATTGGGATTAACACCATCGCATCTCACACCCAGCGAGCTCCTATAGGGCATCTCCAGCTCTTCATAACTCCTTGACATCGTCAAACTCGCCAGAATAAACCTGGGTTCTTTCTGTTAAAATAGTCTACAAATTTAAAACCAAGGAGGCGGGGCGGGAGGAAATACTTCTGAAACACGTTCTAGAGAACTCTGAGCATTGACACTGGTGCAGTAGGCAGTGTAAATAGTGCAAATTACACCAGCTCGTTGGTACTGGTGCAGTAGGCAGTGTAAATAGTGCAAATTACACCAGCTCATTGGTACTGGTGCAGTAGGCAGTGTAAATAGTGCAAATTACACCAGCTCATTGGTACTAGTGCAGTAGGCAGTGCAAACAGTGCAAATTACACCAGCATAACACAATCCAGCAGATGCTTTGTAAGGAACTATAATAGAGGTTGCGCTTCCTCGTCTGGCAAACTCCTATTCATCCTCCAGGGAAGCTGTTTCTTGCCCTCCAGGAGGCCTTCCCTGACTGCTTCAGCTCATGGTGGAATAAATCTATGCTGCCATCCCATGTCAGTCCAAAGTGCCTGGAGCATAGTCTGGTCAGTGCCTTTATCTCATTTGGGTATGAATTTTAAAGATTTGGTATTATTACATTGGGCATGTTATTAAACTGGATGTGGTGGCACATGACTGTAATCCCAGCACGTGGGATTAAAGGCAGGAGAATCAGGAGCTCAGGACCACCTTTGGCTTCATAAATTTAAATTTAGAAAAAGATCTGGTATTAGTCATTAATGCCCTGGGTGCTTCACATTCCTGAAAATGTAGCAGATACCCATGGAGTTGCTGTGATCACATGTGGAGGATGAAAAAAAACCTTCAAAACCTGTAACCAGAGGAGAAAAACATGTTTGAGTTAAGGTATGGGAAAGCTCCAGCCACAGAGGTCAGACAGGAGCAGGGCATGAAGACCTCATGTGCCATGCTATCTGCCAGGGTGTAAGCAGGAGCCTGGTGCCTGCAGGGTGCAGAGAAATGCCGTGGAGAAGAGCAGAGAGGGATATGTTAAGGTTTGTGTCTGAAAGCTGTCCCCCACAGGCTCATGTTTTTGGACTGGTCCCCAGCTTGTGGCAGTATTTTGAAGGACCTGGTGCCTTTAGCAGGTGGGACTTGCCTAGCAGAAGCAGCTATTAGGAACAAGACTTTAAAGGTCTTCCCTCCCCATGTTCTGGTCCTGGATGTGCTGCTTACTGGTCTGACACCTGTGAACAAGCCCACCACATGCCACCACATGCCTCCACTTCCATGAGCACCACTGTGGCTTCCCCAGAGTCGTGGACAGCATTCGTTACTGCTGCTGTGACAAAAGGAACTTAAAGAGCATCTGCTCTGGCTCCAAATCTGAGGTCCAGTCCATCCTAATGGGAAGAGCAGAGCAGCAGGAGCTTGAGGCAGCTAGACATGTGCTATCCACAATCAAGAGGTAGAAAGTGGCCGGGCGGTGGTGGCGCACGCCTTTAATCCCAGCACTCGGGAGGCAGAGCCAGGCGGATCTCTGTGAGTTCGAGGCCAGCCAGGACTACCAAGTGAGTTCCAGGAAAAGGTGCAAAGCTACACAGAGAAACCCTGTCTCGAAAAACCAAAAAAAAAAAAAAAAAAAGAGGTAGAAAGTGGGGGTGACAGAGCTGCCTGCAGGCTGCACCACCACCGCTGCCACCCACTAGATTCTGTCTCCCCAAGACCAACTGCACCGCTCAACCTCACCCACCTCACCACCCTCCCTGTGGCCAGCCTTTCCCTGCAACTCCAGCAGAATACATAGGCACGGGCACAACCTATGCCAGATGGACGAACAGGTGAGTGACTGGCCTCCCAGCTGAACTGCCCCAGCCTCCAGATCCTAAGCCCCAAGGCACATCCTGTTCCCTTCCCCCGCCCCCATCTCAGCACCAGCAAGGCAGCTGGGCCCTGCCCCCAACTGTGATGGAACTCCACTGCTCTGCTGCAGTCCCCAGCAGCCAGCCAGGAGGTGAGAGACCTGTCTGCAGGCTGAACCACCACCACCGCCACTGCCAAGCCCTGGATTCTGTTCCCCTGAGACCACTCCACTGCCCAGTCCCACTCACCTCATCCTCCCCATCATCATCCTCCCCATGGTCAGTCCTTCCAGGCAACTCCAGCAGACTCCATAGGTACAGGGGCATCCCACACCAGTCAGAAGAACTGGACGATATGCTGGATCTAGGTACCCATACCCCACACACCTCAGCTGAGACACCCCAATGAAACTGAAGACCTGCCAATTACCAGAACCACTGGCCATTCAGACCAGAAGACAATAAAGAAAATAGATAATAAAGGAACAAAACACCCATCCAACAAAGACAGCATAAGAATCAACACCCAAAGCTATAATCATCCCCAACCCAAATGTATAAACGCCAGTGTAAAAATACATTCAACAACAGAAAGGGCAATATGGCCCCACCAGAATGCAGTGATCCTACAATAGCAAGACCCGAACATTCCAACAAAGTTAAAGCACAAGAAAACAACCTTAGAAATAACTTTATTAAAATGATGGAGGCTCTTAAAGAGAAAATCAAAAATTCCCTTAAAGAAAATGAGGAAAAGACAAACAAAAAAGTTGAAAGAAATCAATACTTTTCTTAAAAGAAAGCCAAGAAAAAACAATCAAACAGGTGAAATAAATGGTTCAAGACTTAAAAATTGAAATAGAAGCAATAAAGAAAACACAAATCAAGGGAATTCTGGAAATGGAAAATCTGGGTAAGCAAACAGGAACTACAGATAGAAGCATCACCACAGAATACAAGAGATGGAAGAATCTCAGGCATTGAGGATACGATTGAGGAAATAGATTCATTGGTCAAAGAAAATGTTAAATCCAAAAGTTTCCTAACACAAAACATTCAGGAAATCTGGGACATCATGAAAAGACCAAACCTAAGAATAATAAGGATAGAAGAAGGAGAAGAATCCCAGCTCAAAGGCACAGAAAATATATTCAACAAAATCATAGAAGAAAACTTTCCCACCTAAACTTTCCCTTTGCCTATAAAGGTAGAAGAAGCTTACAAAACACCAACATGACCAAAAAGAAAAGTCCCCTCACCACATAATAATCAAAACACTTAACACACATAACAAAGAAAGAATATTAAGAGCTGCAAAGGAAAAAGGTCAAATAACATATAAAGGCAGACCCATCAGAATAACAACTAACTTCTCAATGAAGACTCTAAAAGCCAGAAGGTCCTGGACAGACATTTTTCAGACACTAAGAGAGAGACCACAGATGCCATCCCAGGAACTTTCAATCACCATAGACAAAAAAAAAAAAAAGATATTTCATGACAAAACCAGACTTAAACAATACCTACCCACAAATCCAGCCCTACAGAAAGTACTAGAAGGAAAACTCCAACCCAAGGAAGTTAGTTGCACCCATGAAAACACAAGCAATATATAATCTCACACCAGCAAAACCCAAAGAATGGAAACACACACACACACACACACACACACACACACCACCACCACCACCACCACCACCAAAACCAAAAAAAAAATAACAGGAATTAACACCAGTCATTCAGTCTCTTCATATCAATGGACTCAGTTCACCAATAAAAAGACGCAGGCTAACAGAATGAATATGAAAACAGGATCCATCATCCTTCTGCTGCATACAAGAAACACACATCAACTTCAAATACAGATATTACCTCAGAGTAAATGTAGATGTAACCAACCATCTTATTAAATAAGAAACACAGAACCAATGCAAAGAAGAAAGCCAAGAGGTCAGAGCTAAGAGCTAAAACCTTACCCTTCCTCCTGCGGTGGTCCTACCTCTCCGAAAAAGAACTACTTCCTGTGTTAAAGTCTTTATATAGACTTTCTGTTCTGCCCTCTCATTGGTTGTAAACCCAGCCACATGACCACCTTGTCACTGCCTGTCTGTATAGACCTCCAAGTCTTCTATGGTTGGTATTGAGATTAAAGGTGTGTGTATCTATGCTTGCTGTATCCCTGAACACACAGAGACTTACCTAGCTCTGCCTACCAAGTGCTGGGATTACAAGCGTATGCCACCACCACCAGGCTTTCCTATGGCTTGCTAATAGTTCTGACCCCTGGACAACTTTATTTTTTAACATACAAATAACATTTTAATACAAATAAAATATCACCATAAGTAAAGGGTTAGGAAAAGATTTTCCAATCAAATGGAACTAACAAGCAAGTGGGTGTAGCTATCCTAATATCTAACAAAATAGACTTCAAAATAAATTAACCCAGGAAAGGCGCAAAGCTACGCAGAGAAACCCTGTCTCGAAAAACCAAAAAAAAAAAAAAAAAAAAAAAATAAATTAACCAAAAGAGATGGAGAAGAACATTTCATATTTACCAAAGGAAAAATCCATCAAGATGAAGTCTCAATTCTGAACATCTATGCCCCAAATACAAGGGCACCCACATTTGTAATGAAAATGAATGTACAATATACCCAAACTTACAGGACACGATGAAAGCTGTGCCTGTGCGAAGAGGAAATTTCACATCACTAAGTGCCTTCATAAAGAATTCAGAGAAATCCCCCACTAGTGACTTAATAGCACACCTGAAAGCTCTAGGACAAAAAGAAGCAAACTCACCCAGGAGGAGTAGATGACAGGAAATATTCAAACTCAGGGCTGAAATCAATAAAATAGAAACAAAAAGAACAAGACAAAGAATCAATGAAACAAAGAGTTGGTTCTTTGAGAAAATCAACAAGATAAATAAAACCTTATCCAAAAGGCAGAAAGAGAATATCTAAATTAACAAAATCAGAAATGAAAAGGGAGACATAACAACAGACACTGAGGAAATCCAGAGAATCATTATGTCATACTTCAAAAACCTGTACTCCACAAAATTGAAAAATCTAAAAAGAATGGACAATTTTCTTGATAGGTACCACATACCAAAATTAAATCAAGACCAGACAAACAATTTAAATAGATCTATAACCCCTAAGGAAGCAGAAGCAGTCATTGAAAGTTTCCCAACTAAAAAAGCCCAGGGCCAGATGATTTCAGCACAGAATTTTACCAGTATTTCGAAGAAGAGCTAATACCAATACTCCTCAAGGAACATGGCCAAATTCTTTTATAAGACTACAGTTATCCTGATACAAAAACCACACAAAAAAATCAACAAAGTAGTATAATTATAGATGAATTTTACTCATAAACGTTGATTTAAAAAAAATACTCCACAAAATACTGGCAAACCAAATCCAAGAACACATAAAAAAAAAAAATCATACCTCATGATCAAGTAGGATTCATCCCAGAGGTGCAGGGATGGTTCAACATATAAAAATCTGTCAATGTAATCCATCGTATAAACAACCTGAAGGAAAAAATAACCACATAATCATCTCATTAGCTGCTGAAAAAGCCTTTGACTAAATCCAATACTCTTTCATGATAAAGATCTTGAAGAGATCAGAGATACAAGGAACGTAACTAAAAATAATAAAAAGTAACATACAGCAAGCCAACAGCCAACATCAAATTAAATGGAGAGAAACTCAAAGTGATTCCACTAATATCAGGAACAAGACAAGACTGTCTTTTTCCATATCAGTATAATACTTGAAGTTCTAGCTAGAGCAATAAGACAACAAAAGGAAATCAAGGTGATACAAACTGGAAGGGAAGAAGTCAAACTTTTGCTGTTTGCAGATGTTATAATAGTGTTGTGCCCATGTCTTGAGACCCCTGAGCAAGACCACCACAGAGCTAATATCTGATGCAAAACACACAGGGGGTTATTGATAACAAGCAAGCCTGGGCTTGGTCCATGTCTAACATCCGACACAGCGGGTGGAGGAGGACAGGGTTGTAGCACAAATCTTAAAGGGTCTTATTAATGAAATCAAACTTGGAGCCAGGTATTGGGGTGAACGCTGAAAGATCAGAGAAGCAGGACAAGCCACAGCCACCTCACATTACCAATCCTCATCTGATCTTATTTCCTCAGACTGGAAGTATCTGTGTCCTTATTCAAATGGATCTCAGCTGAACTGCTTCTCAAAAACCTGAAAGCTTAGCCAGGCCAAAAGCTTCTAGTTTCTGGTCCTCACACCTTATATACCTTTCTGTTTTCTGCCATCACTTCCTGGGATTAAAGGCTTACTTCCTGGGATTAAAGGCATAAGTCACCATGCCTGGCTGTTTCCAGTGTGGCTTTAAACTCACAGAGATCCAGATGGATCTCTGCCTCCCAAGTGATAGAATTAAAGGTGTGTGCTACCACTGCCTAACCTCTATGTTTAATATTATGGTTGTTCTGTTCTCTGACCCCCAGATAAGTTTATTGGAGTTCACAATATATCAATCACACAGGGTGAGGGGTTTTTAAAGGGAAAACCCACAAGCAAGACAAGCAAGATGGTACAAGCCTTGGCATCATATGATTGGTGAGAGTATGTAACCTTTGAATTTACTCGTTAGGGGTGACAGTTATCATTTTAGGGCAGGCCTGGACAAGTCCCAGACTTTGTCCTTGAGCTGCCTTAGGGGCTGGCTGGTCTTACATGTACTGACTATGAGGGCTGACTCAGTGGCCCAGGCTCTGTCCTTGAGCTGCCATGGAGGCTGGCTGGCCTCACATGTTCACATTGACCCATGCACATAGCTCTAAGTTGGTGAGGGGTCCCAGACAGTAAACAACTGGCTGAACCTTGAGCAGTCAGAGTATGTGCAGAAAGGAAGCTACTGCAAGGACTATGTCTTTTGTTCATGGTGCTCCCAGAAACTGCTTGCTCAAGTCTCAGGAAACTGAAATTGAGACCTGATCTCTGAGAGAAGACTGAGCAAGCAGCCTATTATGGTGTCTGCTTGGTCTATATCAATAGTATATATAAGTGACCCCAAAAATTCTACCAGGGAACCCCTATAGCTGATAAACACCTTCAGTAATGTAGCAGAATACAAGATTAACTCAAAAAATTCAGTAGCCTTCCTATATACAAATGACAAACAGGCTGAGAAAAAAATCAGAGAAACACCACCCTTCATAATAGCCACAAATAATATAAAATATCTTGGAGTAACTCTAACCAACCAAGTGGAAGACTTGTATGACAAGAACTTTAAGTCTTTAAAGAAAGAAACTGAAGAAGATATCAGAAAATGGAAAGATGTTCCATGCTCATGGATAGGTAGGATTAATATAGTAAAAATGTCCATCTTACCAAAAGCAATCTATAGATTCAATGAAATCCCCATCACAATTCTTCACAGACCTTGGAAAAACAAAATTCAGCTTCAAACAAACTTCAAACAAAATGCAAAGACAAAAAGCCCAGGACAGCTAAAACAATCCTGTACAAAGAACTTCCAGAGGTATCACCATCCCTGATTTCAAGCTCTACTATAGTAGAGCCATAGTAACAAAAACAGCATAGTATTGCCATAAAAACAGACAGGTAGGTCAATGGAATCTAATCAAAGACCCTGACATAAATCCACACATCTATGAACACCTGATTTTTGACAAAAAAGCCAAAATTATACAATGGAAAAAAAGAAAGCATCTTCAACAAATGGCGCTGGCATAATTGGATGTCGGTATGTGGAAGAATGCAAATAGACTCATATCTATCACCCTGCACAAAACCCAAGTCCAAGTGGATCAAAAACCTCAACATAAATCCAGTTACAGTGAAGCTGATAGAAGAGAAAGTGGGAAGTAGCCCTGAATGCATTGGCACAGGAGGCAACTTCCTGAATAGAATACCAGTAGCGTAGACAATGGGATCAACAATTAATAAATGAGACCTCATGAAACTGAAAAGCCTCTGTAAGACAAAGGACACTGTCAATAAGACAAAACAGCAGCCTACAGAATGGGAAAAAATCTTCACCAACCCCTCATGTGACAGAGGGCTGATCTCCAAAATATATAAAGAACTCAAGAAACTAGATATCAAAATACCAAACAATCCAATTAAAAAATGAGGTTCAGATCTAAACAGAATTGTCAGCAGAAGAATCTCAAATGGCTGAGACACACTTAAAGAATTGTTCAGTATCCTTAGTCATCAGGGAAATGAAAATGAAAATGACTCTGAGATTCCATCTTATACCTGTCAGAATGGCTAAGATCAAAAACACTGATAGTTTATGGTGGAGAGGATGTGGAATAAGAGGAACACTCCTCCATTGTTTGCGGGAGTGCAAACTTGTACAGCCACTCTGGAAATCAGTATGATGGTTTCTCAGAAAATTGGGAATCTATCTACCTAAACACCCAGCTGTACCACTCTTGTTCCTGTACCCAAAGGATGCTCAACCATATCACAAGGACACTTGCTCAACTATGTTCATAGTAGCATTGTTTGTAATAGCCAGAACCTGGAAACAACCTAGATGTCCCTCAACCAAAGAATGGATAAAGAAAATGTGGTACATTTACAAAATGGATTATTACTCAGTGGTTAAAAAAAAATAATGACATCATGGAATTTGCAGGCAAATGGATGGAGGTACAAAAAAATCATCCTGAGTGAGGTAACCCAGACCCAGAAAGACAAACATGGTATGCACTCACTCATAAGTATATATTAGCTGTAAAGTAAAAGATAACTCAGGCTACAACCCACAGCCCCAGAGAGTCTAGGTAACAAGGAGGGCCCAAAGAAAGATGTAAGGATTTTTGTGGGAAGGGGAAATAGAAGAAATCCCCCAGGTAAACTAGGGGTAGGGAACATGAGGGATCGGGTTGGGTGGGTTGGGGCCTGGATGGAGGGCAAGAGTAGTGAAAGAGATGCCTTGATAGGGGAGCATTTCAGAGTCAGGGAGAAACCTGGTGCCAGCAAAACTCCCAGGAATCCACAAGGATAACCCCAGCTAAAACTCCTAACAATAGTGGAGAGGGTGCCTGAACTGGCTGTCTCCTATAATCAGATTGGTGACTACCCTGATTGTCATGAGAGAGCCTTCATCCAGGAACTGGTGGAAGCAGATGCAAAGATCCACAGCCAAGCACTGGGCTGAGCTCTGGGAATCCTGTTGAAGAGAGGGAGGAGAGATTGTACAAGCCGGGTGGGGAAACTCACAGAAACAACTAACCTGAGCTCATAGTGTGAGACCAAAATGAGCCAACTTAGAAATAAGACCAAAATGTTTTCACCCTAAACCTAAGGCCTAAGATTTCTCCTTTTGGGAATAGGCCATTAGTTACCGAAACCAGTCAGGTCAGATTCCAGAAACCAGGAAATGTAAAAGTACAGAGTCACAAGACAGTCATGAGGTAATGCCTGCTGGACTATGGAATGTCCTCTCCCTGGTTTCCAGGGTAACTGACCACAGAAATGTCCCCACCTGAGGGCAGCCAATGAGAAATGGTGGCGGGCAACCACTCCCTTAGAAGTAATTTCTAGAAGTCCCTAGATGCAAGCCAATCAGAATTGTACCTGTACTAGCACCCCTAAATGATGCTTGTCTTTGGTGGTCTCTCTGGGGGTCACGATCTGGGCACAACATTTGGGGGCTCTCTGGGATCCCCAGAGACCCCCAGCTGGGACCCCTAAGAGCTCCGGAGGTCCATCTGCACCAATCGGTAAGAGTGCTCCATTTTCTTGTCTTTGCTTTCCTTTTACTTTCATTTTCTTATCAGTTGAATCTGACAGGCTCTCACCTTGGCAGACGCACCTGTAAGGTGACCCTGGAGGAGTTGGGAGACATCCCAACCCCTCATCAGGACGCTGGATCCCCACAGGTCCCTCCCATCATAGGACGCCCATGAGGAGTCCGTCGGTTTGGACACCTGTGAGGGGTCTGTCTGTTTTGTGAACTCTGGGTATCGGGAGACTCTGTTGAATTGTCCCAGTCCCATCCGTATGGTCTTTGGCATAATCGAGGCTCCCTCTCCAGACTCTTGTCTGTCTGCCTGGACCATCTGTAGGGCCCTTGTTCTTCCTTTTTGTCTGCCTATCTTGTCCGTCAGTATGATTTGTTATACCTATATAAATGTATAAATGTGTGAGAACTGTGGCCACATGTGTGAGTGTTTTATGCCTGAGCTTGTGTATGATTGGGACTTGTGGGCCGGATTGCCAGCCGAAGGGATGGAGACCCCTTCAGTGGTTGAACTGGCACAGACTAACCTAACATTGCTTCCTTACTCTTTCTCTGACCAGAGCGCAGGCAGCAGAACTTCGGGGGCCCAGGGTGCTGCCGAGAGGGCTAGGCGGCCCGTGAGTATCACAGGGCCTAAATGCAGCGTGTTCGTGTTCGGGGCCCCAGCTCACTCAGAGAGCTTTGGAGTAGAGACTTTATAGCATGATGCGGTGGCAGCCAGATTGGCCCAGAGGCTGCATGGGAACTACACATGGCTGTGTGATAGGGCGGGCTGTGAGCACTATGGGGCCCAGATATGGCCAGCAGGTTCTAGCTGGGCTCCTGTGTGGACACGGGGCAGAGCTGGCAGGAGCTAGCAGGAGCCTCCAGGAGCTCAGAGTGTGGGGGCTGGTGGAGAACTAACTGCCCCTCCAGGGTCACCGCTGAGGAGTGGCCTACAAGTCTGTGGGTCCAGCCAGGGCATGGAGTCACTTTCAGTCTGCCATTCTTGTGTTCTTGAAAATCTGAGGTTAACAACAATCTTTTGTCTCCATGGTACACGCCTTCCCTGTCCTCTTCATCTCCCATGCTGTTGGGTGGGGCCCCCAAAACCTGCCCTGGGGCTAAAACCTGATCAAGGTCTGGCTCCAAGAATAGAATGTCACCAACAGTTTCTTGTCTGTGGTACAGTGCTAATGCAAATTGAGAGTTATTCTTGTTATGGTATATGCATGTATTTCTGTTCTTGTTTAAAATATTGTAACTTTACAATATATTCTAGATTACTGAGGGGAATCACAAGAAAGACTTTGGTAAGAGTTTCTGTTTTAAAAGAAAAGAAAAAGCAGAAATTGTCTAGAGTAAATGTCTGAGGGATCAAAGGAACAGACTGAGGGTACATGGAAGGTTGTAGAAAGTCAGAGGGGATGTGATGTAAACTGTTTGTTATGGTTTCTTATACCTGCAAATACTGAATTTAAAAGTTAATTCTGGTTGGTTTTCATCTTAAGAATGGCTAATGATTCTGCAAACTGCTTATGTGTGTATGTGTACAGATATGTGACTTGAAAATGTAAGCAAGCTTTAACTGTACTAATGTATGTGTGTAACTTGGATCCAACTGTGTGTATGTATGCAAGTAATTATTTAGAAAAAAACGAGCTTTAAACAGCAACCACATGACTCCCTCCATCTTGGCTGGTGACCTCATGGGCAACCATGTGGCTGGCAGCCATCTTTTACTAAGGTTATAAAGATCTACTCGGGTTCACACCTAAGTACTTAAGTCTTTACCAAGTGTTCAACAGCAAGTTTCTAGATAATTTAAATAGATGGCAACATATGTTTAATAAATAAGATACTTAGTAAATATTAAAGCTGCACATCAATGCTTTTATACACAGGAATATACCTTGCTCTGGCAGCTAAACTTTGTAACATAAGGGAATCATAGGAAACAGCTGAGGTTTGCAAATGTATGGCAGGACTAGAGTTCCAAAAAGAGTCTAGTTGCAGTGGTGGACCTTAGTAGTTTTTAAAAATTCTAGTGCCAGGTGATGATCACCAAAAGCACCAGCCATAATAAAATGGAGCAGATAGGCTATGTATGTGCTGCCAAAGGTAGGGTCAAAGAAATCATCCAAGCCTCTAATTAAAAGAACTAAGAGGATTATAAATGAATCCCAGATATTGAACTTTGGGACTGTTTGCACTTTGGAGCTTGGTTTTACTTTATACAGATTGTGATGATGCCATATTTTCTCCCCCTTAAAGTAAAAAAAAAGATACTTTATTGTTGATATTACAGAAGACATTTGAGAGATCTTTATCTTTTAAGAACAGTTTTTATAGTTAAAAACCAATAACTTAAAAAATGTTTCTCCTTACCCAAGGTATGTTCAGGATTAAGAATGTTGTCTAGCCTCCTTGTATTTGCTAAGTTTGTTAAGCTTAAATTATTTAGATAAAGTGATACATATATATGTTTTATATTGATATTTTGTTTTTGTTTCTTTATTGAACTTGTATTTGATGCTAGAAGAGCTTCTACTTAAAAGCATTGTTTTTAGGCTACTTGTTGTAGACTGTTAGAAAACATAAATAGTCAGTCATACATAATCAAGTTTTTAATTGTAGTCAAGGTAAGTAAGTACTGATGTAATATTACAGGGATAAGCTTACTCATTTACTCAGTCCCTTGCATATGTTTTCAGGGTTGAGCTTGAAACAAGTAACTAGAAACAAAGTTTGTCTATTCAAATATACCTGGACAGCCCTCCTACTTCAGAAATCTGCAGAATATGGCATTTAAATGTTGATCTAAAAGCTTATTATATCAGACAGGCTTTCAGATCCTAGCAGTGACCCAAGGTCTCCAGAGAAGATTATGTATGAGGAGCCACAATGTCTCTGCCTGGATTATGGCAATGCTGACCACAGGGCAAGATGCCTCAATGCCTGGCTTACCTGAGAGCTACAGGAGGAGGTGGCACATTTGCAGGAGCTGCTGATGGCTCAGGGACTCTGAGCCTCTGCTCTAGGAGGTCTAAAGGTAAAAGAGGGCAGTCCTGGAGGTGCTCTGTCGACTGCATCATCTCCTCCCACCCCAGCTTCACCTTCGTCTCCTCCTCCACACAATGGGGAGCTGGAGTCTTCCTTCTCCCCAAGTGCTGAGCACCAGATTTGGTATGAGGAGGCCATGGAGAGGCTGCAGAAGACGGAGAAGATTATTGCCAAGCTGAATGAGACTTGGGAGGAGAAGCTTCATAAGACAAAAGCCCTGAGAATGGAGAGAGAAGCATTGCTGGCTGAGATGGGCATGGCTGTCCGAGAGGATGGTGGTACTATGGGTGTCTTCTCTCCAAAAAAAAAGAGAGAGACTCCCCATCTGGTAAATCTGAATGAGGACCCCTTGAAGTCTGAGTGTCTTCTCTACCACATCAAAGATGGTGTCACCAGGGTTGTCCAGGTAGATGTGGACATCAAGTTGACTGAACAGTTCATCCGGGAGCAACACTGTCTCTTCTGAAGCATCCCTCAGTCTGATGGAGAAGTGATGGTCACGTTAGAGCCTGGTGAAGAAGCTGATGGGAAGCTTGTGACGGAGCTGCTGGTGCTGAAGTCAGGAAGCAGGATCGTAATGGGCCAGATGGTGAAAGAAGATTGATGCTGTTCCGACTGGTGCCTCCAACGCTATGGAGACCTGGGTAGGGATTGGTCCCTTTAATTTATAGGATTGGAAGCTTCTTGGTCTGCACTCAGATATAGTTTATCCTTCTCAGATTTCTGATAGTACTGATGACTAGGCTAGCTCTAACTTTATCAGCATGGAAGCATCAACCAGATCCTTCTGCAAAGCTATAGCTAGCTCATTGGCTCACTTTTAGGAAAATGTTCTAATATAAAAGTTTAAGTAAGTCATAAAGGTTCAGATATGAGTCTAAGAAAGGTCTGAGGCTAAGCTTTGAGGATCTCAAAAAAAAAAATTTAGGATGAGATATGTTTCAGATTGCTCTCCTGTTCTATGATGTAACGATTCAGAGCTTAACATTTAAGAGTTCTGATGAGCTGATAGAGCAATGACTACTTACTGTTCAACCACAAGCTCAACATTTTGGATTTGTTTTAGATGTCATCTAAATATATTTAAATGTAAACCTAAAAGTGCTTCTCATCAGGCCAAAAATCTCTGTCTAATTTATACCTGGCTTTCTGGACAGAAAGAAAATGCACAAGCTTTTAACCCAAATCTGTAGTTCTTGTTGGGACTCAAAGGTATGAGTCCACTTCTGCTGTTTTACAGATACCCATTACATGCTTTGTTTACAATATGGATTTCAGTACAGATTGGTAATACTAATGTATCTAAAACTTTTATGTCATTTTGTAAGTAGGCCTCAAAGGATCAAAAGAGTCATAAAAACCTAGACCCACTTGACAGATGTTGAAAGGACCCCAGATAAGTATTCCTAAAGATGGTATTTTTCCTCTCTCCTGGTCTTGGGACTACTGCTTTTCCCATTACTAAGGGTCATGAGGTATGCCTGCCAGACTATGGAATGTCCTCTCCCTGGTTTCCAGGGTAACTGACCACAGAAATGCCCCCACCTGAGGGCAGCCAATGAGAAATGGTGGCGGGCAACCACTCCCTTAGAAGTAATTTCTAGAAGTCCCTAGATGCAAGCCAATCAGAATTGTGCCCGTACTAGTACCCCTAAATGATGTGACCTTGTGATTTTTTTCCCTTTAAAAGCTGAGCTTACAGATAGGTGGGCACTTCCTCCAGCCTCCACTGCTTTGGATGTATTGGATGAAGTCCCTGCCTAGGCTTGTATTACTTTTGGATATCCAGAATTAAACCTTGCTTTTGCATTCCAGCATGCTTGTCTTTGGTGGTCTCTCTGGGGGTCACGATCTGGGCACAACAATAGGAGCTCACAGAGTCTGGACTGACAGCTAGGGAGCCTTCATGGTACTAACCTAGGCCCTCTACATATATGTGATGTGGAGGGGCTCCAAAACATCTTGACCACACAGCTGCTATGACAGGCTTAGGGGCCCAGACATAGCTTCTGTGGCAGGCTTACTGGCAGGTAACACCCAGACCCAGGAAAAGCCATAAGTGGACCCCACCCAGGGAGGGCCTGCATCTAAGGGGAAATACCTGACATTCCAAACATTCTCAGCACACACCTATACCTTTAGACAAATGTCAGCCAATCAGAGTCCAGGACCCTAGAAATCCCCTCACATCAACCTCTGCTATGATAAAAACCCACCCTGCCTGGGCTTGGGGCTATCTGCTCTCACTGCTGCGTCAGACAGACAGGAAGACCAAGCTCTGAGCTTGAAATAAAGGCTCTTTGCTTTTACATGTGAGATTCAGTCTCTGTGGTGGTCTTTGGGGGGTCCCTGTGTTCTGGGCATAACACATGAGACTTCAGGAAAATGAACAATGAAAACGCCCAGAAAACCAGATTTCATTACCTCTGAAGAGGACCCACCTTCAAACGCAGCAGAATTTTGATACTAGGTTGAAACCTTTGAGGAACTTAAGTTCCTGGGCTTCTGTGTGTCCCTGGGCCTGGGTTCTGTGTGTCCCCCTCTGATGAGCTAACAGCAGAGGAGTCGGTAACACAGCAGCTCACAGAACACAGAGTGGTGAACTCCTTGTTAACAAATAAAAAGTAATAAGGACTTCTCTCCCCAGCTAAGACAGCGTGAAGAGGAATGGATTTTACCCACCAACATTAAAGGTGTAAGAAGTCAGGCAAAATGTATGAGAAAAATGGTTGACAGGCACCAAACAACAGGTAGCCATAGAGTAAGGGACAAGATGAGGCAAGACCGGCCATGTTCCAGCTCATTGAATAGGTGTGTGTCTAGGAAGATGCAGTACACACAGAGAGAGCTCAAACAGAGCCTGGTGATTGTGAGACCAAAATGAGCCATCTTAGAAATGCTTTCACCCAAAAACTAAGGCCTAAGATTTCTCCTTTTGGGAACAGGCCATTAGTTACTGAAACCAGTCAGTTCAGATTCCAGAAACCAGGAAGTGTAGAAGTTCAGAGTCACAAGATAGTCACGAGGTAATGCCTGCCAGACTATGGAATGTCCTCTCCCTGGTTTCCAGGGTAACTGACCACAGAAATGCCCCCACCTGAGGGCAGCCAATGAGAAATGGTGGCGGGCAACCACTCCCTTAGAAGTAATTTCTAGAAGTCCCTAGAAGCGAGCCAATCAGAATTGTACCTGTACTAGCACCCCTAAATGATGTAACCTTGTGACTTTTCCCTTTAAAAACTGAGCTTGCAGACAGGTGGGCGCTTCCTCCAGCCTCCACTGCGTTGGATGTATTGGACGAAGTCCCTGCCTAGGCTTGTATTGCTTTTGGATATCCAGAATTAAACCTTGCTTTTGCATTCCGGCATGCTCGTCTTTGGTGGTCTCTCTGGGGGTCACGATCGGGATCCCCAGAGACCCCCCCGCCGGGACACCTAAGAGCTCTGGAGGTTCATCTGCACCGATCAGTAAGAGCGCTCCATTTTCTTGTCTTTGTTTTCCTTTTACTTTCATTTTCTTATCGGAAGCTGGTGGTTGAATCTGACAGGCTCACCTTGGCGGACGTGCCTGTAAGGTGACCCTGGAGGAGTTGGAAGACGTTCCAACCCCTCATCAGGACTCGGGGGTCCTCACAGGTCCCCCCCCCCCCGTCATAGGACGCCCGAGAGGGGTCCGTCTGTTAGGATGCCCGTGAGGGGTCCATCTGTTTGGACACCTGAGAGGGATCCGTCTGGGGATCGGGAGACTCTGTTGAATTCTCCCTGTCCCATCCGTAGGTCTTTGGCATTATTGAGGCTCCCTCTCCGGACTCTCGTCTGTCTGCCTGGACCATCTGTAGGGCCCTTGTTCTTCCTTTTTGTCTGCCTATCTTGTTCGTCAGTGTGATTTGTTATACCTTCATAAATGTATAAATGTGTGAGAACTGTGGCCACATGTGTGAGAGTGTTTTATGCCTGAGCTTGTGTGTGCATTGGGACTTGTGGGCCGATTGCCAGCCGAAGGGATGGAGACCCCTTCAGTGGTTGAACTGGCACAGACTAACCTAACATTGCTTCCTTGCTCTCTCTGACCAGAGCACAGGAAGCAGGCAGCAGAAAGCTTGCGGCTGCACAGCTGCTACTTCGGGGACCCAGGGGCCGCTGAGAGGGCTAGGTGGCCCATGAGCATCATGGGGGTCTAGATGCAGCGGGTTCGGGGCCCCAGATCACTCAAAAAGCTATGGAGTAGAGGCTTGGCTGCATGGGAACTAGGCATGGCTTTGTGCTAGAGCAGGCTGTGAGCACTGTGGGGCCCAGATATGGCCGGCAGGTTCTGGCTGGGCTCCTGTGTGGACATGGGGCAGAGCTGGCAGGAGCGAGCAGGAGCCTCAAGGAGCTCAGTGTGGGGCCTGGTGGAGAACTAACTGCCCCTCCAGGGTCACAGCTGAGGAGTGGCCTACAGGTCTGTGGGCCCAGCCAGGGCGTGGAGTCACTTTCAGTCTGCCGTCACTTTCAGTCTGCCATTCTCGTGTACTTGAGGGTCTGAGGTTGACAGCAATCTTTTGTCTCCATGGTGCATGCTTTCCCCCTGCTTTCCCAGTCCTCCTCTTCCAAGCTGTTGGGTGGGGCTCCCAAGACCTGCCCTGGGGCTAAAACCTGATCAAGGTCTGGCTCCAAGAATGGAATGTCACCAACAGTTTCTTGTCTGCGGTACAGTGCTGATGCAAATTGAGAGTTATTCTTGTTATGGTATATGCATGTATTTCTGTTCTTATTTAAAATATTGTAACTTTACAATATATTCTAGAGTACTGAGGGAAATCACAAGAAAGACTTTGGTAAGAGTTTCTGTTTTAAAGGAAAAGAAAAAAGTGAAATTTGTCTAGAGTAAATGTCTGAGGGATCAAAGGAACAGACTGAGGGTACATGGAAGGTTGTAGAAGGTCAGAGGGGATGTGATGTAAACTGTTATGGTTTCTTATACCTGCAAATACTGAATTTGAAAGTTAATTCTTATTTGTTTTCATCTTAAAAATGGCTAATGATTCTGCAAACTGCTTATGTGTGTATGTATACAGGTATGTGACTTGAAAATGTAAGCAAGCTTTAACTGTATGTATGTATGTATATATGTATGTGTGTAACTTGGATCCAACTGTGTGTATGTGTGCAAGTAATTACTATTTAGAAAAAACGAGCTTTAAACAGCAACCACGTGGCTTCCTCCATCTTGGCTGGTGACCTCAAAGGCAGCCATGTGGCTGGCAGCCATCTTTTACTAAGGTTATAAAGATCTACTCGGGTTAATACCTAATACTTATGTCTTTACCAAGTGTTCAACAACAAGTTTCTAGAGAATTTAAATAGATAGCAACATATGTTTAATAAATAAGGTATTTGATTAATATTAAAACTGCACATTAATGCTTTTATACACAGGAATATACCTTGCTCTGGCAGCCAAACTTTGCAACATAAAGGAATCATAGGAAACAGCTGAGGTTTGCAAATGTATGACAGGACTCCAAAAAGAGTCTAGTTGCAGTGGTGGAAGACATTTGAGAGATCTCAGTCTTTTAAGAACAGTTTTCATAGTTAAAAACCAATGGCTTAAAAAATGTTTCTTCTTACCCAAGGTACGTTCAGGCTTAAGAATGTTGTATAATGATATTTTGTTTTGGTTTCTTTACTGAACCTGTATTTGATGCTAGAAGAGCTTCAACTTAAAAGCATTGTTTTTAGGCTACTTTTGTAGACTGTTAGAGAACATAAATAGTCAGTCATAAGTAATCAAGTTTTTTAATTGTAGTCAGGGTAAGTAAGTTTACTCATTTACTCAGTCCCTTGCATATGTTTTTAGGGTTGAGCTTGAAACAAGTAATAAGAAACAAAGTTTGTCTATTCAGATATACCTGGACAGCCCTCGTACTTCAGAGATCTGCAGAATATGGCATTTAAATATTGATCTAAAAGCTTACTATATCAGACAGGCTTCCAGATCCTAGCAGTGACCCAAGGTCTCCAAAGAAGATTACATATGAGGCACCACAACGTCTCTGCTTGAAATATGACAACGCTGATCACAGGGCAAGATGCCCCAATGCAACACCTGCTGCCAGGACCCAGCCCAGACTGTGGACAAGCAGTAGGACACTGGAATTGATTGCACCCTTTTGCGTGATCAAGGTCAGTCTTCCATGTCCCGATTCCACAGGAAAAATACTCTGCCTTATGGACCTGATGGTGGAAGAAGATTGATGCTGTTCTGACTGGTGCCTCCAATGGTATGGAGACCTGGGTAGGGATTGGTCCCTGTAATTTATAGGATCGGAAGCTTCTTGGTCTGCACTCAGATATAGTTTATCCTTCTCAGATCTCTGACAGTACTGATGGCCAGGCTAGCTCTAACTTTGTCAGCATGGCAGCATCAACCAGATCCTCATGCAAGGCTATAGCTTTCTTGTTAGCTCACTTTTAGGAAAATGTTCTAAGATATAAAAGTTTAAGTAAGTCATAAATGTTCAGATATGAGTCCAAAATGAGATAAGTTTCAGATTACTCTCCTGTTCTATGGTTCAGAGCTTAACATTTAGGAGTCCTGATGAGCTGGTAGAGCAATGACTACTTACTGTTCAGTCACAAGCTCAATATTTTGGATTTGTTTTAGATGTCATCTAAATATGTATAAATGTAAACCTAAAAGTGCCTCTCACCAGGCCAAAAATCTCTGTCCAATTTATACCTGGCTTTCTGGACAGAAGGAAAATGCACAAGCTTGTAACCCAAATCTGTAGTTCTTGTTGGGACTCAAAGGCATGAGTCTACTTCTGCTGTTTTACAGACAATATGGATTTCAGTATAGATTGGTAATACTAATGTATCTAAAACTTTTATGTCATTTGTAAGTAGGCCTCAAAGGATCAAAAGAGTCATAAAAACCTAGACCCATTTCACAGAGGTTGAAAGGACCCCAGATAAGTATTCCTAAAGATGGTATTTTTCCCAAAGCCAGCTCGAAGCAGTTCCAGAAGAGAACGTCACCCATGTTCCCTGTTCAAAAAAGGCTGAAATGCTGGGTCAAAAGAAAACTCCCTGGCATAGAGACAAGATGGCTAACTATACATGGCCATTATTAGAGAGGGATACTTAGGAACTAACTGGCCAAAACCCATGATTGGGTTCCATTAGGCACATGAGAAGGGGGAAATGTGGGACCAAAATGAGCCATCTTAGAAATGCTTTCACCCAAAAACTAAGGCCTAAGATTTCTCCTTTTGGGAATAGGCCATTAGTTACTGAAACCAGTCAGTTCAGATTCCAGAAACCAGGAAGTGTAGAAGTTCAGAGTCACAAGATAGTCACGAGGTAATGCCTGCCAGACTATGGAATGTCCTCTCCCTGGTTTCCAGGGTAACTGACCACAGAAATGCCCCCACCTGAGGGCAGCCAATGAGAAATGGTGGCGGGCAACCACTCCCTTAGAAGTAATTTCTAGAAGTCCCTAGAAGCGAGCCAATCAGAATTGTACCTGTACTAGTACCCCTAAATGATGTAACCTTGTGACTTTTCCCTTTAAAAACTGAGCTTGCAGACAGGTGGGCGCTTCCTCCAGCCTCCACTGCGTTGGATGTATTGGACGAAGTCCCTGCCTAGGCTTGTATTGCTTTTGGATATCCAGAATTAAACCTTGCTTTTGCATTCCGGCATGCTCGTCTTTGGTGGTCTCTCTGGGGGTCACGATCTGGGCACAACAGTGATCTCCTGAAAATGAGAAGTCAATGCTTATGGAGCTTGAAGTGGCTAGAATATGGGTACATGACAATAACAATGGACTGAACTGCACAGAAAGTCTCAGAAATCTACAGAAGGGTCACCCCCAGCCCAACCCAACACTGATATGCACGTGTTTATCGATACTCAAGGCCTGTCCTGGCTAGTTTTATGACAACTTGACACAATCTAGAGTCATCTGAAAGGAGGGAACCTCAACTGAGAAAATGCCTCCTCCATGAGATCTGGCTGTGAGATATTTTCTTAGTAATTGATGAGGGAAGGCCCCGCCCATGGTGGGTGGTGCTACCCCTAGGCTGGTGGTTCTGGGTTCTATAGAAAGCAGGCTGAGCAAGCCATGGGGAGCAAGGCATGGGGAGTAAGCCAGTAAGCAGCACCCCTCCATGGTCTCTGCATCAGGTCCTGCCTCCGGGTTCCTGCCCCATTTGTGTTCCTGTTCTGACTTCCATCAGTGATAGACTACATTGTGGAAGTGTAAGCCAATTAAACCCTTTCTTCCCCAACTCATTTTTTGGTCGTGATGTTTTGTTGCAGCAATAGAAACCCTAACTCAGACAAAGTCCTAGGAAGAGCCACGTAAAGATGAAGAGGAAACAATTTCCACTGACACAGCGAAAGGAAGAATTTATGTTCCAAAAAAATCAGAGAGCAAGACTTCCCATGCAGGGAGTGCTGCCCAGAATCCTCAGAAGATTCCCACATTGACAATGAAACCAAATTAACTCCACACTAATGGATTCTCTGGTCCTGACTTAAAGATCCAAGCGAGTCTCAGAAGGACTCCACTGACTCCAAATAAACTAATAGCATTCCAGAATAAAACTCAACACTATTTAAAGGAATATAATTAAATCAACTCCAGCAACAATGACATAAAATTCACAATGTCCAACATCTAATCAATAATTGCAAGGCAAGAAAACGAAAGGCCCCAAATGATTTTAAATGCCAGTCAATAGAAACAGAATCAGAAATGACAGAGATGATGGAACTAGTGAAAAATGAAACTAAAGCAGCAGTTATTAAACATGCCTCCCACATTCAGCAGAGTGGAAGAAAACACAGGCTGTGGTGATGAATGGAGAGTGTGAACTGACACAGTGGAGTCACAGAATCACAATGAAATGCACACTGAGTGAATGAGCTAAGACCGAGGATGATGCAGATGTGAGCACCTGGCTACAGAAGGAATTCAGAAACGGGCTCGGAGGGTAAGCGTTTATTTCTCAAGTTCTGGGAAACAATGGAAGACACTGCACAGAAAGCTGGAAAGGTCACCTCCATTCCACCTCAATACTGACATGTACATGTAAATTGCTATGTAAGGCCAAGGAAGGACCAGCCAATAGAGACAGAACAGGGGCTATGAGGGGAGATTCATAGTGAGAGTCTCCAACATGAATTTGGGAAGAAAACTAGCATATGACCCGCGGCAGGTGGGAATTCCTCCCACCAGAAAAAGAAGACCCTTCTGAAAACCCATGAGGGGCGTCTCACAGGAATTCAAAGGCTGGGCATTGGTGGCATAAACCTCATGGGAGTTCCAGCCTCCATATGCACACAAACATGTGCACATGCACCCCTGTGTATGCATGCACCTGCACGAATGTGTACACACACACACACACACACACACACACACACACACACACACACACTCACTCACCAAGGGAACACATGAGTGATAAAAACAGTCTATAGTGAGGGTCTCCTGGTGTAGTTCTTTAACCCAATATTAACAACTGAGTGTCTTTTCTTTTGATCCTTTTTTTTTCTTAAATTTCCAAAAACTTAAAGAAATAGTTAAAATTTCACTAAGTAGTAAAGTTAAAAAATTAATTTAAAAAAAAAAACAGAGACAATCAGCCTATCTAACAATACAGACAAAAACAATGATGGTGCACCCCCTTAATGAGACATTATGAGCATAATCAATAAAAGTCACATCTACATATGTAGAAATATTCATGGCCAAATATAAAATACACAGGCTGAAGAGAACACTTTATATTCACATACACTCTCCTTGTATATAAAATATTTGTATGAATATAGGCACAGGGTTATGGGAATTTTTCAGTTCTAAAGAAGGGCAATGTCTCCCAAACAATGTAAAACTGTGAAAGAATTTCCTAGAACTTGTATTTGAAGGGGAACTATCATCTGCAGCAAGGTCATGTACAGTTAATTTGATTAGCGTCTCCACAGGGAGCAGCTAACGAGGACTGGGGTGGGGGGCAGCCCTTCGATAGTCCCCTTCCAGGGTCCAGGAAGAATCTACAACCAGCTGATAATTTAATCTTTGATGAAAAGAAATGAATCTGTGTACACAAAACTCCTTAGTCTATACACTTTATTATTCTGCCTCAGTTCTCTCTCTACAAGCGTCTATTCTGCTTTCATGCCTAGCTCCTTTCTTGCCTGACTTCTCTCTACCTTTATCTGCTGTCCCCTCTAGGTTCTATCTAAATTCCTTCATCTTAGTTCTGTCCCATCTAGATTCTCATCCATCTAGTTCCTTCCCATATCAGCTCCTCTCCCATCTCCTTCTTTCTCAGCTTGTTCTTCCTCAGCTTGTTCTTCCCTGTCTGGCTCTTCCTCATCTTCCATCTCGTTCCTATGGTACTCTCTTCTAGCCTTTCAATCTAGTTCTTCCTCATCTCGAACGTTCATTCCTCTCAAGTTCTTACCCATCTAGTTCTTCCGTTCTCTTTTTTCCTCTCTCTCTCCTCCTCTCAATCTCCTTATTCTCTCAATTCTTTCTAAGTTTCTCAGGAATCCAGTTATAAACCCAAGCAAAGCAATCCTCTCGCAGAGCAAGGTCACCAGGCTTGAATTCTTACGGGGTCATAAAGGCAGGTAAGAATTTTTCTCAGGCAGTGACCACCAGGCTTTCTTTTACAACCCAAAAGGGGAGTGGTAAAGGAGGAGGTCAATAGAGAGCTAATGATCAGTTAGTATATTAAGAAGGGAATTTATGTACTCAATCTACATTCCTAGAAGTGGTTAGATAAGAAATTAGGAGTCTATTAGTAAGGCTGTAACAAAGGAGGGTCTCATACTTAATTGCACGAGAAATAAAGCTATCCTCCTGACCTAGGAGACAGGTGGTGTTTCATTGGCCTTGAATGCTTACTAGGTGTTTTAGATAAATACACTGTTAGGAGTTCTAGGAAGCATGCATAGCATTACACACACACACACACACACACACACACACACACACGCACACGCACACGCACACGCACATGCACACGCATGCATGCACGCACACACTAATCTGATCAATACAGCACCTGAGAATCTCTATTCAGGCAGTCCTAGGTTGTATCAGCTTGATAACACTAACCATTGTACCCTCTCTCTTCCCTAGCTCACCAAATTATGGCAAAAAAAAAGCAAATGATGTAACACATGCAAAGTTAATTTTCAATTCAATAATCACAACCTCGTAATGAAGCAATTCTGTTATGTGACTCTGAGGCTACTAACTGTTGGCAGCAATTTGTTAATATTTATGATCTACTGTGACAAATGCTTTCAAAGCAAGAAAATAAAAAAATCTTTCAAACTACCTTCTATTCATACTACTCAGTATTCCCAGACAATGGCCAAGAGAATTTTTACTGACCCACAAAGGCAAACGGACTGATTCCAGGACCATGCCCTAAAATATTACCTTCCCAGACTAGCATGATGGAAAGATCAGTCTGAAGCCACACAGACTCAAGTTTAATTATCAGCCATGTGACAAATGATGCATTATGTAATTTCACAGGACTCAGATTTTTATCCACTATGGAATGAAGGGAAGACCTCCCCTAAGGATTGTCATGACATAAACAGAATAGAAGGTGTCTTGTCCTTAACAGTCTGAGGCACACTAAGCACCTAATGCATGCTCCCTCTCCCTGTTGGCTTAGGCTCTCATGAATTTCCCTAATTCGTAACAATGAGCGACAGCCTTGACACATGTGGGAATCAGTGTCTAACTAGGGATGAATAGAGAGGGGGGCATAAGCACTTCCCCGTGCCCAAACTGCCTCCCAAAGAAAAAGGAATCTATTAGAACAGACAAACGCTTCCAAAAAGTAAGACATAAATAACAATAAACTATGCCATGGTTCAGTTTATTGCAAAACTCTATTTAATAAATTCAAATGAAAAGATGAGGAGGAGGAATCCCATACTAGCTACCGCAGGGATAAGTTGTTTGGGTCTTAGTAGTGTGTTCAGTTAAATGCATTACTGGGAAATGTGGTGTTTCAAGGGAGGAGGTAGGAATGGAAGGTGGATTGGGGGGGAAGGCTGGGAGGTGGGAGGAGGGAAGACAGGGGAATCCATGGCTGATATGTAAAATTAAATTAATTATAAAATAAAAATATTTATATAAAAAAAGGAGCCAGAGCTACTCAGCACTGAGGACAGCAGACAGTTGTCTCCAGTGACCAAAGTTCCAGCAAGATGCTTGAGAACAGAGAGCCAAGCCTCACTTGTCTTCCTCGGGGAGGAGAAGCTGCGTCTCATTTAACAGATGAGAAAGCTGCATTGTAAAGACAGGAGCCAGGCAAAATGGTCACACAATTATCTAAGCCCAAACCAGGCCTTCGTACGTCCTGAGATTGCAGGGCAACACTTTGAGGTGATATCTGCTTCACTGGCAATGTTTATGCAACTTCCCATGTACTTCTGCGACACTATTTTTTCAAGATAAGTAATATTGATGGCGTCATTTCAAAGCTTGCTATTTAAAATGTGTCGGAGTAAAAATTACAATGGAGATACCTGAGCACCAGTTCTTTAAACTGCTTGGCCTCATACAATGAGAGAGAAGGAAAATTCATTTCAAATGATGGCCAATCCCTGAGCTCTTTCGCTGTGTTGTTTAGAACCCACATCTACACAGCACCAGCTTCTTCCCTCTGGCAACAGGCAGTAAAGACAACAAACCTGCGGTGTTGATACAACGATGAAGGAGGTTCTCACAAATGTAAGACACTTATGATCACCTGAACACTTTGGGGTGACCTCAAACCAAAGAAAAATACAAAGAGAATAGAGTGATAATAGGCAGGCAAGAACAGCAAGAAGTTGGTGGCTTCTAAGTCAATAAGACAAGAAGTATAAATGCAATGGAGTTTAGGTCCACTCCCATGACAAACTCTGTAACGTCCTGGTGAAATTAGTTTTTGTTTTGTTTTCTTTTGTGTTTTTTAATAAAAGACCATGTTTTGCCACCAGGTCCTCTATCTCCTAGATGTCTTCTCTGGCAATTCCTCACCAACAATTTAGTTGATTACCACGGATTGGAATTTCAGTCACTGCAAAGGCTATGTTGGCCCCTCCCACAAAGACCATTTGAAAGCAATGTATTTCAGCAAGATGGGGTATTCATGTAGATAGCAAGTTCTTAATAGAATCTGGGAAGATGTTCTTTGGCAGAAAACGATTTTGTAGACATTTTTCATTATGATAGATGTGGCATTACAGCCGTTATAAAAAATTTCAAGCTGTGTTGCAGCTTTGTCACAAGTATTATAAATCACTCACTCGTATATTAAAGTCTGGAAAGCAACTGAAGAGAAGGAAAAAAACCTCAACTCCCGTTTACAGACTAGCTATAATTTGGCATTATTCTTAGAGGTTCAAGGCAGCTTAGAGAATCTGTATTCAGTGCTTATGTGCGGATCAGGGGATCACATTCCATTACCGCTGAGACAGGGAGGACACGTCTATGCAGTGAGTTAACAGTCTCTGCCATAAATTCGGAAATGAAGAGAAAAAGACTGGGCTCCAAGTCAAGTCAGTGAAGGAAAGCGGGGGGCTCAATGCCATTTGCAAAATAAGCCAGAAGGGGAATTAATTAAGAATTAACAAGTTACACTCAATGGGAGAAACTGAGTGCCACTAAGGAAATCGATTCGACTTTCACACACGCAGCATGCTGATGCACTCTCTTCTGCTTTTGGAGGCAGCCTGAATATGTTGCCTTGTTCTAGAACCTCAACTGGTCCAGAACAGCCTAAGCTGATGCTGTTGCAAATCCAGGGCTAACCTTCGTCTCTCTAGACCACACTGATGTTTGAATGGTTTAAATACAATAGAAAGAAGAGGGAAGGCTGACTGCAAGCCTAGTTTTTCTAATCTGTCAATGGCTGATACGATATTCCTGGAACACCCACAAGGTGTAAGATGAAGAGCTTCTGGCAGCTGAGGTCTCTCTCATTGGTGAGGGCACAGGAATAGGAGCTGAGGGCTTTTGCCACTATCTGCAGCAGCGTTTGAAGCCCACAGCTTTCGGCTAAGGGGCTTTGTCTCTAGGGACAGGAAAAAAAAAGTCTAAAGAGGATAATGATCATCAGGGTTAGACAAGCTACTGGTGGCATCTGATGGGCAGGCCACCCATGGATGCTGACAAACACCTAACAGCATAGAATCACACACACAGAGGGGGTGGGGAGTTACATACATACACACACACACCAAAAACTCTCCCATATCCACAGGATAGACACAGAGAACCTGTTTTCAATTTACCAGGCAAACTTTCCACCCAAGGCAGGTGATCTGACCTCTTTTCATCAGTCTTGTTAAAGAGAATCAGTTGTGACCCAAGGTCAATTCTGATTCCAGCCTCCAGTTCATTTCTTGAGACATAATTATTTGCAGAGATTAAAAAAAAAAAAACTTCATATTTCCAAACAAAAATAAGAGTCTAAGTTGAAGAATGTGAACATTCTTCATTTTTCTCAGTGGAGAACTCAGGACACTGCCGAGTCAGACTGCCCTGCACGGTTGAGATATCCTACAGGGTTTTAGGATGCCCTACAAAGAACGCTCAAGAGCAGTGGCTACCATCAGCTGCAAGCTGACATCTTCCGCTCCTCTCGGAAGAGAGGGCATCACAGGAGGAGCCAGGGCTTGGGCCAGCCTGGCCACCAGTGCTGCAGAGAACCTTCCACAAGGAAACTAGTGGAAAGCAACAGGAAGAAAGTGCAGAGAAGGGGGTGGGGGAGACCACACAAGCCTCTAGCCCAGCTGCCTCACACAGTTCTAAAGTCAGACGGTTTATCTTGCATAATTGCACCAAGGAAAGCAGGAATCTAGATGCCCTTTCAATAAATTGTTCCAAGTCCCATGTCTAGAAAATGAAAGAGCCGAGTTTTTTGATGCAGTGTAAACTATATTTTGAGTTTGCTTTGTGGCGCCATGAAATACCACATTACAGACTCATTCCTGGACTTTGGTCCTTCTCAGTTGGAGGAGCTGGCATGTAAAAGTGGTGGCAGACGGAGCTTCTGCTTTGAAATACAAATCTGGTAAGATCTAAGCGCAGTTATGAAATCCAAAGGGACCTGATCAGTGAGCAAATCTCCATTAACTGGAGAGTGCACCTGGTTCAAAGCATCCAGGTGTGCATGTGTGGACACTGAGTGTGAGCCTCAAATGCACACCTGTGGACACTGGCTGTGAGCACAGAGACCCAATGTGGCAAAGTCTGCCAGGTGCCATGGAGGTTTGATGTGGGCTGTTAAGTGGAGTGTGTGTTGGGGGGGTGCTTGTGCATGATTTTGTTACCCCCAAATTCTCTAATTATTTAAAGGTTGCTATTATGCTAACTAGACTAGACAGCTATGGTATGAACTTCCCTACATCGTTTCAATCACAATCTCATCAACAATTTCCCATTAGTCCATGGATCTTAGTCCTAAATGTGCAACACAACAGAGAAAAGGTGCATTGATTCTCTTTTTAATTACATAGGAAGCACTAGTTTTCTTTATGACTATGACCCAGCTACACCACCCTTATACACACACCTAAAGACTATCCCACCGCAGAGATACTTGCACACCTTTGTTTTCTATGTCCTCCTCATGGTAGGTAGGAAATGGAATCACCCTGATGGCCATCAATGAATAAAAGAATGTAAGAATGTGGTATCTGGGCCGGGCAGTGGTGGGCACGCCTTTAATCCCAGCACTCGGGAGGCAGAGCCAGGCAGATCTCTGTGAGTTCAAGGCCAGCCTGGGCTACCAAGTGAGTTCCAGGAAAGGCACAAAGCTACACAGAGAAACCCTGTCTCAAAAAAACAAAAACAAAAACAAAAAAGAATGTGGTATCTACTTACATAATTTTATTTATCCAACAAGAAAATGAAATTTGAAAGAAAATTGATGTTATGTCTTTTTTGATATGTCCATAGCAATATTCAAAGGTTCCTCACACAATTTGAAAGAGTATGGCCTATATCCAGAGTCCAGTCCTGTCCAATCTCAAACCTCATGTATCAATAGTAGTCTCTTGCTGCTACCTCTAGGTGCCAAGAGTTCCAGAGAGGGTCTGGGAGGTTATCTCTAGACTCCAAGAGTTCCAGGGAGGTCTGGGAGGCTTGTCTGCTTTTTGCTTGTCACAGGACATTAGTTTCTCACTTCTGAAAACAGACCTTTTCTCTGATTGCTTTTAAATCAGAGGCAGAGACAAAGAAAACGCCATGACAGGGTGGTACATTCTGGAAGGCCGCACAAGTCCCTGGTGCAGAGGCAGGAAATTTCACCTCCCTATACACAGGGAAGATAATCTGAGTTCTCTGGCTTCCTTTCCCCAGCTTCTCATTTAGACATTTTCAGATGGCTACCAGATATTCCATCACATGGCTGCCGAGCTGGAGTTTAACTGCTTGCATGCTTGAATTTTCTGCTTTAACCAAAACACAGAAACCTTAGTTATGCTCAGACCTAAGACCTGCATAAAGCAAATCATTTAATTGTGAAGAAAATTCCCCAGCTACAATAAACAAGCAGCTTTTAAACAGTTCTATATACCTAGGGTTTCATGATGTTATCCAAGGAAACGTGTACAGAAATTATAAATATCTAAAATAATCCTATGTTTTTTGGAGCTTAAAAAGCCTCAAGTCTGAGTGAATAAAAGTGAAGTACAAAAATAAATGAGGCTTAGTGGCATTAGCACACCTGCATAATTGATCACTTCAGTGCAGCTAGCGTCTACGACCAGCAGGACAGGAGCTGTGGAACTGCATTGTGGGAAGCTAATAATAGTAGGGCCTGTTCACCTCCAGCCAAGCCTTCCCAATAGTTCTGCTGCTTCTACTGTTTATTTGTGTTGGCTTGGGCAGTTGCCCCACCTGTGTGTTGGATTTCCTCCTCCTCCTCCTCCTCCCTCCCCCCCCCTCCTCCTCTTCTCTGATACACTATATTAGGGATCTGAATTGAATGACCCCTCAAAGTAGGATGGGGCTGGGGGATTTTGCTGAGTGGTAACAGAAGGGGCAGAGACCTAGAGACACGTCTGACACATCTTTGGCTCCGGATTTGAGGTCCTGTGAGATAAGAGTAAGTCCCACCCCAAGGCACATTAAAACCCAGGAAGCAAGAGGGACTATGTTTCCGATCCCTGCCATCTCTTAGTTAGTTTCATGCTTCTTAGGATTCCCTGGGCATTAACCGCTGTAAGCCAGACATCAAAATCCTTTTGTAAACTGCCTCTGAATAATGCAGCAAAGCCACACCAAAGCTAAGCCCAGATCATTCCAGTGAGAGGCTGCAGTGCTAAAGCTAGAGTGTTCTTTTTTCCCAGAGAAGGGCTCATGTCCTAGAGAATGTTTACAGTTTGTATAAGGCTCTTCAATAGTGTCTAATTGATGGGTTTCAATTATCAGGGAATACAAAAAAAAAAAAAGGAGGTGCTGCTGCCTACAAGCTAAGAAGCCGAGAAGCCTTCTTCTGAATGGAAACGCTCCTTATCATTAAACAGGGGTCCAACCTTTGGCCCCAGTGAAGAATTTCACTCATCCACCTGGATGATTAAAAAGAAACCCAGAAGGTAATAAGAGAATTTCTACCTGAGCCAGCTGTCATGGGATGGTTTTAAATAAAGCATGAATTATTCTCAACTATAGAGACCCTTTTTGGAGGACAGAGAGCCAAGGGGTAAAATAAGAATTAAATACCTCTGCCTAAGATCCGTCATTCTCTCAGAGCCTTGGCGCTGCTGTGTGATCATCCATCACTTCACCTCCTTGTCTCTCTCATCTTTTCTTTTTTCATTTCTTCTTCCTTTCTCTTTCTTTCTCTTCTTTCTTTCTTTCTTTCTTTCTTTCTTTCTTTCTTTCTTTCTTTCTTTCTTTCTTTCTTCCTTCCTTCCTTCCTTCCTTCTTTCCTTCCTTCCTTCCTTTCTTTTGTTTTGTTTGTTTCCCGAGGCAGGGTTTCTCTGTGTAACAGTCCTGCTGTCCTGGAACTCACTTTATAGACCAGGCTGGCCTCAAACTCACTGAGATCCACCTGCCCCAGCCTCCCAAGTACTGGAATTAAAGGCGTGAATCCACCACCGCCCGGCTCCTCAATTCATTTCCACATCCTGTGTTCTGTTTGGTTGAATGGCACTGTGTGTCTAGACACCAACAAAATCGGTGGGCTCCCACTAATGGTGGTCAGGTTTGGCATCATAAGCATACACTGAGTGCCTAGTGTGTGCCTGTTCTGAGAATGTGGCAATGAGGAATACATGGCTCCATGCAATTGCTGGGGATCCAGTTCCTGACCCAGGCAGTCTGGGGTATCATCAGTAAAAGATGCACAAAAGCACCATGGCCTGTCACAGAGCTGGCCACATGGTACCGGCTAATCCATGTAAAATAGAAAGATGGTGGGAGACAAGGTCCACGCTCAAGGGATTAACTTCACTGTTGTTTCTAGGAAGTTTCACATCCAGGAAGGAAGCAAGAAAGTCAATCATATGCAGAGGGTAGGAGGGGAAAGCTGGGCTAAAATGAGATTAAGAACACCCCACTCATCAAGCATGAATACACAGAAATCTGCAAAGATTTTCTTTCAGTGGGCTGCCCCCCTTTTATTCTCTTGAGGGTGTCTTTTGAAGAAATTACTGGTCCCCATGATACTTGGTCCGTTTGTTTCTCATGGGCCATGCTTTCTGTTCCAGCACTTGGGAAATCTTTGCTCAAAGCAGATCTCAAAGGGGATTCATTTCTCTGCCTTTTTCCTGTAAAATCTGTAGTTTTGGATTTTTGCATTTAAGTCTATGATGGTGTTTGTGTTCATTTTTGTATGTGGTAAGAGAGACAAATCACTTACATTTAGATAACCAATAGTTACCATGCCCTTTGTCAAAAACATTGTCTGTTCTCCTCTGAGCTGACTGAATATTCCGTCAAAATGAGCCATTTGGTCAATTTATGAGTTCTATTGTGTGCTGTCAATACATGTTTATATATTTACTATTTTTTTCAAAGATTTATTTTCTTTTTAATTATATGCATGTGTGTATATCTGTGTCTGTGTGTGTCTGTGTGTGTGTGTTTATGTGTGTGTGTGTATTTGTGTCTACGTGTGCTGGTGTGTGTATGTATGTGTATGTGTCTGTGTAAGTGTCTGTGTGTTTGTGCCTATGTGTACCTGTGTGTATGTGTGTGTTTTTGTGCCTGTGTGTGTCTGTGTGTGTACCTGTGTGTATGCATGGGGGGGGGGGTATGGGTGTACGGGTGTGTGCACATGAGTGTGGTCTGGTGCACTGAGAGTCCAGAAGAAGGCCTCAGTGCCCTGGAGTTGGAGTTACAAGTGGTTGTGAGCTATCCAGCATGGGTGCTAGGAACTGAACTCAGGTCCTCTGGAAGAACAGCAAGCACTCCTAACTGCTGAGCGGTCTCTCTCCAGCCACACAATTTTTATATCTTGATATGACTACCACACTAACTGGATTATTACAGACCTAAACTCAGCCTTAAATTTGAACTATTTCAGTCTGCACATTACATTCTTTTTCAAAAAGGTGTTTTCTGTTCTGAGTCCTTGGCATGTCTATGCAAATTGTACGATCATCTGGTTGAGTTAGAACCATATCTCCTGGAATTTTAATAGGATTGAAACTGTTTTATTAGTATAGTAACTAATTTTGGAGATATATATATATATATATATATATATATATATTCACATCTCAACAAAAGTGAGTCTTCTAGCCTATAAAGATGGCACACCTCTTCACATACTCAAAGTATCTTAGTTTCTCTCAAAAATTTCATACCTAGATCTTTTAGGGATACAATTTCAAATTATGGGCCATTAATATTCTGTCATGTGTATTCCCTAAACATTCCATATGTGTGATGTCACTGTGAGCCATACTGTTTTTTGTGCAATTCTAATTATATGCAGTGAACTGAGTTTTGTCTGTTAAACTCAGAACTGCTATCATAGTAGGTTGGTACACTTCTGGAACATTCTGTGAGGTTCTGCACCAACATTCACATTGTCTGCGAAGACTTTCACTTCTTTTCCAACTCATTTCTCTCTCTTCTCTTTCTCTACTACCTAGAAACTCTAAAATTACGTTAAATAAAAGTGTAATGGGACAACATCATGCTATTGGTTCTGATGTGAAGGAAAAATGTCCATTCCCTCTTTCACCACCAAATATGATATTCGTTAGAGGGATTGTGTGTCTGTCTGTCTGTCCATTTGTCTTTGCAGACACCTTTTAAAAGGCTAGGGAGTGCCTTCTGCCCTCAGTTCCCTAAGGGTGTGAGTCAGGAATGGGGGCTGGATATTTTCAATGGTTTTTCTGTACCGATTGAGATGGTCAGAGTTTATTTTTTCCTTTTACATTTATGCTGAATTACAATGACAAAGGCTGTTTCTTCTTTCCTTTTTATGGGACATTTTTGTATGTTTGTTTGCTTGTTTGTTTGAGGCAGTGGAGATCAAACCCAGGGCCTGTCACATGCCAAGACAGGATTTTATGCCTGAGCTGCACCTACAGTCAACATCAAATTGAAATGTTAAAACAACTCTTCACTTCTAGACTTTATCCTAACTGATAACGTTGTGTGTATGTATGTGAATGAGTGCGTGTGTACATCTGTGTGCTTGCATGTTTGTATATGTGTGTATGTGTACTTGCATGTGTGTATATCTGTGTATGTTTGCATATGTGCATTAACCAGATCCTATTTAGTATAATTTTGTCCATATTTGAGGGAGAGTATTTTGAGGGTTTTTTTTTTAATACTGGAAGTTGAACACAGGATATTCCACATACTACACAAGCTCTGTACTGCATAGCTACATACCCAACTAAACTTTAATGTTTATGAAGTGTTTTGGCTCATAATTTTATATTTTTATAATATCTTGGTTAGGTTTTGATATCAAGCTGATATTGGCCTCATAAAATAAGTTGAGGCATTGTGACACCTTTGCAATTTTCAAAAAAAGCTTGTGCCAAATTAGTGTCCTTACTTGCTTCTTTACATGTCTTTACATGTGGGGGGTCACATGCCTACCAGGCATGCATGTGGAGGTCAGAGGAAAACTCATGGGCATCAGTTCTCTCCTTACCCTGTCTGGGTTGTGGGGACACAGCTCAGGTCCCCAGGCAAGTGTCTTTCCCCACTGAGTCATCTGTCCCAACGTCAAGACCTCTTTAAGTGGGACATTTCGGCAGTGAAGACTTCTGGGCCTGAAGCTTCCTTTTAGGGAAGATTTTTAACTAGAAATTCAATCCCATTAGCAGATACAAAACTATTCAGATCTTACATTTACTTTTGGGTAAACTTCGGCAGTTCACAGTTTTGTTTTGTTTTTTGTTTGTTTGTTTTTTCATGAAGTTTTAGCATTTCATCTAAATTGCTATTTGAGTAACAATTTCTTGATACACCCTTATTCTCCTTTTTTAAAGATTTGTTTTTATTAGTGTGTGTGTGTGTGTGTGTGTGTGTGTGTGTGTGTGTGTGTGTAGGTGTGTGCACATCAATGCAGGAACCCACAGAACCCACAGGAGCTAGCAGAATCTGGTCTCCTGGAGTTACAGGAACCTGACCTTACATGCTGTGCTGAGACTCAAACTCTGATCCTGTGGAAGAGCTGCACATGCCCTTAACCACTGGGCCATCTCTCCAGACCTCCCCCTCTTCCATTCGCCTTCTACTCTCCGTACCAGCAACTGAAGTATCAGACGTCATGCCTGATGCAGTCGTTCCTCTCTGTCTCTGTAGCCAGGTCAGTCTCACTAGACACAGGTCAACACTGTCAACCTCTTCTAAGAAATGCCTTTAACTTCATAAACTTTCTAGTTCTTCCAAGTTTGTCTTGTTAATTTCTACTCTAATCTCTATTATTTCCTTTCCTGCTTGTCTTGGATTTAATTTCTTTTCTGTTTTCTTAGGGACTAGAGACTTGGTAATTTAATCTTTTTTTTAAACTCTCAGGCCTTTCTTGTCTTATAATAAAGGCATTTAGCTCTGAAATTCCACATGAAGTGTTGCTCACTGGCATGTTATAAATTTATGTTGTATTCCCATCTTCTTTCAGCTCAGAACACTTTCTGGTCTCCATTTATTATCTTCTTTGACCCATGGTTTGTTGAAAAGTGTGGATTTAAATTTGGGAAATGTCCAAAATACTTTCATTTATTGATTTCTAAATTAACTTTACACTTGGAATGATGTAAATCTTTTTAAATGTATTAAGACTTGTTTTGTGGTCCAGAAAATAGTCTATATGATTAATGTCCTCCATTCAATGGAATAGTTCATAAAATTCAGTTAGGTCAAGTTGGTGACAATATTATTCCAATATTCACATCTTTGCTGATTTTTGTCTACTCATTCTGGTAACTCTGAGAAATTTACTTGATATAGTAGACGTTTTTGAAGCATGTATTTTGAGGTTTTATTACTAACTACGTAAGTGTTTAGGACCATCACTTGGTCTATGAGATTACTCTCTTCATGGTAAGGTTAGGACTGAGACCTGCTTTCTGGGCGTTAATGTGGCTCCTCCAGCTTCCTGTGGACTCACACCGGAGTCTCCACCATTTGTGGCTGAGCCCTGAACACTTAATGTGACCACTAAATTAACAAATACTGAGCTATTGCTCCAAAATATGTGTACGTGTGCATGTGTGTTATATGTGTGTCATATGAATTATAGTTCAAAATATTAAAATCAACACTTCCTGTATTGAGAGAAGCTTGGAGAAAAGTGTTACCTTTACTGAATAGACAAAATCCATGTGCAATGATTACAGGTTAGAAAGGAGAGTCCGGGCTATCCCGTTGTTCCTGCTCTGGGTACAGCGGCTACTCCCTCTGCTGGCTCCCAATGGGTGATGAAGAAGGTCACCAGGCCACACTTTCTCCGCGGTTTCATCAAGTCCCCCCACAATCTGAGAGAACAAGAGCCAGCAACCACCTCCACTGGCTCTTAAAGGGTCATGTGTCTTCAGAGAAGACCACGCTCATGGGGCTGAACTGTGCCATTCAGTTGGTCGTTAGACTGACTGGCAGAATTCCCAAAACATTCCTTTTTCTCTTCTAGAAAATAAAACAAGGTTCCACAGTGTAATGAGGCTTGCCTGGGGCTGTCCCACTCACTGGAGCCAGTCTTCGAATGAAATCCATCTGCCCAAGGGTGTTCTCAGGAAATGTGAAACAGGCCCGCCAAAGCCTATTTGTCCTCAGCTAGTGATGTGAGCATCAGGGCATCCAAATCCTTCATCACTGCCACCATGTGCACACATGTGAGTGACCACAAATGCTCCAATGGTGACTCTGACGTTCTAAATTCATCATATTGAGAAGGTTAGTTTGCAAATATAGATTGTCAAATAGTGAGACCATATCTTCTCCTTTATCCTCACTTGTCTGTGCCTTTATTTAGAATATGTTCCTATAAGAATAATCATTTGCTATTGTTTTGGAGGAAGCACACTGTGCATGTTTATGCATGTGCAGATGAACTTGAAGAGAACATGTATGACATGTACCCATGTCTGTGTGGAGGACAGAGTATAACCTATGCTGTAATTCCTCAGGACACCCTCTACTTTGTTTATAAGCCTGTACCAGAGCTAGCTTTTTTAAAAGACATGGGTTCAAGAGTGGGAATATATTATATGAGGAACCTTTTAATTTAAATAGATAATTTGAATCAATCTCATTTGATATCATTGTTACATATCTGTGTTTTCTCAAAAGAAAAATGAGTTTGAACTCATGTCTTCATAATTAAAAAGCAAGCACTGTACTTATTGAACCATCTCCCTAGTCTAGATACTGCTTTTCAAACAATCATACAAGCCCCTGCCTTCTAACTGGGATCTTTAACTCATTTATATCTAATGTGATTACTGATATCATTATATTCAATCCTATCCCATTGCTCTTTGCTCTCCAATAATCCCATCTTTTCTTTCACTTTTTCTGTCTTCTTTATATGACTTATGTTCTTTGTTGTTTTAACAATCCTCTGTGTTGTCATTTTAGTGTTTGTTTTAGGTATGCAGCGTTATCACAGTCTACATGCTAGGGACTGTGTTCCATGCTGTAGACAGAATAACAACTGTAAAATTGTATAGCTCAACCTCTCCCCACCACCTTCATGTCATTTTACACCTATTCACAAATGTGTCATAAAACCTGCCTTACATATTGTTGTCTAAATAGCCAATTCTCTTTTTAAACAAAATTTTAGTGAGTTTTCACTCACAGCATTCCCTTTCTGGGGGTGTGCATTTTTTATATACATCTATACTTCTATCTTCTGCCTAATGAGGCTCCTTGTACATTTCTCTGTGTGTGTGCTTGTGTAGAGGCCAGAAATCAACATCAGGAGCTGCCCTCTGTCATTCTCCATCTTTTCTTTTTGGAGGCAGGGTTTCTCACTGAGCCTGGAGCTCACTGATTGGCTAGGTTTGCTAGCCAATGAGACCCTGGCTCTCTACTTCTCCAGATCCACCTGGCTCCAGTCTAAAGGCTGGGATCCAAACTCAGGTCCCCATGATTACCCCACAAGCACTTTCCCCCACTAATCCATCTTCCGAACCTTTCCTTGAACATGTTAAGACTTCATGTGTATGTGGTTTTCCTCCATGTATGTCTGTGTTACTATGCGATTGCCTAGTGCTCAGGGAGGCCAGGTGAGGGTGTTAGATGCCCTGGAACTGGAGTTAGAGATGGTTGTGAGCCACCATGTGGGTGCTGGCACCTGAACCCCGGTGCTCTCAAGAGCAACTAGTACTCTTAATCCCTGAACCCTCTCCTCAGACCCTAGTCCTTCCACATTTCTTGGAATCCACTGAAAATGAATCCTTTCAACGTTGGTATGTCTGAAAAAGTCTATAAGTCTATTTTTTTCTGACTCTTTTTAAAAGGTATTTTCTCTTGGTCTGGAATTCTTAGATTGATGGGTTCTCTCTTCAGGACTTGAATATAACTTCTGCACTTGTCTCACTCAACAGGAAATTCACTGTCATCTTTGTATGTGTTCCTTTATGTGTGTGTTCACTGTTCTCTGTATGTGTTCCTTTATATGTGTGTTCACTGTTCTCTGTATGTGTTCCTTTATATGTGTGTTCACTGTTCTCTGTATGTGTTCCTTTATATGTGTGTTCACTCTCTGTATGTGTTCCTTTATATGTGTGTTCACTCTATGTATGTGTTCCTTTATATGTGTGTTCACTCTATGTATGTGTTCCTTTATATGTGTGTTCACTGTTCTCTGTATGTGTTCCTTTATGTGTGCTCACTCTCTGTATTTGTTCCTTTATATGTGTGTTCACTCTCTGTATTTGTTCCTTTATATGTGTGTTCACTCTCTGTATGTGTTCCTTTATATGTGTGTTCACTGTTCTCTGTATGTGTTCCTTTATATGTGTGTTCACTGTTCTCTGTGTTCCTTTATATGTGTGCTCACTGTTCTCTGTGTGTGTTCCTTTATATGTGTGCTCACTGTTCTCTGTGTGTGTTCCTTTATATGTGTGCTCACTGTTCTCTGTGTGTGTTCCTTTATATGTGTGTTCACTCTCTGTATGTGTTCCTTTATATGTGTGCTCACTGTTCTCTGTGTGTGTTCCTTTATATGTGTGCTCACTGTTCTCTGTATGTGTTCCTTTATATGTGTGTTCACTGTTCTCTGTATGTTCCTTTGTATGTGCCTTCCTTCTCCTCCGGATTCTTTGAAGGTTTGTTAAACATTGATTCTGAGCACTTTGACTGATGTCTAGTGTAGTTCTCTTCGTGGTTCCGTGGTAGAAACTTCACAGAAATTCTTGGGTTTGTACATTTAGAGGTCTCACCAGTGTGAAGCCACTGTCAACAGTTTCTGTCCATGGCTGCCACCTTTGGGGACTCTAAGTACGTGTGCATTGGCCACATAAGTTGTCCCATGGTCATCCTTTTCCTCCTCTATTCTCTTTGTGTTTCACCTTACATGCTGGATAATTCTACATCAACGTGACACAAGCTAACGTCATCTGAGAGGAGAGAAACTCAATTGAGAAAATGCCTCCATAAGATCAGGCTGTGGGCAAGCCTGTAGGGCATTTATTAATTAGTGATTGATGGGGGAAGGCCCAGTCCATGGTAGATACTGCTGCCCCTGGGCTGGTGGTCCCTGGTTCCATGAGAAAGCAGGTTGTGCAAGCCATAAGAGCAAGCCAGTAAGCAGCACCCCTCCATGCCTCTGCACCAGCTCCTGCCTCCAGGTTTCTGTCCTGACTTCCTTCAGTGATCACCAGCAACGCTGAAGTATAAGCCAAATAAACACTTTCCTCCCCAAGTTGCTTTTTTGGTCATGGTGTTTATCACAGCAATATAAACCCTGACTAAGACACCGTGTATAATTTCTATGTATATGTGTTCAAGTTCACGATTTCTATATAACAGTAAAAGTGTATTTCTTGAAGTTCCATTTGAGTCTTTTTCTAACATCTTCCACTTCTGGGTGACATTTGATTGATTTGGTTCCATTCCTGGTTGGGATTTCCAACTTCTTTTCCTGCCTGGTGACTTTTTGATTAAATGCAAATATTTCAAATTTCACATCATTGAATGCTCCATTTTCTTTTGCTTCTTCTGATATTCTCAGGGTTTTTTTTTTTTTCTAGAAAGCAGTGAGTTACACTGAAGCAGCTGGCATCCTTCAGGTCTGAATTTTAGGATTCATTAGCAAACTAGAACAGTGGCCATCTTAGGATGGTCATCCCACTACTTGAACATGGCCCTTCTGTGCTCTCTGCCCAGTGTCTTCTGAATGCTGAGAAGAGAGCAAATGACATCCCCACCCTCTCTGGACACTGTTACTCATCATTTATTTCAGTGGTTCTTTCTCAGGGTTTGGGTAATGTTATCACCCTGTGTGCCCATCAGTACACAACTGAACCTTTGGTGACCCCTCCGAAGTTCTCTTTAATTCTTCCTCTATTCCTCTGAGCATTCCCTCAACTCCTGAGCATCAAATAATGGGTCGTCAGGGTGGTGCTACAGTGAGATGCCAGAGCCTTTGGAGGTGGGGTCTAGTCCAGGTTCTGCAGACCCTGGAGAAGCCCTCTCATAGAAGGTGGTGGGACCTCAGGGGCCTCCTTGCTCTCTGCTGCTTCATGCCATAGGATAAAGTACAGTTTTTCTCTTTGGGGTTTCTCAGACAGGGAGTGGGCTCAGTCTTTCATCTCAGCCAGAAGTGAGGGTTCCCAGCTCAGTTTCTTCCTGTCCCGCTTCTGTCATTAATCATGGATACTTACTATTTGCCCACCAGTTGAAAGATACACACTGGCTACTCACTTCCTCGCACTTTCTACTAGTCCACATTAACTCAAAGAGATACTATTGCCTAGTTACCATTACTGTGGCCTCTGTCCTCATGGTGGGTCACAGATGCAGGATGCTGCACTGACTAATTCTATTAACTTATTTTCCCATCTATAAACTGAAATGTTAAAACCTACCTGGTGTGATGATTGTAGAGATAAGATGCTGTGACAGATAAAGTAGCATCTCCAGTGACATAAATAACAGGGACTCCATAAACTGTGAGTGACGTGACGATTACTGAACTTCCTGTTCTAGCTTATTCTTTCCCCTTCCCAGCCTCCATGGTCCTTACCCTAGATCTGCTCAGCCTTGATATTTCTTGACTATGCCTCACAGTGACAGATTATGCTTTAAGTCTTGGGCCCCATAACAGCTGAGTCACACCATTGAGAGCCTTGTAGTGGGGATGAGCATCAGCCCTGAACTATCAGAGTGTGTGGGTGGTTTCTGCAGGTATTACTGACAAGTGCCTGTTAAATATTTTGTTTTTTCTCAGACAAGCATCTTCCACTTCTTCCTGCACTTAAGAGGTCAAACAGACCTGGGTTACCACCTAGATTGCTCAGGTTGTTCTCTGCACATATTTAGGGAGCTCCTTTGACTCTACAGACACTGTTCATTTATAAAGATGTTACAGGTCCAAAACAGGTAGCAGTAATGATACAGGTCATTTTAGGGTACCTTCACAGGGAGGACAGGAGACAATGGAGGGGAGAATCTCCCTTCTCTTCTTTAATCTTTGATCTTGAAAAAAATCTCTCAAATAGACAGGAGTCTATTTGGAACTCAATGATGTACTAGACAGCTCCTGTGACAACCAGCCGCCAAGATACCATTAAATCACCTCCCATGTCCCCATAAGTAGATATGAAACTCTCTGAAGGCAGAGTGGGGTCTCACCACCTCTGTCTCCTTATAAAATGGCCCATACAAGTCAGAAATACACGTGCTAAAAAGATATCAAGTTCTTGGATTGAATGGGAACATCAGACAGGACTTCAAGCCACAGGACCACAAGCCACAGGTTTCTGAGTGTGTAGGATTTTCTGGAGCACCCAGGCATAGAAACATCTTCGGGTTAGAAGTCTGAAAGCTGGGTGTAGCCATGTGTGTCTGCAACTCCAGCACTGAGGTACAGATACCAGAAGATCCCAAGAGCTCACTGGCCCTCCAGACAAAACAGTGAGCTTTGGGTTCAGTGAGAGACCCTGACTCAAGACAATAGGGTGGAGAGTGATAGAGGAAGGCACTAATGTCCTCTTAGGCCTCTGTACACCAGCTTACAGGCAAGCACACCGCAGACTCATGTGTCCTCATATACATTAGACTAAGGGTAAAACACGTAACCCTGGCCCAGGCCAATCAACACATCATATTTCCCTGGCCAGTGGCTGGTGTGAGCACATAACCTAAGTCAGAGTGGAGGCTGCAGATGATGGAATGTACGCAGGTTCTTCTGCTGGACCTGAATCCACCTAGGAATCAACATGAAGTCACAAGATTATCACCAGGAGGCCCACAAACTGGGGACAGTTCTGTGCTGGCTTGAGAAAGCCTCCCCCAGACTCTTCCTCCCTAGGAACTAGCAACAGTTCCATTCAGAAGTCTGTCCAGGGAAGTACACTTCACTAGGTCAAAAAACACCCAGAGATGTTTCTAACCATCCTTTGTCAGTATTGAGAGACATGGAGACTGGAGATTCAGTGCTCCAGGGCCCACGTCTGGCTCCTCCTCACCTGCCATGAATACCCCAATAAGAAGAGCCTGTAAGAAACAAACTCACATGGTTCATTTTCAAAATAAAAGTGACGAGTCAGCTTAGGTCCACACACAGATGAGCAGGAAACATTAGACTCCTTCTGGCAGCCTAACTACCACCCTCACCCAAACTCTGCTAGTTACCCCCAAACTAAAAGCTTAGAGTAAAAAAAAACCATTAGGAGCTGAGCTTGCCTGCAGATGCAATTTTAAACCCACGCTCCTGGTGCACTTTAAAATAAGCAGCATGTAAAGAGTAGAGATGAACACATGGTCTTTGTTGAGAGAAGGACAAATGTAAGTGACATAAGAAAGAGCAGACCTAACTGGTGTGTAAGACCAAAGCCTCCTGATTGCTCAGCACAGAGGAGAGGCTAGGGTGAGGCATGGGGTTACAAAGCCTGTTCTCTGGCCTCTATCAGCACATCTGCCATTCTGGGCCGATGTCCAGCTTTGCAAAGTCATGAAATGAAATGAACTGCCCAGCTTCCTCTATTCTGAGTCTCTAGTGCTCTTATTATGAAGTGAGGGTCCACATTCATATCATGATGGATCACACAGCAGCTTTCTGTGGTCCACGATGTGTAAGCCTAACCTAGATTTGGAAACAAAAGCAAACTCCCTCCTGGTTGGCTTTCTTCCCTTTTCTTCCCCTGAGTACATCCCACCTGCTATTAGCCACATACCCTGGTGTGGCCAAGAGATGTGAGCTGACGTGAAGTGTGCTGTTCCATGCTGAAGCAGGGAAATCCCCAGGCCCAGCTCTCCAGCACCTTTCCTTCTCTTCTCCATGGCAACAGGAGACACCACCTATTCCAAAAGGTACAGCCACAGCTACACAATGAGCCATCAACCTGGAACCCTGCATGATTCTGTGCATCTGAGTCCCCACACCTACTGTGGATGGACAATTTAAGTGAGACCACTTGTGCTCAACCTGGCCAAAGGCCTAGAGAGTTGTTTTTCATGAGAATACAAGCGTCACTATGAGAATAGAGAGGCATTTTCCTACCTATCCCCAACCTGCAGCCAATAACCCAGAAAATTATTATTCATTGAGTCCGGGGATTTACCAAAACCATTCAAGAGTAAAGAAAAACACTTGCAAAGGGATTGCCTAGATCCATCAAGAATCAAGTTGAAGCCAGATGTGGTGCACATCTCTGTAATCCCAAACTCATGAGGCTGAGGCGATAGGTTGGCTACAGATTCAAGGCCAGCCTAGACTACAGAATGAGACTGTGTCTCAAAACACATAAAGAATAAATGTGTGGGCTGGGAAGATATACTAGTGTGTGTGTGTGTGTGTGTGTGTGTGTGTGTGTGTGTGTGTGTGTGTGTGTGTGTGTCATGTCTAGATATATATGCAGACATGAGATCCTGAGTTCAAATCCCCAGCACCCCTGTAAATGAGAGGTGGAGGAGTTTGCCCAAAACCCCAGGGCTTAGGGGGCTGAACCAGGTGGATTCCTGGAGTTCACTGGCTAACCAGTCTAGTTAAGTGAGTAAGGTCTTGGTCCAGTGAGGAGATTTTGTCTCAAAAAATAAGGTTGTAGGGCTGGAGAGATTTCTCAGCAGGTAAGAGGTCATATTTCTCTTCCAGAGGACCAGAGTTTGGTTTCCATCACCAACTTCAGACAGCTCACTGCCACCTGTAACTCCAGCTCCAGAAGGGATCAGATGCCTCTGGCTTCTACAGATGCCTGCACCCACATCCTCATGGCCACACACACACACACACACACACACACACACACACACACACACACATACACACACACATACAAACATGTACACACATATGTATACACCACAAAAAAACAGATAATGAAATAAAACAACCAAGTATATGTAAATAATTCCCCAAATCTGTAATTCCAAGTATTAGAAGTAAAGGCAATTATTTCTTCAAGGAGGGAAGCACATAAGAAAAACACATCACTGAGCCCACATCAACTGTGTGGGAGAGTTTTCCCTGCTTGAGAGAAAGAAGGGGGCAGTCACTCAACCAGACCTGCAGCTGGATCATCTGCTGTATGGACCAGCTTTTCACTTCATCCTTTGTTGGGTGACAGCATCCACAATTTACCAAGAAGAAACTATTTATGTGAATTAGAAATGTTGTTTTTTAGATATTGATGAAAATAAGCTTTCTTACTCCTGTTAGTAAAAGCACACAATGTGCTGGCCATTCTCAATATTTTCTACATTATTCTGTCCACTAAACTTACAAGAGGTCAGGCAGTGGTGGTGCATGCCCTTAATCCCAGCACTCAGGAGGCAGAGCCAGGCGGATCTCTGTGAGTTCGAGGCCAGCCTGGTCTACAGAGTGAGTTCCAGGACAGGCACCAAAAACTACAGAGAGGAACCCTGTCTCAAAAAACAAAAAAAAAAAACAAAAAACTGTTCACATGCAAACTTCCTAAATCTGAGCAAGGTTAGTAAACTGTTCTTTTTTCTGCACTTATGAGTTGTGTATTTTTAATCGACTCTGAAGCCTCAGCAGTCACGCACATACACAAAAGGAGGGTATTTTAGGCAGAGTTTGCAATGTATGGTAAATTGAGACAAGCTGCTACACAAACATGCTGTCAGCATGTGCTCATTAGCAATGACCTCCTTGGGGTAGCTGAAATGTATGGAAAGCAGCAAAGAACAATACCCTACCTGACAAAATTCTGCTCATGAGCAAAGGATTCAAGTGAGACAAAAGCCAACTGGAATTCACCAGCCGGCTGCCACCTTCCCTTGCTTGGTTTGAGTCAAAACTTATTTTATGTTTTATAATTTATGTTTATTTTTTGTTGTGTGCAGGCTTTTGTTGTTGGTTTAGTTTTAGTAAGATTTTTTTTGTAATTTTATACGTGTATAAAATGTCTCTCAGTCTTATCCATCCCCATTCCTTCCCTCCAGGTCCCACCCACTCTAGCACCCCCTAACATAGCTCCCATCTCCCTCCCAACCTTAAGTTTTTTGTTCTATGACCCAGTTAGTGCTATCCAGATGTACACATGTATGGTGTCACCCATAGATGAAACATCTGTATTACACACACACACACACACACACACACACACACACACACACACACACAGGCTTGGGAAACAGGATGAAAAGGAATGATGGAAAAGGCTGGTCTCTGTACAAGACATAGCTGTCACACATATGAACTCATGGTAACTATGGCCACCTACACAAGATCAAGCCAGTTAATTCCAGCAGGGAAGGGTGGGCTCCCAGTATCCCTAGCAGAGAGCTAATGGCAGTTGATGGCTTCTGAGGGGGAGTCACTTCCCTCTGTGGGGCGGCCACTGGTAGGTTGCCCACACCTCAGTAAATACCAGGGTTTCTTGTGTTGTTTTGTTTAAGCTCAGTAGTTCTTAACTACTTAGAAATTAAAATCTTAACTAATCAAGTCCTCATACTTCCTCTTATTTCCTGGAGCCTGTAGGTTGAGAGCAGAGAGAATGGTGGAAAATGAAAAAAGCAGCAGATTATTTAAACTTTGGAAACAGTATATCCATCTGAGTTGGAGAGACTACTGTAACTCCATTTCCATCAAAAGAAAAGGAAAATAACAGTTGTTTCTTTCCTTGTTTTGGAGCAGTGTCTGAATCTGTAGCCCCAGGGGTTTTAAAACTCTTGGGCCTCCTGGCTTGGTCTTCTGAGCTCAGGGATTGCAACTGTAGGCCACCACACCTAACAAGAACTTTCTCGAATTCAGTGACTAAGGTCTGGCATTTCTGGCAGTCTTCCTAGATGAGTTTTCCATCACAGGATATGTGAATGAATGAATGGATGGATGAATGAATGAATGAGAACACATTCATTAACTTGGGTTACAGAACCCAGTACTTGGTTTTGTTGAGACATGATCTTTTGATGTAGTCCAGGCTAACATGGAACTCCATGCAGACCTCAAACTCGCCATCTTCCTGCCCAGTCTCCCAACAGGCATGCACCACCATGCCCAGGAGTGTTGCCACCTGTCGTCGTTAGGGTTTCTGTTGCCATGAAGAGTCACCATGACCACAGCAACTCTTATAAGGAAAACATTTGATTGGGGCTGGCTTACAGTTCAGAGGTTTAGTCCATTATCATCCAGGTGGGAACATAGCAACATGCAGGCAGATATGGTACTGGAGAGATAGCTGGATCCACAGGCAGCAGGAAGAGAATGAGACACAATAGGCCCAGCCTGGGCTTCTGAGACCTGAAAGCCCACCACTAATGACACACTTCCTCCAACAAGGTCATATTTACTCCAACCAGGCCATATTTACTCCAACCAGGCCACACCTCCTAATAGTGCCACTCCATGTGGGGTTGGCTATGGGGGCCATTTTTATTCAAACCAATATACGACCATTTTAAGACAAATTATCAATATAATTTTGCTGGGAAAGAAATGGATGCTTTTTCTTAGTTTGATCAACTTTTTCCCCACATAGGTAAAAGTGATTCAACTCCATCACAGCCATCAGCCCATCTCCCCCGTTCTGAGTCTCTCATTGGCCTGGAACTCACCAAGTAGTTGAAACTGGCTGGACACTGGGATCCCTGTGTCTCTGTCTCCCCAGTATATATGCTACCCTACCCAGCTCTGGGGAACTTGGGGATTATTGATAGTGAGTTCTGGGAATCAAACTCAGGTCCCCAGGCTTGCAAGGCTAGCCCTCTACCCGCTAAGCCACCTCCCAGCCCCTGTGCCTTAAGCTTTTAGTTGTTTTTCTGGCCCTGAGTAATGACCCTAGGACCTTGCATACAGTAGGCATAAAGCTGTGATTTTTGAACACTTGGTCCTATTTCAGTTTTGACAGTGTCAACCCAGCCTTCAGACACAGTAATGCCAACAGATCAAGACCACCAGAATACAAAGCTCCCTTGCCCTCACACTGGGTCAGGCCCCTCCTGTAAAATGAATTACTAAATGGTCTTAATAATAAAAGATCTGGAGCCAAATATTGGGATGAAAACTGAGAATCAGAGAAGCAGAAAGAAGCCAGCCATGTTCTTACCACTAGGAAATCCTCAGGCAAAGAAAGAACTACTTCCTGTATATTGATGCCTGTATCTTTTCTGTACCCTGCCATCTCACTTCCTCTCTCTGCCCAGCTACGTCACTTCTTCTTTCTACCTAGCTCTATTACTTCCTGTCTGTACAGACCTCCAGACCTCTATGGTTAACTAGTGCTGGGAATTAAAGGCATATGCCACCATGCCTGGCTCTGTTCCCAGTGTGGCCTTGAACTCACAGATATTGGATGAATCTCTGCCTCCCGAACGCTAGGATTAAGGCATGTACTACCACTGCCTGACCTCTATGTTTAATATAGTGGCTGGCTTTTTCCTCTGATCTCCAGATAAGCTTTATTGGGGTACACAAATAAAATATTACCACACCCTTCCATATGCTAAGCAGCCAAAAGCTCATTAAAAGTCTGAGGACACTAAGAACTTCTGGCCATCCGGGTGGCTTTGTCTTTCCTGTGGGCTTTTATTTCCTTCTTGTTCATTTCTTGAATTCCATTTTTTGAAGGCAGAAATACCAAAGAGCTTTACATAACCATCCTGGATTGTTTTAGGAATAGCTCTCTTTGGGAACTCTCACTCACTCTTTTATTCTGAGGATGCTTCCTTTGGACAAGATGACACAGTGAAAAGATTCTGGTTAAAGAACGTGTTCCAGTTAATGAACAGTAACTCTGTTTCTTTCAAAATAGCTGTAACTTGGAAGTCACTAATGTTCATGAAAAATAAGACTATTTATTTCCTCTCAACAATTTTCATTTAAGTAGAAAAGACTGGTGAGCCTCCGTTTCCACATCCCGTTCAGGGAATAGGTGTGATAGTCACTGTAAGGACTGTTCCAAAAACACATCCCTTTTCTGTCATTTTATTTGTTCCTTTGGCTTTGGATTTTTTTTTCAAGATTAAAATGTTTCTTTTTGAATTTTCCATTGTGGCATTCTTTGTACATAGTACTGTTCCATAAGGCAGCCTATTTGTTTTAATTGTTTATTGTGTATCTCTAAATTCACATTCTACAACATGTGTGTGGAAGCCATAAGACAATTCTCAGGGAGGTTCAGGTACTGAATGCGGGTCATCAGTCTTGGTAGTGCCTTTACCTACTGAGTCATTTCACCAGCCTGGCGGCTGCTTCTACTGCTGCTGCTGCTGCTGCTGCTGCTGCTGCTGGTGGTGGTGGTCCTCCTCCTCCTCCTCCTCCCCCTCCTCCTCCTCATTCTTCTTCTGGATTGTGAAACTATGCAAGCAGTATGTTTTAATTCTCTGTAAACCAGATGTCAGACTCCATTATTTACTCTTTGTTTTCTGATTTTTTTTTTAATCCATCATGGTTGCTTGCAGAATCATGAATATGGAGCTATTTGCCGGAGCATGAGCAGCTCACCAGTGGCTACACCACTGAAAAAAAATGTCACCTCCTCTTCCAGTAACCATGAACTGTAAAGAGCTCCTCTGGAAGGGCGGGGGCCTCCCAGACCCTTGCTCCATCCATCATGGAATATTGACAGGCCCAGTCTTATGTAAGACTTGCATAGGAATGCATGCTGTGTATGCATGACTGCAATGGCCATGTCCTATCTGGGGGGAGTGTTTCACAGCACTCCTCCCCATCCTCCGACTCTTACATCCTTTCTGCTCCCTCTTCTACAATGGTTCATGAGCTCAGTGGGGTGACCTAGCTGAGCACTCGACCGTCACTTATTCTTAGAACATTTGCCAAATATAAGTCTCTGCAGAAGGGAGCATCTCTTCCCCATGTTGGGGCAGCACTATCTATGAGATAAATACTGAGAAGACAGTTTTGACAACATGTCCATTTAGCAAAACAACAGTGGTGGGCTCCCCACTGTGGCCTATGGCCTCTGAACCATGTCATTTTGACTTGGTGTATAGAAACAGTTGTGTATCGGGCCTCACATCCCATCAGGAAGTAACTGGTTACACCCTAAAGAACGATGCCACTCTTGCACTAGTGGGTGTATCTTTGCCAGCCAGGTCACTACTGTAGCAATGAGGGTCCACAGCTAGGTAAGAGCACTGATGAACCTTTTCCTTCAGCAGGCTGTGTAGTGCCTTTAGGCACTGTGTATGCTGACCAGCAGCGGGAGAGTCCAGCTCAGTTACAGATTTCTCCAGGTCCTGTAACTAAAGTGTATGGGTTCCTAAGCAATAGTGTTTTACTGTCTAGTTCTGGCAAGCAACCGAGAGCAATGGAAGTATCCTGTGTTGTTTTAGAAACTCTTAAACCTCCTGGCCAACAACTCACAAGGCGGTATCCCACAGCTGACATGGGAATTGCTGTTTAAAAACCTATGACTGCTAGGAGTAACAGAATCCACCCATGGAGGTGGCACCCACATGGCACCTGCATTTTCATACAAGTATCTTGTACATTGTTCATATTTCCCCTCTATACCCTCCCATTTTCCACCCATCCCCTTCCAGCTACTTCCCTTTGCTACCCTAGACAGTATTGCATGCCAGAAGGGCATTGCTTTTCTCTGAGAAGAGTCCACCCACCTTCCTCTTGCCAAGACTGTGAGCATCACATCTCCAGACCAGATTTTCCCAGGAGTCTGGGACTGTCATCTAGACATTACCAGTCCAAGCACGTGGGTGGCTCAAAACGAGGTGGGAAAAAACCTGCCAACATGGAAACAGCATTCTGTGACAGTGCATAGAATAACTTAAACACTGGTCAAGGGAGAAGGAAGAGTGAGATGGGTACATAGAGACAGGAAGCTGGCTGGGGCCCTCATAGGTTCCAGGGTTCCTGGGACTTTGCCACTTCTGGCCTGTGTTCTCCAGTAGAACTGCACTCTTCGGTAGATCGCTGCATTAAAGTCACCATTCACTGTTCCTCTTTTACTTTTTCTAAATGTATCACAAGTCTGTTACTCTTTCTTACAGCCCAAGCATCCTCACTAAAACAAGGAAGAAAGTGCCAGAGGTACCTCTCTTTCTCCATGTTGGCCCTTTAAGGCTCACATAGGCCCCTCCCACGTGGAAATTCCAATTAAAGAGTAACAAGGTCTTTAAGGCCACATGACCATCAATATATATAAAGGTGACAGGAGACCAGCATCAATGCCCAATTACCCAAATGTCTTGCCAGGCAGCAGTGTTTAAACAGTCAAAGGCTCTTAGGTGTGTTGTCTGTTTCAGAGGAATTAAAGCCAGCGGTGAATGTAAATGCTTCCTAATCCTCACAGCAGCCTCTCTCAGAATAATGGGAAGCTGCTGCTTGTTCACAGAGTTGGCAGGGCATGGCTGTGCCATTCTATTTAGCAGAGGTCACTCAGCCTGTGCTCCCACTCCACGAGTTTAGGGACTCTCGAATACAACTCTTCCCTCTCCACCAGCAGAGAGATGGATCTGACCCATTCAGCTTCCCACTGTTACCTTCACATCCTCACTGGCTGTGAGCAGTTAATCGCCTAGGTCTGACACCTGAGTGTCACCTCCAGGCCTGGGCTGAATGAAGAACCACTTACCAGTCCTACAGAAACACAGGCCCTTTAAGGTACTGTTGTTCTGAGAACTTCATGAATGATTTCCGGGGATGTGGAGGAGGCCAGCATGGAGCTGGCAGATGAATCATTCGCCACCGCACAGATGTGAGCACAAAGCATTCTCTACCTCCTCTACACACAGTGTTCCTCTGGATGTGTCCAAGTGGACCCATTTAGCAATGAACTAGCTCCTAGTTTGGAGAGTAGAAATTCAGACTTGCTTTTGCAGCTGAAGGGCTGGAAAATTTTAGGAAGGTCTGATTTTGATGCAAATCAAAATTCACTCTGCTGGGTGTTAGCTGGTGTTTTTCCCTAGGTTCCTATTACCAAGAGAAACTTGGTTCAGCACAGAACCCTACCCTGCTTTCCAAATTCTGGCACTTGGATAAAATCCAGGCCTCAGAGTATAAGACTATGCTTCCGTAGACAAGTGGCTCTCAGTCAAGTCAACCTCTCCAAAACTTCTAGAAACATCTATTGATTCCTAAGAACAATGAAACCTTTAAAGGATAGAAGTCTATATGACACTCTCAGGAAAGACAGATCAATGATCATGATCATTGTGATTATGAAGAAGATAGATAAACAGATAACAGATTCATAGAAGATAGATAGATGATAGATAGATAGATAGATAGATAGATAGATAGATAGATAGATAGATAGATAGGAAGGATATGGGGTAACCTATAGAGGCAGTCTGCAAGATGGAGAACCAGATGACCAGCATAGCTCAGTCCAATGCTAAGTCACCAGAATCCTGAAAGCAAATACTGTAACTCTTGATCCAAGACTGAAAGGTAAGGACCAAGGGACGGAGATGGCGCTTGTGTGAGCCCTAGAGTCCAAAGGCCCAAGATATGGAGTTCTGAAGTCTACAAGCTGGAGAGTATGCCCAAGCTCCAAAAAACTCAGGGGTTGTTTTGTTTTGTTTTATCTGAGCTCTTAGTTGAACTGGGCCTGTCACCACTGAACAAGAGGATATATTCCTGTCTCAGTCCACTGACTCAAAGGCCAGTCTCTACTGGAAGCATCCTCACAGACATGCCCAGACACAATGCTCTACTAGTTATCTGGATGTCCTTTGATTTGGTTTGGTCTTTTAGTTCTTTGAGACATGGTTTCAGGTACGGCAGGCTGGCCTCAAACCCACTTGTAACTCATGTTGACCTTGTTGGAATTATGAGAATACCACACCCTGCTAGTATGGGGAGACAGAAGAAATTCTAGGACTGGACCAAGACTAGGGAGTAGCATTTTGCAGAGCCAAATAGACAAGGAGGCTGGGGGCTGTAGCTCAGTGGGGAAACATTTGCCTCAGAAATATGACAACATAGACTCAATGTCTGCTTCAAAAAATTTGACTACATAGCCAAAGAATGGTTTATACATTCATGTATGTGTACACACACACACACACACACACACACACACACACACACACCAACATGCCAAAAAAATAGACCAAGGAACCAACTGAAACATCCCTCAGAGTCTACCTCTCACTGGGGCATGGTTGACTCACACTGTAAGCTCAGCACTTGGGAGGGCGAAGCAAAAGAACCACTGTGAGCCCAAGGCCAGCCCAGGCCATATAGTGGATTTCAATCCAGTCTGGGCCATAGAGCTACAGAATGAAATTCTGTTAAAAAAAATAATAATAAGGTAAATAAGGGCTAACTTACAAAAGTAGAAAATAAATATTTGTGAGTGCAGACTAATATAAGCAAATGATTATCTAAACAATTAGAGGAAGTGGGATGGAAAGATGGCTTGGTAGTTAAGAGCAATGGATGCCAAGCATTGGTCCAAGCTCAGAGAATCCCTCTAAAGAGAGGAAGGAAGGACTGTAGGAGCCAGGGGAGTCAAAGACATTATAAGAGAACCCACAGAAACAACTAATTTGGGCTCATAGGAGCTCACAGAGTCTGGACCAACAGCCAGGCTGACAACTGTCCATAACTCCAGCTCCAAGGTATCTGAATGCCCTCTTCCAGGCTCTCCTACCACTGAGTGTCCACACAGTGAGAATGCATTCATGAAGGCAAAACACTCATACACGTAAAATAAATACATCTTTAAAAATAAGTAAATAAAGAATGATAGAATGCATTCCAAATGTCAATGCAGATGTTTGTGCTCCAACAGCTGAAGCACAGCACCTCTTGTTCTGGAAGTGTAGGATGCCCACAGTGACTTCCCCCTAATGAGTACAGAATGAGAGGGAAAAAAAAAAAACAGCAATCCAACAGTGGAAAATAACTGACAAGCTCGACCTCAGCCAGGTGGCCAAGATCAGCTCAACAGCCATAAATCATGTCGAGCGTCAGGAGTACCACCTCTGATATCACATAATGAGAGAAACTCTCTGCCTCTGAGATCTCTCAAAAACTCATAACCCCAGTCTTGAGGAGACATCCTGCAACCTCCCTCTGAGGGACATTCCCAAAATACCTGACCAGTAATCCTCAACAATGTCAAGGTCATCAAAATAAGGGACAATTAGAGACACTGTCCCAACCAGGAAGAGCCAAAGGTGGCATGCCACTGACCAGCATATGATCTAGAAACTAAAATAAGACATCTGGCAGAACTGAGGACCCCTGAATAAAGTGTGGACTGTACTTCATGATACGTCTCAATGCTGGAGGACTGTCTACAAACAGCACTCTGTCCTCATCTAAAATGTTGACACAGAAAACCAAGTGAGCATAAAATATTGCCAGGACCAGGAGCTGGACATCTCAGCAAGCAAGGATAGAGACAGCACCAGGAGTCCACATGGGAGAACGAGTAGGAAAAGCTGGCTCTCAGGTCTGGGTATCAAAAGGCCATTCTCCAATTTAAAAAAAAAAAAGTGGGATTTGGCTTTGGAAGGTGGTTTAGTCAATAAAGTGTGTTTGCCTTGCAAGAATTTAGGCCTGAATATGATCCCCAAAATCTACCTAAAGTGTACCAGGTATAGGGGCACAGGCTGGTAACCCCAGTGCTGGGGAGGAGGGACCCTTGAGGCTCACTGGCTGGCTAGCCTAGCTTGCTTGGTGAATTCCAGGCCAATTAAAAGCCCAATCTCAAAATGTTTTTTTTTTTTTAAGTATGAACAGCACCTGAGGGATGACTCCCAAAGTTGCTTCCAGCCTCCAGATACACACACACACACACACAGAGAGAGAGAGAGAGAGAGAGAGAGAGAGAGAGAGAGAGAGAGAGAGAGAGAGAGAGAGAAAGAGAGAGAGAGAGGCAGGAATGCACACTCATGCATCACACACACAATTTTTAACTGTGTGTGTATTCTGAATTCATGTCTTAGGAATGCAGTAATAAAAATGCTACAAGCTGAGTGGCTTAAAACAATAGAAATATATTCTCTCACAGTTGTAAAAGCCAGAAGCCAATGTGTTATTAGGGCTTTGTTCTCCCTAAAGGCCATAGAAACTTGCATAATCCTGTCAACTTCTGGGGGCTGCCAACCATCCTTGGTTCATGCCCCCATCACTCTGGTTTCTGTCTCCATCATGGCCTTTTCCATCATGCCTCTTCTATCCACCCATCTTCCCATCATGCCTCTTCTATCCACCCATCTTCCCATCATGCCTCTTCTATCCATCCATCTTCCCATCATGCCTCTTCTATCCACCCATCTTCCCACCATGTCTCTTCTATCCATTCATCTTCCCATCATGCCTCTTCTATCCACCCATCTTCCCATGCCATTCTTTGTGTTGTCTCAAAACACCCCTCACCTTTAAGGGCACCTCTAATTCACATACTCTTACCTTAGCCTCACAACTGACCAGAGCCTCATTCCAAATAAGGTCAGATCCCCAAGGCCAGGAATCATAACTTGTTTGTTTGAGGAAGCACAACTCACCTCACATAATGACATGACTAGTTTTATAGCAGAGAGTAAAGAGAGGCTCAGAACATGACATGAAGAAAACATCTGAGGAGCTGCCAGTGATCAAATCCAAGAAAACTGTAACAAAATAAATAGTGACAGTTATGGATTATAACCCACAGAATAAACATCCAGGAGTTAACATGCTTCAGTTAGTAACTGAAGCCCGAAGGTGGAAACAGAAAAACATCGTTAGTAAAACATCTAAGTAATGATTGTGATCAGACAGAATCCTCATTCAGAGGGGTTAAAATTAATGGGCGAAAGCATGATGACATAACAGAAACATCTCAGAAGAATGATCCACAAGACACCCCTTGACAAAGGGCAAAGTACTGACTGGACAGCAGAGACACCAGGCAGACATCACTGCCGTCCAGTGATTAAAGTGGCATCTCCAGGAACCAGACATATTGACATCATGCAATTCCCAACATGATGCACTGGACACAGGACTGACACCACTTCTGAGCTAATCTGAATTCCTGCTGAAAATGCATTGCCATGATCTAGTTATGAGAAAACTTCAAATAAACCCAAACTGAACTCTGTGTGCTGAGTCACGACTGCTGGCCCAGTGCTCAGGAGGCTGAGGTAGGGTGGCTGTGAATGCCAGGTCAGCTAGGGCTGCACATCAAGACCCTATCTTGAAAAGCCAATTTTAAAAAGTGGGGAGGGAGGGAGGGAAGAGGAAAGAGAGGGAGAGGGATCTCAAATCAAGGGATGTCATATAAACTTACTGCCCAATATTCTTGGCACTTCTGAAGATGTTCAAGGCCATGAATAACACAGACTGAGCAGATTGGGGAGATGTGGTGCCAACGTTGAATCCTGAACAGGAGGAGGATATTGGTGGAGAATGGACCATCTCTGAGAATGATATGTACATGAGCTGTCACTGTCCCTTCAGTGTTAGCTATGTGGGAGAGCAAGGCAAGGCCATTACTTCTGCAGTACATATTGCTTCAAAATAAAAAGTGAAGCATGAAGGGAAAATGAACACATCTGAGTCATCTTAGAAATAAAATCAACAGACCCAGGGGACAGATGAACACTGGCAGTGAGGGAGAGATGGAATCATGAAAGATTCCTCCATAGGTTTCTCTCTTACATAACAAAAAGATAGGACAACAAGCCCGGAGAACTGGAGCACTGAAGAGTGTTTTCTAGAGAGAAGTCAGAGGTGAGATTGACGTGACTTTGCAAGATCTAAAGTGGGGAACTGAGAAAGCAGTTGTGTATAAGAGCCAAGTTCAAGGGACTAGAATATTGGGTGGACGCTTGCAAACTGTAGATAACAGGGAATGCATAGGGTTACAAGTTGGATCTCTACAACATTGACTGTGATAATAGAGAAGATACGCTGCAAAAGGGGACAAGAAGAAGACAGAAAGCCACAGAGAGAAAGCCAGGCATGCTCTGCTAAAATTGCAGGGTGTAGCAGCATGAACTTGTAAGCCCAGCACTGCCCTGGCTGACAGCTGGGAGGTACTGGGTGCTGTGAGCAACTGTGTGTGTATAGACACCCATCCTTCCCCTGCTGAGCGCAGAGGTGAACTGTGACTCAGCCTCTCTCACAGCAGCTTGGAAGACACAGTGAAGCCATGGATTTGGTTATGCCATGCCTAGACTTGTGGCCCAAGTCACCACACAGTAAGACAATGTGCACCGTTGCTTTGAGCCTCTATGGAGGTGGCCATCTGTGTGATGACGGATGCTGTAGTGGATGATGGGTCAGTGAGCTGGGTCTCTGGTGGTTATTCCCTCAGACCCCTCAGGTCCAAACTTCAGCCCTTTCTACTCTGTTTTTCACCTTGAAAGTAAACTCTGTGGGCTCCATCAAGTAAGCCCTGGCTCTCTGGCTTCTCACTGGGTTTGGCTAAAGGTAACATCCAATGAAAGTCAGAGGGCAGGAGAAAGTGGGGGTCCAGGTAGTGGGCTGCTCATGGCTGTCCCCTGAGACAAAGGGTGACACTTCCCTGTGCTTCCACCCATCACTGGGCTCCCGGGAACAGCCCTGCTGTACAGCTTCAGGCCTTTCTAGCTTCTGGAACAACACCACTTGCAATTCCTCCCTTTATCATTGGTTCCACTTAACTCCAGCCCGTGTGCTGAATCCTTCAGCTAGAAGGTGGAGGAGCTTGGACATTAAGTTTAAAAATCTTAAAATTATTTGTTTGTTGTTGTTAAAATAAAAGAAAGCTGTGGCTGGGAACACAGCTTAGTAAGAGCACTTACCTCGGAAACATAACAACCTGAGTTCAAACTCTGCAACCCATGTTAAAAATCAAAACATGAAATGGACTCCCCAGAGCCCATGCTTAAAAACACAACTTGGAAGGCACTGTGGTGGAGACTTGTGGCCTCATCAGTGAGGCGCAGGTGGATTCCTGAGGCTTGCTAGCCTACAAGCCTCACCCACTTTGGGAATTCCATGCCAGTTACAGACTCTGTCTCAAGATGTAAAAGGATGTGGGACAGTAAGATGGCCTAGTAGGTAAAGGCATTTGCCTCTGAGTGTGATGACCTGAGTCAATCCCTGGGACCCACATGGGAGAAGGGGAGAACAGACTCCCACAAGTTGTCCTCTGACCTCCGCAGGCAGGCCACGGCACATGCACACTTATGCTCACACACAGAATAATAAATTAATGAAAAAATTAACTAAAGATAAGGTGGGCAGCACCTGAGGAACAACATCCAGGGCTGTCCTCCAACCTCTGCATGAATGAACACACACCTGCCTCAACATATAAATGAACACACGCACACACCTCCAAGATGACATAAACCTAGATACTAAGGCTTCATCCAGAGCCTGCTCTGCTACTTATAAACAATGAAAAGAAATCAAGACCTTTTGAGTCTTAACCCACCAGCAAAATGGAGACACCAACAGACCTTCCATCATCAGCTTGCCCTGAGAATTCAGTGCAGAGCATCTGTGAACATATGGTACCCACCCACTCAGATCCCAGGCAGCACTCACCACCATGGCTCTAGCAACAACACAACTCATTGCACTAAGCCAATCAGAGGCTATCTTGTTCTGCCAGCATCAGCTCTAGGGTTGACAAGAGCCATTGGCACAGTAGGATGCTGGGAGAATCCCCAGAGATTTCACACAGCCTTTTCTTTACTCAGAGCCACTGGAATGAGGGCCATATCATGTGTATTCACATGGTTCCAAAGGACCACTTGGCTCATTCCAGGACAGCTGTTGGTAAGCACCATGGCAGAGTCAGATAATGGAGCTGGTGATAGACTCCTGTCACACTGGTTTTTCTCCTCCTCTGCCCAGACAGGTTCTTAGATGCACAAATGCACTTAGGAAAGAAAAGAAGGAATGTGTGCTTGGTGACATTACCAGGAACATGTTTTGACTACATTCCTGGTTCTTGGAAAGGGCAGTGCTGTATGCCACACTCATGGCTGCTCCAGCTGTTTTAATGAGTCCCTGAATACTGACAGGAAGGCCACTTAGGCCTGACTAACTGGGTCACCATGGTTTCACAAAGACATGGGCAGGCTACAATATCTAAGTCAGTGACATCAAAGTGACCAGTGGACCTAATTCAAAGTCACTGGGAGGTGACAGTGAGCTGTAAACACACCAGGAGCCAGAGCTAACCCGGTGGCACAAGGCAACCCAGAGTGCAGCTGACCTGGTGGTCCCCACTCACTGCAGCTAGTCAGGTCGGGGTGCTCCCAGTGCTGGTCCCCCATGTTCCACTGCCCTGATGTGGTCACCATCAATGTTCTCTTTTCTATTATTTATTAACCTGCTTCATGTAAGACAATTCAATATCTTGATTAAATACGTGGATTTGGGTTGAAATTTTATGTCATGACCACAGAGTGGAAAACCAGGATCACTCACCAATAACACAGAGCAACAACTGAGTAAGCAGAAGTGAGTACTACTGCCAAATCCGAGCCATCGTCTATGCGACAATCTGGCCTGTGTCGCTCAGCAGGTTGTGGCAGATAATTGAGTCGACTTATTTTTTAACCAATTTTCATAATTTAGCAGATACCACACCTGAATATAATTCATTATTAAAACTATGTCCTTATGAACATATAAATAGATAATTTTTAAATTGACAGTTGGGGCTGGAGAGATAGCTCAGCAGTTAAAGCACTGGATACTATTAGAGGACCCAGGTTTGGTTCCTAGCACCCACAAAGTGGCTCACAACCATCTATAACTCCAGATCCAGAAGATCTGATGCCCTCTTCTGGCCTTAGCAGGTACTGTAGGTACATGATATATATATACACATATACATATACATATACATATACATATACATACATACTTACATACAAGCACTCATGTACACAAAAAAGAAAATAAATAAACTTGTTTTTAAAAGAGTCTGTGGTGTTCAAACCACAATTGACTTTTTCTCCCAGAATCAGAAACAAAGGGAAAATAGCTTTCTGCTTTCTGGTTGTTATCAACTCTTATTCTGGCTAAAATCACCTGGGAATGTGTTTGCAGTCATGTCTATCTGCAAACCTGGGTTACCACCAAGCTATAGCATGGTCATCTGCACTGCTGATTTCTGCCTCAGTGAGAACAGTCATACTCATGGTTTATGGAGCTGAGGCTCATAAGATAAGTAAGTATTGTATTGGGTCTATTATAAGCACCACCTCACATGCCAGGCCATGGATTCTATCCTTGGAGAAGGTAGTTATAGGCTACAAGGATGGACCAGACTTCCCACCGGTGAGGGGCACCTGGAAGTCTCTGTCTTATGCTGGTGGCAGGATTCTGTCTTTTCTGCTGCTGGAAGCAGGAGAATACTTATGACAGAAACAATATTGGAGTGACATTCTCCAAGAATTCTGGAAAGGGAAGCTGGAACATTCTAGAATTCATCTTTCCTAAGAGCTAGAAATGGAAACCACACTCACTATTCCCCTAACACCCTATAGCCAACAGACCAGCATTTTCTTATTCCCATGCCCTTACTAGGACTCAAGCCATCATGTGGGTGATGGGCATGGCTCAGGTGTGGCTCAGATGACCATCTACCTTACCATGCTTCTTGCCATGAGGTGGTTATGGCAGAGTCCACAGAGCTGGCATGTGACAGTAACCATCCAACTGATCCAGGGAAGAATATAGCCGAGCCATGATCTGCTGAAGTAATTAGTGTAACAATATGCAAACAAGGTACATTCACAGGTACCTTGCACTCCTGCCCCATAAGTCCCTAGTCCAAGCCAGTAGTCCTATTTCATGTGCTACTGATATCGTAGAGAATGGTGTAGACAATTCTCTACACTATGGCCTGGGTGGTGTACTAGAAGAGACAGAAAATTAGCAAAGACATACTATGACAGGTGTTCTTAGATGTCACAAGAAAGAAGAGCGTACGGACACATAGGATCCATTCTGTGCAGGAAGCCCAGATAGGCCTTTAGGCAGAGTAGACACTTGAGAAAAGACCTACATAAAATGAAGGAATGAGCCCATTTGTCTATCTGGAAAGACAAATGTACCTAATAACAAGATCAATGAGGCCAGGGTGCAGCAGGAACCAGGTAGGCGCCTTTGAGAAATAGAAAGCTAGTGTCCCTGGGAAGATCCAGGGAGGGATAGTCAACTAGTCAGCAAGGAGAGCAAGAATGGAAAGTTGGCCTGACTCTAAAGCAGATGGTAGCCACCAGGCTTGAGCAGAGGATCCCTGTTATGCACCTTACATTGAAGGAATATCACCCATGCTGGGGGAGGGCCAGAGGTTAGACAGCAGGTAGGGTCCCTTCCTAACAATGTTCCCACAGAAAGGGCTGGTGTCACTTACCTGTAGGAAGTAATTGTGTCAATGAGGGAAGACCCACATGAGAGAAGACAGTGCTCTGTGGAGATCCCTCACCCCATCTGACCACAGGGACAGTCAGGAGCACCATCTATGACCCTCACCAGCCACAGAATCCCATAGCTCTGATCTTCGAGTTCCCAAGCTTAGATCACTGAATGGTAAATGTCTGTTAAGTCATACGCATGTGCATACTTGCATACACAAGGCACGAATGCGCACACACACACACACACACACACACACACACACACACACACAAACACACACACACACATACCAGTTCATAGTACTTTTGTTGTAATAATATGGGAAGATGAGGACAATCGAGAAAGACTTTCTTTCCTACCCCTCACCTCTCCAGGGCTCCTTCCAAATGTTTTCTTAGCTCAGATTAGGTGTACAGGGGCTGCCTCATCCACAAACCATAAACACACAGAAGACTACAGGGCAAATACTAAGAAGACTGGTTGGTAGTTACTGCTTCTCAGTATTTCTATGTTTTGCTTCTTGTCTACATGTCCATCTTCTCTCCCAGCCCCTTTATCCATGTGCACAGCCCAGGGCAAGTGTTCTGCATTCATGGTGTCTGAGATCAAAAATAGTGCTTGCCATCCAACAAGGAAGCAAGCATGATACTAGACAGTGGGGTACTGGTATGATCCTTCTAGAACCTGTAGTTGACTTCAGACAATTGTTTGCATTCCCAGGAACTCAGCTTCCTTTGCCTGAAATGAGGAACACTGGTGAAGAACATGAACGTGACAGGTGACGGAAAGTTGGTGTTCATGGTGTGTAAAGGCATCAACGGCGTCTGCAGAGCAGGTGTTCAGACAGCTAGCAGCTGATTTTACTGCTAGACTTTCAGACAACAGCAGCAAGATCCACAGGCTACATTCATTTTTGGTTGGCTATGCTCTTGCTTTGAGGCAGTGTGTTATGTAGCCCAGGCTTGCCCCAAACTCTCTATGTAGCAGAGACTGGCCTTGAACAACCAATCCTCCTGAACTTCTACCTCCTGAATGCTGTGGTTACTACAGGTATGCATCAACACATCCAGCTGTGCATACTGAATGGCAGAGGAAACCTTACCTGCAGAGCAGAGAGGTTTGGGATCATGACCTACCCCTCCCCATGCTATGACATCATATACAAGACTCTGACTGACTTTGCCAAGGGTGTCTCTAATTCCACTGGAGTTCTGTTGGATGGCTCCGCTTGTCAGAGGATCAGAATGTAACTACCGCTGACCTTTTCAAACCCAGTTAATTGCCAGGGTTTTAAGGTTATGCAGCTGAATTTTTGTCATCTATTGATGGAGGGGGTTGCAAATTCCTCTTCTGCCTCTAATTTCTGCTCCAGGAGAAAGTAGGCATTGGTCTTCATACCTCTCATCTTCTCTAACTATTCAAACATTTTCTGTTTCCAAACCAACGTGGCTAATTATGTGGCATAATTTCTCTAGTGACAAAGGTAATCTATTCTCTTAGCTCTTTGTTTATTCATTAAGCTTCACAGAGGACTTCCCACGAGGCCAGCCGTGTGCTGAGCTCAGTAGATGCAATGGTGAGCTAAGTGATGCAGCTCAGTAGGAGGGAAGACTATGGGTCCAGCTCTTAGACAAGCCCATGTAATGTTTACGTTGATATCAAGCTGCAGAGGGGCAAGGTGGGGACCAGAAGGATGGCGTTTCAAGTGCAGGCACAAAGTGGGTATTTTACCTTGGGGGACTTAAAATTGAGTCCAGTGAGGTGGCTCAGTGGGCAAAGGCACTTGCCACCAAGCCTAATGAAGTAATTTCTGCCCCAGAACACAGTGGGTAAAAGGGAAAAAAACAACTCCCTAACTTTGTCCTCTTACCTCCATACATACACCATGACACGCACACACACACACACTCACACGATGATAGATAGATAGATAGATAGATAGATAGATAGATAGATAGATAGATAGATAGATAGATAGATAATTGATTGATAGATGACAGATGATAGATAAAAATTTTAAATGTAAATAAAATAAATTAGGTCTGTTTGATTTGCATGGTCAGATTTTGCATGAAAATGTGAGCAGTTTTGGTAATAAAGTGCTCCTTGCTGTAACAGTAGACTAAAGTGAATTTGGTAGGACCAAATCATTCAACTGAGGCTTCCAGGAATATGTGTGACTTAAGCTGGGATGGGAAGGAGATAAATAGTTAACCAGGCAAATCATGGAGGGCAAAGCACCCTGAGAAAGGGATGCAGTTCCAGAATTCTGGGGAAAGCTGTCCACTGTCAGAGCAAGGACCTGACAGGTGACATGTGGTAGGTGGGCCAAGCAACAACTGGGGATTGAGAGCAAATGTTCCAGAAATCAGGGAATAAGCTGGGCAAGGCAGTGCACACCTGTGACCCCAGCACTCAGAAACTCAGAAGTTCATCCTCAGCTACAGAGAGACATTGAGACTATCCTGTCATCTATATCCCAGAAGGAATAAGGAAGGATGGGAGGAGGGAGGGGGGAGAAGAAAAACTAGAGAGGGGATGATGGGAAGAGAAAAACAGAAGGGGGCGCTGCCTAGCAGCTCTTCAATTTGGTAATCATTGCACTCACCTTGGAGCTACACCCATCTTTGGTGATACGAAGAAGACAGAATTTGCTTGCTGCTTCCTACACCTAAGACAAACCAGATGGGTGAAAAGAAAAAATCCAGCCCACCCGTCCTATGTCATCTCTCCACTGTGTGGTATGCTGTAGAGCCTGAGACTCCAGAGGATGCTTCTGATAAATGGGCAGGTGAATAAAGCAGATTATAGAAACCAGTGTGACATGGCCCCATTGAAGAAGAATAAAAATAATGAGTGATGTGACTCTTACTTAAGATAGGATTGTAATTTGAATAATTCCACAAGCATATGGAGAAGTCTCAGAGTATCATGTTCAATTGATTACAGTGGCATGTTTTTCTGTTATTTGTTGGGTTTTTATTTGTTTTTAATTGGATATACTCATGTGGTAAGTGTGATAACTTGATACATGTATGTAACTAAGACAACCACCACCATCATCATTACTATCACCACCATTACCATCCTTATCGTCACTATTATCACCATCACTATGATCATCACCATTCTTATCATCATGATCATCACTATCATCCTCATCACTATAATGAGAACACACCAAGTACCATATATGTTGATAAATGCTTGACATAGACCATTCAGTCAATAACTTGATCAACTCTATGCTTCTATATGACAGAGAAGATTACCTTAACATTATTGAGTGAAAATAAAAAAACACCGCATCTCGAAAAGTCAGATCAATGACCCAAATGGAACATTAAGTATTGATCTACAAACTACAAAAATAACACAAGTTAATGTGTAAAGTTAGTATTTATAATAGGACAAAGGAAACTTACAGCTTGATTTTGCTTTAAGTTGACCACAAGATTACTCTAGTGTGGACCTGGGGAGGTGGCTCAGTGGGTCAAGTGCTTTTTCTGCAAGTATTAGGACATGAGTTCAAACTCCCACTCTCACATAGAGCCAGACATAGTGGTGCACACCCGTAATCCCAGTACTGCAAACAGACAGACAGATGGATCCCTGAGGCTCACTGGTTGGCCAGCCTAGCCTACTCAGGGAGTCTTTCAGGTATAAAAAACAAAGTGGATGGTACCTGAGGAATGGCATCTGAGGTTGCCTTCTGGTCTCTATACATATGATATATATGTGCGTGCACACGCAGACACAGAGAGAGAGAGAGAGAGAGAGAGAGAGAGAGAGAGAGAGAGAGAGAGAGAGAGAGAGAGAGAGGAGAGTTCTAGCACATCCCAAACACTGGCCATTTTCTACCTTGTTGCTCGGTCCTTTCTTCCATTGTTATCTATCATCACACATCAGGTAGAATCAAAAGATGCTGAACAACAGAGAAATGCCCTTGCTTTTCCCAATGAGGCAAGCAGCTCAAAACTTCCTTGAACATCTGGTATCCTGGCTATATGAATAAAACATCAATGGAAACACAAATCATTGTGAGATCTACACCCAGGAAAGCAGGTTCTCCAAGTGACAAGAGTATCTGGTGTGCCTGATGTCAGACACTGAGCTGGTAGGGGAGACAGAGCACTGTGCTAGACAGTTAGACCAGGAAGTCACTTCATCTGTGTATGTTCTTACATGTTAAAGGGCCATAAGACCTTTCTATTGAAAGTGGCTCTGAAGCTTGTCATTGCTTTCCCACCATCTTTGGACTCCATACCTGACAACAGAGCCTGGATGTGGCAACAGACTCTGTAGGGTAGGGGGGAGAGTCAGACTCTGTAGGGTGGGGGGATAGTCAGACTCTGTAGGGTGGTTGGAGGAGGGGATGGTCATACTGGAGGCTCCTGAACAGCATACTGCTCTAGCAAGTTTTCACATGAACTCTATAACCTGGGAATAGAAACTGAAGTGAGTTTTGCCTCCTCCCTCTATGTAAGAAAATCAGTCAAGTGCAGAATGGGAGTTCACAGTAGAAAGAAGGTTATCACTTAAAATAAAAAACTTGATGACCTTCTAAAGAAAAATCATATCTAACCCAAGATGTCACAATGCTTCACATGCACACACAAAGGGGAAAATTAGCAAAATAAACCGTAAGGATGGATGAGTGGGTGAATGAGTGCATAGGGGGGATGGATGGATGGATGGATGGATGGATGGATGGATGGATGGATGGATGGATGGATGGATGGATGGATGGATATATGGATGGATATATGGATGGATGGATGGATGGATGGATGGATGGATGGATGGATGGATGGATGGATGGATGGATGGATGAATAGGAAGATGGATAGGTGGATGGGTCGGGGGTTGGACAGGTGGGTGGGTGGATAAGTAAGTGGGTAGATGGTTGGGTGAGTGGATAGATGAATGGATAGGTATATAGATGAGTGATTCTGACCAAAAATAACTTGGGGAAAAAAAGGTTTGCTTGGTTTACAGGCCGTGCTGCCTACTTTTATGTCAACTTGACACAGCTAGAGTTATCTGAAATGAAGGAACCTCAATTGAGAAAATGCCTCCATAAAATCTTGCTGTAGGGCATTTTCTTAATTAGTGATTGACCAGGGAGGGCCCAACCCATTGTGAATGGCACCATCCCTGGGCTGTTGGTCCTGGATTCTGTAAGAAAGCAGGCTGAGGAAACCATTATGAGCAAGTCAGTAAACAGCACCCCTCCATGGCCTCTGTACCAGCTTCTGCCTCCAAGTTCCTGCATCATTTGAGTTCCTGTCCTGACTTCCTTAAATGATGAACAGTGATAGGAAAGTGTCCAAAAAAGCCCTTTCCTCCCTAAGTTGCTTTGGTCATGGTGTTTCATCACAGCAATAGTAACCCTAACTAAAACACAGGTTATAGTCCACCATCAAGGGAAGCCAGTGTATGAACTCAAGGCAGGAACCTGGAGTCAGGAATTGAAGCAGAGACCATGGAAACTATCCATGGCTTGCTTATTGCAAAGCTCAGGCCCACCTGCCTATAGATTGCATGCCCACTATGGACTCTGTCCTCCTATGTCAATGAGCAATTAAGAAAAAGGCCCCACAGACATGGCCACGAGCCAATCTGTTGGAGACAATTCTTCAGTTGAGGTTCCCTCTTCTCAACCAGGTTTGTGTCAACTTAACAGCTGAACTATGGCACTCAGATTCTGTTTAATAAGGAAAAAAGCAAATGGGGAAATGCTTCAAGTAAAACTCATTTCCCTTCAAGGACAGGGCAAGAATGAGAATGCAAAAATTATAAATACATCTCTTTGATCCAACTTACATACAAAGGCATATGAATTTTCAAGATGTATTTTATGTGTAGACTGCAGAATATGCTATTATTTGATCAGAGCAGCTCATGGCAGAAGCAGTCTGTTTATACTCAATGCAATGCCAAGAGCTAGCACAGAAGTTCACAGCATCTGTTAGCTTGATGCTACCACTGCAACTTTTGGTGAAGTTACTGCAATCAAGTGGGGAACCTCAGATCAGCCTCTTAGAGCCAAGGTAGACATTTCAAATATTGTGGAGTTGGAAAGAGAGCCATGCAGTGTACTTAGTAAACCCTTCTAGAATTGGATCATGCAAAGAAAGGGGAAAAACTTGGGTTCTTACAAGCTCCTAAGAATTGGTTGGGGTTTGTTTTTGTTTTTGTTTTGTTTTGTTTTGTTTAAAAAAAGGTTGTTAAGTTTTGGGGTGTTGGATTTAACTAACGGTAAATGAGTTTAAGTTAATTTTATTTTTGATGCCAATTTTTGGCAGGGGATATAGTGAAGTTGGTAGCATTCTTACCCGTGTGTTCCATACATGTGGCCCTGGATTTAAGCTCTAGCACTGTGTAAACTAGGTGTGGTGACACATCCCTGTAAGCTCAGCTCTCAAGAAATGAGGCAGGAGAATGAAAGTTCAAGATCTTCCTTGTCTCCATACAGTGTTTGAGGCCAGCCTGGACTACTTGGACCCACTCTCAAAAATTTTCATAAATACTCAAAATTATTCACAACTGGCCTTCCATCTCTCTAGTGAGGCCGAGCTGGGCTGCACATCCACACCTAAGCTCACCCAGTGGTGTGCTCCTTTCTGCTGATGGTCCCCCGTGAGCCTGTTCGGGGGGAGGGGGGGGGAAGATATCGCTCTGTTTGTACTTGGTCCTCAGATAAACAAATAGGGAAACCACAGCCACCATAAGCCTCCTTATGTTTGTCCTCCAGGAGTGCTACTTCGGTTTCAAGATCCTGGGCCTGCAAAGCCAATGTCACAACCGGCCCCACCTCCGCTGTCAGAAGATTCAACCTGGGGGAGACATAAACCTCTATTTGATGATCCTTCTCTCAGTGGTAAAATTATTTTTTTGTAGAGAGAACAAGATGGCTCAGGCGGTTAAGGTGCTTACGGCCGTGCCTGACTGCCTGCATACCATCCCCAGAACCAACATGGGGGAGAGAGGGAACTGACTCCTGTAAATTGTCCTCTGACCTCCATATCTGTGCTGCAGCATGTATGTGCCCATGCGCGCGCGCGCGCGCACACACACACACACACACATACACACACACACATACACGCACGCACACGCGTGCATGCACAGAAACACACACAACAAATAAGTAAATAAAGCAAAGATTTTTTAAGTGGATTTCGTGTTCAAATATATCTGAAAGAAACCATCTTCAAAGCTTGTCATTGCACACTGGGAATGCCTGCCAGGGCACCCTGGTGTATTTCGCCATTATTAAAACTGTAGCCAGCAACAAATAAATAAGATAAAGCACAGAAGCTGCTTGTCTGACCTAGGTAACACAAAATCGGGGCGACGCCATCAGCTTTGGTAGATTAGAATCAAGGAAGGCTCCGGCGTTCACTGTGGTTCTAACTCCCTGTAGTGGAGTCCAGCGATGGCCCCAAATGGATGGTGCCTGCTCTTCTGCTAACCCTGTTGATAAATGTTCATCCATTTTTCATTCTGAAGTGTTATTTCCTTTTGCAATTTGCCAAGTGCCTTTTCATGCCCCATTTGAAGACCATCCCATGAACAAAGCTCCTCCAGGGGAGACAAGTTAATTATCTGACTGCCACTCTGATTGTTGGCTTCTGGAAATAAAATTCTTCCCCAACCCCAATGGCAAAGAACCAACTGTTGGACCGGGGTGTCAGATTCCCACAGGACCAGCTGACAGACAAGAGGAAGAACCAATAGCTAAGCACCTGGAATGTGCAGCCAGGCAGACCTGGTTAGGTCCTCCTCTGGTAAGCATGGAATGGGGGGCATTGTGGTTAGTCTCCAAGCCCGTTTCACTATAGCACTGCAGTTACTCCTGCCTCTTCAACTGCATGAGTATCCTAAAGTGTAAATAGCTTAGCAAGCTCCGGACTCTTAGCACGTCATAAGCCTCGAGTAGCTGTTTCCATTCTGAGAAACCACATTAGACGTACAATCCCCTTCCATTCACAGGAAGATGTGGGAGGTACCACATGAAGCATCCCTGGATCTTATTTCAGAAATGTTTCCACAGCAACTACATCACATATGTTTAAAGACGCCTGTATTTGTTACTATTCTCATTGCCGCAACACAAGCCTGACAAGAAACTGTTTAAGGAAAGGCTTATTCTCACAATCAGTTCAAGGGAATCCAATCTGTGATAATGAGGACACATGAGGAAGGGAGGCGGCTGATCACACTGCCCCCACAGTCAGGAAGCAGGAAAGGAGCAGGAAGTGGGCCCAGGCTACAAAACCTCAAAGCCCATGCCAAGTGACCCACTTCCTCCAGCAAATCTCCACTCCTAAATGATCCCATATGTGTACCAAACAGCAGAAGCAGCTGGGGACCAAGTTCAAACATGTGAGCCTGTGGGGGACACTTCACACTCAACACCACATGCATGCTTGTAACTTAGAAAGAATGTTGATAAGTGTTTTTCCTGAGACTTCATTGTTGCTCGAATCCTAAATGGTAACTATTGAATCCTCAGGCTGAATGGAAGGTGAGATCCTATCTCCATGAATCCTCTGACTGAAAGCCTCTGAGTCCTCGATCAAAGGGTGCTCTAGTTTCTGTCTCCTCACACCTTAAATGCCTTTCTGCCCAACTATTTCACTTCTTTCCTAGTGCTGAGATTAAAGGTGTGTGACTCCCAAGTACTAGAATTAAAGGTGTGTGCCACCACTGCCCAGCTCTGTTTCTCTCCTAGACTGAATCAATCTCATGTAGTCCAGGGTGGCTTTGAACTCTCAGAGATCCGAGTGCTAGGATTAAAGGTGTGTGCCACCATTGCCTGGCCTCTATGTTTAATCTAGTGGCTTTTCTGTTCTCTGATCTTCAGGTAAGGTTTATTTGATACACAATATATCACCACACTGCATCTTCACACCCTTGATATGCTGAGATCACACACTTCTGCTGGGCATGACAGCAAGTCCCTTTACCCACTGGAGCCATCTTGCCAGCCCTAGTCTTGTAATTCTGAAGGATCCTGGGACGATGTCACTCCTCTAGTCAAAATATAATTTATAGCTGGAGGTACAGCTTGACATTAGAGCACTTGCAAGAGGTTCTGGGATTAATAACAAAAAAGAAAAAATAGTGTATTATAAGATGTAAGGATACAGAAATTTATATATTTATATAACATTAAATACATATAGTAAGGAGAAAAGGAGAGTGGAAACATTCCTTTGGCTTAGCATTTAAATATTCAAGTTGTGGGGTACGTGCAAGATACAAATATGTATCAATTATGGCTTACTTATTTAATACCACTGATGTGTGTCAAGCTATGCAAAAGGGTAGAGTGAAGGGGTAATTGAGAGGAGACAGTAAGGGCCCAGTGCAGGAGCACTCACAATCTCAGAATGTGTTACCTACACAACTGAGTATTTCAACTGAAGTTCATGACAGGTAATGATAAGGAAAGGAAGTGAGACCAACAGTGGGGAAGAGGGAGGACCAGAAAGGTGATGTCAGCCGTGCTGACCCATGTCAAGGGAAACACCCAGTGCTCACTCCCAACTCTTCAGAATCCTCCATGAACCAGTGTAGACATGATTCCCAACTAGACACCATAGTGTGGACCTCTTCATTGCACAGCTTACCACCAACTTTCATTCATACCCTCACGATGCCTCTGGTGAAACAGACAGGTGGGTTAACATGAGGGCAGCACATCTGGCCAGCAGTGTATGACTGCACACCCTGCCAGCCAGCAGTGTGTGACTGCACACCCTGCCAGTCAGGTTTTTATATATGTGGTTACTAAAACCAGTCAGTTTTTTATATATGTGGTTTCTTAGGAAACAGATGACTCTAGAGCTCTAATCCTGAATGCTGTGTGAGGCATTTTACAAGAGCAGAAAAAATAGCACACCTGTGACTGGATTTGTGTAAGAAAGATTCCATTGCTTTTGCTCTCTGTATCATACAGTGAGATGGGTTTTGATACAAGTGTGTGGTCACATAGCTATTGCCAGAATTGCCACATGGAAAAGCCTTATCACCCCCAAAAGGGTCTCTGTGGCCTTCAACTTTCCATGGCTGTGACAAATTACAGAGTAAACTACTTAAGGAATGAGTTACCTGAGCTCTTTGGATCGGGGGTATAGTCTGCTCAGCTGGCTAGATTGTTTCTGAACCTGAGGCAATGCAGGACAGCAAGATAAAGGATGTGGTGCAGCCAGGCTGTTGATGTGATATTTCAGATTCACAGTCAGAAGGTCCTAAATAATCAGCTGTAGCTAACAAGCATCACTGACGTGAGCCTTTTGTGCTTCATTGGGACTGTAGGACCAATGTAGAGAAGCTGTGGTCCAGGGAGGTTAAACCTGCATCTCAAGCTGCCAGCCAAGCCTGGCAATGTGTAAGAGTCACCCACATAGCCCTGGATTTCAGGGTTTGAAAGGCGCAAGGTTGAAAAGGTCATGGAGAGAGGCTGGGGCCTGGCACCATGGGGCAGGTCAGAGTTCCTGGAGAGAGACAGGAAGGCTGTTGGTGAAGGTGCAGTCTCAGTCGCAATAGAGATCTCAGGGTAATGGAGAGGTCAGGACTGTGGGACAGCCACGGACAGCAGGTGCGAAGTGGAATGGCCTGTGCCTAATGGGACAAGCCGTGTGTGCTGCAGATGGCAGAGCTGGAGAAGCAGGGATGACCAACTCTGGAACCCAGCAGGTTTTGATTTAGTTCAAGAGTTGAACAGTGAGCTATTTACACTTCAGGATTTTGCTTTGATCTGATTATGGTGTACACACACACACACACACACATACACACACACACACCCTGGTCCTTCCCTCTTGGAACAAGAAAGAATGTAACTTAGCTTTTTTTTTTTAAATTTTTACAGGAGCCTCACAGTTAAGATACTTTGAACTTTTTTATGTACATTGATGTTTTGTCCGCACGTACGTATGTATAAAGGTGCCAGATCCTCTGGAGTTGCAGACAGTTGTGAGCGGCCATGTGGGTGCTGAGAATTGAACCCAGGTCCTCTGGAAGAATAGCCAGTGATCTTAATTGCTGAGCCACCTCTCCAGCCTGATACTTTGAACTTTTAAAGAGACATTGAACTTTTAGAGTGCTGGACTATTTTAAGGATTGTGGGACTTTTAAGTTGCTGTGTTTTATGTTATTATGTCAACATGAGATCTTGTGGATAAAAAATGAAAAATTATAGCTTGAAGTAATGTGTTTATGTGTAAAGTTGACCAAGAGTGGAATGCCCTATTTAGATTCAGCTGTCAACTTACCATGGCCTAGAGTCACCTAAGGGAGTCTCAACTAAGGGATAGTCTTGATTGATGATATGGGAGGGCCCAGCCCACTGTGGGCAGTATCATGCCTAGGCAGGTGGGCCAGGGTTATATAGGAGAGCTAGTTAAGTGTAGTCTAGAAATAAAGACAGGAAGCCATATTCCTCTATGGTTTCTGATTTAATTCCAACTTAGTTTCCTGCCCTGACCTCCCTCAATGATGAACTGTGACCTGGAAGTGTAAGCCAAATAAACCCTTTCCTCCTCAAGTGGGAACAGAATGGAACTAGGAGAGTAGTAACTCAGATCCACAGAGACGAAAAAGTGACCAAGGAAAGTTAGCTGGTCATCTCTAGGTGGTGAGTTAACAGTGAGTTCTGCCTTCTGTGGCTTCATAAAGTCTGTATATATGCGATATTCTCACAATAATGCCATTTCTACTTTTGAAAAATTGCCATGAGTGGAAATAAACAGAAAGAGGGATGACTAGTGAATGATTGCTCACATTGTGCGGAGTTAATTCATCTTGTGTGCCCTGATGAAAGCTTAATGAACCTCAATGCCACAAGAACATGAAGAAGTGATCACAGCATGTTCCCACCAAGGTCCCCTTGCCTGTAGGACACATCTGCATCTCTATCTAAGGGTGCTGAAGGTGATGGCATAGCAATAAGAAAGTCCTAGGAAACTTCTAAATAATTATTGAAATTAGTAGCTAGTTTTTTTAATTAATTTTGGTTGTTTATGGCCATAAGGCAATATCAAGCCACTTTCAAAAGAACTTGGGTTAAATCCTAATTATCTATAATTGGATTTTCTGCCTTACAAATTATCTGTAGTGGCTTCAGAATTATTAACCTCATTCATTCCAGGAGCTCCCCAGCTGCGGGTTATACCCCACAACCTCACAGGAACAGAACTTAAAGTCAAGGAAAAACTCAGGATGAAATATGTGAGGGTGGGTTAGCAGGGAGAAGAGGAACCCAAGGGATTTCTAAATTACTGCTTTCCAATTTTTTTTTTTTTTTTTTTTTTTTTTTTTTTTTTTTGATTTTCGAGACAGGGTTTCTCTGCGTAGCTTTGCGCCTTTCCTGGAGCTCACTTGGTAGCCCAGGCTGGCCTCGAACTCACAGAGATCCTCCTGGCTCTGCCTCCCGAGTGCTGGGATTAAAGGCGTGCGCCACCACCGCCCGGCTCGCTTTCCAATTTTTTGATACTAAAGTTATTAACCAGTTGAATAAGAAGCAGAAGGGAGTAAATAAACAGCAGTTAAAATTAGAAGGATTCACACTGACCACAGCTGTGTTTTCTCCATAATGCTCTCTACCTCATTCACCAAGAGTTGAGGCTTAATCAGAGCTTGCCTGAGCTCTGTCCAAGGTACTGAAGGTGTCCAGTAGTAATTAGTCGGGAGTCTTAGGCTCCAACGGGCTTGTGAGACAATGTGGCTGGATGTCATGGTTGTAGTTGGGAAAAGCCCATTAAAACTAATTAAGGAACCTCTTTTTGTATCAGATTTGGTGTTGTCCGTAGTCCTGGAATTAGTAAATGCTTCTGATGAGAACAGGAACTGAGCTAAATGATCCTTTCACACCAATCTCAGCCTTAAGAAGTCTTATTTTTAGGGTGATTATATGTGTGTTGGCTTTTGTACTCTAAATCCAAGACTATTTTTTACAATTTTTAATTATTCTTAGACAATTTCATATAGATATACAATATATATTGGTCATTTCCAACCCAAATCTCCCCTCCCACTCATACCCAAATCCCTGATCCATTCCCCTCCCTACCTCCATATCTGCTCTTTTTTCATAACTCACTAAGTCAAATTAGTGGTTCCTAAGTACACATGGGTGTGGCACCATCCATTGGAGTATGGACAACCTACCAGTGACCACAACCTGGAAGAACTTGAACTCCCAGCAACTGCCCTAGCCTGGACTCCATATCTTTCTATTCTCCGCCTGAGAGACGCACACTAACCCCAGTCTCAATTGTCATCCTAATCTCAAATGATATTTAGAGCTTTAGCTTTCCTTTCCACACCTAAAGAAGATTTACTAAATCAGAGCCCTTTATAACCCTGGCTTTGATCCAGATCAAAACTTGGACAGATGGTGAAGCTAAGTAACTGAAGGCCCATGTAAGATGCTGGCCCCTTACCCCACAGCCCCACTTCATGGTCCTTCTTTATTTGGATTTCAGGGACTTTTGTGAGCACACTGTAGGAATTTGACATGGCCTTCCTAAGAGCTCAAGAAGATATTTCTCTCTTTTCTTTTTAATCTTTTGTTTAAAGAAAAATGAAGAGTAGGAAAAATGCATGCACAGAGGTGAGGTGGCTGGTTATATGTGTAGGACTCTTTGGGGGAAAAAATCAATTCAGGGCTGTTTTTGATGAACTTTCCTAAGTCATCAAACAACTATTTCCTGCTAAAAGAAGAAAAAAACAATCAGACAAAAAATCCAATTCAAGAACTCCTCCCAAATCTGGAGCATCACCATTAAAAGCTCCATTAATGAGTCAGCTATGGTGTCTGTTGGTAGGATTTTCACCCTGGGGCATGGCAGGGACTTTGTTCTGTGCCCAGGTCGCACGGGCTTCCTGTGAACACTGGAGAGTGGGTATTTCTGGCCATGCAATGTCTGTCAGAACTCTACTACTGGAGCAGAACTTGCTCCGCCATTGTCACACAGAAGTCACCACCACAGCCAAGAAATGAACCACATCAGTCCTTTCTGAGACTGATGCCTCCGATGAGCTAATTGTCTTCCACTAAGCCCCTTCTCTTAAAGGTTCCACCAATCCCAAACACTGTGGACCGGGATTCCAGTACAAGAACCATCAAGGGACAAACACAAGCCTCAGGAAGGTCTCCATAACATAACATAGGCACTGTGATAAAATTATAAGCACTAAATCACAAACTTTTAACATTCACTGAGCATTTGTTGGATGAAAGATGGTAGATCACAATCACTCAAAGCTAACTGGTAGCTAGAGTTTTCCTGCCTGGCCCACAGTCAGGACAAATCTTTATCACTCGCCAGTCCCACAGCCTCTCAGACCCAACCAAGTAAACACAGAGACTTATATTGCTTACAAACTGTATGGCCGTGACAGGCTTCTTGCTAACTGTTCTTATAGTTTAAATTAATCCATTTTCATAAATCTATACCTTGCCACGTGGCTCATAGCTTACCAGCATCTTCACATGCTGCTTGTCCTGGTGGGGGCTGGCAGTGACTCCTGCCTTCCTGTTTTCTCTGTTCTCCTCTCTGTTAGTCCCGCCTATACTTCCTGCCTGGTGACTGGCCAATCAGTGTTTTATTTATTGACCAATCAGAGCAATTTGACATACAGACCATCCCACAGCACTAACTCAAGATGAGAGTATGTATACCTTGCTTCCCTTTCCCACCTTCTTCCATTTCTGCCTTCATGTCCTTCGGATATAACCTAGTATCTGTGTATAAGAGAAGATATGCAATGTTTGTCTTTCTGAGAGTAGCTTGTTTCTCTTGACAATATTGCCCTCCACTTGTGGTGACATAGCACTATTTTTTTTCATGGCTGTATAAAATGCCACTGTGCTGGCTGTTGAGAAGATCTTTTAGAGGCTGCCCTACCTGCCAGGTGTTCTGACAAAGACAGTCTGAGAGAGTAGGTGGCAAGAAGAGAGAGTGCTCCTGTCCTGTTGGATGGTGATGACTATGTCCATACCAACTGGCTCAGTGAGGAGATCTCACAGCTGGTTTTTTTGTCTCTGACCGCTGAAAGAGTCACACAGTGCACATGTGACTTGGCCCTCCCTCTGCCTGGTCCCGGCCTTGTCCTGCCATCCCCTTCTCCTCTCCACTGAGGATGTAAAGTTATCCACCACTGAAAGGTGATGTCCTCTCAGACCCAGCAGCTCTGAGGCCTAGAGCACTATAGACTTGCAGAACAGGTCCTGCAGGAATAAAGAGCTATGTGCAAATGTGAATGTTTGAGTTTGGAACCCAGCCTCCAAATATGCATGGCAAACCTACCTGTAAAGCCAGCACTCAGGAGACAGCGATAGAGAATCCCCGGAGGAAGCTAGCTAGACTAACTGAATCCAAGAGCCTCAGGTTCAAGAAGAGACCTGAGAAATCCTGTCTTGGTATATAAAATAGTGATCAAGGAAGACACTAGTATCAATCTCTGGCCTCTACACACACACACACATGCCCACACTCATATAAATGCATATACTGAATACACATATGTATGCATATCATGTATACATACACATGCAAAAGAAAGAAGGAAGCCAGCCAGATGAGGGACCTCTCCCGGGGTATGGATGTTTACTAAGCATGTTGTCTATGCCCAGTAGAGTGCTGCAAATACAGCATTGTGAAGCCAAGAAAACTAAACCACAGTCTGTGCGTCCTGGAGCCACAAATCTCATAAGAAATCAATTTGAGGGGGGCTGGAGAGATGGCTCAGAGGTTAAGAGCACTGGATGATCTTCCAGAGGTCCTGAGTTCAATTCCCAGAAACCACATGGTAGCTCACAACCATCTATAATGAGATCTGATACCCTCTTCTGGTGTGCAAGCAGAACACTGTATACATAATAAGTAAATAAATCTTTAAAAAAATCATTTTGATCACAACATTGCTCAGGTATGTGCATGAAAACCCACCTGCCATGGGTGCTGCTGAGACATGGGAATCTGTAAGCAGACAAACACACTGGTGGGTGCAGCCCGAAAGGGTTTCCCCAGACTTGTGACTCTTAGACCTGTTTCCTTGACTCATTCAAAGCTCCATAGAAATTCACTTCCTCAAAAAAGGATGTCCTTGATAGGTGTGCTGTCAAACGCCTTTAATCCCAGCACTACTTGGGTGGGAGAGGCAGGTGGGTCTATTTGAGTTCCAGGCCAGTGAGGGCTATACAACAAGACCCTGTAAAAAAAAAAAAAAAAAAAAAAAAGGTGGGGAGGGAAGGATGCCCTTCAGTGCCCCTCAGCCTCTTTTCACTCCAGCCTGTCACCTGCTCCACTTCTCTGATCGGTGAGTGTGTGCTGATATTTGCTAAGAAAACACACATTGAGGCTGGGGGTGCAGTTTAATAGCAGAGCATTTGGCTAGTAAGAGGCCAAGTTTGCACCCTCAGATCTGTAAATTAAATTAAAAAAAAACTGTAATTTTCTGTGTGTGTAAACTTGATGTCCCTGTGATCAAACACTTGAGAAAAACAACAGGAGGAGGAAGGAGTGATTTGTCTCGTGGTTTTGGAAGATTCTAGCTACCAAGCCCGTGGGATGCTGCTCCATGCTCAGGGCAGCCAGCCTTCCTTAGTCTCCTGGAGATTAAATCACTGATACATTCAAAGGGGTATTTTACGGATTTCCTAAGCACTTCTCTGTCCAATCAGGTTGGCAATCAAGATGAGTCGTCACAACAACATCGAGGACTGCATTACTTAGAACCACGACAAGCTCACATACAGTTTTAGCAAATATCTGCTGGATGACTGGATTGTGCTGTTTTCTAAAATGAAGATGATAACTAAAAGGAGTCAAGGGTCACAGTGTCGCAGGAGGGAGCAGCAGCATCCTAGATACCCAGACAACCCAACAAGGAACCAGACTGACACACTGACACAGAAGGACCAAAGCTGAGGACAGCTGACAATCAGGAAGGATGCTGGGGACTCATGAGGAACTGTGGCTTTTACCCTAACAGCAATGGGGAACAGACCATATTAGTAGACCAGAGTGAACCAGAGTGCACAGGACCACTCAGGGAGGCCACTGTGCAGCAGAAAGAGAAGAGCTGGGCCTGAGGTGGCAGAAGTCCAGAGACTCAAGAACTACTCTAGACAGAAGCTGCACAACATGGTCGGCCTGGGATCTTTATAGGATGGAAGGCAGAATTGACAAGAGTGTCTGTGGCCTCACACGGTGAGTCACAGACTCAGCCTGGACTGCAAGATTCTCTCCTCCCCGAGTCAATATGATGGCAAATCCTAGCTTACCTTGGTGCTCAATCCTCAGCCTTACAGAAAGGCATTTCCTCCTTCCTTATCCACCTTGGAGCTGCTTACCCCCAGGCCCAGACGAAGGCTCTTCAATTCTCAGGTGTTTTCTTTTTCACTACATCCATGATCCCTCTGTTTTATCCATGGCTGATCTGAGCCAAAAACATCCAAACATTGGGACTAGGCTGTACCTCTCCCTGCCACAGAGCAGTACTGCCCACAGCCAAAATCATCCCCAAGCCTCACAATGGGCTACAGTTCCATTTGTATTTCACACTCTACTGACAATCTAGCTGACAAGTTTGATCCACCTTTGAAGCCCACCAAGAGCCCATACAATATCAAATGTACAAAGCTTTTGTAGAATTTCAAAATACAGGGTACCTCAGGTAGGAAGTGAATTTTCCAGGAAAAAACAAACAAACAAACAAACCCTTTGTTACTTAACCAACACAACACTAAGAGAGAACATCAGCAAGGACATAAACTGCTGAGCACATGCATGTACACACATGCACACACACCTACACATGCACACACATACACATGTGCACACACATGCATCCTCTGAGTACCTGAGACCTTCCTGGTCTACCGTTATCCCCTCCAGCAGAGTGGCACACTGCTTCTCAGCATCCATCCACAGAACTTTGAGAGGTTTGAAATGGTGCTGAGGGGTGCTCAGATCAATACTACCACTGTCTCCTTGGCAGAATGCAAAAGAGGGGAGACCTGGAGCAGGTAAACCCACCCAGAGTCATCCTAACATGGGACTACAATAGCAGTTGCAGATTTTTGTTACTCCAGACCAGACCTGGATAAAAAGGTATTGACAGAAAACCTGTTCCATGTAAGGAGCTCTGTGGCGTATGTCCCACCCTGCTCCTAGTCAGCTATCGCTGGAGTCAATAACTGATTAGGAAATTCCTAACCCCAACCTGGCTCCAGATGCCACTCATTTGTCCAGCCCTGCATGCAGGGTGCTGAGGCCACTGACGGGGCAGATTGCCTCCCCAGGCAATTAAATAGCATTGCTCCCCCACTCATTTCAGGGCCAAGTTCATCTTCACTTCTCTCAGCTACTGGGTAACATCAGTTATTCAACCTCTCTGAGGCTCAGTGTTTATGTCTGCAAAACAGGAGTAACAATCCTTGCCCCTGAGCTGGCTTGGGGGAGTGTCTGTGTAGAGTAAAGCATTGATGCATTTAATGAAATGAGTTTACAAAGAAGGAACGTCACACTCCAATTCCCAAACCCTGAGTAAGTGCATATCATGCTGGGTAACTTCCAAGCTCCAGGCATGAACCAACCCTTTTTTATGGTTTGGATGTGCAATGTCACTCAGAGGTTCAGGATATGAGCTTGGTCCCCAGCTAGTGGTACCATTTGTGGATGCTCTGGAACCTTTATCCCATTGAGATTTATCCGGAGGTCCCAAGGAGGCAGATTAATGGCAGCATATCATCTCTAGCTGCTTCCTGTCTTGATCTCTGTCTCCTTATTCACTCTGCCACTGGCCACCATACCAGGATGCTCACCTGAGTCCACGGAGCCAGGCCAACATGGAGTGAGCCATCTGAAACCATGAGCAAAGAAACCTTTCCTTTCCTGAGCTGTTTTTGTTGGGTATTTTGTCACGTGAGGACACAAAACACTAACTAAAAAGTGACTAATACACAATTCAATTTTCATGCTTGTGGTAGTTTGAATATAATTGGCCCTCATAATCTTATAAGGAGCAGCACTATTAGGAGGTGTGTCTTTGTTGGAGTGGGTATGGCCTTGTTAGAAGAAATGTATCACTGTGGGGATGGGCTTTGAGGTTTCCTATGCTCAGGATACTGCCCAGTGTCTCAGCTGACTTCCTGTTGCCTGTAAGCTAAGATGTAACCAGCACCATGTCTATCCACACACCATCATCCTCCCCATCAAAATGTAATGGACTGAACCTCTGAAACTGCAAGCAAGCCACCCCGATTAGATATTATCTTTATAAGAGTTGCCGTGGTTATAGTGTCTCTTCACAGCAATATAAACCCTAACTAAGAAAATGCTGTTGTTTTCCTTTTGACATTCAAGAAAACTAAGGCACTGAGGGATGTGTACATGACCACAGTTGACAGAGCTCTGATTCAAGCCGACCCCTGGCTAGGGCCCATATGTCAGACACTGTTCATGTTCAGCATCCAGTAAACATCATCCTTCTCCTCACTCCAGCCCTGGTGATCTCTAGGACCCTCATTTTCCAGGCTCTAGCACATGGCATTCAGCTCTGCATTGCATTCCACTGCCATCTCCTTAGCAAAGACAGGTTTCTAGGCTGAAGACGTAGCTTAGTGGGTAGAGAGTTTGCCTAGCATATACATGGTCCAGAGGTCTGGGCCTAGCTCTGTATAAACCAGGCCTGGTGATACATGCCTGCAATCCCAGCACTTAGGAGGTAGGGGATCAGGAGTTCAAGGCCATTCTTTGTTACATGTGGGTTTGAGGAGTGAAAAGGGCATTCGTGTGGAGCCAGCTAGGCCATCAGCACTATCTCCTGTCAGCAAATGCACAACACGCACACGCGCACACACACACACACACACACACACACACACACATCAAATCACACAGATCTACACCTAGGCTACCACTCCTTGTGTGCACACCAGAACTGTGCCCCAGAATGCCTTCTCTGCTCCTTCCCAATCTTCATATATCCTTTACCATGCCCAAACGTTCAGGGCTCAAGTGTGTGTGCTGAGTCTCAACCATGGAGGCCAATGACAAGATGAAACAGAGGTGCAGAATGAAGCAGAAGAAGTGTCTTCCAGAAGCTCAAGATCTGAAAATATTTAGACAGAGGGAGAAGAGAGGTGATAGGAGAAGGAAGAAGAGGGAATGACAGTACAAAGACCAAGAGCTAAATGTGTGTGTATGTGTGTGTGTGTGTGTGTGTGTGTGTGTTTGAGAGAGAGAGAGAGAGAGAGAGAGAGAGAGAGAGAGAGAGAGAGAGAGAGAGAGATTGTCTCTCTTGTAGATAGATGATGAAGTCCTGGAAGTAGGGAAGTCACTGGATGGAATGCTGCAGTTAGGCAACATTATGGGGGGGGGGTATTAGATGAGAGGGAAAGGAGAGAGAAAACAGAGATTTAGAAAGAAAATTGGCTATGGTGATGCACGCTCCCAATCCAGTGCTCCAGAGGCTAGAGCAAGAGGATTACCATGAATTAGAGGCATCCGGGGCAATGACGGGAGCCGTAAATCTAAGTGACCCTTGACACACATGCTGCCATATTTGGGTTTCTCTCCTCTTTTCTTAGATCTAGGCCTTGCTTAAGTCTCCATAGCATCAGAGACCTCTTCCCACAGATATCAGAACCTCTTCTCAGATATCAGGTGAATGAGCTGCAGTTAAGCAACTAGGCAGTTAGACAAGAGTAGATAGATAACCTTCAGAACATTTCCTGCTGGCCGAACAGCCCATAATCATCCCTTCCTGCTCGCAACCCCCATTACTAAGTCCCTTCCTGCTCGCAACCCCCTTTGCCTACCTATATATGCCTTGAGAGAAAAAAAAAAAAATTTGGAGCTTGACCAGACGTCCTGTCTTGCTCTCACTCTTTGTCTCTTGTCCCTCTCATTCGCCGGCCCTCCCTTTAGGTCCCCGTTGAAGACCCCGCTGCTGGGGCAGAACAAGACCCTATTTTAGGGAGAGGGGAGAGAAAGGATGAGGGAGGGACAGAGAGAAAGAGGGAGGAAGAGAGGAAAGGGAGAGGGAGAGAGGGGGAAGAATGCTCACGCCAGTGTCCTGTAAATCAAGCCCCTCTGGTTCTTAATCTTAAAAGAAGAGAATTCACGTAAGAACCCCCATGACTGGCATCTCTGTTGAATGAGGATATTTCATCACCTGGGCTCCTCACTCCACTGCAGCAGCATCTCTGCCATTGGAACAGCAGCTGTTCTATCTGGAAGTGGCTTTTACCCTGCAACTGTCTCCACTCCCCACCACTGCCTGGTGCTCCTCAGCCTTGAAGTCAAGTCACTCTTGCGCCATTGTGTCCTGCCATGGTGGGAAAAAAAATCAAACTGAGTGGCACATCTCTGGGTAGAAATGACACCTCTCTCTCTCTGTCTTCAACCTGCAGACTCCAAGCCTGACTCCCCTGCTGTAGAGGACTTGAGGTTGGGACCTTTGGGATACACCCTTCATGGGACCCTCCCTGACCAAAGCTTGTTCTACTTGTTTCTACTGCAGGTCCCAGCTAACCAGGTCTAACCCCCGAGAGTCTTCACTCACACCCTGCCCTGAACCTTCTCCTGCCTTGCTCTCCCTCCAAAGCTCACCCTTTTCCTGGACACAGTAAGCAACCACAGCCTGTAAAGGAGGGATCCCAGAAAAGAAGTGTTGGGGGCCAATGACAGCACCATGCAGCATTGGGGCTTCAACCTGACGGTTACAACTGGCTCCTCTAAAGCCCAAAGTCCCCACGGACTCCTCTCAGGCACTGGTATCAGAAGTGAAGTGGAGAATGAGGCAGAAGGGAAGCCCCATGACCACAATAGACCAAGTCTGGTCTCCTGCGCCCTGTAAAATGAGGGTCTATGGAAAATTCTGTAGGAATAGAATTATTTCACTACTTTTTATAAAGTTTACATTTTTAGGGCTGATGAAATTGTTCAGCAGGTAAAGGCACTTGCCACCAAGCCTAATGAATTCAATCCACAAGTCCTACATCATAGAAGAGAATCAACTCCCATAGGTTGTCCTCTGACCTCCACAAGTGTACCATAGTATTCGTACACACACACACACACACACACACACACACACACACACACACACACACACACCAAATAAATGTCATAAATTGTGTTGGCTAGTTTTATGTCAACTGTTTTTGCAGAGGACCCAAGTTCAGTTTCCAGCACCCACATTAGTCTGCTCATAACCACCTGTAACACCTGTTTCAGGAGACTTTGATGCCCTCTTCTGGCCTCCACAGGTACCTGCACTCACTACACACATACCTCCACACAGATAGACACATACACATAATTAAAAAAATAAATCTTTGAAAGAATTTTCCCACCAAGCTAGATATGGCATGGCTCATACCTGCAATCCCAACATTAGGTAGACTGTAACAAGAGGTGTGTCATGAATTTTGTACCAGCCCCTGGTCTACAGAGTAGGAACTTATCTCAAAAGGAAAAACAAAAGCAAAAAACTTCCAACAAAGTCCCAACAAACAGCTCCCACATCACCCAAATACCAAACAACCATGGAATGAAAGGTGATATATATAAAAGGTGATATATATATATATATATATATATATATATATATATATATATATTGAAACCAATATAACATAAAAACTAAATTCCGTGTTGGAAGAGCTTGAATGACCTTAAATGCTATGTCTGAACTCAAAGTTTGTTCTCCATTCGTGATTCATTCCCAGTATACAATTATATCCTAAACAGATAATCCTCTGTAGAACAGTTCTTATGTAAACAGCTAGTAATGTTGATATATTAGAATTAGAAGAAATTTCCTAAGGCCAGTTCTGCCATGTTTTAGGAATTATGCCCTAGTTGTTCCAGGAATAATTTTACTTCAGGGAACCAATTAAAGTTATCAAAACTGCAGGTTTTCCTGGATGCTAAAGGCACAATATATTTTGCACACACCTCTACAGGTTGCTATTTACAACAGGCCACAGATTCTTTAGAATTATCGTCAACTAAGCCGATGGTGGCACAGGCCAATCATCTCAACTACTCAGGAGGTTGAGGTAAGAAGGTGGCAAGATCAAGGCCTACCTGGGCTCCAGGGTGAATTCAAGGCCAGCTTAGGAAACTTAGGTCCTACTGCAGCTTCTGAAAAATAAATTTGCTAGGGGATGTCTTTCTGTACACTGTGAATACATGTTGTTCCCATTGGTTAATAAATAAGCTGCTTTGGCCTATGGGAAGGCAGCTTAGAAGCAGGTGGGAAATTCAAGGAGAGAGACAGAAAGGAGAAAGGCAGAGTGAGGGAGACACTGTACTGCTATCCTAGGAACAACATGTAATGGTATGCCACAGAACACGTGGCATACATAGATTAACAGGTATGGGTTGAGTTAAACTATAAGAGTTAGTTAGCAAGTGGTCTGCCATAGGCCATACAGTTGATTATTATTAAGCCTCTGAATGATTATTTTATAAGAGGCTGAGGAAGTGCAAGGCCAGGTGGGACCTGAAAAAACTTATGGCTACATAAATTATTATCATCATTGTTATCTCATGTTTATAATTTTTTTTTGGCTTGCATGGATGCTTGAGTACCACCTGTGTGCATGGTGCCTTGAGAGGCCTAAAGGTGGTGTTGGATCCCTAAAAACTGGAGTTACAGACAGTTGTGTGTTGTCATGTGGATGCTGGGAACTGAATCCCTGTTATCTAGAAGAGCAACTAGTTCTCTTAACCACTGAACCATCTCTCCAATCCCCTACTTCAGCTTTATTTTTTACAAAGCTTTTTTAAAACAAGGAAGGGGGTTGGGGATGTAGCTCAGTGGTAGGATGATTATTTAGTATGTTCAAGGCTTTGAGTTCAATCCCCAGTATTAAGGTGGGGGGAAGGCTGGGGAGGTGGCTCAGTTGATAAAATGAGGGGAAGGCTAGGGAGGTGGCTTAGTCAGTAATGTGAGGGGAAGGCTGGGGAGATGCTCATCAGTAAAGTGCTTGATACACAGCATAAAGACCAGCCTTTGGATCCTCAGAGCCCACAGAAAAAGCTGAGAACAGCAGCACACACCTGTGATCCCAGCACTGGGGAGGCAGAGACAGGTGGATCCTTAGAGCTTGGTGGCCAGCATGTCTAGTTTTCAGTGAGAGACTCTGTCTTAAAAATTAGTGAGAGTGATTGCTAGATGTTGACATCTGACCTCCATATATATGCACACACACTAACACACATTTTCACACACACATGCACACATACACACACACACACTTTTAACTAAGTGGAAAGGTTCTGGGAGTACACATAATTCTAAATCGCAAACAAAAAGCATCAGCTATGTGGTCACGATGGCTTGTAGCCCATTTACTCCAGGAAAGTTGACATGGGTTCATCTAGAGGCAATTTTCCATGCTTTAAGGTAGATGTGTTAAACTCGGGTAATAGGGGGTACTTGAGTCTGTGGTAACTGCCTGCCAGAGTCTGACATTCTCTGTTTTCCTGGAGAGGAAAGGGAAAAGGCACCAGTTGATGACAGGCTTTCAGTGTCTCCATTCTTGAGGCCACAATTGTTAAAAGCATAGGCCAAGCATAACAGCTGGGGAACAGAGAGAAATGGGGGCGAGTCCCCAGATGGAAAGGAAGGAGTAAACATTTTTACCTTTGAGATCTGTCACACACACACACACACACACACACACACACGCACGCACGCACGCACGCACGCACGCATGCATGCATGATGCATGTTAGCCTATTAACTGTGTAAAGTCCCTGACATGTTTCGGTTAGCCATAAATTGAGCTTGCAAATCAGAACTGAGCCTCTGACCTTTATCTTCTAATAAGGAGTAAAGCGGGTGACTGCCACACTAGAAGATTTCTGATATGGCTTCAAAAAACAAGAGAGAGGAGGAAAGGAAAACAACACCTTTGCCACTTTCCTGCTAAAATGGCACCAAATGGGTCTGATGAGGTCAGCAGTAGGCTAGCCTCCCCATCCGGCCATCAAAAGTGATAGTAGCACATAGAGACTTGGAGGGGCAGCAGACTCCTCCTCAGTCAGAGAATGCCAAAATGTTCAGGGTCTTGTGCAGCCCAGGCTTACTACATAGCCAAGGATGACCTTGAACTTGAATTTTCCTGAGGGCTGGGATTAAAGGCCTGTGCTACCAAACCTAGCCTATTCTGTGCTAGGTATCAAACCCAGAACCTCGAGCATGCTGGGCAAGCACTCTACCACCTCAGCTATGTCCCCAGGCCACCATATTTCCAGATAGTTCAAGCATAGGTTGGATTTGATTTTTCCCTCTATAATCTAATGCAGGGATCATAGAGTATTTGAGACTTTTTAGAGCAGACAATAATCCCACCCCAACCCTACAACTGGGCATTGTAAGTAATGATTTGCTATGGGTGAGTGAGCTTGACTGTGCTCATGAACATGTCTCACAAGACAATGCCCCATGACCATGGTTCCCTGACCTTATCTCACTAGCTTAAGCTGCTCTACGCACCTTCAAGGCTCCAGAGATGCCACCAGTTATCCAGAGATGCCACCAGTTAGGGGACATCATGCAAGGTAGACAGCCATGAAACTTTATATCAGGAATTTATTAATAGACTTATCATGGGCTGGACATTGGGGCATATGCCTTTCATCTTAGCACTCAGGAGGCAGAGGCAGGCAGATCTCTATGAATTCCAGACCAGCCTGGGATACATAGTGAGTTCCAGGATATACTGGCTACATAGTGAAACCCTGTCTAAAAATAAAAAGTTGCAAAGCAAGCTTATTAGTTCATGGTATCTCAGCATTGACATCAAATACGAGTTTAACTGTCTCATATCAAAAGCACCCTTGACATGGCTTCCAATTCTGTCTGCTCCAAGCTCATCTGGATATTTGCCTTATGTAACCACTTCCTGATATCCACTTTCCTATAGGATGGACTGCTTGACGCTCTGACCCCACATCCCACATTATTCACACAGGTACTCTTACGACCTCTCAGTCATAGCAGATAACAGTACAACTGGGCCTTCTTCTTGTTCTGAACCATCAACCAGACCTCTGTAGAGACCAATTCCCCCTTGATGACCCTTGTGGGCTTGTGTCTACCTCCCACTCCTTTCCCCCCAACTCCCACCCCCGACCCCACTCCCTCCCCCACCTGCTAGCTCAGCTCTCCAAAGCCTGTAGGCCTCCTATGTCTTCCCTTCAACACTTCAAACTTCTCTGCCACCTATAAATGATAAACCTCCTGAAATTTGACTCTACATCCTCATGGGTCTCACCTGACAGACACACCTGTCTTTGTTAGGGTTTGATTGCTGTGAAGAGGCACCATGACCACAGTGACTCTTATAAAGGAAAACATTTCATTGCTTACAGGTTCAGAGGTTTAGTTCATAACTGTCACAGTGGGAAGCATGGCAACATGCAGGCAGATACGGTGCTGGAGAGGTAGCTGAGAGTTCCACATCTGGATTGGTAGCTAGAAGGAAGAGAAAGTGAGCCACTAGGCCAGGCTTGAGCTTCTGAAACCTCAAAGCCCACACCCCTGGGATGCACTTCCTCCAACCAGGCCACAGCTACTCCAAAGGCCGTATCTCCCAATAGTACCACTCTCTACGGGCCCATGGGGCCAATTTATCCAACACAACACCTAAACCAAACTTTCCACCAGCCAGCATCTCCTAGAAGATGCTATGCTGCTGTGTAACGGAAACTTCGAGACTGCATTAGAAAGAAACAATAAAAAGTCATGATAAAAAAATATCCTGTAACATCATGCTAACAAGATTTGTGTGGCTGTGTTTAATTCTGTCAATTCCATCTTCTCCATCCTCAGCTGGAAACAGCAACAGACACCTTTGGATTTATAGGCAAAGTTGTTACAAGTGACCCCAAAAAGTAAGAGGACACTAGCCCTGGCTTTTATTGCAGCTTAGGCCTGCCTGAGACATGGACCAAATGCAGACTGAGTAAGAGTCCAAACCAGGAAACAGCCTGGCTTCTGCCTCCAGCCCAGTGGTGAAAACAGCATGGAACCTCACCTCCCTGTTTGTGTTCTCTACTCCACAGACAACGCAGCAGGAACCAGGACCCACTGTACTGAGAGATGCACCCTTCATGTATTTGGTACTTGGAATTTTTATTAGTATATAATCACTATGCAAAGTGGTGGTTTTCATAATGTTCAAGCATATCATATACTTTGACCATAGGCACCCTAATACCTCTTCTGCCCAGCATCTTTCCTGTTCCCTCTTCCCAGATGGCCCCATGATGGTTCATACTCATGGTCGACTTGACAGGACCTAAAGCCACGCATCTCAGCATGTCCATGAGGGAGTCTCTAGACCCCAAATATGGGTAGCACCTTCCCGTGGGCTGGGGTCCTGGGCTGGGTAAATGAGCTAGGCCCCAGGATGCATTGCCTCTGCTTCCTGATTGTAGATACAGCAGCATGAGCAGCTGCCCAGCTCCTGCCATCACGCCTTCCCCACCATGATGGACTGAATTCTTGAACTGTGAGCCAAAATGAGCCATTCCTTCCAGAAGGTGCTTCTGCTCAGTGTTTTGTCACAGCAACAAACTTACTTTGTTAAGGTTAAAACCTTCCTTTTTTAAAAAAACAAAAAGAGGGGGAGTGCTGTGGGATGTTCTGTATGTCCTGTGGGAGCCCATTCACAGCCACTTCTATGATCAAGAGGGTAGCCACTCTCTACTTGGATTGATTAAAAGATAATTTCGGGTTTCACATCTAATTATTTGTTTTTCAATGTTCTAAGTAATGCAGATTAGCTCTCAGCATGAATCTCCCCAACAATGAGTTAAAGTAACCTCTAATTGATGGCAATTTGTAAGCTTGAATGTTTAATACAGAATCATCACCCTGACCTTGGCCATTGTCGTCCTCCCCTTTATCCAGCTCCATCCCCAGGCTGATTGTCACATACTTGGATGCTGATTTCAGCTCTTAGGGTCCTAAGTTTCCTCTCTGGCATCTTATTGGAAAAGCCCAGCGCCTTCAACCTTCAAGGTGGAAGAGCTAGGCCTGACTTTGTTAAAGATCTGAGACTTGTCTTCCAGCCTTTGCAGCCTCCCCTGCCCAGTCCTCACAGCCTCTTACAGGGAAGAGGAAGGAATAGAAACAGCTTTGCCGAGTCTGGGAGCCAGCACTTCAGCCTTTTGAGAGGTAGTGAAGCAATTTAAATAACAAGGGTCAGGATTAGCCCTTTACAAAATCAAGGTGGAAAAAAAAAAAAATCTCCCGAGGCAGTGAGTCAGAAAAGCAGAGGGATTCTTTCTCTTACAAAAGACTCATCTTGCTAAGCACACGCAGGCCATAACTATATTCTTTCTATGGACTTATACACACACGCTTTCTCCCTGCCATAAACACGCGCGCCTGCACAGATGAAAAGCGATTTTAATATAGAAACCCTGGTATCTATAATTCATGCTCTTTAGCCTTACATATTTATTTTGCATTTTAATTAAGGCCAAAATCTGAATACTTTAGATGGATGGCTTCTTTCTTCTTCTGTGCATAGCTTATAGGTAAATTACCTGGCAAAGGCCCAAATGATAAGCAAACACAATAGAACCCAGGCCTAAAGCTATGAAGGGACCAACAGCCCTGGGAGAGAGCTCTACCTTCAAAGTCACCATCTCAGGTTTGTCCCCCCTGCAGTTACAAAACGTGGGAGGGGGGGACGATAAGACACCCCAGTGTGAGATTACAGGACTGCACATATCTCTCTCCAAGAACACAAGGCAGGTCACGTCCTGGGCATCCGAGGAGAGAGGACTCCACTCTTGGGAAGACCCTGAGCCACACCATGAATTCAACACCTGGACTAGTTTAGGAACAGACATGGGGCGGGTCCACTTGATACCCAAAACAGATCTAAAATGAGTACCACCACAAGCTGATGCTTGATTGGAAGGACCCGATTTTTCCCATGGGATGCTAGCTTTGAAGCTCTAGGCAGTCTTTCCATGAATAATATATCAAGGAAGTTGATCTTTAAAATGCTAAACTGTCCCAGAAGGGTTGGCCAAGTAGGCACCAAAGCACTCTGGTAATTGCTACACAATCTATGGGCTACATCTGGACCAGTGCCCGCTTTTGTCAATAAAGTTTTATTGGAACACAGCCATTCTCACCTGTTGGCTATGCTATCTATGGGCTGACTTCAAGTTGTGGGAGGAAGGTAATGCAGTTGGATGCAGACCCTTCAGACTGCAGAGCCTGAAGGTCAGCTGACTTTACTCTCCACATCCCACCTTCTGTATTCACCCTTCAGAGAAAGAACTGGAGAGGACCTGGAGCCACTTTGAATTCCTTATTTCTCTCTGTTGTTTCTGCTAGTCTTTTTTTTTTTTATTTAACCCCACCGCATCTTGCCTTAGCCCTAGCTGTCCTGGAATTCACTACACTCTTTAAGTTATGGTAGTCCTCCTGCCTCAGCCTCCTGGGGCTTCAGAACTGTACCACTATGCAAAAACCATAGAAATGGGGGCTGGAAAGACGGCTCAGTGGTTAAAAGCACTTGCTGCTCAATCCTGAGGCTTGGAGTTTAGTTCCCATCACCCACGTGGGGTTGCCACAAACACCTGTAACTCCAACTCCAAGGGAGCTGACACCCTCTCTTGGCCGCCTTGCATTGTCTTCGTCTGGAGGTGTTTAACAGTACTGAGTTAGGGCCAGGGAAGCCAGTGTGGGATGCTTTACTTCAAGGGAAGGTACTTGTCAAGAGTCTTCTAATTTTTTTTTTTTTTTTTTTTTTTTTTTTTGGTTTTTCGAGACAGGGTTTCTCTGTGTAGCTTTGCGCCTTTCCTGGAGCTCACTTGGTAGCCCAGGCTGGCCTCGAACTCACAGAGATCCACCTGGCTCTGCCTCCCGAGTGCTGGGATTAAAGGCGTGCGCCACCACCGCCCGGCTGGTTTTCCTTTTTTTTAATCTGTAGACTGTCTTTAGCCAACAGGTGTGTGGCCTGTCCTGGATCTCACTCTGTAGACCAAGCTGGCCTTGAACTCACACATTGGGAGTCTTTCTTAATCATTCTTTACCTTGTTCATTGAGACAGGGTTTCTCAGCTGAGCCCAGAGCTTGCCAATGTGGGTAGCTGCTTGGGGGAAACCCCCTGTCCCCACCTTCTGAGTGCTGGAATTATAGGTTGGCCATCATGCCACCTGGCATTTACCTAGGTTTTGGGGATTTGAACTCTTGCTCCTCATGTTTACATGGTGAGCACTTTAATTACTGAGCCATCAGTTAGTCTCCTAGAGGCTAGTGTCCTTTTTAAATGGAAGCCTGGGAATGCTTGGTAGTTCAGAAAACTCATCTCAGCTGAGAAACCCTGTCTCAATGAACAAGGTAAAGAATGATTAAGAAAGACTCCCAATGTCAACCTCAGGCCTCCACATACACAACACATAGGTATGCACACCACACACACATACATGAAGACCTAAAATGCACACGAATATATGTGTGCGTACAGTGTGCACACTGAGAAGGCAGAAGACAATTAGCTGTCAGTGCCTTGCTCACACAGCTAGCTGATGCTGGTGAAGGATTCCTTTGCTGTCCACCACATGGGCTGCCAGCTGGGAAAAGCACCCTGGCCTCCCTTGCAGAACTTGCCTTGCTGTCCAGTCTGTGTTTCAAATGTGCTCTGCCTGTGCCTAGAGCAGATCAGGGCCAAGACAGGCTCCTCCAGCCAGCTAGGGAAACCCTAAAAGGAGAGTCTCCTCACCAAGGCTCTTCACAGACCCTGAAGCAAGACCAAGACTTGGCAGCTGCCAAGTTCTGCTGTGGATATCGTTCTATATAAATAAAACACTGATGGCCAGTGACCAGACAGAAAGTATAGGCGGGACAAGGAGAGAGGAGAATTGGGGAAACAGGAAGAAGGAGGGAGACACTGCAGCCACCGCAGGACAAGCAACATGTAAAGACGCCAGTAAGCCACCAGCCACGTGGCAAGGTATAGATTTATAGAAATGGGTTAATTTAAGATATAAAAACAGTTAGCAAGAAGCCTGCCATGGCCATACAGTTTATAAGTAATATAAGCGTCTGAGTGATTATTTTATACGTGGATTGTGGGACTGCGGGGCTTGGTGGAACCTGGAGTGAAGCCCTCCAGCAACAAAGTTCCTGAATCCACCAAGCCTAAGGATCAGGCTCCTTTTGTCTACCCTGTGAGCCATTCAGTAAGGGCCTCATCTTTCCTAAATTAACGGAACCAGTTCCCCTTGCTTGTAACCAATGTCAGAAACACCACCCTTGGGGAAGAAAACACCTGCCTTCCCTGGGTGCCACTTGGGCGTCTGTCCCTGTGGTGGCTTGTGTGTAGAATGTGCCCTGCAGACTCGTGTGTTGGGACACTTGGTCCTCAGATGGTGACACAATATGGGAGGCTGTGGGGCCTTGATGAGGTGAGGCCTGGTTGAAAGATGAAGGCTATTGGGGTGGGTTTAGGGGTATAGCTCAGCCCTGTTTCTAGCTTGATCTCCACCCCACTCTGTGTATGTGCACGTGTGCATGTGCGTGTATACACATACACACACACACACACACACACACACACACACACACACACACACACACATACACACACGTGGTGATATTTTATTTGTGCTGAAATGTGATTTTATTTGTATGTTAATAAATAAAGTTTGCCTGGAGATCAGAGGTCACATAGTGAGCTGTAAACAGAAGTCAGGCAGTGGTAGCACACTCCCTTAATCTGATCACATGGCAGGCAGAATCTCTGTGTGTTCAAGGACACAGCCAAGCATGGTGACACACGCCTTTAATCCCAGTACCAACCATAGAGACCTGGAGGTCTGTATAGACAGGCAGTGACGAGGAAGTGATGTGTCTGGGCTTAGAGCCAATGAGAAGGCTGAACAGGAAGGCAATAAAGGAACAGGTTAGACAGGAAGAAGGTCTCTTTCTGGGGAAGCGACGGGGAGGTGGTAAGCTAAGGCTAGTCGTGGCTATTTGCCATTTCTCTGATCTCTTCAGCTATTATCCCTGTATTTGGCTCTGTGTTTCTTATTTAATAAGACTGTTCAGAAATTCATCTACACCCATGTGTGTGTGCCCGTGCATGTGCCAACAATGCATGTAGAGGCCCAAAGGTCAACTTGGGAGGAGTCTTGCTCTACCATCCCCACCTTATCTTTTGAGACAGGCTCTCTGACTAAACCTGGAGTTCACCAGCTGACCTGGCTGACGGTGAATGTCCAGGATCATCTCCTCTCTGACCTCCCACCCACTCCCCACAATGGAATGACAGATGTGACCAACACACTCAGTTTTTCCCACGGTAAGGGGGATCTGAACTCAGGTCTTCAAGCTTTCACAGCAAGTACTGTACCCGCGGACCCACCTGCCCAGCACAGCCCACTGTAAGACTGTGTTAAATCCATGTAGTTCCTGCTTTTTACTTTCTAATCTGGATAGCGGTTTTACGGTGACTACAGTCACCTTACTAACACCTGTCCTGAAGGGATCAGGTCTTGGGAACTGACTGTCTGTCAATAGAGCTTGTCATCAAACTCATGAGATTTCTTCCAAAACGGGGACCCAGAACTCTAAGTAGATGCTCTCTGAACCCAGCTGGTAGAGACTGGGGCTTGGCCTCAGTCTGTTATCCACACAGATGCAAATTTGCTTCCTGAGATAACTGTCCCATCCACACTTGACGCTCCAGAGCTGTCTCAGTAACTGCCTCCCTGAACATAGTTGAGAATGATTATGAGGATTCCTTTAATCTCTTACATTAACGAACATCACAGGAAAGAAACAAGCAACTGGGCCCCGCTGATCCAAGGGGTGCCCGGGAAAGTCCTGGGACCGCTGCTTTCCTCTTGCCGTCCCTGCTCCCTCTGTTCTGACACCTGTCCCACTGTGGACCACTGGGAGGTATCATGTGTTTATAATAAAGGAAACTTCATTAAATTTCCACAGCCCAATGTTCCAACTTCAGACCTTCACGCTGCTGTTTACACCTTCCCTACCACAGGCTAGCCCTTCTGGGCCCTCAGGACCTCCATTTGTTCTTCTCTCTCTCAGGTGCTTATTCCCCTCAGTTTCCAGGAGTGACTCTCATTGGACACCCAGAGCTCAGGCAAAGCGTCGCCACTCTGAAAAGCTCTTAGGGACCACCAGGCCCGAGGCATCTGCACCCTTAACTTGCAGGCTCTCTTCCCCATGTTTCCCAGCACTCACCGCCAGATCACGTTACCTAAGCTTTGCTCCCTTCTCAGTTGCCTAAAATACAATGCAAGATTGTGAAGGTAGAGTTGATACTTCTAGCACTTAGAACAGCAACAGCCTTTGTGTGACGAGGGGGAGGTGCAGAATGAAGAGAGAAAGGTGGGGGGGAGGGAAGGGCGGCAGCAAGCTGGGGAGTACCTCTGACTGCCTGTCAACTTCTACAGTCGAGGTAGATTTCAAAGCCAGCACACCATGTACATCGTCCTCAACCTTCACAGTCAGGACTCCTCAGAGGCAGGTCTAAGTTATATGGGACCAAATACAATTTCCGAGACCCTCTTTAAAAAAGAGAGTGTAACTCGGGCTGGAGATTCCCCTTCTTTAAAACAAGTAACCAAGCAGGACATGAGGTATGCCTCAGGAATATAGAGCCTTGCTTCTTGAATGTCTCCAGGAAATTCATCCAAAGTGTTCAAATAGAAATGCTTTCTGTAAACAACCCAGCCTCAGCTACATAGCTAGAGCATTCTGTGACTCCCAGCAACTCCCAAAATTGCAGGGATCCAGGCATGTGAGGATTCCAGAGGCTGATGAGCCATTTGCTTCTGGAGTGTGAGTCTCTACATCTGGTATTCATGAAGTACTGTGCAACAGCCGATTGTAAATCTTTAGTCATATCATTGCACTTAGCTCTCACTACCACTCACTAGCAGACCTCTACCGGTAAGAAGCCCCTGGGGGGTGTAGCTCAGTTGGTAGAGGGCTTGCTTAGCATGCATAAGTCATGAGTTCGATCCCCAACACTGCAGAAACCAGGCATGGTGGCACATCTGTAATCTGTAATCAGGAGGTAGATGCAGAAGCATCAGAGGCTCTTGGTCATCTTTGGCATTCACATAGACCTCAATGCCAGCCTGGCATACACGGAACCCTGTCTCCAAAGGAGGAAGAGAAGAGAAGGAAGAGGAGGAAGAAGAAGAGAAGGGAGGGAAGGAAGGAAAGAGGGAGGGAGGAGAGGGGAAGAGGAGAAAAAGGACGGAGGGGTAGAGAACATGGTGGGGGATGGTGGGGGACCCCACTTAACGAATGGAAACTGGAATTTGCCCCAATCATGACTCTCCACAGTACCTGTCACCTGTGCCTGAAAGTGTGGCCAGGGTCAGTGCAGCAACCCCACCTTCTTAGGAGACGGAGCTCACCTGATGAAGTCCAATAAGATCGCCACCTCCCCACCTACCATGTGCTTTGATTCTATCTTGATGCATTCTTTTTTAGTCATTTATTTTTCCAAACAGTGGTTGTTTTTTTTTTCACTTTCCCAGCCATGGTTCTAAGGTCTCTGTTTGCTCTCATTCTCTCTGTTTCCAGTAGCTCCCAACTCAGCTCCTCTCACTGTTATTTGCACATTCTCCTCCTGCTGCAGACCACCGCAAGCAAGACAGGCTCCTTGGGGGGGGGGGGTGCTGTGTGTGCTCTACAGAAGGGAGCCCTGGGCTGCCAGGGAGGGACAGACCAGGGGCAGCTCTCACTCCTCAAGGTAGCTAGAGCCTAGACTGTTGAGAAGTCTCCAGGCAGGTAAGGCTAGGAGAGTGGGGAGGCACAGTTCCTTCTTCACTCCTGCGAACTGACCTGACCGTGTTGACAGGAGACAAAAGCGCCCCCTTTGGTGCAGTCAATGCATTACTGAACTCTACTCCTGAGGACACAGATCCAGCATTTCAGGTCCTCCCTCTCTGTGGGTATTCTAGTTTCCCGTTACTGTGACAAGACACTCTAGCCATGAGCAACTTAGAGAAAAAGAGTCCTCCACTTCTAGCCACTCCTACTGGGCAACCTTTCCTCATACCTTGTTCCAGTCAGAGGCCACAGGAGTCAGGGGCACTGTTGGGACTTGTCCTCACCACTAGCCTAGAGTCACTTGAGAAGGAAGTTTCAGTTGAGAGATTTCCTAGATGAGACTGACCTGTGGGCATGTCTCTGGGGGATAGTCTTGATTGTTAATTGATACAGGAGGGCCCAGCCCACTGTGGGTGGCACTATTCCCTGTGTGGGTGGTCCTGAGCTGTATATGCAAGCTAGATGAGCATGTACCTGAGTGAGTGAGGCAGCCAGAAGCATTTCTCTATGGTTTCTCCTTCAAGCTCCTGCCCTGACTTCCCTCAGTGAGACTATGATCTAGAAGTGGAGGACGCTTTTGTCACAATTTCATGCATGTAAATAATGTACTTTGACCATTTTTACCCCCATACTTTCTTCTGTCCCCCTCATGACCCCTTCTTTCCCCCAAGTAGCCCCCTTCTATTTTCGTGGTTTTGCTGTGTAACTCACTGAGTTTAACTAGGGATGTATGTGTGAGCCGGTGTGGGTTATTTACCAAAGCATCAGCAACTTACAAGTGTCTACACCACCTAAGAAAATGGCAGGGCAGGGTAGGGGATTTAACTCAGTGGTAGAGCGCTTGCCTAGAAAGCGCAAGGCCCTGGGTTCGATCCTCAGCTCCAGGAAAAAAAGAAAAGAAAATGGCAGGGCATGGGTCTTAACCAAAGTTCAGTCTTCATCCTTCTACATCAGCTGAGCCCCTCAACTTGGGGGCAGCTCCGTCTCCCAGAAAATCCTGGCGATGTCTGGAGACTCTTCACCTTTGGGACACTGGGTGGTGAGGGTGATTACCAGCATGTAGTGGGTTAAGGTCCAGAGGCTGGTCCCTATCTTACAGTATCTAAGTCAATGCCACCTTAAAGAACTTTTGGGCTCAAAAATGACTATCACTGGGGGCTGGGGAGATGATTCAGTGGTTAAATAGCTTGCTGTGTAACATGAGGACCAGAGTTAAGATCCCCAGAAACCCATGTAAATGTCGGGTGAACAGGATGGCTCATGTGTGATTCCAGCCTTGGAAGGCCATGACTCGATCCCCAGAGCAAGCTGGCTAGCAAGATAGATTAGTCATATTAGTGAGCTCTGGGTTTGATTGAGAAACCTGCCTCAGTGAAGAAGATGAAAGAGTGATTCAGGGTGATTCTGGACACCATCCTTGGGCCTCCATATGCGTGCTCACACACATGTACTTGAGCACACACACATGAAAAAGGGGGACAAACATGGCAGTCATCCCAAGGGTAGAAACAGACCTCTGTCTAGAACAACATGTAGCCATGGCAAAGGTCACAGATCCACATCACAGTTTCAGGTCCACTTCAGTGATGTGGACACTTTTTAGCAATTTTTTAGCTATGAGTGGAGAAAAAAAAATGCCTGCTCCAGCTACCCTAAGCATAAAGGTGATTGCTACAGGGTGAATCTGTAATGTGTTCCAACATGCTCCTGTTTTGAACGCTGCTTCTCCAGCTACTGACACTGTTTCAGGAGGCTGCAGGACCTTCAGGAGGTGAAGTCTAGCTGGAAGAAGTAGGTCATACCGGCCCTGAGTTCTGGCCATGCCCTCTGTCCCTGGTGGTCTTCCATGATGTGAACAGCCTCTGCCCTGGGCTCCTCCCCCTTAAACCAAACCTCTCTGAGTGGCAGCTCAGTTCAGTCCACCATGATGGACAGAACCCTTCAGAAACCATGAGTTAAAACATAACTTTCCTCCTGATTGGCTCTTTCAGATATTTTCTCATTGCAATACAATAATAATAGTAATAACTAATACAGTAATTTACTGCTCAAATAATTAGCTAAAGCATGGCATTATCCGAGGGTCCTAATTATATCACTGGAACATATCCCCCAACCTCACTCTTTTCACTCACCCCTACCCTTACCTTCCCCTGCTTCCTCTTTGCCTTATTCCCAGGTAACCTCTCTCCACATGGAAGCTCCTGAGAACACACACATGAACCATGCCAAGTTAAGCCCAAGTGACAGGAGGGTGAAACTACAGTAATGTCATGACTGAGCACCTGTGTGGCCTGAGCACCTCTGACCCAGTCACTAGAGGTGGGGTACAGTAAGGCTGCCATTGACCAAGCCTGAGTCTTCTGTGCACATCTTGCCTCAGAAGAGGGCCCATACCCAGAGCCACAATGGCAGGCAGCTTGATGGCTCCCAAGGAAACAGAGCTGTATGTCTCAGCATGCCTGGCATCTTTACAAGGACAGGGCTCACAGCCACTGTACAGGTGTGGCAATCCCTCTGAGGTGACACAGGCAGTGTGGTTTTGTTTGGGTACCTGGAGCCAATAGTCCTGGTATTCCCCTCATTCTATGGTGGATGCTGGCCATCTCCTTAGAGAGAACTGGTTTGTTGGAGAAATCCAGTAAGCTAATAAAGACTTTGAACCATGCATTTGAGAAAGGCCAGCTGTTGTTTTTGAGAACTAAGCCAAGTGACTTGTGGACAGGAGAATCTGAGGTCCAGAAAGGGAACTGGCTTCCTCCAGCTCATACAAAATGCCTGCAAAGGCTTGGGATCAAGGCCTGGTGGTCCTGAACCCTTGTCCAGGGTCCCTGCCAAAGCCCTGTGGACTCTGGAGACAATCTCAGTACACACCAAAGCCATCACTGGGGATTGTGGAAACAGCCCAGGAGGCCAGCACTTGCTGGGTCTATGAATGCCCCACCCACATGACATGCCAGCCTCCCTGTGGAAAAGAATACCTCACAGGGTGAGGGCAGAGCCTGGCCTGTCAGCAAGCACTGGAGCCAGCCGCCCCCTGTGGCTGCAGAGGCCAGGTGCCCCTTTCTAAGGTTCACCCACACTCCTCACCTGTGCTTGCCAGCAACCACATCTGCAATTCTTCAGGCTTCCTTAGAAACCTATTGTCCCCACTCTGTTTATCCCCTGCTTCTTCCATTTATGAGTTGGCAACACAGAGAAGCTGCAGGCTCCTTTCTGACATCACGGGAGGCAGAGAGAAGGGGGCGGGGTTAAGGCTGTGTTTACTTAGTGATGCTTTCCTGGCTGCTTCACCATCCTTGGGCTCAACAGCAACCCAATAGGGTATTTGTTAACAGAAGGTCTTCGGCAGATGAAACCAAACAGCCGCCATGTCTCAGGGCCTGGGTAGCAAGGCAAAGATAAATGCTGATTTCAAAATCAAATTGCAATTTCCCTGCATGTCTCAGGTGATAAGAAAAGGATCATGGGAATAAGTGTTGGATGATTATGACAGGGGCCTAGACCTGGGTCCCTTCCACCCGTCTTGACAGAGATGGCTCAGCAGGTAAAAGTACTTGTCACACAAGCCTGGTGACCTGTGTTCAAGCTCTGAAATCTGCATAAAGGGGGAAGACAGAACCAACTCCATAAAGTTGTCCTCTAGCATCTATGTGCACATATAAGAAATAAATCAGTAATAATTTAAATAAAAAAAAGAAAGTTGTGATGGACATGACCTGATAATATTCACTGAGTGCTTGGCACATTCCAGACATAGTGTAGTGTTTCATTCAATCCCCACCTCTGGGTGGATGCCACTGTCTTTAGGAACTCCACTTTACAGATGGGGAAATTGAGGCTGAGAGGGGCCAGTGATAGGGACTAGGCATAAAGCAAAAGGCCAGGACCTGCTTGCATCCAGGAAGTCTGGCTCCAAATCCCATAAACTCAAAAGCAGTCTAGGAATGTGGCTTACTCAGTAGAGTGCTCTCTTAGCCTTCACAAAGTCCTGAGTTCCAGCCCCACCTCCCCTAAGACTGGGCACTGTGGCACATGCCTGTGATCCCAGCACTCAGGAGGTAGAGAGGCAGGAGGATCAGAAATTCAAGGTCATCTTCCGCCACACAGCAGACAGCTCGTTGGGGAGGAACACTCTCTACTCCTCTTCCAGAGGAATCAAGTTTGGTTCCCAGCCTGCCACATGGCAGGCAGCTCACAATCACCTAGAGCTACAGCTCGAGGGGATACAACGCCCTCTGCTGGGTTCCACAGCCACCTAGAACATCCTCTGGCCTCCAGGCAAGAATCACAGAGCCTCTCTTGTCAGAGGGAAAACAGGACAGTTCTGGGGAAAGGACCAACAGAGGTGGTTGGGTGGAACTCAGCACTTTCTTCTCTGGCGACTCAACAACCAGAGATCATACGGCTCAGCAGGTAAACCACTGAGTTCTTCATTTAGATGCCATCTCACCTCTTGTGGGCCAGGTGCCACCTCTAGAAAGTGGCAGGACCTGTCTAACCATTTTTCCTCTTAGTATAAAATGGAGAAGACAATCACATCCACCACTCAGGATCCCCAAAGGGATCACACAGAAACCCATATCATCTATTCACCTTCCAAGCATGCCTGTGGAATTAGACCACACTATGAACTGACAGAGGAGGTTCTTTTGGTTTCTTCTTGTTTATTTTTTAATGTTTTTAATTGAATAGAATTATATTGCCTCCCCCTCCCTTTCCTCTTGCTAGCCCCTCGAAGTTCCCCTTCTTCAAGTCCCTCTCTCAAATTGATAACCTTTTATTAATGCATGTATATGTGTATATAAATATATAGATAGAACCTGCTGGTCCGTTCTTGTTGTTTGTATATGTATGGTTTCAAGGCTGTCCAATGCAGACTGGTCAGCCAATAAGGAAGCTCATCTCTCCAAGAGGCTGATTCTCCTCCAAGCAGTCAATAGTACCTGTAGTTCTTTGTGGTCTCACAAGCCCGGTGGCCACTCAGTAAGATGTGCCTGCTGCAGCCAGCACCCTCAGGTAAAACCTGAAGTCATTTGTCCCCACTGTCCCCAGAGAGATGGCTCCCATGAAGCATGCAAAAATCTGCTCATACTAAATACCACCAGATGCCACGATGGTCATGAGATCCGACCTGATGTCCCCGTTAGGAGAGGAGAAAGCACATGATCAATAGAGCCACGTGATAGGACTGACTTTCTCCAGCTGAAGTCTCCTCACACGGATGGGCTGAGCCCTCCTGCAGTCATGTCTCTTCTAGCTACCCTCACACTCCATTATACTCAGCAGTTAGTGCAAACCCTGCCTACACTGATCGGTGGAAGCATTTGTAGCATCCAGCTAACGTCTGGTACCAAGCTCCATGCCCATGAGCCATGGAACTCCCAGCAAGTCCCCTTGTAGTGGAAACAGTTATCAGCCTCATGCTACCTGTTAGGACACTGAGCTCATAGACCATATCACCACTGCTCCTGGATGTGTCAGAACCAGACTTCAGTCTGCTGGCTGCAAAGCCCATGGTGGTAGGCATTCCACAGGAGCCCAGAGGGAAGGTCCATGGCTGCTGCATTCAACTGTCCTTCATAAAAAGCAAAACTACATGGATATGCCGTCTCAACCCAGTCAGGATGGCAGTGATCAGGAAAATAAATGACAAAAAATGCTAGCAGCAATGTGGACAAAGGGAACCCTTACACACTTCTGAGGGAATGCAAACCAGTCCAGCCAACAGAAGTCAGTATGGAGGCTTCTCAACTTACTAAAAATAGACCGTTCATATGACCCAGCTATGACACTGCTGGGTATTTACTCAGTTTCTCTAAAAAAACAAGTCACAGGGATGCTTGGGCATCACTGTTTATTGCAGCACTGCCCACAATAACTGCTTCATGGAACCGACCTAGGTAGACAACAATAGAAGGGGTAAGGAAACGTAGTGCGTGCACACAATGGGAGTCTCCCCAGCCATTGTGTGGAATGAAATTATGCCGTCTGCAGGAAAATTGACTCAATAGCTAAGTGAATTAAGACAGTCTCAGAAAGATGAGTATCATAGGTTCTCTGTCACCGGTAGTTGCCAGGTTTGTCAAAGATATATAAAGTCATCTACATCTGACACGAAAAAAGTGCAATTGTCTAGGATGACAAAGGGAACTAACAAGACATGGTGGGGGGAGGAGGCCATGAGGGATGATACACTGACTTATATCAGAGACACATACAAAAGCTTTAAAAATACCTGCTTTTGAAGCGAGATTTGAGGCTGGCAAGATGACTCAGGGGTTAAGTGTTTTATGTGCAAGCATGAGGACCTGAGTTCCAATCCCCAACACCTACAAAAAAAGCTCAGCATGGTCCCATACACCTGTAGCGCCAGCACTGAGAGGCAGAGACAAGAGGAGCCCTGGGGCTAGCTGACCAGTCAGCCTGGCCACTCAGTGAGCTCCAGGTTCTGTGAGAGACCCTGCCTCAAAATAAGGTGAGGAGTGATTGAGAAAGACACCTGACATTGACCTCTGGCCTCCATCTGAGCACAATACTCCTATCCAAATGAATACAAATACACACAGACACACACAGACACACACACACACACACACACACACACACACACAGTGAAATATATCCTGAATCCCTGAAATTGGAGCAAAAATCCCCTGCTGACCTACGCCCTCTAAGTTTCTGGAACATTCCATCCTCAGCCCAGGAGTATGACTCAAGTGTGTCATCATCATTTGATGATGAGCAAATCCCCCCTTAGATATTATATGAAGTCTACCATTTATTCTTCTATGTCTCTGTTAGTCCCTTTCAGTTGGAAAGACCAAGAGTGTAGCCAAGTCTGGGGGAGGGGCATTATAAACATGCTGCCATGTGCAATTGGACGCTCAAGGAAAGAAGAGCCAGGCCCATAGACAGATCCTGCCATATCACTCCAGGCTTGCTTTCCTAGATGCTGATGCTACTCCCAGGAATGACCTCTCTTCCCAAGTGCTTGGTGGCTGTCACCAGGTCAGGACCAGATTCTAGCAGCTCAGCTTCCCAAGTGAAACTGAGTCTCTCTCCTGCTACTCCAGCACTGACTTGAGATTGTATCTCCTGGGTCCACTAGACTCACATGTTCTAAACCTACCACAACCCTATGGCCAAGAGATAACAACAGTCTTTACCTTCAACACCCCTGGAACCTGTGAGCAGCCCAGAAGGGGAAGTCCCGCCCAATGAACTCGGAGACAGACAATGAGAAGTGTGTACTGCCCGCAGTGTGGAATTCTGCCCCTACAGCCCCCAGAGCCATGCTCTATCCGCTCTTCACCCTCCTAATCCGGAGTCCTATCCCGTAGGACCTCCTCTCCTCTAGCTTTCTCCTGACCTCGTCCCATGCTTGAGTCACAGAGCAATGAGAACAATTTATAACTCCAAGGATGCTTTCAGGAAGGAATGGAGGGGAAATGAGAAAGAGAAATGATTTAATTCTTTTCCCAAAGTTCTGTGGCAGCCGCGGAGGTCTCGGGTTTACAGTCAGGCATTACAGAATCTTCTCATGAGGGCATTTGATTCGAGAAAGGCGGTTAAGCAGGGAGGCACTTGGCTGCTCCTTCTAAATGGAAATTTTCAATTAGTCTGAATAAGTTAATTACATCATCCTTTAGTAACCACTCCTGTGATTCTGAAAATCCTCTATTAATTGATTCAACCATTTACCCTCAAACCAAGCAGCAACAAACAGGTCGAGAGGGACAGAAGAAAAGCACTGGAGGGAGGCGGCTGTGCCAGTGGGTGTTGATCAACAGACACAGACTCAGCCAGCCAGGAAGAGGCCACCCAAAGTGAGAGAATGCCTCCCTCCGTCAGACTGCCCTGTGGGTAAGTCTGTGGTGCATTGTCTTGATTGATGTGGGAAGATCCAGCCCACTGTAGGTGGTACCACCCCTGGGCTGATGCCATGATGAGCAAGCCAGGAAGCAGCACCCCTCCATGGCCTCTGCATCAGCTCCTGCCTCCAGGGTCCCGAGATCCTGCCCTGACTTCCCCCCCCACCCCCCCCCCCCGTGACAAACTGTGACCTGGAAGTATAAGCGGAAACAAACCCTTTCCCCTCCCCGTTGCTTTGGGCCGTGGTGGTTATCACACAGCAGAAACGCTGACCGAGGCGATGGGGAAGATAAGGAGTGCTGTCGGCTTCTGACCCACGCATGCACATGGGAGTCCCTGCCCTACCTGCCCCTTGGCCCGTCCAACCGCCTGAGAGGCGGAGAGCACCGAGTGGACCAGAAGACAGACAAGCAGGAGATGCCTCCAGACGTCTCCATCCATGGAGAACTAGGGTTGATGGTTCAAAGGTGAATAGTAACACTGACTGAGTGTGAGGCCCTTGATCCTCTACCTGTCCCACCAGATGGGCGTCCAGGGTTAGTAGTCCATGGAATTGTCCCCCAATGCCACTGTGTGCTATTTTGATGAGTTGGCCAGATCTTGAGAACAACAAGAACCTGTGAACCTGTGTCCTCCTCAGATCCTTACCCACTAGGAACTCATTCTGCCTCCTGCTCCTTTAACTCCTTCTAAAAGATTTGTTTTTATTTTACATGGATACACATGTGTGTATGAGTGAGTATGTGTGCGCATGTGCCCACAGGGAGAAAAGGATGAGCCGGAGTTATAGACATCTGTAAGCTCTCTGGGTTGCTGGGCCATCTCTCCAGCCCTCCCTTCCTTTTAAAAGATTTGTGTGTGTGTGTATGTGTCTGTGTGTCTGTGTGTGTGTCTGTGTGTATGTCTGTGTGTGTGTCTCTGTGTGTGTCTCTGTGTGTGTGTCTGTATGTCTGTGTGTATGTCTGTGTGTGTCTGTGTGTGTGTTGTAAGGATATCCATGGAGAGGAGGAGTGATCATGTGCTGATTTCCCTGGAACAGGCCGTTGTGCGCTTTAACCAACCAGTGTGCTGGGAACCGAACTCTCATCCTCAACAACAGCGGTCTGCACTTCTAACCACTGAGCTACCTCCCCAGTCCCTTCCTCTCTTTTCTTTAAGAGGCAGTGAGGGGACAACAGGGATTGAGCAGGATGGTGAGGATCAGTCACCAGGGCTTCAGAAGGGACCAGGGAATCCTCACTGGAGCTAAGTCGCTGAGCACAGCAGACTCAGCCTCTGTGAGATCAAACTTGGAATCTGAACGCAGCACAGAGAGACGAGCAGCCGACATTTCATCCCCACCGCATCACCTGAGGATGCCTGAAAGGCCGCACTGCACCTGTGGTTCCGCTTCCCTGCATTCTCCGTCCACCCCAGGGGAAGCCACTAAGGATGGGGTGAGAACTTTATTCCAGGACCACTGGAGAGAGGAAAGCTGAGGTACAGAGAGACAATACTACCAAGCCTGGACAGAGTGCTGTGGGGGAGAGGGGCTTTGAGGGGAACAAGGAGGGTCATGAGAAAGGGAAGGGAACGGAAGGGGAGGGGAGGGGAGGGGAAGGAAGGGAAAAAGGAAGAACATTCCAGGAGTCTTGCTATGAGCCATAAACTAAACTATCTTGGTTCTTTCCTGGAAATAAATGTATGTTCCAGAGTCTCTGCTTATTTGGATCTGGGAAATGTTCCCAGAATTCCATTCCTGTTCTAAACTCAAGCACTAATGGACCCAAGACTTGGATGTTTGGGGCTGCCAGAGCCCACTTGGGACTGTAGGAAGCCCCGAGAACACCCTCAAGTGAAGAGTGACAGACTAGAGCCACCCACAGGACTCTGGGCCTAACTCTGCCCTGCCCTGTGGTGCCCCAGTGTTGTAGGCAGAGCATAAAACTGATGTGGCAACCCTTAGTCCACCTCCTCCAGGAAGCCTCCCTGACCAACTCAGGCCTCACAAAAGAGCCTTCCTCAACGGACGTTCCCAGTGCTGCAGTGGCAAAGAGAGTCCTGGGCATCTCTGTTCATGTCCTCCATCGGTGAAGATGCCAGCCCCTAAGGTTCATGTCCTCCCCACCCCCGCCCAGTCATAATGAGAACTCAGTGAGGGTGGCTGGCAACTTCCCTCCCTCCCCAACCCCCAGTTCTCTGAGACTACAGCCTGAGACTCCCAAATCAGATGAACCCCGGGAAGACCAGGTCCCTCTGAGCCCACAGAGCTTTCAGGAACCAGGTTAGCCAAAAAGTCGACATGGTTTCGAATGACGCTTTGCCGTTAACACATGAAAACAAGCAGTGGGATCTATGCACATAAAACGTGAGCTAGAGTCAGAGAGACCTAAGCCAGGGCCTGCGATGCCTACACAGGCCACAGCGAGGGAGCACTGGCTCCACCTAGTGACCAGAGCCAGAACTGATTGAAATAATTCCCGATCCGTCAGGGATTCCCAGAGCTCCTTTCTGCCAAGAATTAAGAGTCCCCCTAAAGCTGGCTCAAACTTTACCACTCTGATCCAGGAAACAGAGCCAAGAGAATTCCTGTAACGTGGGGTTCTCCCTCTTCCCAGCCTGGAGTACCTGGAGGCGGGGCCTTTTCCACTGACCATCACTCCTTCCCTCCTCCCCTAAGAAAATCCGTTCTTTAGTTCAGCTTCTTTTAAGAGCCCTGGCATTGTGTCACCCACCATCCATGATGTTCGGAGAAACAGCTCAGGACCCCACTGTACTGTATTATTTGAAATTGTATAATAGGCGTGTTTTGTTTTTTAATAATCAAATTAAAACACTTTTGAACACTAAAAGGAAAAAGGTACAGTAAATTTCTACTTCCCCACTACTGGTGAGAACTTCAGAAGCATAGGAATTCTTTAATCTTGTGTGTGTGTATGTGTGTGTGTGTGCAGGTACACACAGAGGCCAGAAGGGGGCATCAGAGCCATTGCAGCTGGAATTGCAGGTGGTTGTGAGCTGCCTGGTGTGGGTGACATAGATCTGAGAACAGGGCTCTTGTCCTCTGGCAGAGCAGCAAGTGCTCTTAACCACTGAGCCGTCTCTCCAGGGCCACTCCCCCTAACAGGTCTTCTAGCAAAGTATAGTCACAGGTTCTCCTGACAGTGGTGCACAAGCTGAGAAACGTGTATGGTCTACTCATCCCTCCCTCTGCCTTTGATTTCTCCTTCAAATGCTGTAACTCTTTGATTTCCCATTTGGCCAGAGAAATGAAACCTCAACATCCCCGTGCTAGAGTCTGGCCCTGAGAGCAGGCCTCCTCTGTTACTCCCACCAGAATGATCAAGACAGAAAGGATGGAGATGCTCTGGGCAGGTGCTCAGAGCTGCTGGGCTGACAGTCCACCAACACACACCTCTGGGAAGCTGCCCTTGGCTGGCCCCTGCCACAGCTCAGCATCTGCTCCCTGCTATACTTTGATTCCTGGTGTTGTGATTTAAAAAAAAAAAAAAAAACCACCCTGTCAGAAAGCAGTTTAGGAGAGAAACAGTTTGTCTTATAATTCCAGGTCCCAGTCCATCACTGGAACAAGTCTGGGCAGGAACTGGAGGCAGCAGAGAGGCAAGAAATGCATGTGTGCTTGAACTCAGCCAGCTTTCTCTATTCTTACATACAGTCCCAGGCATGAAACCCAGGAAGGATGTCACCCACAGTGGATCTTCCCAAACCAACTAAGATAATCAAGATACACCCCACCCTACCCCCCACCCCCGCAAGGAGCTGGGGATTTAGCTCAGTGGTAGAGCACTTAGCTAGCAAGTGCAAGGCCCTGGGTTCGGTCCTCAGCTCTGAAGAAAGAAAGAAAAAAATACTCCCACAGACATGCCCACAGGCCCGTCTGATCTAGACTGTCCCTCACTAAAATCTCTTCCCAAGTGATTCTAGTTTGTGCTAACTTGATGATCACCATTGACCATCGCACTCCCCGGGATTCAGAATCCCACACACATCCAAAAGATGTGCACAGCCACAGAATAGATAACTGCCTAGGCACACAATGAGATATTCTACAACAGTGTGAAGAGATCATAGCTATGCCCAACAATGAGATACACCTCATAAACATAATATCAGGAGAAAGAACCAGACCTGGGTGAGCACACTCTGTGTGCAAAGAGAGACATTACAAATGGCTGGGGCAGGGCTCAGCAGGAGAGCACTGTACAAGGCCCTGGGTTCAATCTCCAGCAATTTAGGAAAACAAAGACAGGTGGAGCTTGTCTGTGTAAAGAAAGCAGGAGACAGAGGGACTGGGGAAGAACTGGCCACAAAGAAGCGTGAATTAAGCTTTGGGGACATTGTGGGGACACTCAAATTCCTCTTCTTGACATTGGAGTTTGGATCCCCGGCACTTATGTAAACACGAAGCTGCCATGGTGGTCCACTGTAATCCAGCACACAGGGCAAGATGGGTACCAGACTATCAGAACCGGGATCAGTGAGTAAGGTTCAGGGTGATGAGGAAGACACCCAATGTCACCTCTGACCTCCACACACACACACATATGCATGCACACCCACACACATGTTTACACATACCCATGGGATTCCTGTGACCTCCACAAGCACACACATGTATGCATATGCACCTACACACATGCTTACATATTGCAAGAGTCCTAATTGGTCTTATAATAAAAACCCGGAGCTGGGCAATGGTGGCACACGCCTTTAATCCCAGCACTCGGGAGGCAGAGGCAGGCAGATCTCTGTGAGTTCAAGGCCAGCCTGGTCTACAGAGTGAGATCCAGGACAGGCCACACACCTGTTGGCTAAAGACAGTCTACAGATAAAAAAAGGAAAACCAGACACCATGTCACCACACAATCTCACCACCAAGTCGTGCATGTTTGGTACGGACAGGCTTTGTGCCAAGGGGAAACAGTTCACGACCCAAAGGCTAAGGAGCACTCCTCTCCAAAGGCTAAGGAGCACTCCTCTCCAAAGGCTAAGGAGCACTCCTCTCCAAAGGCTAAGGAGCACTCCTCTCCCACGCATCCGTTTTAAGACCCGAAGGGAAGCAGACATGGCTCGGGGGGGAAAGAGGTTTGCCACCAAGTCTGACCGCCTGAGTTCAATGCCCAGGACACACGTGATGGAAGGACTGACCTTCACAAGCTGTCCTCTGACCTCCACATGAGCATCATAGCAAGATCGAGCACACGCAACAAAAAATAAGTACATCTAGGGTTTGTAGGGGTTTTATTTTCAGGCAATTTTAAAATGAAAGGTAGTTTTTCAGGGTTCTCAAAGGAGTCAAAAGTGGGGGCACACTGCCACTGACTTGATTTCATCTAAACAATAAAAATATTTATGCGTAAGAGAGATTGGCATGCTTAGAGGATGACGTCATCTCTTGGTTCTTTTATGCCAGCAACCTGGAAAGAAGGCCAGGTGGCCATTTACAGAATTAACCACGGCCTTCTGGTTTTTCACTCGTCCTGTTCTGTTCTCTGAGCAGGAGAACAGTGCCACCTAGTGGACTTCATGGAGGAACACTTTCTGTGACAAGCCGGCAAAAAACTGTGTGTTTGTGTTGGAGTGGTTGGTTTGTTGGCGGCAGGCTCCTACTATGTAGCCCAGGCTGGACTATAACTCCCTATATAGACCAGGGGTGGGTTAATAAATCAGTTCTAGCCATTATGACATTTGTGCTCCTCTTCCCAAAGCCAAAGGCTCTTTCTCCATGGGGGGCACAGAGACCTAGTGGAGACAGAGTCAAAAGGGCCCAGGAGAAGCTGGTCTTGCCAAGCATGAGGAAGACCCTTCTCAACCAGAAGGCCTGATGTGGACAGCCTGACTGGGTCCAGGGCACGCCCTGGGGTGTCACTGTAAAGGGAGAAGAACACATATTCTGTTGCCAAACCCAGGAGAACTGAGTGGACCAGGTGTGAGGACCCACCCCTCGTGTGGTTCTTCCTTCTCACCCCTCCATGAGATCCAATTTATCACCAAAGAGTCTTAATAAGACAGTCAATAAGTTTTCCCAGCCCTCCCTATGGGCAAGAGGCAGGTGAGTGACACCAGGTAGCACAAGTCAGAATTTGTATGTCTTAGCTCTTTCATTCAGTGAGTCAAAGTTAGGAAACAGAGTCCATAATCCAACTTGAGAAATAAAGGGTTTTCTTGGCTCACAGGTCCACTGTCCATCATAAGGCAAAGCCAAGGTGGGAGCCTGGAGGCACCAACTGAAGCAGAGACCATGGAGGGGTGCTGCTTACTGGCTTGCTCCCCATGACTTGCTCAATCTGCTTTCTTATACAAGCCAGGACCACCTGCCCAGGGGTGGCACCATCCACAGTGGGATGGGCCCTCCCTCATTAGTTATCAATCAAGAAAATGCCCTACAGGCTTGTATGCAGGCCATTTTGATGGAGGCATTTTCTCAATTGTGGCTCTTCTTCCCTGAGAACTCTAGCTGATGTCAAGTTGACAAAAACCTAACCAGGGCGGCTGTCACCCTGACACCTTCATTGGTATCTGGTAGCCAGGGGCCCTGAGCTGGCTGAGCCCATCCTGCCCTTCGGTGCTTTTGTATAATCCTTATAAAAGCCCACACACCACCAACACCAACACCAACACCACCACCACCACCACCACCACCACCACCACCACCACCACCACCACCACCACCACATATTCCTTTCATGCATAGGTTACTCAACATTGGTTCTCCTGCTAATAACGTGAGCAATGTGGTTCTCTGCTCCTGCTGCCTCTGCACTGTGGTCCAGCCACCAACATCCCTTCCCGATTCTGTGTCCTGCTTCCATTTCTGTTGCTATGATGAAAAGTAACTTAGGGGAGAAGAAGGTACTCACCGCACAACTCCAGGTTACAGTCGATCCTCATGGGAAAGTCTAAGCGACACGTTGACAGTCGGGAGCAGGAGAGGCACACGGGTGCTCATTTGCTCCTGTGCCTTCTTTGTTCCCACATCACCAACCTAAAGAATGGCACCGCCCACTCTGGGCTGGGTCTCCCTCCACCAATTAACAGCCAAGACAATCAACCACCAGGCATGCCCACAGGACAACTTAATCCAGATAATTCTCAGTGAGACTCTCCTCCCAGGTTATGTCAAGTGGACAGTTAAAAACTAACCAACCCAGCTGGTTTCCTGAAGAGAGTGGGCAGTGGTTTTAAGTAGAACTCTCTTGGTTCTAGGTGTGGTGATATATTGTGTACCCTAATAAAATGTGTCTGAAGATCAGAGGACAGAACAAGCCACTAGACTAAACATAGAGGCCAGGCAGTGGTGGCACACACCTTTAATCCTAGCACTTGGGAGGCAGAGATCCATCTGGATCTCTGTGAGTTCAAAGCCACCCTGGACTACATGAGATTGACGCAGTCTAGGAAAGAAACAGAGCCGGGCAGTTGTTGCACACACCTTTAATGCCAGCACTTGAGATCTCATGCCTTTGCTTGGGAAGCACACATGCTTTTAATCCCAGCACTAGGAAAGAGGTGATATGGCTGGGCAGAGAAAGGTATATAAGCCGTGAGGAGACGGGAAATGAAGCCCTTTTCTGCTGAAGCCCCTTTCAGCTGGACCCCTTTTCGACTGAAAACACAGAAACTTTCAGTCAGGGCATTCGTGGAGTTGGTGAAGTGAGACGTGGCAGTGGCTTGTTCCTTTGTCTCTCTAGTCTTTCAGCATTTACCCAATATCTGGCTTGGTGGGTTTTTTTAATAAGACCAATTTAACATTCATGTTACGACTGAGCCTATCAATAGTGAGCAAAAGTGAACATTACCAGTGGCCCCAAGTCATCTGGGCTGGTGATAGCAAAATCAACACAAGCTCTGTTGTCAGGAGGATGGTGCCTACACACCAGGACCCAGGGGTGGGGTCCATTCCCCAGGCTTTTCTGGTGGCTGGACTCTCCAGTTAGAATGCAGTGTGTAGCTTTAAAAGTGCCTTTGATTGAAGTACTGTCTCTATAATTCTCTCTCTCTCTCTCTCTCTCTCTCTCTCTCTCTCTCTCTCTCTCTCTCTCTCTCTCTCTCTCTCTCCCTCTCTCCCTCTCTCCCTCTCCCTCCCTCTTCTAGCTCTGTCTGTCTCTGTCTCTGTCTCTGTCTCTGTCTCTGTCTCTGTCTCTCTCTCTCTCTCTCTCTCTCACACACACACACACACACACACACACACACACACACACACACACACACACTGGCGCACTGTTACTTTTTCCCATGCATGTCCATCAAGAGCCATTAAACTCCTAATGACTTATCCCAACATTCTGGAGGTAGAGACAAGAGGATCATCACAAATTTGAGGCCAGCCTGGGCTACACAGTGAGTTCCAGACCAGTCTGAGCTGTGAAGTAAACATCTTCTCAAAACAAAATAAACACCACCACCAAAAGCCTTTAAATACTTTCTTATAGTTCTCTCTGCAAAGGTTTAAAACTCAAATGCCTACTCAGGTCAGATGTTTTATTCATCTGATACAAACAATTTTGTACATCAAACACACAGAGGAAATGCTTTTCGGGGGGGGGGGGGGGGGGGGCTCCCTGCGAAGGCTCTGTACATGAATGCCAATTTTTTTAAATGACATCCTAAAATTTGTTTTTAATGAAAAGCCACGTCCTCTCCTAATTTTCCATCTTTTTATGAAGACAAGAATATAATAAAATGAAATAAACCCTGTTGTGGGATATTTGTACAGTGTGTGAAAATGTATTGCTGTGATGGTGTAATAAAAAGCTGAATGGCCAATAGCTGGGCAGGACTTCAGGCAGAGAGAGAGGAAGCAGGAGATGAATCTAGGCACATGAGAGACGCCAGGAGATATGGAAGAAACAGGATGGGTGGTATGTGACAGAATGTAGATTAATAGAAATGGGTTAATTTAAGTTATAAGAGCTAGTGAGGTAAGCCTAAGCTTTCAAGCTTTCGTGATTATCACCAGCCTGTCAAGGATGCCTGAGGACACGGTGGGTCAGTCTAGACATATGTATAAATTATTATACACAAAAATCAAGCGCCCAAAATCCATTCTCTGACAGAAATCTGGCTCTTGTGTAAATGTATTTGATGTTTTATATGTTGGCAAACAATCGCAACCTTCATTTTTGACCCTGTGCAAGCTCACACTTTGCAGTTTATACAAGGAAACTTCGTTCTGTCTTGGGACATGGATCGGCAGCCTCTGTGGTCCTAAGTGCTGGCCACCTCCCTCCAGGCATATTTCTGCCAGTTAGGTAAGACTGCCTTTTCTGAATAGATTCTTCATCCATTTGCAGGGGGAGGGGAGGTTGGGTTGGGGAGGTTGGGGACTTAGAGAGGTGTGGGCGTTGGGGAGGTGTGGGCGTTGGGGAGGTGGGGGCGGTGGGGAGGTGGGGGCGGTGGGGAGGTGGGGGCGGTGGGGAGGTGGGGGCGGTGGGGAGGTGTGGGCGGTGCACAGCCTGCGCACCAGCACGTGGTCTTCATTCCCCCGCTCTCGGCTTTTCCCATCAGCCTCTACCACACTGCTCACCAGTTAATTTTTCCCTAGTCTCTGACTGTGGTGTGTTTCTCTTTATATTTGATACTAGTTACACCAGAACGGTGAACTGAAGGGGTCCAGTGAGGGCATGAGGTCATCCGGAATTAAGGGAGAGTGGAGTGGTTTTTATTGTTGTTGTTTTGTTTGTTTTGTGTTTTCTTTGTGGTGCTGTGAGCCCAAAGGTCTCTCTGAGGGGGTTATAATAATTGCCAAGACTCCTGAATACTCTCACATACTAAAAATACATGGATGTTCTTGTTTGCAGCCGAATTTCCACTGTACTAAAACCCATTTTTTGCGGCTCTCCATCACTTCCCTTATCTGCAGCAAAGTCCTCACAAGGTTTTCCGAGATTATCTCAGATGAGGCATTAACGCCCAAGCCGTCTGTCCCTGGCTTCCAGAGTCTAATGAGAAGCCTGGTCAGGACTCCATCAGAATATGAAAACTGGGCACGTCTCACCCCTTCTTTCTTTACACCACACACTATCAGCAGAGGGTCAGCAAACCCCGCCTCTGGTTTGGGGGTGGGGTGGGGTGGGTTGGTTGGTTGGTTGGTTCGGTTCGGTTTGGTTTGGTTTGGTTTGTAGGAAGGTGTTAGAGGCCCAGGCAGGGACAGTGGGTCCAGAAAGACTCAGTGTACCACCAGAGGCATAAAGTGCGTCATGGGAAGGCTCTCCACCCTCCCACCCCCACCCTCACCCTATCCCAACCCCACCCCCCATCCCCACCACCCCCGCTCCGGCAAAATCCCTTCTTAATTAAAAAGCTTGCCTGCATAATTTAAACAGGTTAGCCTGTTCAAAGGTGAGGCGGTCACCAAAACTCCCCAACAAAATCCTCTCTGAAGAGAATTTCCTAGAGCAGCAATGCGCAGCCTGGCCGGAAGGTGGCACCATGTCCTCTCGTTGTGAAGTCAGAGAAGCAAGGCTACTCAGGTCAGTAACTGTGCAGCTGCGGAGGGATCCTGAAACTCCGCGTGCATCTGGATTCCCTTCAGAGGAAACTTCGCTATGCATATATTTCTACAAGAGCATCCCAAGGCACAGGAGAATATTTGGTGAAATTTGGACTCTGCTCAGTAAAACAAATTGCAATCTCCAAGGAACGTTCTGGAAGCTCCAATTTATTATTCTCTCAATTTGGTCCGAACAGTTATGCTGAGGTAGGAAGTATGGCCATCTCATATTTCAGACACCTAACAAGGGACCAAGCCCGCTGTGGCTCCTGTATCCCATTGCTACAGGACAGAGCAGAGCTGGTGGTGAGTGAGCACTGGGCAGGGAGTCCTGGGCCCTGGGAGAGCCTTGGTTCAACCAAAGAGGAGCCGCTAGGGCATTTGCCTGACGGCAGTGGGCAAAAAGGGTTGCTACCTAGCAGGGAAGGAGGCGACTGGAAGCTGTGCTGAGGGGTGGTCTTCAGAGTCCCCACTGCTTGGGTATTCAAATCACCTTGTGACAGTAGACCGTTATTTCTCTCTCCTACAGAGAGTCAGAACTTTACAAGTGGTGGGAGGCTCCACACCAGGACAGGGTTGGAATCCTTTGCCTGGCTGCATTAGACCTGCATTGGTGAAGGCACAGAAAACCAGCTGTGGTGAATGTCTGTTCCCCCAAACCAAGCAACTGGCATCTTGGGAAGCTCAGCTGAGCCCCCTTGCACAAGAGTCGTCCCAGCTGGGTTTGCTGTATGCAGCTGTGCCTTAACTGCACGTGGCCTCGAGGAGGGGCTGGAGTATATAGTAGGGGAGGCCGAGGGCAGGGGCTGCATCCGTGCAGCCAGGGGAAGCCAACATCCCAGCTAGGTGAAGGCTTTCCAGGCACAGCCTGTCGAGGGAGGACCATCCTCACGTCTGAGGGTATCCTCTCACTGATGCTTTGTAAGGAAACCCAATAAACTCATTGAATCACCTGCACAAATTTGGGTGATTGTGCCTTGGTTTGTCCCTGGATCCTTAAGAGAAAAGGTGCATAGTGATTCCCCTGGGAATCCTAGCCACACTAGCCCAGTTTACCCGATGTTGATAGTACTCGGATCTGTATGAAAACTGCCTGGCTTGTATGTTCCACCCCACTTTTTAAGGAGATCATCTTATACTTAACCCCAGTTGCAGCTAGTTCATCAGGAGACCATCAGAGCACTCAGAAAATAATAAAAAGAAAACTTAATCATCTCCCATAATATCCCAATCTGGTCATATTAGAACTACACTTTTGTTCTAGGATGTTGGTTTTGTGTGTATATCTGTTCCTATGGTATGTCAAGAAGCAGGACAGAGCCAAGGCAGAAGCTTCATTTAGGAACTCTTCACCCTTGGGCGTGTGAAGGGTAGGCCCCAGCTTGTGCTCCCAGGCTTGACCCCGGAGATCTTAGAAGTGGGTCTGTAGCTGAACATGTGGGAATACAGTGTTTGACGAGGAATTCTGCTTTGTTTGGATCCTGAGGGAACTCCACAGACTACATAATATTTTTGTGTTGGTTTTATTTTTGAGGCAGGGTCTCATGTAGCCCAGGCTAGCCTCAAACTTACTATGTAGTTGAAGGTGACCTTGGAGTTTGAATCCTCCTGCCTCCATGTTCTGAATGCTGGGATTAGGGGTGTGTGTGTGTGTGTGTGTGTGTGTGTGTGTGTGTGTGTGTGTTGCCATGCCCAGTTTTTCATGCCAGGAAAGCCCTCTACCAACAGAGCCATGTCCCCAGCACCCAACTGCACTCACCCTCAAACCAGCTCATTGCTGACCCCACCCCCCACCCCCGCCCCCAGCCAGTAACTGAATAAGGACACTGAATTTTTTCACACCTAGATAGGAGGTAACCCAGACCTCAGAGGGACCCTGTGGTTCAGAGTAAGAGGATGAGGGGGAACAGCCAGGGGTCAGAGCAATCGGGACCCTCACATACCAGGGGCCCTTGGGCTCACCCTTTTAATTCCTCATTCTCTCCCTGAATCTGGATGGCCCCATTGAAAAAAACCAACTATCTTCCCCACACTCCCTCCTCCTGCTCCAGAGCCTTCCTGGGGCTCCTCACCCACTGCAGGAGGGACATTCACTATTCCTGTATACCTGCTTCAGACAAAGACTCTGCCTCTAAACAGACCAAGAGATCCAGAACCAAGAACTCTGGGCTCTGGCTCACAGGCCCAAAACAACATCCAGAGCTGTGCCACAAATGTGGAGACATAAGAGGGACCTTGTCCAAGTGAAGACAGCATCCTCTGTGTCCTGCCTCATACACAGACTGGGTCCTGTCCAACTGAAGACAGCATCCTGCATGTCCTGCCTCACACACAGACTTTCCCTGGTCAGCAGAGAGGAAAGAATCCAGGTTCACCTCCCAATAAGAGAGATGCTCAGAAGAAAGAAGCCTCTCCGGGAACAGAAGGAAGCCTAGCCGACCACAATCCAATGTCACTATACGCAAACAGCATGAGGACCTGTATCCACTACTTCTCTCTCAACAAACCTGTTGGTCCAGATTCTCTAGGGGAACAGACTAAAAGGGATGAGGCTGGCTTGCATGGGATGCTCTGGGTAGTCCATATGTCTAGCAGCAATGACAGCCTCACACCAGAGAAGCTGAGAACCTGGAAGTCACTCAGTCTGTGAGGCTAGGTGCCTTGATGGTCCCAATTTGGCACCAAATGGCTGGAGGATTCCTAGAGAGCTGCTGGACTTCAGTCCATGTTGAAAGCCTGAAGAAGCTGGTTCTAATGTCAGAGAAGGAATCGGCAATGGTAGCAACAGAATAGATGAACTCACCAGGGACCCTGAAGGCTGTGTGAGAATTAGAAATTACAGTTTCCCTTTTCCTTGCCTGCTGTGGAATGTCGTTCTGAATGCTGTGAATATACTGCTCTGATTGGTTGATAAATAAAAAGCTGATTGGCCAGTAGCCAGGCAGGAAGTATAGGTGGAATAAACAGACAAGGAGAGTTTTGGGAAGAGTCAGGAGATGCCAGCCTGCCTTCCAGGGAGTTGTAGCATGAAATTTAGAAGGTCTTAATAATAGAAATCAAACCTGAAGCCAGGTATTGGGGTGAATGCGGGGAGATCAGAGAAGCAGAACAAGCCACAGCTACCTCACCTCAACAGTTCCTCAGCTGAACCTGTTTCCTTAGACTGGAAGCCTCTGAGTCCTCATCCAGAATGAATCTCAGCTGAACTGCTGCTGGAAAGACTAAAAGCTTAACCAGCCAAAAGCTTAACTAGCTTTGGTTCCTGGTTTTCACACCTTATATAACTTTCTGCCATCACTCCCTGAGGTTAAAGGCGTGTGTCACCATGCCTGGCTGTTTCCAATGTGGCCTTGAACTCACAGAGATCCAGAGGGATTTCTGCCTCTGGAATGCTAGGATTAAAGGTGTGAGTGCCACCATTTTCTAGCCTTTGTATCTAGTGGCTGTTCTGTTCTCTGACCCCAGATAAGTTTATTAGGGTGTACAATATTTTGGGAAACACAATACCACCACAGGGAGCAGCTTGGAATGGCACACAAGTAAAGCCACAGAACATGTGGCGACATATAGATTGACAGAAATGGGCTGAGTTTAAGTGTAAGAGTTAACCAGTAGTTAGCCTGAGCTAATGGACATGCAGTTTTAATTAATATAAGCCTCTGTGTGATCATTTGGGTCTGAGTGGCTATGGGACTGCGGGAGCTGGGTGGGATCAGGAAAAAACTCAGCTATCCTTGTATCTGGGCTGCCACCAGAGGGGCTGTCTGAAATAAGGTGGGTCTTCCACCATCAAGGCAATCAGGACAATGTCCCTCTCCCCGCCACAAGTCCCCAACCTGATATAGACGACCTCTCAGTGAAGCTCTCATGCCAGGTGATTCTAGACTGTGTCAAGTTGACAAAGCTAGCCAGCACACCCCTCCACAGGACTCCAGAACTGTGGTTCACATTTCCTAATGCTGGGGATGTAAGACTGACTTACAGTTGCAACTGCCAGGCTGGAAGGAGACAGCTAGCAGTCCCACCCTCTGGAACCCCTCAGAAGCCAAGTTTCTGCAAACAAGGGTCCCCAACCAGGCTTTAGGCTCCCAGTGACCATGGAGAGAGCAAGCCTGGGCTCCACTAATGGAAACACCACTCACATCCTCCAAGCTGCCGAGTTCTTATAACCCATCAATGCATCTGGCACACTCTCCCATTAATAACTACCAGCTTTCAGCCCAGACCAAGGGGAAGGAGCCACCACATGTGGTCCCTACACTCCTCAAAACCCAGCATCTCACGAAGTCTCTGGAGGAGTGCCCTTTAACTCTGAGTGTCTAAGAAGACAATGCTGCACGATGACCTTAAGCAGACATGACTGTGGAGGCAGGAAGGGTGGTTTGTGCTAGTGGAGGCTAGCTCATCTTAATTCCCTCTTGTGCTGTGGTGATGTCTCAGAATCCATCGTTGTCAATGCTCCTGATGGCTCTGGATAGATGCTACACCTGCAGGGGTGAGCTCAGTGTTCCTTTTGAAAGGCGGCAGTCAGTTACTGAAATGCAAGACTCATCTCTACCGTGGCCTTGTCTCTGAACAATGGACTCACTTAAGCCTTCTTCTAGTTGAGTGACAGGAAGCCAATTGATTCTTCAGCCCTATGACTCCACCATGCATCACTCCAGCAGTTCCTTGATGACTTGTGTTTGGGGGTTGTTTGTTTGTTTGCTTGTTTGTTTGCTTGTTTGTTTGTTTGTTTGTTTGTTTGTTTGTTTGTTACTGGATAGAATCACAGGCTCTGGCATCAGAGATGCTGGTTTAATATTGATATCCCTATGGTGTTTGCTTGACCTCATCCTCTACAGCTTTCTCTAGAATGCAGATATATTTCCAGTGGTTGCACTGTCTTCAAGATCCACTAGGTGGAGAAACCACACAAGAAATATCCTCTCTGTCTCCCAAGAGCCTGCTGCATGCCAAGCCCTTCTGTGTTAGCAGGCAAGGCTCCCTGGTGTCATAGAAGAGCCTGAAAGATGAGCTGAATTCATCTGTCAAAAAACTATGCCAGTGAGGCTGGCAGAACAATGGATGAAAATCCCACACAGCTCTGTTTCAAGCAAAGAGGAATGGCGCATCTTCCCTAAACAAAGGAATGTTCACCAAGACAAAAAGGAGAGCTAACATACATCTAGAGAGATTCTTTCGAACACAGTAACTCAACAATGACAAACACATCCTGTATATCATTGCTGACAGCATTATGGTTCTGAAGGATGAGTTCTCAGTCAACTTCCACACTAGGTTGAATCATGAGTGGGCATCAACTCTGCAAAAATTCTCTTTCCATCCATGCAACATGATGAACATAAAAGACCGGCCTTGTAGGCACGTGGACCTGTGCTCTTTCTGTACCACAGGCTGCCCCACCCACACAGGCGAAGTGAGCAAGAGGCAGGACCTGCATTAATGAGAAAACAGCAGGAAAAAGCAGTCAAGGAAAGGGCTGGAAAAACGGCTCAGGGGCTAAGAGCGCTTGCTGCTCTTGCGGAGGACCCGAGTTTGGTTCCCAGCACCCACATTGAATGGTTCAAAACTGCCTGTAACTCCAGGGGATCTGATGCCCTCTTCTGGACTCTATGGCACTGCACTCACATGTGCATACCCACACAGACACACATGCATACACATAGTTTAAAATAAAAAAATTAATCACTTTTTAAAATTATGTATACAGTGTTCTGCATGCATGCATGCCTGTAAACAAAAAGAAGGCATCAGATATCATTCTATATGGTTGTGAGCCACCATGTGGTTGCTGGGAATTGAACTTCTGAAAGAGCAGCTAGTGCTCTTAACCTCTGAGCCATCTCTCTAGCCCATAATAAATAAAATTAATTAATTAATTAATTAATTAATTATAAATAAATAAGTAATAAAAATTAAGTAAGTCTTTTTTTAAATCAAGGAAGAGACATGATTCTAGCCACAAACATGTCTTGTTTCTCCACAAAGTGTATCAAAAAGAAAAGGTCACCATTTAATTTACACAGCAATATTGTTCCTTATTTTTAGTCTCTAAGCTTCCCTGTCCATAGCTTTTCTACAATGACTAAAATTATATTTTATAAAAAAAATTAAGCATTTTGAAACATGCATTCTTGTGGGAGATACAAAACTCAGAAATGAGATGAAAGTTGGCTCACTGGGAGAAGAAGAACTTCATGGCCTCCAGGCACTGGCCAGTGGTCCCACTGAGGCTAGGTCAGCTGCAGGGAAAAGCCGTCTATTGTCATTTAGGCCTCTGGGATTTCTTCATTTAGCCCTGTGTCCTGTTAGAGCACTTGAACTTTCAAAGAGATTTAACATGGTCATTGAAAAGGAAGAAAATAGTTCTCCTGTTAAAATAACGCACAGGTTTTAGGCCATTTCATTCACTAAAACTGAGGCTTCCCCTTTGGTGAACCCTTAGCACATACGGCTGACATCACTGGTTACTTAGAATGAAACTCTCCACCAGCGATTGAAGCCCATGTTACCAAGTTCTTGAATGTCCATAAAACACCCATATGGCTGACATCTTACTGAGGTCAAATATGTACAACCAGGAAGTCAGAAGAGTCTTCCACTTCCCATCACTGGTTCCAGAGGTCAAGTGTCCAAGGGAGATCTGCCTCTACTTTCTGTGGTCCATCTACTCACCTCCATATGCAATGTTCTCCTGGAAAAAAGCTGTAGAGAGAAATTGTGAAAGAGTGTGTTTGGTTGTAACATGCCCTTACATGCCCATGTATTTGAACACTGGGTCCCCAGATGGTTGCGCTATTTTGGAAGGCTGTAGAATCCTTAGAAATGGAGTCTTGCTGGTGGAAGTGTGTCACTGGTTTGGGTTAGACCTTGAAGCTTATAACCCTTCCTCACTTCCTCTTCTTTCTCTGCTTCCTGGTCCTCCAAGACATAAGCAAGCGACCCCAGGCTTCTGCTGCCACAGCTGCCAGCCACTCCTCAGCCATGCCTTCTCCACCATGTTGACTATACCTTCAAACTGGGAGGCAAAATAGATTCTTCCTCCTGAAAACTGCCTCTTGCCAGGTCATAGCAACAGGAGAGGTAAAGTGTAAGCAAGCAAACACATTTACTCCTGAGGTAAATTCCTAGGAACAAAAGCAGTGTCCTGCAGCTGGCTCATCCTTCCTTGCATATGTCCCCAGTGTGGAAATCAAGTATGGGTGTCTGAGAGACCCTCACTAAGGCCCCTTCTCCAGAACAATGGCTGTCACTATGTATGTGGCCATTCAGAGTGATGTACAGCATAGGCATGCGGGGACCTCAGATTGCAGACCAAAGAAGCAAGTGTAGAGTTAGAAACCCCAGAGTTTGGGATAATTAAAATACCAGCAGCTATGAAAAAAACAATTTGCCCAAAATGTAAAGTCATGATTCCTATACATCTATAAATGAGTATCAAAAATTCTGGTTAAGTCTTTTATTAGTGAGGGAACCTGTAAAGCGTCATAATTGTCTCAAAGGCGACTTGGAAAAACACACACAACACAAAGCACAAATAGAAAAATGGTGTCTGTCACCAGGAAATAATTAATACTATTTCACTGGACAAAATGCATTTGTCTCTCTCCGCTCTCTACAACTTACTGAGTCATAAAATAGCTCAAAAGTGACCAGAAGCGCAAACAATGCTGAAAAGTGGTATAAAAATGATTTTTTTTTATCTTTTTTGGTCCATTTCAGAGTCCTGTGATTTTTCTTGACCCAGTTTATTAAATGAACTGAACTCAACAAGGGGCAGGCAGCCAGACAAAGGCATCCTTTGTTGTAGCTTACTCATTCTTTCCAGTCCAATGTCTCCCTGCCCCCTCAACGATGCTTACAACAGGCTCCCAAGTTCTTCCTGCCCTTTTGGGATTATGGGGGCACAGTCCATCCAAATTTCAAATACTCACTGAAGCCAGTGGCAACACCTATCCCTGCTCAGTGTCACCTGCCCCCGTGTGAAAGCTGCGGCTGGGAAGCAGAGGGACTATTTCTCCCTCGCTGCTCCTCCCAGAGATGGCCCCCCAGGATGCCATGGTTGAAACCTGGCCTTGGTGCCCCTGGGGAGGCAGGGTCCCTCAACTGAGCTCAGGGAGTGGGAATCACCAAGCCCTTCCCTGGCCAGCTCCCAAGCTCTCCCCCCACTGCCCTCACCACGAGGGTGCCTCCTCGGCCCCTAGGTGACCTCAGCTCTCCTGGGCTGCAGAGGACTCCCGTGGACCTCCCACTAGTGGGCTCACTTTCTGTCCCCTCAACAGTCCCTTTTGAACCAAATCCATTTTGAGTATTCTCCATCCAGCTCATCCTCAATAGGACACACCAATGACTCTCCACCTCCAGGGCAATTCTTCCCAGGGACATTTGTCTAGAGATAGTCTGTCTGTCACTGCAGGGGTGGGGGTGACTCTGGCATCTTATGGAAGCCAGGCATGATGCTAAACATCCTCCAATGCACAAAGCCACTGAACTCCACGTCACTTCCCACGTGTCTTGCAGATTTGGATTCCAGCCTGTGTGTATTTGTCTATAACTCCTGTGTTCTATCTCTGAGCGTTACTTCATCCTGCTTTGGAAATTAAATCTCCATAAGTTGGCAGCCCACTTCCTTTCTAGAGGTGTTCTGGAAGCTTCCACAGCACTGAGTACCTAGATAGGGAACTGTGCGTCATCACCCAGTGGAACTGTCTGTTCAAGCTGTGTCCTCCCTGGCTCCAAATACTACCCCAGGCTCCCAGGACATGTCTAATCTGAGCCATAGTCTGCTGCTGGACCCCTCTGGGCACACAGGGTCATTCCAATGCCCTTAACCGTGCTGAGGTCAGAGGGACATGTCTAAGGCAGGGACCTGGAAATGCTGGGTGGATCTGTTTCCACTCCTGTGTTTCTGCAGGACCCCGGCTTGGAGAAGGTGGGGGTGGGGGGTCCTCCCTCCAGCCTTGCCTCATCAATGTCACTTTTTAGACTTTAATATTGTTGTTATCACACATTAATTGTATGTAATAATTTGTTTATTTTCATATATGTCCATAATATATTTCTATGATATCCCCCCCATTACCCTCCCTTGTGTGACCCCACCTCACCCCACTGATTCCTTTCCTCTTCCCTAACTTTAATGTCATTGTTTTGTGTATATGGCCCATGAGTTTCATTAAGATTGTGACCAGAAGCACTGATCAATGTCCTCTGTGACGTCTGTCCCACTTTTCTCCTCTCTGCTGGAATCAGCATGGTGCAGGGGGACGACAATGGGGCTAGCATATTAATTGGATACAGGTTTGGTCACTGGAACCAAAAACCCAACATAACAATGGTGCACAGAAAAGAGACGTTTCATTAACTCTGTGTAAACATGCAAGTAGGGAGCTCTGGGCTGGGCTGGTAGCTCCTAACATCAGAATAATTGTGGTTCTGACTTGTCACCCTGCCAACTCCAACCCACTGTTTCCAATTTGTGGTCCACGGTGGCTTCTAGAGACCCTGCTATCACTTCCTCATCCCAGCCACCGGGGAGGAGGAAAGGGGGTCCAACAGGGAAGCTGATTTCTCACTTCCATCCGTATACCATTGGTTAGAATGGTCACATGATATGTGACCAAGATAGCTGGAAAGCATCCCTGGCAAGGAAGACAAGGAGCTGACTACGACGTTCACTGCTCTGTAAGAAGAGAACCGCTGGCTAGCTAGACCTGACCGCCACTATTTGAGTTGTAACTGCTATGATTTCACCTGGGAGACTGGTTGGTTTTCCCTGCACAATATAAGCAAAAGTGACATAGAGAGCTTGATTGCACAGCCCTGGTGCTGTCAGCACTAGGCATGTGTCTGACACCTTTGAAATTGGCTTGGGATAACATAGATACATTCCAGTTGGGACAAAGTCCCTTTTGACCTGAGCTTCACACCATTCCCCCTTCTGACCCGAACCATGGAGACCAGGCAGTAAGTCCCTGCATCCCTTACTTTTCTTGTTACTGTAACAAAATGTCTGACAAACAAAACTTAACAAAGAGGAACAGTTTACTCTGTCTCACAACCTGTAGCTCTGGTCTATCTCGTGAAAAAGTCACAGGAGCCTGAGGCATCTGGTCACATTGTGTCGATTTCTTCTTTTTATCCAGCCTGGGCCCCCAGCCCATGAGTTGGTGCTGCCTACCTTCAGGGTGGACCTTCCCTTCTTGGTAAACCTCTCTGGAAACTCCCTCACAGACACATGCAAAGTTTAGCCTCTCAGCAATTCTAAAGTCTATCACATGGACAGTCACAGTAGCCAAGAAATTGCCTTCTGTGCACTTCCAGTCCTGTCTGCCTTCAGTCTCCTGGCACTTTGAGGCTGATTCTCATACAGAGGGGCTAGGTTTTTCTGGAACGCTGGGGCAGAGCTGCAACAACATAAATACTTGGAGTATCTGGGAGGCAGGAAATACAGGAGCCGATTACATTCTCAGAATATTCTGCCATGCCTATTCTTCCAAGCCATGCCTCTTCTCTCCCATCCAGCTGTGTGCTCTTGAAGCTGTCTTCTCAGACTTTCTTTTTCTGCCCACAGCCACTCTGGCCAGAGACTAGCTCGGTTCCTGGCTCTAGGAAGATGGTAAAGAAACACTGCTGTTTCTGCTTCACCACCAGGTGAGTTTGCACAGCTTTTGATGCCCTTTGGGGAAAGCTAAGAATCACCCCATTGTCTGTCCTTCCCAAAGCATTACCTTGGGGAACATCTGCAAGCATCTCTAAGGTCCACTTCAGAAAGTCTTCATGGCAGGAAATCTCTCTCCAATACAGAAATTGGGACAAGAGCTGTGGCTGCCATCTCCCTGTCTCCACATTAGTGTTGGGGAATATTATTTTAAAGTGTGTTACTTTTGTTTATGTTACATTTGTTTAAGTCTGTGAAGCTGTGTTACTGTGCCTGTCTAAAACACCTGATGGTCTAATAAAAAGCTGAATGGCCAATAGCGAGCAAGGCAGAAGAAAGAATAGGCAGGGCTGGCAGGCAGAGAATATATAGAAAGAGAAATCTGGGAAAAAAAGAGAAGTAGCCAGATAAGGAGGAAGACATCAGGGAACAGCCACCCAGCTACACAGCAAGCCACGGAATAAGAGTAAGATTTACAGAAGTAAGAGAATGAGAAAAGCCCAGAGGCAAAAGACAGATGGGATAAGTTAGGAAAAGCTGGCTAGAAACAAGCCAAGCTAAGGCTGGGCATTCATAATTGAGAATGAGCCTCCATGTGTGATTTATCTGGGAGCTGGGTGATGGCCCCCCAAAGAAGCAAAGCCAACAACACATTAGTGAGAAGACCATTTTGCCGAGGAAGATGGTGACTTCTGGAAGCTATAATTGCTCTGGATTTGAGGTAGAAAGTAAAAGACAAAGTTGAGAAGGTAGTTCTGTGCCTTTAAATGCCTAGACGGTAGCACAGGCCTGACAGCGCCAAGTGTGACCAATAGCTGCAGTCCTCATGGTTCTCATCAGTCAACGGGATGAAGAAAGAATAAAGTGCAGAGCTGAGGCCTCACCAGCTCTCCCCTGGGGAGTGCTTCTAGAAGCTTCCACACAAACTTCCACTCCCAAGCCCAGAGAGGTGACTCACATGATTAAGGAGTTTGTTGGGAAGCCTAATAACCTGAGTTCAAATCCTGGAACCCAAATGGTAGGAGGAGAAAATCGATTCCTGCAAGGTATCCTTTGACCTCCACAGACGAACCACAGCACCAACCCCTGCCCCCGACACATACAAAATAAATATTGTAACGAAAAGATTTATATGCCTATCCTGTGGGCTGGAATTTAGCTACAGAGATGTATCTAGCTTCCACACACGCTGAGAGCCTGAGCGTTTGCTGTGGGTAGCCATATGTCCTTTGCTGTTGCCTTGAAAGAAGAATTTTAATGCCGAGGATGACAAACTAATTGTGTCTGCCACTGTAGGCTGGTTTGATCTTAGAGTAATGCTGACAAGTATTTGATGAATTAAAACCTACTCGTCATTGCATTCCCTTCATTCCGAGCATTATTTAAAATTTAAAGGCAACGGCTCTTCACATCCTGCTTCCTCTCCCATCCCAGGTGTAAGGACTTAAGAAGGATGGTATCCCTGAGCATCTACCCCAGCACTCACAGCCTCTTGATGTTCCTCACAGCCTGGAGGCCTCTCGGGGTCTGTGGCACCCCGCCTGCTGCTCTTCGATCTGCAGAGGATGGGAAATTGGGGCCAGGCAAGCAGATGATGAGAGGGACTTGAAAAGCCAGCAAAGGCGTAAGGAAAGACTTACAGCAGGCTGATGCCTCATTGGGGAAGCAAGAGGCCTGCATCTCAGGCGCTCCTTCAAAGGGGATGTGTTCACTGTCCCTGTGTTTTAATGACAGCAAATCCCATGCTTAATGAGGGTTTGATCCAGGAGGGGGTGGGCCCGAAATCATTACCAGGGAATCCAGAAATGAGAACACTAAGGAGGAGTAGGGCATCATCAGGATGTAGAGGTTTCTGTCTGGTATCACCAGGCGTTTCTAAATCAGACCAACCGACCCAATACCTGACCCCACGACCATAAGATAAACAGTCAGGATCCAAAATTAGCTCTTCGTCTAATACAAGGTTTCTCGGCCTCAACAATATTGATGTTTGGGGATGACTAATTCCATTGAGGGAATCTGTCCTGTGGTAGGCTCAACAGTACATCTGAACCTGCTAGTTATGGATAGCCATTCCCAAGCCCTACCCTACATGACCCTGGGGCAAAAATATTACGAGGCAGAACTGCTGGTTCTGATCTTCTTTAAAATTTGTTTTTGAGACAGGGTCTCACTATGTCCTGGAACTCACTGTGTAGACCAGGCTGGCCTGGAACTCACTATGTAGACCAGGCTGGCCTTGAACTCACAGAGATCCATCTATGGACTTGCCTCTGCATCCAGTGCTAAGATTAAAGGTGTATACCACTGCATTCAGCCCTTCTTTGAATTTCTAATTAAAGACTGTCATGGTTTAAATGCTTGGGCATTTGGATAGCTGTTTCCGGCTGAGAGCATTGCCTTGGGAAGTTGTGGAACCTTTTGGACATGGGGCTCAGCTGTGGCCCAGCTGAAATGACAAAGCCCAGTCTGATGAGAGATCATGTCTTCAAACACAAGATGGAGCATGGAGAGATGTCTCTGTGGTTAAGAGGGCACATTGCTCTTGCAGAGGACTCCAGCTCCAGGGGATGGAGGTCCTCTTCAGGACTCAGAATTGTACTCATGCACCAAATGTGCCCACTGTACTGCCAAGATCCGAACACCATTCCAACCCTCTGTCTACAGCTCAACTCTTCACACTTCACTCAACTACCAAGTGCAGATGGGTTCAGAGGGACCACAGGACCCAGAACACATGCTGTGGAAATGCTAGTTCAGAGAATCCCAAGAAGAGCAGAACATGAGCACTCACCATCATGCCTGTTCCCAGGCCTGCTCGGGGCATCAACCCCACCATTCTGTCAAGACTAACAGAACACTCACCACCCCACACCCAGAGGACTCACTCCTGGGAAAATTGCAGTTGTACAAATGTGTGGGCAACTTCCTGGCAAAATGGAGACTATTCATCACCAACCAAGAGCCCACTCTTTTTCTCTCCCCTCTTTAAAAGGAATAATTTCCATAAAAGCCTTGACTTTAGAAAAAAGGAAAGTAAGACAGAAATGAAAAGTCCATTCCCAGCAGAGAAGCAGCTGTATTACTGTGCCTCGGGTCCTGCACAGACCTATTCTCTCCTTCTGCTCTGGGGAGAGAAGTTCCAGAGGGGAGGCAGTGCCCCACCTGTCCTTGGAGCGCTTCGCTCTCTCCCAGCCCACTCCGCTTTATATGATGTCAATATCTATTTGTGTCAACAAATGTTCCTTTGAATTATGAATTCTGTCACATTAGAAAACCTTCATGGTCATATTTGTGGGACTCTGAAGGACAGGCACAGGGTGTTACTCTTTCTCTCTCAGTCAATGCATGCTCTCTTTCTATTCACAGAATCTTTCCCCAGAGTGAAACAAACATGGCCAAATACATACTCAGAACCAGGTCAAACCATCCAAATTAATTCCTTCGACCTTGCAGCAAAGCATAGGTTTTTATAGCACTTCTCAAGCATTGGCATTGTCATCTTGTCTGTTTTCTCCCACATGCACAGCTGATCTTGGCTCAGCAATGCATGGAGTATTTAAAGATTTGTATTCCACAATGGAAAGGGTTCTGTACTATATTGGCATCAAATAATATGCTTATTGGGCATATGAAAGTCCACTTAGAGCCGGGCGGTGGTCGCGCACACCTTTAATCCCAGCACTCGGGAGGCAGAGCCAGGCGGATCTCTGTGAGTTCGAGGCCAGCCTGGGCTACCAAGTGAGTCCCAGGAAAGGCGCAAAGCTACGCAGAGAAACCCTGTCTTGAAAAACCAAAAAAAAAAAAAAAAAAAGAAAGTCCACTTAGAGTGCTCTGTAATGTTCTTTGGAGAAAGTGAGAAGTGTCTCCATAATGAGGGGGCTTCATTCTTCACAACTCCCTGTAAGGGTCCCTTCCCAGGGCTCCCTAGTGCCTTTCTTATGTCTGTCACTGTCCCCCACCATCATCTCATCTTTGCAGCAAGAATGAGTTCCATGAGGACAGGATCAAGTCTTGTTCATCTTGTGTACCCTGTGCCTGGCATGGCACCTGATGCACACAAGCCACTCTACAGCTGTCTACTCAGAAGGTGTACGCAAGAATGGCTTTACCTTCAACCTTTCTAATAGGGACAGTAACACCACGCCTTTGTAGACTATGTGTTGGGTGGGTGACAGCCAAGGGGTTAAAGAAAAACTCTTGGTGGTTTAGAACAGCTGGAAGAACATTTCTCATTCTTACAACACTCGAGTGACGTGGCCAAGGCTGTTGCACAGCTCCTCCTGGAGAGTCTAGTTTCATTCACCACATACAGAGAGGACAAGGATAAAAAACAAACAAGAACAACAAAAAAACAACACTCCCTCCAAGTCCAGCTCAATTAACTGTAGTTGGACCTTGGACCACCAGCTCCCAAATAATGACACAGAGATTTCTTATTAATTATGAATACTTAACCTTAGCTTAGGCTTGTTTCCAACTAGCTCTTAAAACTTAAGTTAACCAATTAATTCATTCATATTAATCTACATTTTGTCACATGGCTCATGACCTCTCCTGTGTATCATACATCCTTTTTCCATCACATTTAGCTGGTAATTCCCCATCTCTCAGATTCTTCCCCTTGTCCCTCTTTCTTCCAGGAAGTCCCACCTATCCTCTCCTGCCTAGCTATTGGCTATTCAGCTTTTTTATTAAACCAGTCAGAAGGTGGCTCAGGCAGATGAGGTAAAACAGAGACATCTTCACACAGTGTAATCAAATATCCCACAACAATGAACCAATGAGTTTATTGGGATTCATACAGGAGCATTGTTGGTTCAAGCAGCTATCTCACCAAAAAGTCCCAGCATAGCATAAGAGACAAGTCACCAAAGCTGTAAAACGGCAGTGCCCTGCACATGGGAAGGCAGCTCCACCCAAGAGTCTGCTCTCTTCAGCCCCTGTTGACCGCTTATATAACTTCAGGGGGAGGCTCATAAGTCTTGAGGTTCTTGTGAGGCTCTTGAGCCTCCCACTTCCCCCCAAAGAGGAATGTTTCCACCCACAGGAAACGGCTGCACAATGAAGGCCAATAAAGTTGTTCACCCAACTACACAGCATAAATTTCATGTTCCATCCGTGTGTCAACGCCCTCACATGTAGGATGGCAATGGGAACATCCCCTACTTCGTATGTCACATCAGCTCCCCCCATTTCTTAGCTATAAATAGCTCACATGAGCCCCAGCACACAGTGAATCCTCAATTTAGTTCACTGTTCCTTTTGTCCATTCATTCCCAGATATTAAGTGCTAGCTTGGGCTCCTCAGTGCCTTCCATCTGCCCCTGTTTCAATAAACAGGCCCCTGGAACCTGGAGCTGACCGCCAGGCCACACTACTCCATGAAGATTGCTGCTATCCTCCAGGTCAGAGGTCTCTGTGATTCAGACTTTAATCTGCTAGCAAGTGTCACGCCCATCTATGGCCCAGTTTTACAATGGCCTAATCTTGGACTCAACAGGTGTTCGTAACACAGAAAGAAGGTTCTGGAAACTGAGCCAAAGTATAACAAGTCTTTTGATTTCCTCTGGGCACAGGATGCCTCGATGAGTAGCAAGCCCTACTAATCCAGTCTCTTCAGAATTTCAAGCATAGAAACAGCGTGTATTAGGAATAAGAGTGCTCTCCTGAGTGATCGTTAATGAGAGCTTTATGAAAACGCCATTAGCTGCATCCACCCTGCGAATGCCCAGCGCCTGCCGATTGAGGGTTCCGGGTTGTTTTCTCCTTCATTGTCTGCAGAGGAAAACAGGGTGGAGAGTGTCAGCTGCTCTCTCAATGTCAAGCCACCCTTTCCTCATCCTTTCTCTCTCAGAACCTCTCTCCTTCTACCTCCATCTTAATTATGAATGCAGGAAAAAACAAGATTTGGAGGGGGAAAGCGGATCTTGATTCCACAGGCATAGGAAGGGCCCTGTTCTCCTCGGTGCGCTGATTACACACTGGGGATGATGGGGAGGGCCTCCACTTTTACAATCAACAATTCCTTTCAACTACCAGCATATTAATTTATTAATCAGTTGCAAATGTCAGGCAAGCAATTCAAATCCTCTTAAGGAAAAAAAGTGTGTGTATATGTGTATGTGCATGGGTGTGACAGCACTGGTGTGCATGTGCCAAGGCATGCATGTATAGGGCAGAGGACAACTTTGGAGAGTCTGTTGAGGCAGACTCTTTTGTTTCTGCAGCCTCACTGAGTATTCCAGGCTAGCTGGCCTGGGGACTCTTGACTGATTTTCTGCCAATCCCATCTCACCATAGGAGTGCTGGGACTGCAGATGATGTGTGCTGCCTCATCAGGCTATTTGATGTGGATTCCAGAGCCTAACTCGGGTTGTCAGGGGTCCTGCTTTTACTGCTGGGCCATCTCCCCTAGCATTCATCTGTCTTCTCTCTCTCTCTCTCTCTCTCTCTCTCTCTCTCTCTCTCTCTCTCTCTCATACACATTAATGAGATGGGAGAGACATCTACAGCCAACTGATCTCGCAAAAACACACAGGGGAAAGTATAGCTTCTCAGCGAATAGTGATGGGGAAAAAAACCAGCTAGCTGTATGCAGAATACTAAAACTAGAGCCCTCACACCCTGCTCAAAAATTAATTTGAAATGGATCAAAGACCCAAACTTGAAACTCTGAAACGACTGGAAGTAAACATGAGCTAAATGCTTTAAGACATTAGTAGAGATGGTGACTTCTTTGGTTCTGACCCCAAAGCAGGAGAAACAAAAGCAAAAGTAGATGAACGGGATTGGATCAAACTCAAAAGCTTCTGCCAAAGAAACAGTCAACAGAGTCAAGAGACGACTTACACAATGGTTTGTCGCCATTCATCCCAGATACAAATAACTCATAAAACAATAAAGGATGTGATTTTAAAATATGACCCTTTACAAGGGGACAAAACTACACATACCAAAAACAACTCGGAAAAATGCTGTAGTTAGCCATCTGAGAAATGCAAATCAAAACTACAGTGGCGTATTATTTTTTATGTATTTTCATGTGTGTGAATGTTTTGTCTTCATGTATGTAAGTGCACCAAGTACATGTGGTGTGTGTTTGTATGTATATGAGTGCAATGCGGAGGAGCCTGAGGAGGCCAGAAGAGAACACTGGATCCTCTGGAGCTAGAATTACGGGTGGTTGTGAACCATCATGTGGGTGCTGGAAACTGAACTCAGGTCCTCTGCAAGAGCAGCCAGTGCTCTTAACCACTGAGCCATCTCTCCAGCCCCACTAATTTTTTAAATGCAGAAAAAGGTATATGTGGAGAAAAGACTCTTATTACATATTGATGGAAATATACAATTAGAACACTGTGGCTGTTTCTCAAAACAGAAACTACAGGTCTGCTCTATGATCCAGCTGTCCATTCCAGAGCAGAGAAGCACAGGAGATGAAATGAGGACACGAGAGAAATGGCTTCATGCCATGTCCACCCCAGCTCTGCTCACCTAAATAAAATAGTGAGTGAACCCGAGACCCATCTCTGGATGAGGAGATGTAGAAAAGTCACATGGAGACATATTCATTCATAGCCAGGGCTATAATCAGGCTCATCCTAACCACAGAGGATGAGAAAAGAAAGAGGGATGTAGACGTACCAACATCAGAAGGGGTGATGCTGCTGGGTATGCAGAGACTGGGAGCTGACCTGCTGAGTCCACCAGCTTGCTGCATTCCCATTTGACTCTTGGGGGGAAGCTGACTGGGGACAGGGAGGGCCTTCTCTGAGCTGAGCCTGAGGTCCTCAGATGGGAACTGGGTAGACACTAAATGGTTTGGTGGGGGCACCTAAGTTCCCACTCTAGGTGAACCACTTCTTCCTTCCTATGTCCCCTTGGGGCACTTCCCATCTTACAGAACCGTCTCTTTGAAAAGGACTGAGAGCTAGGGATTGTACCAGGCTTGCCTTTTGGGGGAGTCACCAACCAGCTCCCAAATAATGACACAGAGACTTATTAGTTATGAATGCTCGGCCTAGCTTAGGCTCGTTTCTGGCTCGCTCTTTTAACATAAATTAACCTGTTTCTCCTTATCTACCTTTTGGCTCGGGGCTTTTTACCTTACTCTCTGTGTGTCTTCCTTCCCTGCTTCCTCCAGTGTCTGGCGGACTGGCAGCTGCCTGGCTTCTGGCCCTGGGTGTGTCCCTCTCTTTGACCCTAGTTCTCTTCGTTCTTCTTCTCCCTCTCATTCTCTCCCCTCTTTTTCTTCTTGTTCTTTTTGAGCCTAGATTTCTCCTTCTGCTTATCTCTCTGCCTTCCAGCCCCACCTATCCCTCTTCTGCCTAGCTATCTAGCTATTGACCATTTAGCTTTTTTTTAGACCAATCAGGTGCCTTAGGCAAGGTAAAACATCAACACAACTTTTCATAATTAAACAAATGCAGCATAAGCAAATGTAACACATCTTTACCTCATTAAGCAAATGCAACAGAAACAAATGTAACACACCTTTACACAGTTAAAGTAATAGTCCACAGCATAAACAAATGTAACACATCTTTATGTAGTTAAATATTCCACAGCAAGGGGTGGTGAGAAGTGTTATGCACCTGTCATAGCTTGCGCTCTGGTGCCATAACCCCCAAATCTAATACCAATGTCTGTCCCAATTAGCTGTCCTGTTGCTGTGATAAAACACTGACAAAACCAACCTTGGGAGGAAAGGGGTTATGTGGTTTACATGTTACAGTCCATCATTAAGGGAAAGTCGGGCAAGAGCTCAAGGCAGGAACTGAAGAAGAGACCATTGCTTACTGGCTTACTCCCCATGGCTTTCCCAGTTTGCTGTTTTTGTACAACCCAGGACCACCAGCCCAGGGGTGACAATTCTCATAGTAGGCTGGAACCTTTCATATCAATAATTAATCAAGAAAATGACCCCCCTACAGACTTGCCTACAGGCAAATATGATGGAAGCATTTTCCTCACTGAGGTTCCCTCTTCCAAAATGACTGTGGCTTGTGTCAAGTTGACAAGAAAAAAAAAAAAAAGCCTAATGGGAGTAAGTTGAGAAGTTTTAACCGAGCAGGTAACAAGATCAGAGTTGGGCTTAAAATAGAGCAATAGAGCATTGTGGTTAGTGGCTTAAACATTAATTGCAGAAGAAATAAAAGCACCAAAGACTGGAAAGAGACACCTGAGAGGGTCTCTAGGCTAAACCTGATGGCAGCCTAAGCAACGATGCTGGAGGTGGACGCAAAATCTGATTGAAAGCAGCTGATGACTGGGAACTGTCCAGCAAGGGGCTGCTGAAACCATAGGGAGGGGAGGCATCTGTCTGTGAGGAAAAGTTCAGACCCACATAAAATCTAGTGACATGTTCTAACATGACCACTGGCCAAGGCCATCTTTTTGTCAGGACACTTGGCTTCTAATTATACAATGTTCATGCTATTTTCAAAGATAACTTTATTGACATAAAATACTGAATCACAAAGTCTGCCTGTGTAAGTTGTACAATCCGATGAATTTTAATTGATTTTTAGTACTTCTGTAGTGGCTAATGGTGCAGAATGCTTGTTGGACATTTTAAAAAACATTTATTATTTTTAATTATATATATGAACGTGCCTGTGTTTTGTACAGTTTAGTGCAGGTACCTGCCCACAGAATTCAGAAGAGGATATTGGATCCCCTAGAGCTGGAGTAACAGGCAGCTGTGAGCGCCCCAACATGGGTACCAGGAGCTGAAACTCAGGTCCTCTGCAATAGTAAACTGTGCTCTTAACCATCTGTCCAGCCCTTGTTGAATGTTTGATATCTCTTTCAGTAAAGTGTCTGTCCAAATCCTTTGCTACGTATTTTTGATATATTTTTATCAGCACAAATATATTTGGACATACTTATGAATATGATAGGGCATGATATTATGACACATGAGTATAGTGCATAATGATCAGAAGAAGATAATTTACTGGTTTTCTGAATGGATTATACACATTTTCTGTGTGTTCTACATATAAGTCACTTATCAGGCTGCCTGGTTTCCAATACCTTTCTCTCATTCTGTGGACTGCTTCCTTGCTTTCTTAATAGTTTATAAAACATAAAATTTTTCATTTTGATGATATCCAGCTCAAGCATTTTTTCTTTTGTGTGCTTTTGAGAATAAAGAAGGTGTACAGAGTCCTGTTGATCTGGTTTGGGGGATTTTGTGGCAGAGAGGCTAAACTAGCAGATGAAAAATGAGGGAAAACATTTTTTAAAAGTTGACCTTTAAGCTGGATCATTCAAGATAACAGGAATATACTAGCTACAAGACTGAAGAATCTTTTCGAGTACAAAGAACATCTGGGTGGATTTTCTCCTAATCCACTCTAAGTTCTTAGGATGATTTATGACCACAGATTCAAAACAAGAATCTCCACATGTGCCAGCACCACATGGCAAACACTATCAGACACCATCGTGTTTTGTGATTATTTTAAAAAGCCAATTCATTTATAGAAGATTCTATTAAAATGTAGAATTGCATCTGCATGGTTCTCTTAAAAAGTGGGGGAGAGGTGGTGTTTAGAGACCCACAGTGCTTGTTAGCAGTTGGAATATAGCCAGAGTTTTAGGCCCAAAGCTCCAACCAGCAGCTGCAACAGTCCAGGCTCGGCCACCCAGTCCAATACACCAAATAAAGAGCTGAGTAATCAAGATGGGGAATGGCTCTGTCAGGAAAGTCCTTGCTGTACAAGCCTGAGGCTCTGGTTTTGAACTCCTGTGAGTACATAAAAACCTTGGCATGGTTTATCATGGGAATCCCAGTGTTGGGGAGGTAGAGACAGGAAGATCTAATCCCTGGGGGTTGCTGACTAGCCAGCCTAGCCTAATGAACAAGTTCCGAGGTGGGTGAGAGACCCTGCCTCAAAATGAGGTCGGTGAGAAACCCTGCCTCAAAAGCAAGGTGTCGAGCACCTAAGAAACAAAACTGAAGATTAACCTCTGGCCTCCACGTGCACACATGCATGCACTTTGCATTTATACACACACATACACGCACATACATAAACATGCATGCACTTTGCATTTATACACACACATACATGCACATACACAAACACATACATAAAAAATAAAATAGACACGTAATAGTGAAAGACAGAGAGGGGAGATTTAATCAATGTGACCCAAAGTCTATCTTTCGAGTGCTGAACTGAACTTTAAGTTAAATAGAGGCTAGAGGTATGCATAATTAAGTAGTGCTGGCCAAGGTGTCTTCTTGCTCACCATTGGCCTATCTCAGCTGTGGGGTGGTGTTATCCCTAGAGGTCACCAGTCTACAAGATGGTTACTTCAGCTCTGGGATGCAGCCTCATCCTCAGGGACAGTGACCCTCATCTGGAGAGAGTGGGGTCTGTGACTCTGTTGAGTCTTCACTCTTAATGTGAAGAGTTGTCTGAGGTGGCTACCCATTATGTCATCAGTCTTGAAGGGGGATACTATGATTAGTTAGGTTGGCAGACACAAGATGAAGGCAGAGATGGCCCGCCTTCACCAATCTTTTAGTTACCTTGTGGGCCCAAGCAAGGATTCAGTGTTGAGGCATTTTGTTGTTGTTTGTTTGTTTGTTTGGGGATTTTTTTAAAAAGCAGTTTTAAAGTACTATCTCCTGAGGATGCAGGTTGGAAGTGGCAAGTCCCCATTTTACCCCCAAATGACATGCACGCTGGAGGATGGAAACCAGGACATGTTCCCAGGCCAAATACAGAACAGAAAAAACCTCACAGGTACCAAACGGGCCTGCCTTGTTACCCAGCTTTGTCCATGACACAAGTGCCCTCAAACACACAAACCTAGATAGTATGAACACACCTCAGGATGTGACCTGGAGGACCAGAAGTCAACAAAGGTTTGAGATTGCTTTCTTACACACTGGAACAATGGTGGCTTAGGATCAGAAATCACATAAAAAGCCTGAAAATTAATAAAGTGGTATTTCACACCCCTCAGCTCAATCGCTGAGATTCCCAACCTGGATCAGTCTTGTTTTAGCAGGAACTGACAGCTTGTGGATCTGTTTACAAACACTGGAAAGACAGTGAGAGAGTTCTCACATGCTCTTCAGAGCTTGCCAGCTTTTTAACTCCCTGCAATCCAGCAAGGGAAACAGTATTGAAATCCCATCTTGATCTGCATCTCCCTGCCTCCCCGATGGTTTAGCACCTTTTCATGTACTTATCATCCATTCACATTTCTGCTTAGGTGAATTCCAATTTATACCATCTACCCAGTTTTCTCAGCCAGCAATTCTGTTTTCTATTAGCATAGAAGGATGCTTTGTCTATGAGAGAAATTTGGAACCCATCCTGGCTTGTCTTCTGGTTTCATTTAGCAGTCATTTACATAGTAACCCAGAGGTGTTCCATCTTAAAATGATTTCCTCAGCCCAAAGTTTTTATGAGTATTCTAAATTTTCTTCTACTTGAATTGAAAAGTTTATTTTGGCCACAGTTGGCCGTTGCTAGGGGTAACCAGTGAGTAGTCAGTTAAAGAATGCCAGGTGATCGATAACCATCTCGCCTGGCTGGCCATTACTGGGAGTCCACGGGGAGGGAAGAATGTAGAGAAATGAGATACTTAAGTTCTGGGTATCAAATTTCTATAGTTTTGAGAATTGTCACAGGCTAAGAAAAATGGAGGAGTTTGACAAAATGCTGTATCCCTGGCTCATACTACTCCAGGTGACTCTGATTCAGAGATCAAGTGGGGTCGTCATGCCCACCTGCTACCGATGGCTATTCCCTCCAGATTGCAAGCATGGTAGTCCCTCTCCCCAGAGCCCTCCTCTAGGTCAACCCTGCCAGATGAAACTCCTCCCTTGATCCTCTTCTACATTCTTCAGTCCCAGCCTCCACCTCACCAACCCCTACACTGGGTATCACCTCTCCATAGAAGTCAAAACCTACTTATTCCTCAATCTAGGAAGGTTCTTTGATCATTCAGATAAGAACCCCTCCCCTTTGCCCCATGGGCTCCTAGAGTTCAATGATGTGTGTCCATCACACTACGCTATACTGTACCAGCCAGACCCAGCCAGTCAGTCAGCAGCAGGGTCCGAGAGGAACAATGCCCATCTAAGAAGTGTGGTGATGCATTGTGTACCCTAATAAAATTTGTCTGAAGATCAGAGAACAGAACAAGCCACTAGATTAAACATAGAGGCCAGGTAGTGGTGGCACACACCTTTAATCCTAGCACTTGGGAGGCAGAGATCCATTTGGATCTCTGTGAGTTCAAAGCCACCCTGGACTGCATGAGGTTGATTCAATCTAGGAGAGAAACAGAGCCGGGCAGTTGTGGCACACACCTTTAATCCCAGAACTTGAGATCTCATGCCTTTGCTTGGGAAGCACACGTGCCTTTAGCCCCAGGAAGTGATGGTTGGGCAAAGAAAGGTCTATAAGGTGTGAGGAGACAGGAACTGAAGGCTCTTTGGCAGCAGTGTCCCTTTCAGCTAAAGTTTTTTTCAGCCCTTTCAGTTGAGGAAGCTCATTTGGCTAGAGGCCTATCGGCTGTGACCTATCGGCTGAGGAGGTGGTGAGGGGAGATGTGGCAGGGGCTTGTTCCTTTGTTTCTCTGATCTTTCAGCATTTACCAATAGCTGGTTCCGGGTTTTTTATTATGATACCATTTAGCAAATCAAGCAACAAAGAAGAGAAGTTCTGCTGTGAGTCAAATGCTGTGGAAGATCGTAAATACCACAGAGAAAAGTCCCTGCTGAGAGGAAGAATCATTGAGCGCAGCGGCTTCATTGGTGTCCAGTGTTTGGTTTGGTTTGGAACACTGGGGATTGACCCTGGGGCTCCTTACATATTAGACACGTGCTCTACCACTGAACTGCATCCCCAGCCTTCATTTTATTTTTTAATTTTGAGGCAGGGTCTCACTAAGTTGCCCAGGTTAGCCTTGAATTCACTCTGTAGCTCAAGCAGGACATGAACTCAAAACACTCCTGCCAAGGCTTCCTGGTGTCAAAACAAAATGTAACTCTCACCTCAAAGGGAATAAGAGGTAGTTTATTCTGGAGCCAAACATAAGTAACCACAGCTGGTGAATATGGAGTCGGCCTGCCCCAAGTAACAGGTTCCAGTGTGTAAATGTTTTCCTGGAGTTTTTATAGATACAAAATTTTAAAAAGCAATAAATCCAGGTTTTTTGGGTTTTTTGATTTTTGTTTGTTTGTTTGTTTGTTTGTTTGTTTTGCTGGCTTCAAACTCACAAAGATCCACCTGGCTCTGCCTCCCGAGTGCTGGAATTAAAGGTGTGAACCACCACCACCACCACCCGGCTAAACCCAGGTTTTGTTTTTTTTTCAAATCTGTTAGTGGGGATGGCTTGTAGGCAGGATACAGAAAAGTGGGGGATTTTTTGCTCTAGAAATAGTGCTGTGTGATAAGATGCTTCCCTTTGGAGTGGGTAAAACTAGTGATCTGCTAATTTAACACATTCCCAAATTCCACGTGATAGGTGATAGCCACAGGACACTACATCACACACAGAGTTGGGCATTAAATACAGCCAAAGTCTAAATATAGCCAAAGTCAGGCTGGGAGATGTGGCTCAGTTGTTAGAGTGCCTACTAAACAAGTATGAAGCCCATGGTTCAATCCCCAGCACCACAGACACAAGGTATAGGGGCACATGCCTATAATTCCTGCAGTCAGGAGACAAAGACAGGAAGATCGGAAGTTTAGGCTTATCCTTGGCTACATAGTGAGTTCAAAGTCAGCCTGGTATACATGAGACCCTTTCTCCAAAACACATAGTAACCCAAGATAATTTGGCCATGAATCTACACATTCCAACTCTCCACAAGCAGGAAACTTGTGCTCACATCAACCTACATCAGGTGTTTATGTATCTTAGAAAGGAGCAATGACCAACCCCGCCTCACCCCCACCCCTCACACACATACATACACTAGCCAAACTTCAGAAATCATACCCTGACCAATCAATCAGAAGCCATCAACATTGGAACAAGTCATGCAAAAAAATTGAGACTCCTTGAAGGGCCCAGGGAATTGTTGGCATGTTTTAGTAATAAACTATTTTTAAATTAAGGCATGCATATTGTGCCTTAGACATACTACATTGTACATTTAACGAACTATTAGTACAGATGTGTTTTTTAATATGTTCTTGGAAATAAACAAAAATTGGTGTAACTCGAATCGTTTTATTACTTGCTTAACTGAGGAGTTCCTGAGTGAAGCCTGGAATATTGCCAACGTGTGTGCAATTCTCTGATTTCTCGTTTTCCACCCCAGACTCCAGTTGGGGGGCGGGGGGGGGGCAAGACTGGGACAGCACCTCTCTTGCTTCCTTTTGCACATCCAATGCAGACCTGACACACAGCAGTTTTGTTTTTCGAAGACCAAGCGAACCCACAAACGCACTCACGGAGGAATGAACGCAGTTTCCCCTTTACCTGGCAGATCCGAACTACTCCAGCAGGAGCGCAGGTGAACAGTCCGGCCTGCAGAGGGTGCCAGTCTGCTTCCACATCTCCCCAGTGGAACCCAGAGCCCGGACCTGCTGTCAGTCAGACCGTGCCAGCTGCTCAGTGGTCATTTTGCTGCGCTGGAGATGAAGTAGGAGTTCCGATGCATAAAATCCGAGTGCTCTCCCTTCTCACATCTAGCGTCAAGTCCCACATCCCCTACCTTGCTATGAGTGCAGCTGTAACTGTAGCAACCGGTGTCGGGTGGGGATGTGAGAGGAGCCCAGAAGAGAGAGGAGGTCGGAGCAACAGGGGGTGAGGCAAGCTGATCGGAGTCTAGTCTGCACTGATTGTTGGAGACGCAGGGAAAGTTCTTTCTGTGTCTCCAGTCTCTCTCTCTCTCTCTCTCTCTCTCTCTCTCTCTCTCTCTCTCTCTCTCTCTCTCTCTCTCTCTCTCTCAAGAAACCAAAGTCTAGACTGGACAGCATCCACAAGAGAAACACCTTGAAGGAGAGGGTTTTCCAGCAGCTTGCTCAGGACCCTCGGGAGCCGCAGCTGGGACTCACCCCTCTGTTAGCCATGAACTCTTCATGCTGCCTGTTCTCTGCGTATCCGATGCTGCCCAACCTCTCAGAGCACCCTGCAGCCCCTTCTGCCAGCAACCGGAGCGGCAGCGGGTTCTGCGAGCAGGTCTTCATCAAGCCCGAGGTCTTCCTGGCGCTGGGCATCGTCAGCCTGATGGAAAACATCCTGGTGATCCTGGCTGTGGTCAGGAATGGCAACCTGCACTCCCCCATGTACTTCTTCCTCTGTAGCCTGGCTGCAGCTGACATGCTGGTGAGTGTGTCCAACTCCCTGGAGACCATCATGATCGCCATTATCAACAGCGACTCCCTGACCTTGGAGGACCAGTTCATCCAGCACATGGACAACATCTTCGACTCTATGATCTGCATCTCCCTGGTGGCCTCCATCTGCAACCTCCTGGCCATCGCTGTGGACAGGTATGTTACCATCTTCTATGCCCTTCGCTACCACAGCATCATGACAGTAAGGAAGGCCCTCACCTTGATCGTGGCCATCTGGGTCTGCTGTGGCATCTGTGGTGTGATGTTCATCATCTACTCCGAGAGCAAGATGGTCATCGTGTGCCTCATCACTATGTTCTTCGCCATGGTGCTCCTCATGGGCACCCTGTACATCCACATGTTCCTCTTCGCCAGGCTACATGTCCAGCGCATCGCTGCGTTGCCACCGGCTCATGGGGTGGCCCCACAGCAGCACTCGTGCATGAAGGGGGCTGTCACCATCACCATCCTGCTGGGGGTATTCATCTTCTGCTGGGCACCTTTCTTCCTCCACCTGGTCCTCATCATCACCTGCCCGACCAACCCTTACTGCATCTGCTACACGGCACATTTCAACACCTACCTGGTCCTCATCATGTGCAACTCCGTCATTGACCCCCTCATCTATGCCTTCCGAAGCCTGGAGCTGCGCAACACATTCAAGGAGATTCTCTGTGGCTGCAACGGCATGAACTTGGGCTAGGGTACCGGTGGTGGTGCTCCATAGCTAGCCAAAGGGCTTAGAGACAAACTCTCAGAAGAGACATACAGAATGTTAACAACCGTGACTGTGCTTGGCTTCATCTTTAAGCTGGTGGCCCTTTGCAAGGGGAAGATGGCATCAAATGAGCTGTCTGTGAGGATCTGCGTGTGGGTAAGTTGGAGTCCTGATCTCCCACATGGTCCCTGGAAGAAACAGCGAAGGCTGCACTGGGTGTCGTCTGTGCTCATTGCTGGGCACCCAGAGCTCATGATTCCTGCCTGCTCCTCTGCTTTGTACCAGTAACTGTGCTTCAAGCCAACCATACAGGAGGGCTCTTGTGAACAGGATGAGTGCTCAGATCTCTGGCAAGCAAACGTGCTCACAGCTACCACCTCCAGCTATATGTAGAGCTCCGCACACAAACTGTGAGAGACTGAGTTTCCATTCATGTGGTTACAGCTGTGTAAACACAATGTGATGCTCATTTCTCCCTTCCAGCACTCACATCCATGCCAGCCTTCCCCTACCCCTACAAAAAGGAGATAGCATGCCAGCCTTCCCCTACCCCTACAAAAAGGAGATAGCATGCCAGCCTTCCCCTACCCCTGCAAAAAGGAGATAGCATGCCAGCCTTCTCCTACCCCTGCAAAAAGAAAATAGCATGCCAGCCTCCCCCTACCCCTGCAAAAAGAAAATAGTATGGATATGTGATCCCCTTCTTTCTGAGCTATTGTCAGGGTTGTCACAATTGTTGGGGTTTCGTTCATTAAATCTAAGCTTCAAAACCGAATAAATCAAAGTGCTATTGGGGCCAGTGAGAGGTCCTTTGCATCCTTGGACTTTGCTACCTAGTCATTTCAAGGTAGATGTTACTCAAAAAAAAAAAGTCTCTACTGTTGCTTCCCTGACTGCAGGAGGATGCACATTTCACTAGAAACCACTTGGTTGTCATTGATGATGACTTGAGAGCTGGGTCTGCCTCCAGATCTCCTCCTTCCCGACTCCCAAGCTCCTTCCCCCTCTCCTGGTAACTGTGTCTATCAAGTGGTTATTTCAACATTGTCTAGGAGAGAGGCTGTGTTTTGACTCTTGCTCTTTGCTAGACATGCTGTTAAAGTCCAATGACCCTCTTGGCAGCATCTGCGCCTTGTCAAGTAAAGCAGTCACTCCCACCACCACAGGCTGAGATCTACAGCCTGTACATCTGTACATCACTGTGCGCTGCTGACAACTGCCAGATCCCTTCTTGCCCTAGACAACTTCAGCTAGTGCCTTCCCCTCTGTCTGTGTTTTCCTGCTCTTGAATATATGGGGTGGAGGGCCCGCTTGAATTGTTGCTGCTAATGTGATAGTAAACATTATTTGTTTCTTGCTTTGATTGTGATGCTTGGAGATAATAAAGGCTTCGGCTTCTGTGACCACTAAACACGTGTGATGTTGTGGTATGGCCTCGGGTCATGCTGTGCTTCTGGCACACGGACACAGGACAGGATCTAAGTATAAGGTATTAAAACAGTGTTGAGGGCTGGGGAGATGGATTGGTAGTTACGAGCACTAGCTGCTTTTGGCTGAGCACCTACATGGTAGCTCACAAACGTCTGTAACTCCAGTTCCAGAGCTGACACTCTCTTCTAGCCTCTGAGGACACTGTATGCATGTGGTGCACAGACATGCATTCAGGCAAAAGACCTATGCACATAAAATAAATTAAATAAATCTTAAAAGTAACATTAGTGAGATAGCTCCTGTTTCCTAGTTCAAGTCCTTTTAGCCAAACCACAAAGCTCTCCCATTTGGTTTCTCAAATTACCAGGCTCCCGATTCTTCAGCCACTGTCGGTTCCTGCAAAATCAAAAATCGAAACTATAGGACCAGCTAAAGGAATTGCAATGTCCTTTCTCTGTGTAAACAAGATGAAAATCACTAAATTCTCCTGTTTTTGTATCGTTTTTCACATTGTTTCATCTTTGCCTGTCAGCAAGCCCTCAAGTAGTGTCATTTTGGATGTGAACAATGCAGTCTTTGGGATTTAAATAATGGGGAGGATGTGGGGTGAATCCAGCTGTGGTGTGTCCTGTGTTCTGGTGATGACATCTTTTGGCACTAACATGTTACTGTCAACAGATTTCCACAATCAAATGGGACCTAGTTGTCACTGTGAGCATCAGTTTTGGGGGCACATTCAGATAAGAGCACTCCAAGAATCCCCCAGCCTCTTCCTCAGGTGTGCACTGGTTCTGCAGGTCCGAGTGGGGTCCTGAGAGAGCACTCTGCTGGGTCTGACTCCCCCAGGATTTGGCTGCTGGTCAGAGGATCACATTTTTAGTAGACTCGGCACAGAGGACTTTCAAACAAGCCTGGTGCAGGTCTTCATAGAGTGCTGACCTGTGCCAGGAGCTGGGAAAGAGCTCTATAGCCTCTTGCTGCCCGGACCCTTGCAACACCCTACAAGACAGACGCTGCGACTGTATTACAGATGAGATCTCTGAAACGCAGGGTAAGGGGATTTCTGGGGGAACTCGGCCGACAAGTGCAGACACAGAGAGAGTCTACCTCAGGCTGTACAGCCCGCAGCCCCCGTCAACCCTCTCGAGGTTTCAGTGTGGAATGTCTCCCACAGCTCGTGTCTTTAGACACTTGGTCCCCAGTTGCTAGTTACTCTTCTGGAAGGTTGCCTTAACATTGGGTGTATCAAATTAGGGCCTAGCTGGAGGAAGTAATTTGGAAGCCCAGCCCCAATTCCTGTCTGTGCTTTGCTTCCTGACTGTGGAAGACACATGGCTAGCTACCTCAGACACCTGACCAATGACTCTCCCACCATGATGGATCCTATGCCCTCTAACTAGGGGGCACAACAACCCCCATTTCTTATGCTGTCTTTGGTCAGTTATTTGCTCACAGCAATGAGAAAAGCAACTACTGCGTGATCCGCAGTACCCTCCTGGAGGGGTGGCTGAGTTAGACCTGAATGCCATTAAAGGTGTGCACTTCCACTGAAGAAGTCTCGAATGCTTGTCCCCATGACTTTCTGAAAGCTCGGTGAGTTTCCAGAAAGGTGAGTTAGGATAAAGGTGTACAATTAGTTAGTTACTTAGTAAAACTTTCCAAAAGTGTATGTGGCCCCATGGAGCACAGAAGAGGTGGGTCGGAGTCTATGCAAGCTTTCACTGACCTCCTTTCCTTGGGAAAGCAATCCTGGAAGTTTAGGGTGCCGCTGGCCCCTGTCTCCTTCTATGATCGATCTCAGATCTGGGTTTATGAGGGAAGCCATAGAATGCTGGGACTCAGGTAGGAAGAAGCATCGTCTCCCTCCATTTAGAGCACTGACCCATGGCAGGACCCTGCCAGCCTGCTGCCTGAACCAAGGAAGATGCACACACATACATAAATATATTGGAATATATATATATATAGGAAGTGGTGTGTATAATTTTCTATGTGGGGCCACCCACACAGTAACCACTAAGGATGGATTGTGGCTTCCTCCTAATGTGCAATTTTAACACCATCTTTTCCATTTTTCTGTTGAACTGAAGTTAAAACAAATGACTTTTAGTGAATGCTAACCAAGAGGAGCCCTGAAGGTAAGGATTACCACATTCTAGTTCGGGTAACTGAGGTAATAGACAATGGCCTTCCTTTGGTGCCAGGGAGATATCTCCCTCCTCCTCTTCTCCCTCCTCCTCCCTTCTGCTCCCCTCCCTCCCCCCTCCTCCCTCCTTCCCTCCAACAAGAGGCGATGAAAGTCCTTAACTTCAGGAAATCAAAGTATACCATGATTATAATTCTTTAATGAACTGATATCTTTCAAACTGAAGCTTGATCTAGAGGTTAGATTTCATGTCTTTCTATAAAGCGTAAGGTTTCGGCCTCTTTGGCTGGAGCCGTCTCACTCATGCTGACCTCCTCTAAAATCTGTTCTCCACACAGCAGCCACGCAAGGGTTTAAAGCAGAGGCAGGAGACAGTGAGGGCTTGTTCAAAGCTCTGAGGGTTTCCCACAGCATCTTAGAAAAATCTGCTCTTCCCCCGTTCTAGGGAATTCTAGCAGTTTGGTCTCCGTGGCTACCCAGCCCCCTAGTGTATTCTTCCTCCTCCTTGTTCCCTAGACTCGGATCCTCCATGCCTCAGACCTCTGCTGCTGAGGTTCCTTCTGCCTGAACTCTCTTATCCAGATCCCCCTGTTTCAGGTCTTTCTTATCACTCAGCCCTCACCAAGGCCTTGGAAATGCCTTTTCTGCTGAATCTCTGGCAACAAGACCCAGCCATTTCCACCTCACCGTTCCATCACACGTCTTATTGCTGGCGTACCCATTGTATCCTCACTGACTCCCTATATGTCCTATCACTGGCGTACCCATCCTCACTGACTCCCTATATGTCTTATCACTGGTGTACCCATCCCCACTGACTCACTGTATGCCCTATCACTGGTGTACCCATCCTCACTGACTCACTATATGTCTTATCACTGGTGTACCCATCCTCACTGACTCACTGTATGTCTTATCACTGGTGTACCCATCCCCACTCACTCACTATATGTCCTATCACTGGTGTACCCATCCTCACTGACTCACTGTATGTCCTATCACTGGTGTACCCATCCTCACTGACTCCCTATATGTCTTATCACTGGTGTACCCATCCCCACTGACTCACTGTATGTCCTATCACTGGTGTACTCATCCTCATTGACTCACTGTATGTCTTATCACTTGTGTACCCATCCCCACTGACTCACCGTATGTCTTATTGCTGGTGTATATTTTTGTTTATTTGGTTCCCACCAGTGTCTTCCACTAAAAAGCAATGTGGAATGGATAAAACCAGTCAATTAAGAAAATGGTCATTGGCTGGGTGGTGGTGGCACACACCTTTAATCCCAGCACTCAGAAGGCAGAGCCAGGTGGATCTCTGTGAGTTCTGGGCCAGCCTGGTCTACAGAGCGAGATCCAGAATAGGCTACACAACAAAACTACACAGAGAAACCCTGTCTCTAAAAAAAAAAAATAAGAAAGGAAGGAAGGAAGGAAGGAAGGAAGGAAGGAAGGAAGGAAGGAAGGGAGGGGGAAGGGAGGAAGGAAGGAAGAGGTCATCAATGGTGACATCCAGGCCCCTGCTGCTGCCAAAGACCATTTCTGGGCCTGTGTTGGTTCAGACAGCCAGGGTTTGTGTTGATGTCCATGACCCATGTTGCCACCAAGGACCACATGGATGTCAAAGGTCTGGGCCACCACGTAGGGCCATGTTAGTGTCCAAGGGTTGTGCTGCTGCTGGGGCCATACAGATCTGAGTGGCCTGTGCTGCCACGCCGAGCCATGGTGTCATCTGGGCCTGGGCTGCTGCCAAGGGTCATGTGTGGGTCCATGGCCCTGCTGCAGCCTTGGTCTGTGGTGAGCTCTGTGGCTCCTATTACCACTGAAGGCAGTGAGAACAGAGCTATACAGAGTTGGCCCTGTCCCTCACTGGCTGCAGCACTTGGGAGAGCGGGCCCTGCACCACACCTGAACAACACAATAGAGCTGACCCTGTGGATGGGTCATGAAAATGTGAGAATGGGAGAGCTATCCCCACTACCTGTCTGTCATGTGTGATCAAGGGAGAGATAACGCCCTCACCCCTCACCCCTCATTACCTACTGCAGGCAGGAAAGCTGGTCCCAGCGTCACAAGAGTGTTTGAGGGTTTTATTTTAAATTTTATTTTATTTTGGAGGGGAGGGTGCAAGGGCAGAGGGCAGATATGAAGAGGTGGGGAGATGAATGGGATCAGGATGCATGATGTGAAATCAGCAAAGAATCAATTTTAAAAAAAGAAGAAAAGAAAATGGTCATCAAATGAATGACTAGTGTTCAAGCCTAGCATGGTGGCTCACACCTTTTGTCCCAGCATTTGGAGGCAGAAGCAGGCAGATCTCTGAATTCCAGGTTAGTCTGATCTACATAGTGAGACCCTCTCAAACAAGCAAAGTACATGTTCAAGTGCCTCCAACCAAGAGACTGTAATATACTGGGGATCCCCATGTTTTGGTGAGTATATTAGTTATTTCTGCCCACAAGCCAGCCAATCGAAACAAATTGGCACGTTCCAAATTAAAGTGTCTCTAGAAACAAAGTGGAGAGTAGCTGAAGAGGACACCCAAGATTGCCTTTACACACACACACACACACACACACACACACACACACACACACACACACACACTTGTCTAGCCCTGGGAGAGGTGTGTTCAAGACATCTAGCCTTGTGACTGGCATGCTCTTATTGACCTGGTCACTCTTCGGAGCAGCTGCAGGGAAACTTGGCACTGCATCCTACCAGGGTTTCTCAGCCTCAGCACCACAGACATCAGTCTGGAGCCATATCCTTCTCTGCATCCTGTGCAAGGCAGGGCATGGAGCAGCAGCTCTGGCCTCCGCCCCCAAGATGCCAGGAGCATTGTGAAGTTACGGCATTTGACAGTGATGGCTCCAGATACTGCCAAAGGCCCCTGGAGGGCAAGGTCACCCCAGGTGAGAGCCACTGCCTGACTCTTTCTCTTATCCGTTCTTTTCAGAGTGATGTCAGATGGAGACTACCTCACATGGGGGTCTAGTTCTGTGCGTGCTGCCAAGTGACATGTGTGACATGTGTGAATGTTAGCCGCTGCCCCTGGAAAAGAGTTGCTGTGTTTGACTAGATAATCCAGTAGTTTAAGAGGACAGTGACATAATGCTGGTTGTGTCACTTTGACACAGCTACTGTATTCAGCCACCTGGGGGGGGGGTGGTTGAAGGGCCTCGGTAAAGCTCTCGAGGCCTTGCAGGCTTTTCTGCCAGGGCACTTAGCCACTGAATTTGTCTGTTAACTTATTTCCAGGCTCTGAAATAAACTAGGAAGATCCTGGTTGGTAAGAGAACCCCAAATTCAACAATATAAGCGGCAAACACCTCAATTCCCAGATTCCCCTTTGGAATTGGGTTTCCAATCTCCAAACTCAGACCCGTGTTTGAGTCCTGTGTCCTCCACCTGTTGCACGACAACGATCTGAAGTTCATTTATTGGTTAATTTCTTTTTGCAGCTATGGTTCAAGACCAGCTTTAGAGTAAAAAAGAAGGAAAGGAATAGGGTATGGCTCAGTGGTAAACCACCTGTTTAACATGTGCAAACCTCTGCATTCCATTCCCAGAACATGAAAAAAAATCCAAGTAGGGCTAGGGGTGGTCCGAGTGGTTAAGTACTTGCTACAGAAGAATAAGGACTTGAGTTCAACTTTCCAGAACCAACATAAAAAGGCTGAGGTGGTGGCATTCGATTATAATCTCGGTGATGAGGAGATGAAGACAGGAGGGTTCTTGAGGTCTGCAATCCAGCCAGACTGACTGAAACAGTGAGCCCCAAGGCAGGGAGAGACCCCACCACAAAAATCAAAGTGCACTGTTACTGGGAAACAACAACCAAGATTGACCTCTGGTCTCTACATTCACCGGCAACACATGTACACACACACACACACACACACACACACACACACACACACACAAAACGTAAAATAAATGTGAAAAATTCTTGTGTAGTAGCTGACACACAGTTGGTTCAAAATAAGTGTTATTATAAATATAGTTTGTGAGCAACTCTATGGACGCTCTTCCCTGGTAGCCAGGATCTCTCAGCTCATTGGCTGAACACCAAGAGATGCTGTTGAGCAGGAGACCAGGAGCTGTTAACTATGGTTTATTTTATCACCAACTTCTTTATCTGTCATAGAGGGAGGTGGTTGCGTTGCTGGCATTTTCTCTCTTGGCTTATTTATAAAGGCTCATTAAACGATCTCAGTGGTATTCCTTTTTTACTTGTTTATTTATTTATCAAGACAAAGTCTCACTATGGAGGCCTGGCTGACTGCAACTCACTATGTCCATCATGATGGTCCTAAACACATAGAGATCCACCTGCCCCTGCCCCCTCCTCCCAAGCCTGGAATTAAAGGTGTGTGCCACCACAACTTTACAATTATTACATTTTTATTTATTCATTCATTTATTTATTTTATGAAGGTTGGGGGCTTGTTTTCATGTGAGGCTGAGGCTGGGTGGAAAGACATGCAAAGGTAAGGAGAGGTGAGAAGGGAAAAGGACCCCTCCCCCCACAGTGTAGCCAAAGTATCTTGTTGGAAGAATTTTGATATAGCTAACAAAAAAACATCACTGTGTAGACTGCCTGCCTAGAGACAATGTTCTTTTAAATTGCTCTCTCTCTCTCTCTCTCTCTCTCTCTCTCTCTCTCTCTCTCTCTCTCTCTCTCTCTCTCCCCCCGTGTGTGTGTGTGTGTGTGTGTGTGTGTGTGAATGCTTGCACAGCACATATGTGGATGTCAGAGGACAACTTGTAGGAGTCAGTTCTCTCCTTCTGCTGTGTGGCCCCTCACAACATCTCAACAGCCCCTTGCCGTACGTTTTCCACGGAAGAATTGTAAATACAGAAAAGTTCTGCGGACATTTCTTCTCTGCACTGCTGTTCACTGGCTCATAGCACACCATGCCTGTATCTCTTCTTTGCTTCCAGCTGACTGTGGGTGGAGATCGAGGCTGACGTTTGCAAGCTGTCGGGCAGACAGCACCCACTACTGGCTCAGTGTCCTGAGCACTGTGAACACGGGCCCGTGGCCCTGCCAGGTCCCCACTTTGCTTTCTACTCTTGTTTGTCCCACTGACTTCCCATGGCTGTGTCCTGGGGGTTGTCACGTCCCGCCAGAAATCCAAGGGAACCCAAGAGCAATGTCACGGGGGTCCTTCGGGACAAGTATCACAGGAGCGACTCTAAAGGACGCCATTTGTCAAGAAAGATGCTGTTTGCCTCACCCTGTGTGACAGGGGTGTTGATAATGGGAAACGGGAGCTGGGATTCAGGAGAGGAGGGCCGGACCCAGCTCTGGAACTGTGCGATCAACTGTCATTGATGTGCTGTCTTCGGGAATGGCGGAATCAGATGCCGTGGGTGGCTTTCAGTGCTCATCCTTATCCCTTGCCAGCTCAGGGGACACAGATATCCCCTCTCCACTGCCTGCCCACCTGCACCAGTCCCGAGGTGCCTGCCTGAGCTACATCTAACCCACCAATGTCTTCCACCTCTTGTCTGAACTAGCTATGCCGTTGACCCCAGGCAGCACAGGGATCCCCATAACTGTGCTGAACAGGCCAAGAGGAGCATTACAGGTTTGAGGCCAGCCTGGGCTACAGAGTAAGACTCTGTCTCCAAAAAAAAGCAAAACCAGAGAGGCCCTCCCTGCTGGGCCACTGGCTATCAAGTTCTATGGGACTCCCAGGTTGCAGGGATGAGTCTCATTTGAGGATACAGTCAACATCCATCATCCAGGAAGGCAGGCGAAAGGGAGACAAGAAGACTCCTGTCACTAGTGTTTGAGTGCCAGGATCCAGCTGTGCCTGAAGCTAGCACTCATCATACATGTTAGCAAACTAGTCAGGGTTGGTCACTTGTAGTCACCTGTATCCTGACACTTAGCGGTAAGTTATATTATTGTGCAGAAGCCAAAGGCATGGTGGGAGGATGGGGAGAGCTTAGGCAGACAGAGACTAGAGAGCTGTGAGTGAGAAGACTGAAGGACTCTGCACACTCCAGCTTGTGGAGCTTATGGAGTTTATATGTGTTTTCAGAATGAATTCACTGTGAATAAATGACCACAGTAGATGACGTGAGGTGACTTGTGATCTGCTGTCCTCTTACACCAAGAGTGCAAAGAGCACCAGCATCATGCTCTTGAAATGCCCGTGTCCATCCAGTGTGAGTTCTGCCCTCCCTCTCTCACGTGTCTCTTCTACCTCTCTTTTGTCCACACTTAAATGTATGCTAAAACCTTTCCTCAGGGCTGGGGAGAAGGCTCAACCGGTAACAGCTTGCTGCTCTTGCAGGGGATCAGAGTTCAGTTTCCTGGGTCAGGCAGCTCACAGTGGTCTGTGTAACTCCAGTGCCCTCTTCTTGTACATCTACAGAGAATGCACACAGACACAGACAGACAGACAGACAGACAGACAGACACGCACGCACGCCAAATCTGTTAAAAACAAGCCTTTTCTTAACAAACTTCCATCACAGACTCATCCACAGGAATTCTCTTCTGTGGCATGTTAAGTCAAGAACACCAGCTTCACGTGAGTAGGGGTCTCCAAGGAGACCTGGGGGTATTGCAGGCAACAACATGCATCCCTTAGCTTCTGCTGATAGGGAAGTCTTTGTTCTCATCTGACCCAGTGTTCTATGGGAATGAGGTGATTTCTCAGACACACTGCCTAGCTGTGCAGACTGATTGAAGCCGTCAGCCAAATCAGGCCTGACAGTACATGTGGGAGGCTGAGATAGGTGAATCTCTGTGGGCTAGCCTATGCTACAGAATGAGACCCTGTCAAGTGGGCCTACTGTGTCATGGAATCACTGTTACACATAGGTCATAAGGCAGTTAAGATGTGCTCTGATCATAAACAGTTTGTAATCTTTATTTGTGGCATTCTCAGAAAATTCCAGATTCAAAGCTAAGAAAGAAGTTAGGTCCAGACCAAATGTCACATACATCCTTGGCCTTTAGCGCAGTTCAGTACTGTTTCAACATACTTATTTGAAGTAGAGCATGGTGGTTTGTACCTGTAATCCCAGCACCTGGGAGATGGAGGAAGGAGGATTACTACAAACTGAGGCCAGCGTCGGCTAGACTGGAACCTCACCTCATAAAAGCAAACAGAAGAGGCCATGGACATAACTCAGGTTACATCAACTCAGGTACAAGCCCTGGTTGATCCCCAAGCATCACCTAAAACATGTAAAAGGCAGAGCACAGAGGGACGTTTACTGAAGGTATGAGACAAATGTAGAAACTTGGAATCAATTGTACACAGTCTGTCCTGGGTGCTGATGAAACCCAGGACACACCAAAGTTTAGACAGCATTATCTCTAGGAAGGCAATCTTCACAGCAATTTTTTTATTAGATATGTCATAATTCTTGACCCTTGGCCAGCAAAGGACTTCAACCAGATCCCCCTTGCCGTGCCTTGTAAATCTCCTGCCTTTCCACTTCCTGTGTTGGATAGGCAGTTGCATTTCCAGGAGCAAATGGGCTTCTCTTGGCTGGAGGCTCAGAGAACTTGGGCAGGAAGCTGCACATCAGCCTGTGGACTGACCTCCATAACAAGGGGTGCCACAGAGGCCATCTGGGAAGCGGGGAGAAGGGATGAGGGGATTTCTGTATGAGAAACCAAAGAAAGCCTTCTCTGTCTCCATAAAATCTTCAGCAAAATGCATGTGTCAGTGGCGCTTTGAACAATGGATTCAGGGGATTTGAACAATGGATTTGGGGAAAGAAGTTCGACTTCAAAGGGACTCCCACCCCACCTCACCCCCTCCCCGGCACTCACAAGGGGTGCCCAGAGTGTTGAGTCGTTTTTGTTGTTGTTGTTTTTGTTTTTTGTTTTTTGTTTTTTGTTTTGGAAGAGGAGACCTCAATTAAGGAAATGCCCCATCAGATTGGCCGGTAGGCAAGTCGGTGGTACATTTTCTTAATTGATGACTGATGTGGGAGGCCCCAGATCACAGAGGGTGGCACAATACCTGGTCCAGGGTGTCTGGGCTGTCTAGGAAAACTACCCAAGCATAGGCTAGAGAGAAAGGCAGGAAGCAGCATTCCTCCACGGTCTCTCTTAAGCTGCTTCTTGCCACCATTTGGTCATAACAATTTAAGAGAGATTTGCTGTGGGATGTTCTGTATGTCCTGTGGGAGCCCTTCTTGGGTTCTTTGTGGCGTTACCCAGCAGGTCCGCATAGAGGATGATTAGGACCATGGGCCTGAGTGCAGGTGTCTGAGATGGTCTGCACTTGGCTGTGCTAGGGGATGGTCTGTATGTCAAGTTGTTCTGATTGATCAATAAATAAAACCTGATTGGCTGTGGCTAGGCAGGAAGCATAGGCGGGACTAACAGAGAGGAGAAATAAAAGGACAGGAAGGCAGAAGGACTGACTGCCAGATGCCGCCATGACCAGCAGCATGTGAAGATGCCGGTGGGCCACCAGCCACGTGGCAAGGTATAGATTTATGGAAATGGACTAATTTAAGCTATAAGCACAGTTAGCAAGAAGCCTGCCACGGCCATACAATTTGTAAGCAATATAAGTCTCTGTGTTTACTTGGTTGGGTCTGAGTGGCTGTGGGACTGGCGGGTGACAAAGATTTGTCCTGACTTTTGGCAAGGCAGGAAAACTCAAGCTACAGAGATTTATTTTGGCTTTCTGTTCCAGGGCTACAATCTGTGGCTGTTAGGTTGTCACTTAGCATGATCTAGAATCTCCTAGGAAGAGTCTCAATGATGAAATGTCCAAATCAGGTTGGTCTGAGGGGAATTGTCTTGGTTGCATTAACTGATGTGGGCGTATCCAGCCTAAAAGTGGGCAGAGCTATTCCCTAGGTTTGGATAATGGACCTTATAGAAGGGGAGCATGTGAGATGAGCACAAACATACATTTATTCATTCTCTCTCTGCTCTTGATTGGATGTGACTAGCTACTTCAAGTTGTCGCTGCCTTGACTTCCCCACAATGATGGACTGCATCTCAGAATTATAATCCAAATAAACCCTTTTTCTCTTATTTGCTTAGGTCAAAGTGTTTCATTATAACAACAGAAACAAAACTAGAGCAACTCTGTATTTGTCAGGAAGTTGGGGCAGCAGAGTGGCGCTGTAGCAGGAGGCATGTGGGGCTGTTTGTTCACATCTCAGCAGATCAGGAAGCAGAGAGACAGGAAGCAGAGACACCAGGCTCACACCCTAGCAACTCACTTCCTCCAGCTAGGTCCCACCTCCAACAGGTTCTACAGCCTTCCAAGAGAGCACCATCAGCTAGGGCTCAAGTGTCCAAATATAATAAGCCCATAGAGAGCATCTCACCACATTCACACCATAGTGGAGGAGGAGAGGTTCAGGATCCATCAACCTCCTTCCCTCTCCTAGGACCACTCCACACTAGAAGTGTGCTGAGGAGGAGAGTGAATCCCTCTTCTTCCTTCTAAGGCTGCCCCTTTCTTTACATGGCAGGCATCTTTACCTGCCCCTTTACATTGCAGACTCAGAGCAGTCTAAGGACCGGTTCATGAGCAGGTGAGATCTCGAGTCTGCCTATTTAATTCCTTCAGATGGATTAAAAATGGTGTGCAGAGCCTGCCATAAAGTATAGAAAGAATTCAACACAGGCCCTGCCTCTCCCCAGCATGGGTCCATTTCTGTCTCTTCACTGAGACAATATTCGGTGAGATATTTCAAGAATGTGATCCTGGGGAGATCCTAGGGATCCTTAGGAGATCCTTTCCCTTAGCACTTTGCCTCGCACCTATTAGCTCACTTCCTGAGTCCTCACTTCCACACTCATTCAAAGCCACGGTCACAAGCTAGAGAGAGCTCAGTCCCATAAAGTACCCAGCTTGTAAGCAGTAGGACCTGAGTTCAATCCCTGGAACCTTGGGCATGGTGGTGTATGCTTATAACCACAGTGTTGGAGAGGTGGGGATGGTGGAGCCTCGTGCTTGCTAGCCAGCTAGGCTAACACACACACACACACACACACACACACACACACACACACACACACATACACCAGTTACCTTTTTACATTCAGTGCATGCCCCTTAGGGCTTCTCAAACATGAGTGCTGCAGCCCCTGGGACCTCGCTGAAATGCAGACTCGGATACCAGTACTGACGCCAGGCCTGGCACTCTGCATTTCTAAGCAACGGCTGAGCAATGATGCTCTAGGCTGAGACTCACACTTGGCCCAGCAAGGCCTCCTTCGTCAGAGAGAGGAGAGCAAGATGGGACAATTTCTCATAGCTGAAAATCAATCACAGTGAGGGTGGCCTTCCTTGCAAAGCAAATGTATTGACTGGGTCTCTCCCTCGAGGCCAAAGGAAATGCCCCGGGAAGTCCAAAGGGTCGTAATTAAATGAAATTGTTTGAGCTGTCCTTTGGGGGGAATTATCTTCATCATCTTTTGGCAGCATCTGCTTGTCTGAGGTAAAGCGAAGCAAATGGGTTACCGGCATTCGAGACATGGATGTGAATCACCAGCAAACGGTCCATCATCCTCTGAGTCATTCATTCTAGATGACTCCAACAGTTATTTAAAAGAAACTGTCAGAAAGCTCCAGAAAGGTGAAAACGAGCAGGCGGAAGGCCTGGTACAAGAAGGAAAAATCCACAAAGATGAGGCAGTTTGTGCCCACGAGAAACCACACCCACCATCTTTCTCTTAACAAACCCCAACCCACCCACCCCACCCTCGCCAAAAAGCCCAGGTCGCACCAATGAAATCCCAGCATTTGGGAGGTGGAGCCATGGACGCAAGCTCAAGATTATCCTCAGCTATGTGCCAAGTTTAAGGGCAGTCTGGGCTATATGAGACCCTTCATAGATTGGGGGTTGGGGGAATCCACACAAATTATGTGGGATGTTCTAAAGCCAGTTTGAAAAAAATATAAGAGCTCTCCCCACGTGCTGAGGAATAAGAGGTAGCAAGTCGTGTTCATTCTTTTCTTTGGTCAAATTCTGACGGCTTCAATTTATCTGAGACTGAGTCAAGAGCTTGTCAGTTAGAGAGAGATATTTAAGCAGTCTACATCTAAGGACTGGGTGCTGTCACCCAGCACTTTCTGTGGACCCTGAGATGCCTTTCTCTCCTTTGGCGTCTTCCTGAAGCAAGCCTGTGCCCAGGTTACCATCATGCCCACCCACTCCTACCTACTACCCACTCCCGCCCACGCCCACTCCCACTCCTACCCACTCCCACCCACCCACCCCCACCCACTCCCGCCCACCCACCACTCCCACCTGCCCACTCCCGCCCACCCACTCCTGCCCACTCCCTGACTCCTCCAACCCTGCATGCTTGGTTCCCAGCTGGTGGTACCGTTCCCCAGGTTGTGGAGCCTGGCTGGAGGAAGGCTTCAAGAGGAAGAGCCCTGCCCCACTTCCGGTTCTCCCTCTCCCTCCTCCTCCCACTCTCCTTCTCTCTCCCTCTCTCTTTTGCCTGACACATCCAGATGGGAACAAAAAGCGTATGTTCTCACGGCCTCAGCTCAAGTCACCCCTGCCATCACCATGTTGGACTGTACCCTCAGAGTAGGGGACAGAATACACCCTTCCTTAAGTTGCTCCTTGTCTGGAATTTGACCCATCAAGGAGAAGAATAACCCACGGAGGACCCAAGGACGTTGGATTCTGTTAACACACTGGCTTCAGCAGAAAACTGGAGACCCTACCCCAAACCTCCCTGTTTGAATCCTTCTATCTATGTTGGATATAAAACACGCTGCGGGACAATTAGCCTGCATCACTTTCCAGTCTCTGAGCCAATCACGGTGGCCAGCATGTTCTTCGAGTCCTGGGTAAACATGGACCAGCAGAGGGGGAGAAGACCTACAAAAGACAACCGGTGGTGCTTTCAAAATAAAGTGGGCATCCAGGCCACGGCCCACTTTTCTCCCATCTTCCATCTCCTCCTAAACACTCCCCATGGGGCTCTTTTGTAGGCTCAGTTCACACAGCCACCCTCCAGTTCTTGCAGGCTGCAGGACTCCAAGATCGCTAACAAGTATATCAATTTATTTATCTTGTAACTGTCTTAAGCAAAGGGAATGTAGATTTACTGAAGAAAGTGGGGGAAGAGCTCCAGAGAGTTAGGAGGGGCTCCAAGGTAGAACACCAGCAATCCATTTCAAAAGATGGAAATATCTTTGAAAGATTATGCAAAGTCACAAATGCCCAGACAGGGAAAAGTGCTTGGCTTTTGAACGCTTTGGTTTTCTGACTCTTTGGAACATTTTGGGCTTGCATAAGCTCGATTGTGAAGTGGCTTGTTTCTCCTCCCCAGTCTATTCCTTGGTTTCACAATACACTGAGAAAAGCTTTGGCTCCCCGGGCTCCAGCACTCCTCAAAACCAGTCAAGTGAATATCATCACAGACCAGAACAATACAAGTTACCAGAATCTTAACATTTAAAGCAGTTCTGTACTGTGAAAATGTCCATTTCATCAAAGATCGGTTCTATCTTAAAACCCTCTTCCCACATCCTAACTCACACAGTTAGGACTATTCATGCACATTAGTGCTTTCCTAATATTCATGTTCTAGCAGACTCCTTCACGTTCATAAGAGCCAAAAGGTGAAAAACCAGTTGTCTACTGACTGGCATAGGAGGAAACAATATTTTCAAATCCATAAAGGGTTTGATTTAACTATAAAAGAAAAAAAAACTGCATATTTTTGGCTTCTGTTAAACTGCTTGCTTGCTTTACTTCCCCTTGCAACTGCCAACCAGGATATATGTAGTTTTTCTGTGTCCTTTGCCTTTTTTAAGTTTTTAAGCTCCCTAAAAAGTGTATTCAAGTCTGCTCTGTGAGAAGTGTTTCTCTCCAGGTAGTCACCGGTCTAATACAGACTCTGAAATCAGACTTGGCCATGCTGAGTAATCTCTGGGTCTCTACCCAACAACACAAGAAGTTCAATAGATGGCTCAGTGGTTAAGAGTGATTACTGCTGTTAAAAAAGACTCGAGTTCAGTTCCCAGCACTCTTGTCTGGCAGCTCACAGTCCCCTGTAACTCCAGCTACAGGGGATCTGATGTTCTCTATGGTCTCTGAGGGTATTTGCTCTCTCACACACATACCCACACACACATACACATAATTCTTAAATAAACTGAGTCTTTAAAGAAAATAGGTTTCCAATGTGGATGAACCTCAAATACAATGCACTAAGTGATTCTCTTTCTTGGAAGTTTCTAGAAAAAGTGACCTCATAAGACAGAGAGTAGATCAGCTGTTGCCTGGGGCTGAATGGGAATGAAGGTCAGTGATAAGCAGGCAAAAGGGAACTTTTGGGGGTAACAGAAATGTCCTAAAACTGGATTGTGGAGATGGTGGCATAACTCAATAAAGTTATTAAAGATCATTGCTTATACACTTAAAAGTCATGGACTTTATAGTAATATACATCAATTACATTATTTACAAAGGTAAAAGTGTACAATAAATAGACATGAGATGATACTTGCTGTCCCAGAATACAACAGTTCCTGCCTCACTTCCCTAAATGATCAGGAAGTCCAGAATGCCCCAGACATGCAGCGTTGGGTGAGTTTGTTGGTGTCAAGGAGGGAAAGGTCAGTTGTGCACAGGCCCATCTGCAAGGGCACACCACTGACACAACAGCAGCCCTTCTCAAAGCGGCCCAGCTCCCTACTGTAGTACGGGCCGGCTGTGTGAACTCAGCCACGCTGCAGTACTCCGGGGCCCAGACCACGGCTCAGCAAGTCAGTACCACCTCTTCAGTCTGCACCCAGTCCTCGGGCCGGAGGTGCATCTCAGCAGTAAGACATTTGGTTAGCATGCAAGAAACCCTGGGTTCAATCTGCAGTACTAGAGGGGGAAGTGTGCACATGCATGTGTGTGTGAGTGTGTCTCCATTTCTGTGTTAGACACAATCCCAGGATATATGTCATTGACCAATGACATACCCCTATAGGCTACCAGATAAAATAGGGTACCCAGTTGACTTTGAATTTCAGATAAGCAACCTTTAATTTTTCTGTATAAACATGTCACATACTTACATAGGATATATTTACATCAAAAATTGAATGTGCAGGTCAAAGGTCAACCTTTGGGGGTTGCTTTTCTCCTTCCACCTTTACCTGAGATCCAGGGATCAAACCTAGTTAGCCAGGCTTGCATGACTGCCTTGCATCCTAAAAGCTGAAAGAGCCTTGGGAGATCCAGCACAACGCTGCCTCTCCCACCATCTTGCCATGGAATGCCCCCTTACCTCACACTGACAGCCTAAAAGGAACTTCAAAGAAGAAAGAATGTCTATGTGGCATTTTTTATTTTGCTAGAAAAATGAGCCTCTTTCTTCTTTCAGTATACCCTTTGTTCAAGAAGTACCTATTGGTAGTGTTATTCACAACATCTGCAGCATCAATGTGCTGGGCTTTTTGTGGCATTACATGTAGTTCCAACAGCAGCCTTACAAGGGTGGATTTAATCTTCCTGTTTGGCAAAGAAAAACAAGGCTCAGAAAGGCACATGAACCTATCAGGACTGAATGTGTTGCTCTTTGTCAAAGCTCTCAGAACACTTGGGTAGATGTGTTCTAACAAGCTACTCTGGTGGGATATATTACATATAGGATATAATATATAGGGCACATTATATATAGGACATACAATGCATAGGACATATTATGTGGGGGTATATTATATATATGGGGGATTTGTTATATATGACATATACATAGAGTATATTATATATGATGTTATATATAGGATATCTGATGTATAGGAAATGATATATTCAATATTATAAGGAAGCATTTGTACTCCATATTGTAGAAAGGAATCTTACATACACATTATGAGTAGCTCATCACATACATACTGCTAATGACTTTGTTCTCCATTAACTTCACGGTACAAGTGGCACCTGGAAGAACACAGGACTGAGACCAGCAGATACTAACCAAGTCACCAGCCCTGGGAGTGTGGAACCAGCTGTACAGAGAGTGACAAGGGAGATGCACAGGAGACGGAGAGGCAAGAGGAACTAACAGCGGCGACTCTTAGGGGTGAGGCTGGCCACCTAACCAGAGTGGCAACACCGAGCTCTGGAATGAGTGGCTGCTTTTTGTCTCCCCCTCCTTGAATAACCTACTGGCTGGAGAAGAGACATAAAGAGGATTCCTATAGTGTGAACCTGTTGCCTTCCCAGACACTGCACCTATGAATAAAACACACTTAAAGATTCAATCCTTGTCTCCACTCGTTGGAATTGGTGGTGACAGACAGTAGGAACCTTGGTGTTAGGATTATGACCCTATGGTGAGGCCAGGACGGTGACAGGCTGTGACGACATTGACCATGGGAAATTATACCTGATGAGGCCTTGGTGAGAACCAAGCATGACTCCACATTCTTTAAATGCGCTAACCTACTTAATTCTGTTCATATTTAAAAATCTCTTTCCCATGCCCAAAGGTAGAAAGTGTCTATTGTGTCCTTTCACAAATAGGAAAACTGAGGTACCAACTGGTATCCATGCCCAAACCAAGCAAGCAATCAGTATAGCGCTCTTAAGGGCCATGGGTTCTAAAAGTCACCCATGGACTTATTGTAAACTGTACCGTTGTTTTCAACAGCTTTAGTTAAAAGGCTTGACTTTGAAATCAGGTTTTTTGTTTGGGTTTGGGTTTTGGCTAGGAGGTTGTTTTTTGTTTGCTTGTTTTTGGTGTTTGACTTTTACTCTTTTGTCCTGCAATCAAGGGACCCTGGCAAATCAGTTCACCTTTCTGAGCCCCAGTTTCCTCCACTGTAAAATGAGGACAATTCTACGCTCTATCTACCGACACCTACCATCAGGTCACTGTGAGAACAAAAAGAGTTCAGCACCCACAAGAGCTTGTCCCGGTGCCCAATGCACTGAAGATGTGCAATAAATGATAGTGCTGATTAATAAGGAGGACATCTCTGTATAGCAACCCCAGCCAGCTGGGCAAGAGGAGTCCCCTGGTACAATTGTAGCAAACCCATAAAATACAGAAACAAAGTAATCAACCATTTTCTGACTGCATTTAAAGCCTGTTGCACAGATAGGATTTCCCATCTGGTACTATAAACCCAGTCAAAAGTCTGTAGCTGAGGAAGTCATAGACCCTGGTGGAAAAGTTACTGGTGTTATTTAGCCAAATGGGTTTCATCCCTATAAAAATCATTGAATGGAACTGCATGTATTCCATGGTCTATAACACAAAGCTGGGTTTAAATTGAGAACACCAGGCTCTGTTTCAGTTAAACCCAGGAAGTACTAAGCCAAGGAGACTAAGCTAAGTCAGAGCCTCCAGTGTATCCTATATGACAGGAGTGTGGTAGGGGAGATTGCCTAGGCTGCACTCCCCAGAGTTCTTACCCTCAGCACCCCCCACCTCCCACTCACCCGCCTCATGTTTCCATATTCACTGCAAAATAACTCTGAGAAAGCAACCAGCATACTCACTACTGATTTCAGCTCTGGGGTGGCAAATTGTTTGGAGCCAAATCTTACCATTTGGTAATAACTTAATGTAGGTTCCCCCATGAAGGTATGTGTCCTTCAGTGAGTGCATTAGGAGATAACACACCAATTGTATGTGTTTTACACTGTGGAGGTGTGGGATAAATGGGCTTCATCTTCTGGCAGCCTTGATGTACCTGAAATAGGGAGCAAAGTTGTTGCTTTTATGTAGAAACAGCCACATCCTCGGATCACACAAGGTACACACGAACTCTGGCCATGGCACCGGGAGCCTGTCTGAGAGACCAGAGGCACCTTTGCTCTCCTTAGGTGACTCAGTTAGTGAGACAGTGCCTCAAAACTTCATGTCCATCCAGAACATTCTGTGTTTGGAAGAGTCTTGAAGATGTAATTATGTTAAGAAGCTCAAGAGACATTCACTCCTTCTAAGAAAGACCCTTGGTAGAACACAGGAACAGACAGGGGTACAGAGTCCCTCAGAAAGAGGCCAGGTGGACAGAAGGCAAGATTCAGAGCAGTGTAGTCACAAGCCAAGCACTGCTGACCACACCAGAGGCCAGAAGAGGGAGGGTCCCTGTCCTGGAGGCTTCCAAGGGAGGGATGTCCTGCTCACACCTTGATCTCAGATTTCTGCCTCCTGATCAGTGACAGAATAAATTCCTGTTGCTTTGAGCCACCTGATTGTGGGACTTTGTCCCCACAAAACCAATATACATGACTTAGAGGAGTGTGCATCATGACAACTCTAGACAAGAGAGTGGAGATGGACAGGAGGAGTTTAAGGCAGAGGGGGCAGAGCAGGAAGTGAAATGTTAATACTGATGGTCAAATTGACAAGACATATGTGATGGCCATTCTAGGATGTCTACTTAACTATATCTGGAATGAACTACAATCCAGAAATGGAGGGCACACTTGTGATCCAGATCTCAACGCAGAAAGGCACATCTTTAATCTGGGCCACACCTTCTGCTGGAAGCCTATACAAGGATGATGGAAGAAGGAAGGTTCATTTGTTCTTCTCCTGTTTGTCCTTGCCCTGCTAGCACATCCACTTCTTCACGGGCATTGGAACCTACTTTGGGATTCCAGCATATATAGACCAGCTGAGACACCCAGCCTAGTGGGACTGAGCAACTACTGGATTCTTGGACTTTCAATTCACAGCTAGCCATTGTTGGACTGCAGCATATATATATATATATATATATGTGTGTGTGTGTGTGTGTGCGCGCGCGTGTGTGTGCGTGCGTGTGTGTGTGTGTGTGTGTGTGTGTGTGTGTGTGTGTGTATGGACTGCAGCATATATATGTATGTGTGTATATATATATATATATATATATATATATATATATATGGAGAGAGAGATTCATTTTATAAATTCTGTGACTCTAGATAACCCTGACTAATACAATATACAAATCACCTGGAAGAAAAACCACCTTTGGGCACACCTATGGGGAAATTTCTGGATTGGGTTCATCAAGGTAGGGAGTTCGACTCTCTTTCTGCCATCATTCAATGGACTGAGATCTCTGAGATCCTGGACTAAAGGGGAAAAAGTGAGCTGAGCTCCAGCATTCCTCTCTCTCTCTCTCTCTCTCTCTCTCTCTCTCTCTCTCTCTCTCTCTCTCTCTCTCTCTCTCTGGTTACACGTGCAATGTGACCAGCTCTCCCACCACTCCTGCCACCATGAATTCCCACCAGGATGGACTGTATCCCTCCCCAGGGTGAGCCAGAAGAAACCTTTCCTTCCTTGGTTTCTCAGGCATGTTGCCATGGCGACAAGAAACATAACTGAGGTAGCACCCAATCCAACAGTTCTCTAAACACACGTAGCCCCGCTGAGGAACCAGCACCTCCTCCCACAGTAACAGTGACCAGGGCTCACCCACTGGGGACTGTCTCTGTTGCAGGCATGTGTGAAGCCATCTGAGGAGATTTGGAAGGGTGGTGAAGCTTTCTCTCTTTGTTCTCTTCTCAACATGAACATCATCCTTGTTATATCAGTGCTGAGTTGGGCTCAGAAATCAGGTCTCCAGGGCCACACACCAGAAGGATGCCAAGCTGGGACTCATGGGGATGAGCTGGAGTCTGAGCATTTCCACCGTGGCACAGCAGTAGGGGGAAAGAACCCCACCCTTCATTTTAGAAAACCTCCTGTGGCAGCCCATGCCTCTAATGCCAGCATTTGGAGGACTGAGGCAGGAGGATCACTGCCAGTTCAAGACTAGCCTGGGCTACATAGTGAGTTCCAGGCCAGCATGACTAAAGTTAAACCCTTAGGTGGTGAGTATTGTTCATTTGAAAGGTTCTACAATCACCAGGAGACAAGGCTGGTCTATGAGGAATTTTCTAGATTAGGTTAACTGAGGTGGGAAAATCCACCCTAAGTGTGGGCAGCACCATTCCTTGGGCTGAGATCCCAGTCTGAATAATAAGAAGAAAATGAGCTATACATCAGTGTGTATCGCTCTCTGCCCTCAACTATGGATGCAACATGGCCAGCTGTCTTATCCTGTCCTCCGCCTTCCAGGTCTTGACGGACTGTGTCCCCATCAAAGCGGAAGCCAAAATAAACTCTCCCTCCCCCAATTTGCTTTTTCTCAGGAATTTTGTCACAGTAATGAGAAGGGCAGACCCTGTCCCAAAAAAAACCAAATGAATGAATGAATGAATAAATAAATAAATAAATAAATAAAATTTTAAAAGGAGCTGGAGAAAGGGCTCAGCAGTTAAGAGCACTTGTTGCTCTTGTAGAGGATGTGGCTTTATTTCCCAGCACCCACATGGTAGCTCACAACCATCCAGAATTCCAGTTCCAAGGGAGCAAACACCATCTTCTACCTTCCAAGGGCACCAGGCATGCATGTGGTGTACAGACATACATGTAGGCAAAATATCCAAACACGAAACTAAATAAATAAATATAGAAATGTCTTTCTAAACCATCCTATCAACAATTAACAAACAAACAAATTGCCAGGCATGGTGATGCACACCTTTAATCCCAGCACAAGATGAATCTCTGTTTGCTTTAGGCCAGCCTGGTCTACATAGTAAATTACAAGCCAGCCCAGGGCAACATAATTAGACCTTATCTCAAATAAAATGAATAAATTGAAAGTCTAAACCAGTTTAGAAAGAAAAACTAGTTTGCATTTTAAGAAGAACCAGCCTTCAAAATCTGATGTTTGCCTGCTCCCCCAGGTCTGATGAGACAGACACCCCTTTAATGGGAAAGCCTTAACACCAGGGTCTGTCCGCCTCAGCACCTCTGTGATTCGATAATGACCTGTGCTCAGTACACAAAAAATTTTAATTTAATTTAATGGAACAAGAGGTGATTGTTGCTGCCTGAAAGAAAAATCTTAATAATTATATAGTCTCTAAAATGAAAGGTCAGATTGTCCCACACTGGGAGAATTGTCACATGAACCATTAACAATTTAAACAGATGAGTTCTGCCTTCTGTGTTTTGACTGACTTCTGAGGCTTCTCTGAATTCTTGTGCCTTCCCCTCCAGAATCCCGATTTCTCTGCAAGAGAACAAACACAAAAACAAAAGCACTTGATAAGTACACACATGGATGGGCAGTCCTGTCATGCACTTGATAGGTACACACATGGATGGGCAGTCCTGTCATGCACTTGATAGGTACACACATAGATGGGCAGTCCTGTCATGCACTTGATAGGTACACACATAGATGGGCAGTCCTGTCATGCACTTGATAGGTACACACATGGATGGGCAGTCCTGTCATGCATTTGATAGGTACAAAACTGGTTGGGCAGGCCCACCAGAGCAGAGGACAGAGTCTGAGACATGCTGTCCTTTGTCATTTGAAATCCAAAGCTCTTATCACCTTGTCAAATACCTAATGACACCTACCCTAAGGAAATCACATTGATCCTAGAGAATCAAGGCTCCTCTAAGTATCCTCTGGTGTGTACAGGAGGCAATTTTGGGAACATCTGGGGTCTCATTTTGCACATTCCCAGTTTTGGAGTTTATTATGAAATCCTTTACAGAAATCCTGCCTTCCTTAGCAGCAACTAGGCTAGCTGGCATGCAGAAATGAGGCGTACAAGGTACAGAAAAAAGAGCCAGGAGGGTTCCAATCCCAGGCCAGGCAGTAACGTTGGATACATTCATAACCTTCACCACATCTGTTTCCTTTTCTGCAAAGTAAAAGTTCTTCAGGTTTGAGGCTTCGGGGTTGTTTTTTGATGTCTGTTTAGGAACAGGGTCTCCCTCTGTAAGCCAGTCTAGCACTGGATTTGCAGCAATCCTCCAGCCTCAGCCTCTGGAGTTCTGGGCTTATAGGAACTGATGTGCCATACCTGGATTTCTTCAGCTTTGAAGATGAATCCTTTATGTGTGTGTGCTTGTGTATAGACACATGAATGAGGGTGCACATATAGAGAGAGGCCAGAAATCCACATCTAGCATTTCCCCAACTGCTTTCCTATCTCATATTTTCAGACAAGATCTCTCACTGAACCTCTTCCAACTCCAACAGCTGGCCAGAAAATCCTAGGGATCTCTTTCTCTCTCTCTCTTCCTTTGCCTCCCCCTCTCCCTTTCTCTCCCCCTCCCTCTGTCTCTCTAAAGCTGGAATTGCCTGGGCTTGCTTTTATGTGGGTTCAGAGGGGGTCTACCTAAGTCTTCATGTTTATATGACAGATCCTTTTCTTTTCTTTTCTTTTTTTTAGTTTTTATTTTGACTTATGTTTTATTTTGTTATATTTTATTGTTATCTCTCAGAATCCTGTTCCTTTTTTTTTTCATTTTTCTTTATTAAGAAATTTTCTACTCACTCTATATACCAACCACAGATCCCACCTCCTCCCTCCTCCCACTCCCCAGCCCTCCCTCCTAAGCCACCCCACATCCCCCAAATCAAGGTCTCCCATGGGGAGTCATCAGAGCCTGACACATTGAGCCTAGGCAGGTCCAAGCCCCTCCCCACTGCACCAAGGTTGCACAAGGCGCAAGGCATCACACCGCAGGCACTGGGTTCCCAATAGCCTACCCATGTACCAGGGACGGATCCCGATCCCCCTGCCTGAGTACCCTGCAAACAGTTTGAGCCAAATAACTATCTTCTATATCCAGAGGGCTTAGTCCAGTCCCATGGGGGCTCCACAGCCACTAGTCTACAGTTCATAGGCTTCCACTAGTGTGGCCGGTCATCTTTGAATGTCTTCCCATCATGGTGCTTTTCTAATTGAATCAACTCTTCAGCTGAGATCTGAGGTCCTACAGGACACAAAAGTGAGATCATCTAAGGGTCCCATCTGATTCTCTATCTCACCTGCTGGGATGAAAACATACCCAGTCACCTGCATGACACTGACAACATGTCAGGCCCTGCCCTAGGAATGTCTCTAGGATCAACTTGTAAGAAATACTAAATGTGTGCCGGGCGGTGGTGGCGCACGCCTTTAATCCCAGCACTCGGGAGGCAGAGGCAGGCGGATCTCTGTGAGTTCGAGGCCAGCCTGGGCTACCAAGTGAGTCCCAGGAAAGGCGCAAAGCTACACAGAGAAACCCTGTCTCGAAAAACCAAAAAAAAAAAAAAAAAAAAAAAAAAAAGAAATACTAAATGTGAATCTTTTTTATCAAATACCACAACACACCTGTGCTTAGAACAAGGAATTAGAAACTTTTTATCTCCCCACCTTCTAGAACTTTTATGCAAATATTTTGCCCCATCCCCAACCTGATAAAATCTTTGTTTATCCAAGACCCATTGCTGCATCCCCAGAATTTGATGCATGGAGCTGTGAATCCTTGGAGCAGTGCCCCCACCCTCACCTCCACCTCCAACCCCCACCTTCACCCCTACCTCCCACCCCCCACCCCCACCCCCACCCATCCTTCCTCCATTTCCTACACACCAATTTTTTTCAGACTAGCCAACTGAATAGGACCTCGATGTCTGGCCCCACCAATGGGGAGAAGACAGCCACCACCTGAGTTTGAGTAAAACCCAAATGCTCTTGTCTGTGCTTTCACTTGCTCCTCCATGCACATCCTCATGGTCAAAGTTGGCCTTGTCCAGACACTTCCTTGGAATGTTGGTCTCTTCCTTCTGTTGTTACCCTGAACTTATTTCTAAGCTCAAGACTGGCCCTATGTGACAGAAGAGTTTACTGAGCCCGTGAATGTGGCAGAGGGCCGAAGCAGAGGCATTGGTGCTTAATTAACATTGGCTCTCAGACAATGTCCCTGCCTCTCCAGACACATCAGGTCTCACCTAAAGGAAAAGTTTCTGTCTGGTTTCTGAAAACCTCTAACAACTAAAGGCAGCACAACCGTCTGCCTGCAGACTGGTCCGGACTGAAAAGGTGGAAACATCCAATTTTACCGAATACGTGGGAGGCAGGGGCACAGAGCCCCTCTTATCCTGCAAGTGTGAATGCCAAATCCCCTTGGAAGCGAGGTTGGCTCTCGGTTAAGTTTTCAGCACATTATGGCGTCATGTGTCTGCCTTAGGGAATGTGACGCAAAACACACAGGAAAAAAAAACTCATTCTAGTAATTCCCAGAGGCCAGAATTTGGAAACAAATATGAGCCACCAGAGAGTTCTGTAATAATCTGAAGATAGCAAAGGCCTGAAACCCCTGTTGTCACAGGTAAAAGCACAATTGAGCAGGGAAAAGATCCAAGTTTAAAACAAAAGAAACGGATTGCAGAATCAGATTTGTGATATTATTATTCTCTTTGTTTGTTTGTTTTTGTTTTTGTTTTTCAAGACAGGGTTTCTCTGTGTAGCTTTGGAGCCTGTCCTGGAACTCACTCTGTAGCCCAGGCTGGCATTGAACTCACAGAGATCTGACTGCCTCTGCTGGGATTAAAGGCATGCTCCACAACTGCCTGGCTGGTATTATTATTCTTACATCAAAACACATGTAAACAAACAAAAAGTAAACATTAGTAGAAAGACATCTGAAATGATGTCCAATATGCTAACTACTGCAATGACCCCTGGTGTGGGCAAATGGGACTTTTATTTTATGTTAGATTTTCTTGCTATATTACTTATGTGATTATTCCTATTGTGATTAAATGAAATACTAAGCCAGATAATTAACATTGAAGTAGGTAACAGAATTCGACAAAAAGAGAGTTGACTACTGCTGGTTACGCGGCAGCGCTCATGGCCCGCAGCGGCCATGCCAATGGAGGAGAGTGCTGGTTGGTGGAAGAATCACGAGCCATGGTTACCTTTCTAGAGTTTTATTGAGAGAGGTGGGGGGAGGGACCTGCGGAGGGGAGAGAAATACAGAAGGAGAGAGTGTGGAAAGAGAGTGCATGCCTGCTTTTTAGGCTGGGACGCTGTCGCAGGCTGGTGACGTAATTAAGGACATAATCCTTACAACTACAATCTCCTGGATGGCCGTAATAGAACCTCTACAGTGATGGCCAGGCCAAAGAACTAAAGACTTGCTATCAAAACAAGAGAGAGAGTGATGCTTTACAAGACACAAGTCTTGAAAAAGGGTCGGGGGGGGGGGGGGGGTATGTGTTCCTCAGACTCATGGTCCTCACTGTTGGTTCTTTCCTGTTAGAAGCATATACCATTTGCCTAATGACGTGTGGCTCACTTATGTGTCCTACCTAGAGAAAACTGACCCCACTTCTCCTGACAGAACAAACCCCATTCTCTCCTTAGGCTTTGCACCATGTTCTTGGCAATGAGATGTAAACAATCAACATTTCCATGTCCAATAAAAAAGGCTTAACATTTTTTTCTTGGATTCCTGCCTTTGACAGCCTAGAACTTCCCAGGTAGAGGTATTTTGTATTTGGAGAATTTTCTCTCGGGGTCCCGCCAAGCCCCAGCAGTCTGACAGCCCACTTATAAAATAAACACACAAACACTTATATTATTTAAACTGTTTGGCCTAATGGCTCAGGCTTCTAGCTATCCAGTTATTACAGCTTAAATTAACCCATTTCTATAAATCTATACTTTGCCACATGGCTCATGGCTTACCGGCATCTTCACATGCTGCCTGTCATGGTGGCAGCTGGTAGTGTCTCCCTCCTCAGCCTTCTACTTCCCAGAATTCTCTCAATTCTCCTCTCTGTTAGTCCTGCCTATACTTCCTGCCTGGTCACTGGCCAATCGGTGTTTTATTTATTGACCAATCAGAGCAATTTGACATACAGACCATCCCACAGAAGTATTTCTTCAGCCTGGCTCCCAGGAAGAGGACACATGTGGACTGAGGTTACCTGCACCATAGGCAAAAAATAAATACATACTTTTACAAGTCACTGAAACGTTGGAGTTGCTTGATATTATAGCAAAAGTCACTCACTACATAGATCATCTAATGTGTTTAACTACTTCACGCACATATGTCATCATCTGAATTCAATCTCTGGAGCCCATGTTAAGTGGAGAGAATCAATCCACAAAGTTCCCCTCTAACCCCTACATATATGTCATGGTATATATGACACACACACACACACACACACACACACACACACACACACACACACAAATAATAGTTCCCCTCTAACCTCCACATACATGCTGTGGTATGTATGAGCCCTCCCCACCCCACATACACACAAATAATAAAGTAAATTTTTGATATGTTAAGAAGGAGAGATGAAGGGTTGAGGATGTAGATCAGTGGTAGAGCACTTGCCTAGCAAACACAAGGCTCTGGGTTCAGTCCTCAGCTCCAGAAAAAAAAATTAGAAAAAGAAAAAAAAAGAGGGAGGGATGGACCTTGGGAAGGTGAGGAAATAAGGGAGGCTACTTGCATTTAAGATTACTGTAAAACTGAAGTAAAGGAATCTGTTCCAGGAAACAAGTTTTTGAAGATGATTGTTCCTTACATAAGTGGAAAAAGTTGAAAAAAATGCTTTATATTTTACTTTTTATAATCTGCAAAAAGTGGGGCCTGATATGTAACAGCTAGGAAAACTTTGCATGTGAAAAACACCCAGTTACAACAACGACAACATCAACCACCCAGGCCAAGAGGATAACAAGTGTAATAAATAACGCTGGGAGACACCTGTTTAATCTGTCAATCATCTCCCTAGGCACTAAAATCCCATGCTGTGATACCCCCCCACCCCCAGAACATATCTGAAGCATAAATTAGACTTGAGTAGCTGTTATGGGACCTGTAAAAAGATGACATTTTCTCATCCATGGAGATGCAAAATTGTTCTGCTATAGCTCTACCAAGAATGGAGTGGAGACCCCATGAACACAGGCAGGCAACAACCTTCAGCCAAAAGTCAAATTTCACCATGCTCTTGAGAACCCATAGCAGAGGCGAACACTATGAGAGAAATGAGCCTGAGAAATGAAGTTTAATGATCTACTTCTCTGACTCAAGAAGAGAAACTCTACTTGAGCAAGAAGCCCTGTGAGGGGAAAGTTGGAAAGCTTATAGTCAAAGCTTACATCTCATTAGGCATCATGAAATTCATGCAAAGGAGAAGCCTTATGAATGTATTCACTATGGAAAACCTTTTTTAGTAATAATTCATGCCACACTGTATAGCAGAAAATTTATACTGAAGAAAATCCTCATGGATATGACTAACATGGAGAAATCTTAAGCTGTAATTCACTCTTCATTAGGCACCATGGGTTTCATAGATAAATCTGTGAATGCTTTTGAATGTGAGAAATCCTTCCTTACCAATACACACTTTACTGTACTCAAGGGTTACAGTGCAACCAAGTCAGAGCCCCAGCAGAAAACAGATGGGACTTCCAGACTGACACAATTTCCAAAGAATATATATTTACAAAGGCATGATTTACAAGATGCGGGTATGTAAGGCAGCAAGAGACATAGGAACTAAACCCAAAGACAAAGAGGAAAGAAAGAGCTGGAAGAGAGACTCGGGGAAGCCTGTTTTAAAGAGAAGTGTGTCTTCCGGACAGTCGCAGGGAGGCAGCCTGATGAACTCACATCCCAGCCTCGCTCAAGCATTCCTCTCCCTCTTCTGCTGAATCAGTCAGAGGCCAGGGACAAAAAAGGCTGTGGTATGAGCAGCCCCCTGAGACAGTGAACAGATGGAGAGAGGTGAGGGTGGATGCAGAGGGCACACAGAAGCTCTCAGTCTAGGCAGTGGAACCCTAGCTAGTGACACCTTCCACCCCAGGAGAGATCCAGCTGCCAGGCTCCCCGCTGCACCCCATGGTGTGCCAGAGCCTGGATCAGAGCAGGCTCTCAGCCAAAACGTTTCCGAGTGATGACGGAATGATGGAAGCAAGGAGATCTGGATGCCGGCTGTTGCCCAGCAGGAGAGAGTTCAGACTATCTTCTTCAGGGGCCTTGGAAAGCAGGAACAAAATGCTGTTGCTATTCACTGAGGATGGTCAGCTGACCTTTACAGAACAAAACCCTAGCAGGGAACCTGGAGCTGATAACCTTGAAGGGAAGAGAGAAGACTGTAAAGGACTTAGTGTGGAGAATAAATGTTTTTCTCCTCAGGCCTCTGCAGAATGACCAAGCTCTTATTTCATGTTGTCAGTCATGGAGGCAACTGAGGCCCCAAAAGTACAGGAGAGTTTCCCACACAGTGAACTGGAATCTGAGCCTCTCTCCTTCAAGCCTGTGTTTCCCTACAGCTCAGGAATAATATCATTTCTTCTGAGAAAGAGAGGCAGCGGTGATTACAACCAAGCACACCTTTACTCTGATGTGTCATAACACAGCACCTCAAGTACGGCACCTTGGCATACTGTATGCTTTGCACTAGAGAAGATTGCAATGTTGCAAGAGGAAGGGCTGCTGCCTCTTCTCCTAAAGTGAGTCCAAGAAACCTGAATTCCTGGGCTACAGAGATGGGTCGATGAGTCAAATGTTTGCTGTGTAGTGATGACCTGAATATCCATCACCTATATAAAAAGCCAGGCAAGACAGTGTGTGCCTGTAATCCCAGCACTGGGAGAGGCAGAGACATGAGGGTCCCTGGGGTTTCCTAGCCAGTTAGTTTCTCTAGCCAACTGAATCCATGAGCTACAGACTCAGTGAGAGAGACTATCTGAAAAAAATAAGGTGGAGCTGGCCATAGTGGTGCATGCCTTTGATTCCAGCACTCAGTGGGCAGAGGTGAGTGGATCTCATGAGTTTGAGGCCAGCCTGGGCTACATAGTAAGTTCCAGGATAGCCAGGCCTACACAGTGAGACAGTGCCTCAAAAAACAAATAGGTGGAAAGTAATAGAACAAGACATTTGATATCAACCTGCAAAACACACACACACACACACACACACACACACACACACACACACACACACACACACAATGCATACACACATGCACATACACACACGAAGGGAGAAGGGAGGGAGGCAGTGAAGGAGGGAGAAAGAGAAAAAAGGAAGGAGGAAGGAAGGAACCAGAAACCCTCTCCCCAAGGCAGGTCATAGAAAGCTTTTGTCCTCAGAGCCAGCCATAACATCTCCAGAGGCCCCTTTCTCCTGTCTCCTTTCTCCCTGGGAGACTCACTTACAGAGTTTCTGCTCCTTGCCCCAGATGAAATAGAAAGAACCTTGACTACAAAGAGAGGGAGAGAAGAATCTAAACAGATGTGTTGCAGAATATTTCTACACTGTGGGAAGAGGTGTTGCTGTGATTGGTGTAATAAAAAGCTGAGCAGCCAATAGCAAGGCCAGAGAGTATAGGCAGGACTTCCAGGCAGAGAGAGAACTCTGGGAAGAAGGCGGGACTTGCCAGCCAGATGCAGGGAAAGCAGGACATGCAGTACAGAGATGAGGTGACACCACATGGCAGAACAAAGATTTAAAAAATGGGCTGATCTAAGTTATAAGAGCTAGTTGGAAAAAAGCCTAAGCTATGTGTTCATAGTTAGTAACAAGTCTCCATGTCGTTATTTGCAGGCTGGCGGTCCCTACAAGAAAGTACTACAACACAGATGGGCCCTGATGGGTCCCCTCAGTCTGTTGTCATCAGACTAGACCCTGTGGACTGTCACATCTCCACACAGTCATCTATGCTTCATCAAACTCAAGCACAGAAACACATCGAATGTTTGACCCCAGGGCTTTAGGTCATTACCTATGAGGTAACCATGTCACATTAAACTGCAACTAACTTTTCTATGATTTTCTATGGCTGACTTTCAGTTTGGGAATATGGGTCCTGACTTCATAGTAGGTGAAGAACGAAACTGCACCTTTCCACCCCTGCACAGTCATGAATATGCTTGCCTGTATGAGCACGGAAAAAAAACAGGTATTAGGTGCCAGATTCTTGAATCTAGCCCCTGGAAGGAGCAAGTGTGTAGCTCACTTGGTAATCCCTCCATGCCCTTAACATTTCCACTATCGTGGGCAAAGTGCTTTCACATGCTGTGAGAAAAGTGGCCACTCAGTGGTTGCACAAAAGGCCACATTTTAAAATACGTTTCTATTTATATTTATTGGCATTTGTGCTTTAATGGAAAGTGAAAAATCCTTCTGTGTAACACACTGAATTCCTCTCAGGAGAAAGCAAGTAGAAAATCAAGCCTACCTTGACAACCAGACCTTCTCAGACAGACCAGGTTCCCAGGAGAACTCCAACTCCCCCAAAATCTTAGAACTCTAATTCCCACAAACTGCTTCCTTCTCGGTCTTCTTAACTGCTCACTTTTCACTTTTCAAGCTTCTCCCACCAGAAGTCTTTACTGGCTCCAGCAAGCACTTGCAATCGGCCTCTTCCAGGATGACTGTAGTAGTCTCACATGCCACTTATGGTGCTTGCATTAAACAGACTGACGCATGGGAATCTATTCACACCGACTGCCATTCCAGGTATGAGATGTAAAACAGCAGGGAGATGGAAAGATGCCTTCATGGGTTGTGTGTAAGCAAATGTATGAAATATTGCCAAGAAATATGGAGGCAGTAAGGGTTGTGATGAAAAATCAGTTGCTGAGTTCTGGACCCATTGGTGGGGCAGTGATGTTGTGGTGGGTGTCTAACAAGAAGCGCTGTCAGGGGAGATCTGATTCAGATCATGTTCCATGTCTTTTGTGTAACTATTCCTCCTATGGCTGACCCTAAGCTACTGCCATAACACTGCTGACATGGACTGGTGAACTACTGTTGAGCCAACACCATCCTATGGCGTTTCTGATGTACAGAGAGAGAGATTCACACTGTCTCGGGACAGATATAACATTAATAAATGTGGGGCCTGGGGCATGGCTCACTCAGTAAAATGTTTGCCTTTGAGGACAAGGACCTGAGTTCCAGCCCCAGGCCCCATGGAAAAGGCTAGGCCTAGGGCCAGGTAGATAGTTCGATGCAAAAAGGCATTTCCAGGTGGCTTGGTTTCTTCCTGCTATTGCTCTAAAACACTGTGACCAAGACAACTTGAGAAAGGGTTTATCCTGGCTATGGTTCCATGGGAATGAATCCATCATGGCAAGTAAGCATGCAAGAGCAGCAGGTATGGCAGTCAGATGGGATGCTGGGACCTCACATCCTCAATCATAAGCACAAGGCAGAGAGAGCAAACTGGAAATGGTGGAGGCTTTATCTCAAAGCCCACCTCCATTAACACACTTCCTCCAGCAAGGCTGCACCAACTAAACCTCCCCAAACAGCGCCACCCACTGGGGACCAATTATCCAGATATCTGAGCCTAAGGGGGACATTCTCATTCAAACCACTCTACCAGCCAGCCTGATAACCTGAGTTCAATCTCTAGGGCCCACAAGATGGAAGGAAAGAACTAATGTCCAACAGTTGTTTCCTGACCACCACATACTGTGGTATACACACACACACACACACACACACACACACACACACACACACACACACATACACACACACACACACAGATATACACTCATAATCCTGGGTGAGGTGGGAACAGGAGACCCTGAGACCCGCCAGGCAGCCTAACCTATTTGGCAAAGTCTAGACTAGTGAGAGGTTTTCTGTGAAAAACAAAAAAAAAGGTGGACAGTACCTAAAGAATGATACCCAGTTGTCCCCTGCCCTTTGCATACACAGTACATACATGTGCATGTACCTACACCACGCCTGTGCACTTGCATACACAGAACAGGGACATATACACAAAAATAAATAGCTATTTTAAAAATAGGTCTTTATAAAGCAACTGGGAAGTGCTTTGAGAGTTTACTGTGTTTGGCCATGTTGGAGGAGCTGCAGTCAGCAATGGGGCTTATGGAGTACAGCTATGCTGAGTGTACCCCGGAGAGGCAAGGCCCCCCAGAGGGACATGAGTGTACCCCGGAGAGGCAAGGCCCCCCAGGGGGACATGAGTGTACCCCAGAGAGGCAAGGCCCCCCAGGGGGACATGAGTGTACCCCAGAGAGGCAAGGCCCCCCAGGGGGACATGAGTGTACCCCAGAGAGGCAAGGCCCCCCAGGGGGACATGAGTGTACCCCGGAGAGGCAAGGTCCCTGGGGAGGATTGTCTCCAGAATGCCCCTTGTTTCTGCTGTGCCTGCTCCTGCTTGCTGCTATCGTGTTCTTACTACATTTGGCATGGTGTGATTGTTAGAATCCCACTGTATCTAGTATAGTGGGATTGTTTCGTTTCGTGGGAAAATCCCACTCCTCACTAGACAATTTCCTTGCAGATCCTAATGAAGGTGATTTTTATAGCGCAATGACTCTTAGTTGGGTCGATGATGTAAAGACACAGGTGGCTAAGACAGTGAAAATGATTAGGGAAATGGTCTAGGTTGCTCTGACAGTTGTTCCAATGAAAGATACAAAAAAGAGAGAAAAAAGACGAGAAGACAGTCTCCCTTTTAGCTAGATGTGAGACTTGCTGTGCATGAAAAATGAGAACAAGGAGGTTTCACACATAATAGAGCCATGGATTCTGCCTGTGGAAAACCAGGCTGATGATCAAAGAAGCCAATTATGTCCCTACGCCCAAGGTTTGCTCTGAGTTCCTTGGTCATATAGCTTACAGATTTAATCACGGGTTTCCCTGTGCACCTTGAAAAAATAAAGTTGTGAAAGAAATTAAATGATCCTATTGTGTTGTGTGTAAAGAGAAAGGAATAGATGCTTAGCTAGACCGCTTGGGGAAGGTTTGTAAGGTAGAATAGGGACAGGAATTCGCTGCATTGAAATGACAAACATCAGCCTGCCAGTACAAAGGAACTGGCTGACATAAGTTTGGCTTGCTTAGAGCTTTGTTAATCAATAATAAAAGAATCATTGCTTTGGGGTGAAGATGTTACAGTGGGAAAAATAAATCAAAGGAAAATGTTTAACTACATGTGGGCTTCTAAGAAAAATATAACATGATTTCCTCTTGTATAAGGATTTTAATTTGTTTTTTAAAAATATGTAATTTTTTAATTATTATTATTTTATACTTTGATTTAATTTTACATTTGTGGTTATGAGGTGATCTTTTCTTACATAGAAATTTTTGTCTTAGGTAATATTTAAAAGGGATAAAGGAAAAATGAAGAAAATGAATTAAGTTTTGCTCCCTCAGATAAGTCTCCTGTGTGTTCAGTTGCTGACACCACAACTCCTCTCCAGTTTCTCTGCTCCATTGGAACTGGACTCCAGCATTTGTTTTCTATGTAATTTACTTAATGGTAAATTTACAAACTTTTTTAAAATCATGACTGTTTTACAAATATCGCACAACATTCAAAAACATGTGAGCATTGACTCTCAAAACAGTAAACAGCCTCCAGAAGGCCTCAGAAGAAGGTTCCAGAAGAGCTTTTCAAAGGTGATGCTTCAGGTCATACCAGAAAGGGAGGAGCCAGCCATGAAATAGCCTTGGGGTATAAGTGGACTCAGGATGTGTCCAGAGGTGACTGCAGAGAAAGCCAAGGCGAAGAGCAATGGCTGACTGCACAGTGGGGAGAGATGTTGGTGGTGAACACCGGGGAAGCCTGAAAGGGTCCAGAGCTCTGAGGAAAATGGCTGACAGCAGGAACAAGAGCAAAAGCAGGTCCCTGTGGTGACACACTGTGTACCCTAATAAACTTATCTGGGGGTCAGAGGACAGAGCCAGCCGTTAGATTAGACATAGTGGCCAGGCAGTGGTGGCACACACCCTTAATTCTATCACTGGAGAGGCAGAGATCCTCTGGATCTCTGTGAGTTCAAGGCCACACTGGGAACAGAGCCAGGCAGTGGTAGCACACATCTTTAATCCCAGGAACTGACATGGCTGGGTGGAGAATGGTATATACGGCCTGAGGAGACAGGAACTAAGCAGCAGTTCAACTGAGACCCTCAGGGGTAAGGACTCAGAGGCTTTCAGTGTGGTGGTATTGTGTTCCCCAAAATTTTGTACACCCTAATAAACTTACCTGGGGTCAGAGAACACTAACCACTATATAGCCACTAGATATAGAGGCCAGAAAATGGTGGCACACACGCCTTTAATCCTATCACTTGGAGGACAGAGATCCATCCGGATCTCTGTGAGTTTAAAGCCACACTAGAAACACCCAGGCATGGTGACTCACACCTTTAATCCCATGAAGTGATGGCAGGAGGAGAAAGGCATGAGGACCAGGAACTAGAGCTGGTTAAGCTTTTAGGCTTTTGAGCAACAATTCAGCTGAGATTCATTCTAGATGAGGACTCAGAGGCTACCAGTCTGAGGAAACAGGATCTGCTGAGGAATTGGCAAGGTGAGGTTGGCTGTGGCTTGTTCTGTTTCTCTTATCTTTCAGTAGTCACCCCAATATCTGGCTCTGGGCATTTTTATTAATAAGACTGTTTAGCAATTTGTGTTACAGGTCCCCATGCTAAGGTGCTATGCCCTGTCTCCACCTGGATGGCTGTTTCTGGTCCACGAGAGATGAGGGTATGAATGCTTGTGCTAGGTTTTGCATTGATACATTCTATTTTCATGTTTCAATTATTATTTGTGAGGGGGGTCTGACAAAGCATGTGTGCCACATCACACTTGTAAATACAGCAAAAGGAAAATTAATAAATGAAAGGATGAATGTTAACTGACAACTGGTAAAAACAGAGGAAGAGGCAGCATTTCTGTTTGTACTTACACAACCATTTTGCAGCCCTAAAGATTAGTTCAGGCAAAAATCATCAAAGACCTGAAGTCCAGCCAGAGATTTTGACAAGGAGCAAGGATATCTGTGCACCCATCAAAGGATGAAATTATAAAAGTTTAAAGTTCTTTATTGGATTTATATGTGATTTGAGGCTTGGGCACCATTTCATTCCACAAAAATAAAATCAAGTTTTTCAGTGAACCAAGGATAGGTTGGTTTTATAGGCTGAAGAAAACAGAAACCAGGGCTAGAGAGATGGCTCAGTGGTTAAGAGCACTGGCTGCTCTGCCAAAGGACCCAGGTTTGATAGCCAGCACCCACAAGGCAGCTGACAACTGTCTGTAACTCCAGTTCCAGGTGATCCAATACCCTCTTTTGGCTCTACAGGCATTGCACATAGACAATGCACAGACATACATGTGGGCAAAACACCCATGCACATAGAACTTTAAAAAATCAAGTGGAGGAGGAGGTGGAGGAGGAGGAAGAGAAAAGGAAGGAAGGAAGGAAGAGAGAGAGAGAGAGAGAGAAAGAGAGAGAGAGAGAGAGAGAGAGAGAGAGAGAGAGAGAGAGAGAGAGCTAAAACCAAGAACAAAAACTAGATTAATCATTCCAAAGTTACTTTCTCTGTAAGTATGAAAATGGAGACAGAACAATAGAAAAAATAACTGTCAGCATGGATTCCTTCAGGTTGGTTTTTTTGTGTAAGGATAAGTCAGAGAGAAAACTGCAGTATGGTGACTGGGGAATGTGGCTGCAATCCCTCTAATTCTGACCTCTGTAATGGTAAACAAGGTTAGCTCCACCTTAGTGGTGGGGAGTTTATTATGAGCAACTTCACCTTGAATTTGGCCTGGTCCAACAGGCTTTAGAGCATGAACTTGGTCCAGAACAATGGCCTCTTATTATTGTATCTAGCCCTTCCTGAAATGTCTCCATATGAATTGTCTTTCTAAGTATAAGGGGAAAGGTAGTTCCTATAAAGTGTAGAAATCAGACAACCCCTCAACTAGATGATTGGGGAACAGAAACTTCTGTTTTATTGCTATGAAGAGACACCGTGACAACAGCAACTCTTAAAAAGGAAAACAATTAATTAGGGTGGCTTACAGTTCAGAGATTTACTCCATCATCATGATGACAGGACATGGTGGTGTGCAGGCAGACATGGTGCTAGAGAAGGAGCTAGGAATCCCACATCTTGATCTGTAGGCAACAGGAAGTGGTCTGAGACACTGGGCATGGTTTGAACATATATGAGACCTCAAAGCCCTCCTCCACAATAACATACTTCCTCGAACAAGGCCATACTTATTCCAACAAGGCCACACCCCCTAATAGTGCCACTCCCTATGAGACTCTATAAGCAATTACATTCAAGCTACTACATTCCACTCCCTGGCTCCCACAAGCTTGTAACAATATGATAATGCAAAATGCATTTAATCTGACTTTAAAAGTCTCCATAACTCTAATAGTCTCAACAATGTTTAAAAGGACAAAGTTCAAAGTCTCTTCTGAGATTCATGTAATCTCTTAACTATAAAATCAAAATAAAAAAAATCAGATCACATACTTCCAGCATATAATGGCACAGAATATACATTACTATTCCAAAACATAAGGAAGGGAGCATAGTGAGGAAATACTGGACCAAAGCAAGACCAAAAACCAGCTGGGCAAACTCCAAACTCTGCATCTCCATGTCTAATGGCTAAACGCTCTTCAGAACTCCAATTCCTTTCAGCTTTCTTGACTGCAACACACTTCATTCTCTTGGACTGGTTCTACTCCCTGTTAGCAGCTCTCCTTGGCAGGTATCCCATAGATGGTCACAGATATCTCCAACATCTTGGGGTCTCCAAGGCAATCCAAGGTTCACCTTCACAGCTTCATGCAATGGCCTCTCTAGGCCTCCATGCAGGGACACCCCTGACATATGCCTGGCCTCAGCAGCAGTTTTCCCTAGTCTCAGAGGAATAATCCATAACCTCTTTCTTCTATCCTTAAAGCCAGAACCTTGTGACTGAAGCTGCCAAATTCTGTTGCTTGCTGGGGATGGAACATGGCCCCCTCATTCAACTACATCTTCACCAGCTTTCTGTTTCAATAGTTTCCTTCACTGCCTAAGCTTGGCTGTCCTGATGCAGACCATGATGGCTTTGAACTCAGAAATCTTTCAATTACATCTTCATTAGCTCTCTATTTTTACTGGTTACCTTCACTGCCTAAACTTGGCTGTTCTGGAACTTGTTCTGTAGACTATGCTAGCCTCAAACTCAGAGACCCACCAGCCTCTGCTTTCAAGTGCTGGGATTAAAGGTGGGCATCACCATACCCAGCTCTAAGCTTTTCTTTAATTCCTCTTTACAAGTTGGAAATTTAGCTGGGTGGGGTTATGCCCCGAGGTCAACCCTCCCTTTATTCCATTTCTTAATCTGTTTACCTCCTTGTTCAGCTTGCTCCTTTTCATTATAAATCTTCTTTAGAGTTACCACTAATAACCACATAACAGAGTCTACACTAGGCTGTTTTGAGATTTCCTCTGCCAATGGAATTAGTCCAAACTCTTCACTTTAGCCTCAGGCAGACTCTTCAGACAAGGGCAAAAAGTAGCCACATTCTTCACCAAAATACTACAAGAATACTAGGCCACATACTCATGTTCTTCTCCTCTGAAACCTCTTGAGCCAGGCCCCACAGTTCATCAGATCACACTCAGCACCACGTTCTTCCATGCTTCTACTAGGATGGCCCATTAAACAGCATTTAAAGCATTCAACTACTTTTCTAATCCACAGTCCCAAGGTCCATATTCCTTCAAACAAAAGCATGATGAGGCCTATCACAGCAATACCCCAGTCCCTGGTGCCAACTTCTGTCTTAGTTAGGGTTTCTATTGCTGTGAAGTGAAATCATGACCATGGCAACTCCTATAAAGGAAAAAACATTTAATTGGAGTAACTTACATTTTCAGAGGTTTAGTCCATTATCATCATGGCAGGACATGGCAGCATGCAGGCAGATGTGGTGCTGAAGAAGAAGCTGAGAGTCCTACATCTTGATCTACAGGCAACAGGAAGTAGTCTGTCTCACTGCATGTGGCTGAACATTTATGAGACCTCAGACCACGGTGACACACTTCCTCCAACAAGGCCACACCTACTCCAACAAAGCCACATCTCCTAATAGTGCCACTCCCTTTGGGAGCCATTTTTTTCAAATCACCGCAGAGTTTATAGGGGCAATTACATTTAAACTATAACATCTCTAATGGATGGCACACAGACATTATCCACAGATGGAGTAATCCAAAAAGGACCCAACATCATCATGTGGCATCCTGACTGCAGAGGTGAAGGCTGAACTTCTCCTTGAGGAAAGATCAGACTGGGGTGATTTGAATGCTTGGTCTCTAGGAAGCAGCACTACTTGACAAGGATTAGGAAACCTGGCTTCAATGGAGGAAGTGAGTCACTGGGGTGGGCTTTGAGGTCTCAAAAGCTCAAACCAGACCCGTGTCCTCTCTCCCTCTCGCCCCCGCCTCTCTCTCTCCCTCTCTCTCTCTCTCTCATCTCTCTCCCTCTCCCTCTCCCCCCCCCCGCTCTCTCCCTCCCCCTCTCTCTCCCCCCTCTCTCTCCGTCTCTCTTTCCCCCTCTCTCTCTCCCTCTCTCTCTCCTTCTCTCTCTCTCTCCCTCTCCCTCTCTCTCTCTTTCTCTCTCTTCTTGCTGCCTGCTGTTACAGATATAGAACTCCTTCTCCAGCACCATGTCTGCCTGCGTGTCACCATGGTTCCTGTCATAACAATAATAGACTAAGCCTCTAAAGTGTAATAAAGCCAACCCTAAAAAATGTTTTACTTCATAAGAGTTGCCATGATTATGGTGTCTCTTCACAGCAATAGAAACCCTAAGACAGAAGTTGGTACCAGGGATTGGGGTATTTTTGTGATAGGCTGGACCATGCTTTTGTTTGGAGGAATGTGGACTTTGGGACTTTGGGTTAGGAAATCAGTGGAATGCTTTAAGTGTTACTTAATGGACCATCCTAGTAGGTGTATGGAAGACAGTGGTGCTTGGGGTGATTTGAACTGTGGGGGCCTGGCTCAAAAGGTTTCAGAGGAGAAGAAAATTGGTATGTGGCCTAGAGACCATTCTTGTAATGTTTTGGCAAAGAATGTGGCTGCTTTCTGCCCTTGTCCAAAAAAATCTGCCTGAGTCTAAATTGAAGAGTTATGGATTAACAGCTTTAGCAGAGGAGACTTACAGACCACCTAGTATTGACTGTGTCACTTGGTTATTAGTGGCCAGTCTTATGCAGATCTATAATGAAAAGGAGCAAGCTGAGCAAGGAAAAATACAAAATGTACAGTTTGAGGAGAAAAGGAGCACCAGGAAGTGTAATGGAGTCAAGTCCAGTGCTCAAGGAGATAAAAAGTTTTTTTTTAATGCTAAGTGGAATAAAGGGAGTGGTAACCTCAAAGCAAGACCTCACCCAGCTAAAGTTGCAACTTCTTTTCTTTAAAGAAAATTTTAGGGCCAAGTGTGGTGGGCACTGGGAGGCAGAGACAGGCAGATCTCTGAGTGGAGTCCAGCCTGGTTTATAGAGAGAGTCCCAGGACAGCCAAGCTTAGGTAGTGAAGGAAACCATCAAAGACAGAAAGTTGGTGAAAATGTATGTGAACAAGGGGGGCATGTTCCAGCCCCAGTAAGCAGCAGAATTTGGCAGATGAGGTCATGTGGCTTTGACTTTAGAGTCAAGGATACAAGAAAGAGGTTATGGAATCTCCCTCCATGACCAAGGAAAGCTGTTGAGGTCAGGCATATGTCAGGGGTGACCTTGCATGGAGGTCTAGAGAAGCCATTGTGTCAAGTTGTAAAGGTGAAGCCTGGTTTGCCTTAGGAGATGCCAGAGTGTTACAGGATATTTGTTTACATTATGTGAATATGCATCACTGTGATTGGTTTACTAAAAAGCTGAATGGTCAATAGCTAGGCAGGAAAGAATAGGCAGAACTTCCAGGGAGAGAGAGGAACTCTGGAAAGAAAAGAGGTGGGGATTTTGCCAGTGAGACAGAGAACATGTCAGAAGCACAGTACTGAGGAGAGGTAAAGAGCCACGTGGCAGAATGTAAATTAATAGAAATGAGTTAATTTAAGTTGTAAGACCTAGTGGAACAAGGCAAGCATTCATAATTAATAAGAAGTCTCTATGTCATTATTTGGGAGCTGGCAGGTCAAGAAAGTCCAACTACATGAGAGTTATGGGATACCTGCCAAGGAGAGCTGCTAACAGGGAATGGAACCAGTCCAAAAGAAAAAAATGTGTTGTAGTCAACAAAGCTGAAAGGGGTTGGAGATCTGAAGAGCACTCTGACATCAGACATGGAGATGCAGAGTCTGGAGTTTGCTCAGCTGGTTTTCACTCTTGCTTTGGTCCAGTATTTCCTCACTGGGCTCCCTTTTCTGCCTTTTGGAATTGTAATGTATATTCTGTAACATTGTATGTTGGAAGTATGTGACCTGATTTTTTTATTTTGATTTTACAGGGGATTACAGTTAAGAGATTGTCATGAATCTTTGAAGAGACTTTGAACTTTGTCCTTTTAAACATTGTTGAGACTGTTACAGATTATGGGGACTTTTAAACTTGGATTGAATGCATTTTGCATTATGATATAGGTATAAACTTATGGGAGCCAGGGAGCAGAATACAGTGGTTTAATAGAAATGGTCCCCATAAGCTCATAAATTTGAATACTTGGTCACCAGGGAGTTGCACTATAAGGAGGTATGGCCTTGTTGGAGGAAGTGTGTCACTAGGGGTGGGCTTTGAGGTTTCAAATGCTCAAGCCAGGCCCAGTGTCTCTCTCTCTTCCTGTTGATCTTGATGTAGAACTCTTGGTTGGTTCCTTCTCCAGCACATGTCTGCCTCCATGTTGCCATGCTTCCCATCCTGATGATAATGGACTAAACCTCTGAACTGTAAGCCAGCCCCAATTAAATGATTTCCTTTATAAGAGTTGCAGTGGTCATGGTTTCTCTTCATAGCAATAAAACTCTAACTAAGACACAGCCCCTCCCACAACAGTGTGGTGTTGTGGGAGAGGAGGACTCTGTATTACTCAGAAATGCCAGATACTTTAAGGCAAATAAATGTGTGGAAGATGACTCAAGTTAAAGTAAACTAAGGAGACATGTAAACCAGATGCTAAGCATGATCCGAGAATGGATCCCATGTCTGAGAGGGAAAAGGCTACAGAGGACTCAGTTGGGTCAGCTGAAAATTAAAAGATTATATTAAAATTAAACAATTAGAATGATAAAAAGAAAAGTGTCCCAATGTAGAGAATACATTATACTCTACATTATATATATATATATATATATATATATATATATATATATATATTCTTGTATATATACTGTTCTCAAGAGAAACAAAGCTGATAGAATAGACAGATAGATGACAGACAGATAGATGACAGAGATAAAATATATACACATATATATACATATATGCAGAGTTCTGGTATGTGAAATAAATGAATGCATTATATCATCCAAACAGCTGAGACATGAGACAAGAGCACTGGGAAATAGTGTGTGTGAATGTGAGTGTGTATGTGTGTGAGTGTGTGTGTGAGTGTGTGTGAATGTGTATGTGTGAGTGAGTGAGTGTGTGTGTGAGTGTGTGTGAATGTGTATGTGTGAGTGAGTGAGTGTGTGTGTGAGTGTGTATGTGTGTGAGTGTGAGTGTGAGTATGTGTGTGAATGTGTGTGTGAGTGTGTGGGGGTGGGGGTGTGAGTGTATGTGAGTATGTGTGAGTGTGTGTGAGTGTGTGGGGGTGGGTGTGTGAGTGTGTGAGTATGTGTGAGTGTGTGTGAGTGTGTGTGAGTGTGTGTGTGTGTGTGTGTGTGTGTGTGTGTGTGTGTGTAGCTACTGAGATGACTAGCAGGCTAAGGCTCTGTTAGAATATGGACCTGCATCTTTAGGTCTGGTCCCATAGCACGAATCAGGCCACACTCCCAGATCTCTCTGGGATAGAGTTAAGAAGTAGTAAGTTATGACTTAATAGCTCTGGATTCATGGTACCTGATCCTTCTATGTTCTCTGTCATGTATACCATGGGAACTAAATCTCACATGGAGTGAAACTTCCCACCCCTAAAAGACTACAAAAAGCTAGACGTTTCCTTTCTTCTGGGAATCAATCCAAGACTCTGCAGGGAGACTGCTCAGGATTTGGTCTGGAGATCAAGACTGTTCCCTAAAGAGACTCCGAGGCTCCCCTGGCCTCCTCTCATCATCCCTCTCATGGCAGTGGCTCATTTCTTTCTTTCTCTCTCTCTCTCTCTCTCTCTCTCTCTCTCTCTCTCTCTCTCTCTCTCTCTCTCTTTCTCTCTTTCTCTCATAGGCAGAGTTTTTTGTATCCCAGTAGTTGCTCCCAAATAACCACACAGATATTTATTATTAATTATAAATGCTTGGCCAATAGCTCAGACTTATTACTAACTAGCTCTTACAACTAAATTAACCCATATTTATTATCTAAGTTCTATCACATGGTTCATGGCTTGTTACCACATTTTCTATACATCCTGCTTCCTCTACATTTGGCTCTCAGCTCCTCTGACTCCACCCTTCTTCTTCCCAGTGTCCTTAGTCTGATTTCCCGACCTAACTTTATTTTGTCCAGCTATTGGCCAGTCAGCTTCTTTATTAAACCAATCACAGCATAATTTACACAGTGTACAGAAGGATTATTTCATGGTGCTCTCTCTCTATCTCATTATTACTCTCACACTTCTCCAGGATTTAAGGGGAAGCCTCTCCTTCCCTTTAAGGTCCCAATATGCCCCAAATCTCCCTACACTGTGTTGTTTCTATCTAACATTCTTCCTCACACTTCAAGGCCCAATCATGGACTTGAGGTCATCTCACTCTAATAAGCCTCATTGAAGGAAATTTTGTGCCAGCTTTCCTAGCAACTATCTTAGTTAGGGTTTCCATTGCTGTAATAAAACACAGAACCAAAAACAGCTTGGGGAGGAAAGAGTTTATTTGACCTATATTACTGAGGGAAGCCAAGGTAAGAAATCAAACAGGACAAGAGCCTAAAGGAAGAAACTGGTACAGAGACCATGAAAGTGTGCTGCCTACTGGCTTGCTCCTCTTGTCTTGCTCAGCCTGCTCTCTTCTAGAAACCAGAATCACCCACTCATGGTTGGCACCACCCACAGTGAGCTGGACCCTCCCACACCAACCACTAAGAAAATGCCCCACAGACTCAACTACTGGATAGTCTAATTTGCATTTTCTCAATTGAACTTTCTATCTTAGGGTTTTTACTATCATGATAAAACATCATGACCAAAAGAAAATTGGAGAGGAAAGGGTTTCTTTTAGCTCATAGTTCCACACTACAATCCAGCACTGAAGGAAGTCAGGACAGGAAATCAAACAGGACAAGAACCTAAAAGCAGGAACTGGTGCAGAGGCCATGGAGGGTGCTGCTTACCGGCTTAATTCACATGGCTTGCTCAGCCTGCTTTCTTATAGAACCCAGGACCACCAGTCCAGGAATAGCACCACCCACAGTGAATGGAGGCCTCACCCATAAGTCATTAATCAAGAAGATGCACCAGAGGCTGGCCCATAAGCCAATCTGGTTGGGGTATTTACTCAGTTGAGGTTCCCTCTTCTCAGATGACTCTAACTTGTGTTAAGATGACATAATCAGCACAAAGACCAATCACTGGTGTTATATTTAGCAGACTCATGCTACTGAGCCTGATGACCTGAGTTCAGTCCTCATGGTTGAAGGAGAGAACCAACTCCAGCAAGTTGTCCTCTGACCTCCACACTTGCATCATGGTACTTATGCACATGTGTGTATGCACACATACATACACAATAAATAAATTTAAAAAGAATACACACACACACATATATATGTATGTATATAATGTACATGTTATGGAGAAAGAGATAACGTTAAAGAATTGTAGCACATGGTCATGAAGGCTTGGCAAATTTGAGCTCTGCAGAGTAGACCAGCAAGATGCACTCATGGGGAAGAGCCAGATCAAGGCCAAAGGAAACCAGCTGTGAGTTTTGTAGGCTGTGTGAACTTGGAGGAGTCATCTGTCCTCTGAGCCCAAATATCTTGAATTGTAAATGTGATCAACATTTTACTGCTCCTAGGATCATGTTAGGATACCACTTGCCTTCTGAAATACACAGAGGGGCCACAAGATGGCTTGGTAGAGAAAGGCACCTGTTGCTAAAGCCTGATAACCCGAGTTCCAGCCCTGGAACCTACATAGTAGAAGGACAGAACTGACACAAACAAAAAATTTTGATGAGTTATTAACATCTCTAAGCCTAAATATCCATGCTGAGCTTGTATTACTGTAGGGAAGACATGATTGTGACTTGCTAAATGAATTAAGCTGTACATGTTTGCTATGAGCCACAGAAATATGAAGTAGGGACTCAGTGGGCACTGACAAAGTTGACCCATTAGAGCCAGGGGCTCTGGTTGAGGTTGAAGCCAAAACTCAAGAAGTTTTGATGATATTGGCTTTTGAATGTATTAGCTATTTCCTGCAGCGAATTTCTTGTGTGCTATTGTAGCCTTCACATCTGATTCTTTTCCCAAGAACTTTTAACAATATGATTGGTCATTTATTGGGCACAACTTCCCCTATATATTTGGGATATTTGGATAACATCCACCAGCTATATGTGAAAAATAGTCACACAGTCAAAACCCTTTTCCCACAATCAGGCCTTTGTTCCTCTTACTCTAGCATAGACAGAGTTGGTTTTCCTGTAGTTATCTCCATTAACACACATCTGACCAGTGCCATCTCCAGGCAAAAGTATTTCATTGGAGACACTTCTCAGACATCCAAGGACAGACTGCAGATAGCTGAGCACTAGCACACCCTGAGCTCACCCCTCCTGCAGATAGGAAAGTGCTGCCCCAAGCTAACTTCACACTAACAAATTCTTAACTCCTTGTACTTACCTTGGTTTATTAATTAGTTTATTATCTAATCACACTTAGGAATGCATTATTACACATGGAGTCCCCCTTTTCCCTTCTTAGATTAGTCTAATTGATCTAAAGTCTCTCCCTTTGACCCTGTTCCCTTTAAGAGTTCACTGAGGCTTTTACAGGTCACCTTCTCCTTGAGTCATAAGGAAGCCTGACAGTCACTGCCTGGTGTAAACTCTAATCTGCTTTTATGACTCAGAGAGAACTCAGGCCTTGTGACTTTGCTTTGGCCAGAGAATTGCTGATTGTATGTATATAAAAACTGGAAACTTCAGAGACTCGAGGTAGAACTAAGATAGAACAAAGAACAGCAGAGAAATGTATGGGAGACAAAAGGCTGTAGATTTAGAATTAGCTTAGAACAGTAAAGTGAGTGGACTGAAAGAACATGGTGTATGTAGATTCTTTTAATATTCCTAAGATTAGATTCCCAGCTGGCTGTAGACTCTCCCATGGTCTCTGGGAAAGGGCTATTGAAGCTAGACTCCAATAGACAGCGTTACATGTCCATATGGAAAGTCCCAGGAGAATACAGTGAACAGTTACCATGGTGATGTGTGTATGCCAAGAGTGGTAGGAGGGAAGAGACAGAAACTTGTAGCTTCGCCTTATATATTGATATCATCTTGGAATATTTTGACAAGTGTGTTACATGAATTGCTTTTTGATTCCAAAATTAAAGGGGGAAATACAAAGGAGATGGATGAGCATCCATCACTGGGCTTCAGCAGCTCAGGGCATTCACTGCAAAGCACAGGCCTGACCACTTGCCTTCCTTAATTGAGTTCTCTGAAAGGCCTTGCCATCACTCCCTGAAATGCAAGGCTTTAACAAAATTCTGAGTAGAAGCATGACTGTGAGTCACAGTTACAGGAAGGTTTCATAAATATTATGTAAAAATTACCTAAGGCACCTGCTCAACTCATGCAAGTGGGCATGACTCACTGGGAACAATTATGAGAAGCAGGGATGAAAGAAAGATACAAAGCCTGGGTCAGATGCTGCCTGCAGTTTACCCACATGGTTCCCACCCAGGACCTCGGGATACATACACCCTCACTTTCTGATCACACCAGTTCAGGAAGTCTCCACGGTTACCCTCAACAGCCAGACACAAAGGACCCTTGCTACCCCCTGCCATGGGGAAGGTCACCATTGCTGAAGAATGACTTGCCTTCTCTCACCCAGATGTTTGTACAGTGACTGCATTGTGCATGGTTCTGTAGGGATAATGGAGAAGTCCAGGGGATTTTCTGCTCTATTGCCTGGAAGCTTCCAGCAAGAAAGTCTTATTTATAGCTGTGTCTATCCATCTTGGTGTTTTCAATAAAATCTCATTCCATCAGACTTTCCCCCTGCAGCTTCGGTCCTTCCTCAGACATTAGACCAGATTCGGCCACATATCCCTCTGACATTGTTAACTCCCACAGCCTCTCAAAAATCCATTTCCACCTCCCTTCAGCAGAATAGAAAAACCAAGCTGGAGACAGCTCACACCTTCCTACAACCTTCCTCAGCATCTGGCTCTTTCTGGATGAGACTTTCAACCCACCTTCCAGAATGTCAGTGAAGTCTTCTACCTCCATGGCAACTGCCACATCAGTACACAGCCTGTCCTAAAATTTACGTTTGAGAGGTCGGTATGTGGTGGCACATCCTGCTGCAGCCAGCACAGCCATGGGCATCACAGGGACCTGGGAAGGAGGGCAATGGTAGAGACACAGGACTCTGGGCTCACTTCAGTTTGTAGCAATATAAGTCTCTGTGTTTACTTGGTTGGGTCTGAGTGGCTGTGGGACTGGCGGGTGACAGAGATTTGTCCTGACTGTGGGCCAGGCAGGAAAACTCTAGCTACAGCCATCAGACAGACAGACATGAAAAACAGTGTAAAAGTAAGATATACAGAAGTAAAGAAATGTAAAAGGCCCTGAGGCAAAGCATAGGTGAAGAGAAACAGGTTAAGTTATAAGAGCCAGCGGGACAAGCATAGGATAAGGCTGAGCAGTCATAACTAATAAGAAGTCTCCGTGTCATGATTTGGCAGCTAGTTGGTGGCCCCCCAAAAGAAAGCCTGCTACACAGGAGGGTCATAAATTCAAGGAACAATTGGGCTATATGAGACCCTGGCTCAAAAGTGGGGGAGGGGAGACAGCTGTATGTTTGAACTTCAATCGGTATTTTTCAATGGTTTGGGGGTAGTAGCACATGACTGTAACCCAGTGTTTGGGAGTCTGAGGGCTATCTGAACTTTTCCTTTGATGACATGAACAAATTTCATTCACTCTAGATAAGACACAACAATAGACCAAAGGAATGGTCTACCCAGGACCAGCATGGTGAACCAATGACTCTATTGAACACACAGGAGCATAGGTGGGGGCCATTTACAGAAGCATGAGTGACCCCCAAATAGCCACATCCCTGAAAATTCTCACCCCAGCATGGATGGTCTCCTCTTAGCTGCACAGGTGGAGCCTCTCCCTGCCCCCCCCCAGCATGGATGGTTTGGGGTGGAGCCTCTCCCCACCCCACCCCCAGCATGGATGGTTTGGGGTGGAGCCTCTCCCCACCTCCCAGCATGGATGGTCTGGGGTGGAGCCTCTCCTCACCCCCCAGCATGGATGGTTTGGGGTGGAGCCTCTCCTCACCCCAATGGACGGTCTCCTCTTAGCTGCACAGGTGGAGTCTCTCCCACCCTTAACCTTCCTGCTCTACATATTGCAGCCCCTCCCAAGAAAGTGCAACTGAGGTAGGGTTATGCACAGCTTTGGGGTGAGGGTTGATGGAAGCCAGGCTCTCTAGTGAGTGTCCAATGACCTCCCACCTGCTCTTTCTGTGAGGGAGCATCAACAGGCCCCATCTTGAAATCACAGTTGCTCTGATTAAGATAGTATCTCAGTTAGGGTTACTATTGCTGTGATGAAACACCATGACTAAAGGCAACTCAGGGAGGAAAGGGTTTATTGAACTTATACTTCCACATTGCTATTCATCATAGAAAGAAGTCAGGACAGGAACTCAAACAGAGCAAGGCAGAGGCTATGGAGGGCAATGCTCACTGGCCTGCTCCTCATGACTTGCTCAGCTCACTTTCTAATAGGACCCAGGACCATCAGCCCAGGGATGACACCATCCACAATGGACTGGGTCCTGCATCATTCACTAATTAAGAAAATGTTCTATAGGCTTGCATACATCCCAATCTTATGGAGGCATTTTCTTAATTGTCCCTTTTCAGATGATTCTAGCTTGTGTCAAGTTGACATAAAATAAGGCAATAATGAGTTGGAGAGATGGCTCAGCAGTCAGTATCACTGACTGCTCTTCCAGAAGACCTGGCTTTGGTTCCCAGCACCCACAAGGCAGCTGGTAACTGTTTATAACTCCAATTCTAGACTATCTGGTGCCCTCTGCTGGCCTTCAGAAACAGTACACAAATGTGGTGCACATATACATGCAGGAAAATACCCAAAAACATAAAGTAAATAAATCTTTTTTTAAATGACTATTACATTCAGATGACAGCATCCCACAACATTGAGGCAAGAGGATTGCCATAACTTCAAGGCCAGCCTTGGATACATTCTGGACACAAGGACAACTAGAGTTATAGATCAAGACTCTGTTGAAAAGAACAAAACAAAATGAAACAAAAAAAAACAGATTTTTTTAATGGACATGGACTTCTTAAAATGCAAAAATGGAGTTGCTTCTTCCATTAGTCAGCGTATGTGAGCTTATCACACAGAAAGGATCTTAAATTCTCATGTCATCCTATGATAATCCAAAGTTCACCTAAGTCTAGGCAATCCTCAACAGGGCAACAGTCTCTAGGGACTCAGAATTCCAGGCTGTGCCAACCTGATGCCTCTTGGTCAGTATGTGACTTCTCACTAATGGGAGAGTTGATCACCAGAGATCAAAGGTCTCTGGCTCTCCCTGAAAACTGAGACTGCCACTCATGACTCATTGGCCAAAGAAAGCTGTGTGACCATGTGTGCCTCGCAGAGCATAGAGCACTGTAATCCTCTTGTGTACCCAGAGTCAGAGGAGGACCAGAACTTGATGAGCAGAAATGCCCATCCACACACATCACAAGAAGACTGTAAATCCAAAACCAAATATCATTAAAGCAAGCAGCATTATTAGACTCTAGCTAGATATGTTGAATGTCAAAGGAAAATGAGCCAGAGAGAGGAAGAGCTAAAGAAATCTCAGGGGAATTGCTCCTACTGCCATGAGGGATGCTGACTCCAAAAGTCCATGCAAGGAAAGCCAACCAATGTAGGTTGAAAAGGCAGAATTTGGCAGTGTGTTTAAAGTGTGTATGTCATGCTTGAGGCTGGGGAAGAAGCGCATTAATTTACTATTATTATCCATCATCATCAACTCAGAGAAGCACAACAGCAAACACTTGGCAAACAGCAGTTACCAAATCAAGACCATGCTGAAACGCTAGAAAATGCCACATATGGGGCCGGTGAGACGGCTCGTCTGACAAAGGCACTTACCACCAAGCCTGGCACTCGAGTGTGATCCCTAGGACCCACAAGATGGACTCCTGAGGATGTCCACGCACATGCCAACACTTACACATCCGCCCACAAACACAGATCAATAATTGATTCTAATTATAAAAAGAAAGAAAAGGTTGCATGTTGGATGAGAAAGTAGAAACTATGAAAGCGTAACAATGAAGTAGAGATTTAATAAAAATGTATGATTGGTCAGATGTGGTGGCACATATCTTCAATCCCAGTAAAGGAGGCAGAAGTAGGTAGAGCTCCATGAATTCAAAGCCAGCCTGGTCTACATAGTAAGTTCCAGGCCAGCCAGGGCTACATGTGAGACCCTGTCTCAAAAAAAGAAAAAAAAAAAGCATTATTATGGCTACAGTTTGGGTGTGAAATGCCCCCATAGGCTCATGTGTTTGAAAACTTGGTCCCCAGCTACTGGTGTTGTGTGGGGAGGCTGTAGAGCATTTTGGACAGCGAGTTGAGCTGGTAGATTTAGAGCCAGAGGGGAAGAGCTTGAGGTTTGTAGCCTGGCACTGCCATAAGCCTAGATCTGATTCTAGGTTGGCCAAGACATGAGGAGTCCCAGACACAGACACACGCAGGCTCCACCATGAATGCCGCCTGCCCACCCTGTACTTCTCAGACCATGAGCCAAATAAACCCTTCCTCCTTCAAGCTGCAGCTGCCAGGTGTTTGGCTACAGCATGTGAAAAACAACTAAGGGTATCTGCAGAACAAATATGGGGGAAATGGTTGGTGGTCTCTGCGCACCATACTTCTGGCCTTGTTGCAGGATTTAACCCATAGAATTTCCACCCACCAAATAGGGCTTTCAAACCCAGTTTAAATTTCTTCTTTCTCAAGGGATTAAAGAAATGGTTTAGAGATTAAGAACACTTGTTGCTTTTGGAAAGACCTAAATTTAGTTTCTAGCTCCCACATTGGGCAACTCTCCTGCTCCCCAGGGTGGAGGTGGTGGTGGGAGGGGTAATCTGACGCCCTCTGCTGGTTTCTGGGGGGACTGCACCCATATGTGCACATAAGTATAGACCCACATATATACATAATTTTAAAATAAATCTTTTTTAAAAAATGCTGTCCTGGATCTTTAAAAATCACTGCCAGTCACAAAATTCCAGAGCCACAAAATTTCATAAAACCATGGCTAATGTATGACCTTCCACTGGTGTCCTCAGCTGGTAAAGAAGAATTTAAAGGAAAATCCACTATACCTATTTCTCAGCTTTGAGGTAGTAATATGCATGAACCCTAATCACATTACATAAGTCATTATATACCTTAATTGTAATAAAATATATAAATAGCCGAAAAAATCCACTAAGCACTCCCCATCGTCAGCATTGCTGAGACCATAAAAAGTAGCCGGAGCAAGCCCTGGGCGGTCCTCTCCAGGGAGCTGTTTGGTGCTGTGCCTAAACTGTGCCACAGTGTCTAGACTTTTTTTTTTTTTTTTTGCCAAATTTTCCTCTTCCAAATAACACTTTTGCTAGCTAGCTATCTGGACCTGTCTACAGGTTCTTTCATGGATGAGAAGAACCTGGACCAAAGAGATCACAGCTACCTGTGACACAGGGCCCAGTGTGAACAGAGAACAGGAGGGACTTTGTTCACAATGCAGAGAGGGCATGTTAGGCTGGTGGCCAAGGACACAAGCATTTCCTTGTTTTTTCCTCATGTTCTCTCTATTCCCTCTGGTGGCTTATTCGCTCTGTCGTATCTTTCTAAGCAAAGAAAATCACACTTTTAAGTGGTTTTTATGAAATTTTACTTCTTTATATTTTTATGTTTTTAATTGTGTGTGTGTGTGTGTGTGTGTGTGTGTGTGTGTGTGTGTGTGTGTGTGCATGTGAGTTCAGGGTCCATGGAGGTCGGAAGTGTCAAATCCCTGCAGCCAGAGTTAAAGGCAGATGTGAGCAGCTCAATGTGTGTGCTGGGAACTGTATGGGAGGGGACGCAGTATAGAAACTGCCAGTATGACCACTCCATTACTGGGGGAGGAGGTATTGTAGATAAGAGAGAGAGAGCAGCCAGAGGCATCTGAGAGAGTCTGCTGGGGGCAGAGAGAGGAGCAGAGACAAAAGGCAGGGAGAGAAACAGATTGCAATTGCTAGGGCTGTGGGAGCAGAGTAAATAGGCAAATTGGTGGGGGAGCCTTGCCAGTTATAAGGAGCAATGAGGCAGTGGGAGGAAGGCAGAGCAGCCGGAACAGCCTGGGACCAGCATGGGGCTCTGATCTGTTGAAGCTTGTTGGAGTTACTAGAGAACCTGATGCCCTCTCTGGGGACTGGGGAGCTGGAGGAACAGATAAGAAAATAATGGCTTTCCCTGGCAAACAGAAACCTACTTTACGTGGCTCCTGAGGAATGCTGAATGTTTACTGGGTCAGAGACCAGCCTGAGCTGAAACCAAATTGTCATTTTAGGGGGTTGGGACCTGACAGGAACCAAACTCGGGTCCTTTGCAAGATGCTTCCTTATTTTTAGATCATGCAACCATAAGAGCATTTAACTCTCACGCAGAACACTGAGATTACATGCACTAAGTTTTGTGACTTGCGACTAAAAATGAATTTTTAACATAGCCTCATGGAGATCAGAAGTCACTGTGCAGCTGAGGTTCTTTGACCTCCTGGGTCTCCTGCCTCTGCCTCCTTGGTGTTCCTGAGTGTGCAAAGCCACCCTGGCTTTACGCTGCATTCTAACCAGAAGACTGAAGAGTTGCTGAAAGTCAGGGTAAATGATTGTGTCCCCTGCAGAGGGTCCAGCCTTCTGCAGGTCAGAGAGACTGGGAACCAGATGCAGAGTCGGCGGGAAAAACACAGACTTCTTTTCTGAGGAATGAAGCTTCTTCTTTATTTTTCTTCTTGCCCTTGCTCTACTCTGTTCTTTTTGTTCTGTTCTTTTGCCCTGATGTTTCCCTTCTGTGTCTTTCCTGACGACTTCCTTCTCCTTACTTCCTGATGTCCTCCTACATCTTTCCTTCTACATCTTTCCTGGTGTTTTCCTTCTCTCAATTTTTTTCTCTTACAGCTTATGTACCCCGCAGAATCTTTTGAGCAACATAAAAGTTATAATATGGTTATATTTTGTTTTTTAAGTGAATGACTACAATGAATACAAGTTAAAAAAAAAACAACATGCTTTCCATAACCCTTACATGCTTGAACATTGTACGTATTACAGGACTTCTCGTAGACCTTTCAGCCATACTGTTTACATAGGCAGTGGTTTTTATAATTGCCAGAAAAACAGGTCACTAGTTTCACTTTCCATATTTTAGAGTCCTGTCCAATTATCTTAACTAACCATTCAATTCTTTGTTTTCTAGTTACATGAAGTCAATTGGTTAAAGCTTTGTTTTAGCTATAATGCACACTGAAACCCATGAAGACATTTCTGGATATCAAAAAGAACTTGAGCTAACTCCTGGGACTCGGTTGTTTTCCTTAATCATTAATCTAAACCATAGTCTATACAACTCCTCAAGAAAGACTCATAAGTCCTAGCTGTGTGACAGTTCCTTGGTTTCATTTTCTGCCCTCTGCAACCCCAGCTTTGTCAGGGGTGGGGGGACACTTTAAACAGCACAGTTTAAGAGGAAATCATCTTCATAATAATCCACAGGTAAAAATGCCCAGTAGACTGGGATATTTCCATGAGATAATCACACTACATTAAAAGCAGTGAGGATCCCCCACGTGCCCATTCACACCATGCCAGATACCTGAGAAAAATGGCAGCAGCAAATATGTAAAGATCCAGCAGTAGCAAGCGACATTCTGGAGCCGAAGCTCTTGGGGCCTTGCCTATCCAAGACTCACCCATCAGTGCCTTGCATTCTGGTGGCCCAGCTCCTAAATTCAAGCGCCACCTGCTACTCTTCTGATATGGCCGCTGGCAACCCCACCTTTTTTCCATTGCTGGGTCTTTGTAGATGTTAAGCAAATCTGGCCCCTCCCCCCTGAGTGCTCTGGCTCTCTTTTTTTTCCTTTTATTTTGAAACTAGCTTCACTTGCTGCCCAGGCTTGCTCAGGACTCACCCTGTCACCCAACCAAGCTTTTTGAACTTGTGATTCAGCTGCCTCGGCCTCCATAGTAGATAGGATGGATGACAGGCCTACACCACCAAGCCCAGCCCATGTCACTGATCCGCCCTCGTTCCACCGACACTGTCCAGCCTCAGCCTTCAACAAGTAAGGGGTGAGGAAAGCAACATTTTTCTTCCCCTTTGTGTCATTATTTTCAGAATAACTAATTGACTGATATCAGGAAGGAGGGAAAAGTGATAGATGGGGCCTGTCAACAATCAGGTATGGGTAGGAGAAGGTATATGGGGCCCTACCCCTACCTGGAAAACTACTGGCTATTAATGGATGAAGAAGGGGTCATTATCTTCAATTCTGTATACACTGCTGGTGAGCCCACCAGGCACCAGGCTCCATACCCATAGTAATGCTATGGCCCTGATTAGACTCGGTGGATCGCAAAACAAAACAAAAAGCCATGCATGTGGAAAGGCTTTGGGAGGAGTTGATGGGGGTGGGAGGTGGGAAAAAGAGGGTGGGGGTAAGAGTGGTCAGAATGCATCATGTGTGTATGAAATCATCAAAGAACAAATTTTTGTTTGGTTTTGGTTTTTCGAGACAGAGTTTCTCTGTGTAGCTATAGTGATATTTTATTTGTACTGAAATGTGATTTTATTTGTATGTTAATAAATAGAGTTGCCTGGGGGTCAGAGCTAATAGAAAGCCATAGCAGAAGCCAGGTGGGGGTGTCACACACCTTTAATCCAGATCACATGACAGATAGATCTCTGTGTGTTCAAGGATACAGCCAGTATGGAGACACACGCCTTTAATCTCAATATCAACCATAGAAGACCTGGAGGTCTGTATAGACAGGCAGTGATGAGGAGGTCATGTGGCTGGGTTTACAACCAATGAGAAGGCAGAACAGAGAGTCAATAAAAAGACAGATACACAGGAAGTAGGTCTCTTTCTGAGGGGAAGGACAGCAGCGGCAGGAAGGGTAAGAAGGCAGTTTTAAGTCTCAGCTCTCAGCTGCTGCTCTGACCTCTGGGGCTTTTAACTCTGCATTTGGCTCTATGTTTCTTATTTAATAAGACTGTTCATCTACAGTACCTTGGCTTTCCTGGAACTCACTCTATAGACTAGGCTGGCCTTGAACTCACAGAGATCCACTTGCCTCTGCCTCCCAAGTGCTGGGATTAAAGACATGCAACACCATGCCCAGCAAAAATAAAATTAATTTTTAAAAAAGTGAGAGTCTTATGGTCTTCGAGCTTTCTCTCTGCTTTTTAAACAACTTCCAGTTGAGTGGGAGAACTGGCTGCTTAAAGGTGTTTGGTCCTGGCTCAGCTGCTGGTAATCGCAAAGTGCTTGTTTTGTTCTCTGAGTTTCATGCAATGTGGTGGCTCACAGAACTCTGGGTGTATGGCCATCCAGAAATTGTATGAGTCCATGAGGAACACTCTCACATGCATGTCCAACCTTTGAACATTGCAATACCATGCTATCATCTACAAAATTCACACAGGAGAAATGCACAATGGAATTACAAAATAATCAATAAAAGTCACAAGAAATCTCATGTTTTACACAAGTATCCAATTTTGTGTCTGACCACATTCTAAGGTATCCTCAGCTGTGTGTGATCTACAAGCTACATGTTGGACACACTCATCAGCCTTGCAGGTGCTTTATCTGCTTCTTACACACTCATGTTCAACCAGACATCACAAAGCACAAGATCAAAGACAAACCCACTGTGTACTTCAAGATGGCTGCTGCAGTGCTTTGAGCCCAGGGAATAGTCTGAATACAAGACCACTCACCCCATGTGTTCACAGAGACCTTCCCTATTGTCCTCTGAGTACTACAGTCTCATTGTTATCACCCAAAAGAGACACAGAAAACTCCATGAAAGCCAAGGCTAAAGCAAGTGACGTTGTCTGTCTGGCTAATTGCATGTTGTTCTGCTCCGTAATGGTCCTTTCATAGCCATCATAATCAAATCGGTACAGATTGAGCTGTGCTGTCTGTTTGTTTTCCCCAGGTAGATGTCCAGAAAAACACTAAGCCACCTTATGTGCCTTCCCTAGAAAAATATAATGAGAAGCTCAAGGCACAAATCAAGGCCTGGAGATCTGAGGCCGACCCATGCATGCTCCACAGAGGGTAGAGTCCAGTCCTCACTTAGAGCAAAGAGTATTGGGATTTGTTGTTGTTGTTTAAGGATTCTCTCTCTCTCTCTCTCTCTCTCTCTCTCTCTCTCTCTCTCTCTCTCTCTCTCTCTCTCTCTGTGTGTGTGTGTGTGTGTGTGTGTGTGTGTGTGTGTGTATGTGTGTGTATCACATGTGTACAATAGCCTGTAGAAGTCAGAAAAAAAGTGTTGGATCCCCTGGAACTGAAGTTATAGGCAGTTGTGAGTGGCCATGTGGGTGCTGGGAACTGAATCCATGTCTTCTGGAAAAGCATTAAGTGCTCTTAACCATCGAGTCATCTCTCCAGACCCCAGTTTCTAAATGTTTATAAAGAACATAGGTGTCCTCATGCAGGGACATCAACCATCCTAACAATGTGACAAATCTCTGTCATAGTCCCCAGGACAGGCCTGCAGGCAAGGAGCAGTTATGGGCTCACATTGTGTAGATCGACAGAGTAAGGAATGACAAAGGTAAAGCCTGATGACATAACCAACAAGGACCTGTACAAAAGGCAGCTATCAGGCTTGGGGGTACAGCTCAGTTATTAGAGAGCTTGCCTAGCAGGTCTAAGTCCCTAAGCTCCATCCCTGACATCACACAGTCCAAGCATGGTGGAGTGTGCCAGCAAGAGGGAGGCCGGAGCATCAGAAGTTCAAGGCCATCTTCAACTACTTAGTGACTTCTAGGCCAGCCTGGAGTACATAAGACCCTATCTCTAATTAAATCAGATTAAAGGGTAAGGTCTCATCCCCATAGGCTGGTGTGATCCTCTACCCCACCCTCAATGTCCAGACATCCATGAAGCTCCCAGCACACACACCGAGACGGTTCTCCTTACCTTTGCAGACCTAGCCAGAAACTTCCACACACAGGTTGCCCAGCTTCCTGGCTCCATTGACAACATACTAAATCTGTCCTCCTCCTCCTCCTCCTCCTCCCTTTCTCACAGTCTGTCCCACAGCCTTGAATGGCCCTGGCAACTCGTCAGGCTGATGGAGACAGTCAGGGAAGGTGACTTGATAGAGGGGCCCAGTAGGAAGACATGCACAGCCCTGAGAGATAGTCTGGGGACCTATGAACAGAAGTTCCTTCCAGAATCCTGGAGCCCAAAGGTGGGGTAGAAAAGGGCAAGGTGAGGATACACCCTGGACTCCATGGGTCTTTACCCCATGCAGCCAAAAGAGAATGAGAGCATGCTCCCTGCCTTCGGTGGCAAGGACCCCTCTTGCCAGGCTCTGAGACTTTGCCAGCCTGGAGCCCTGATGCCTTTCCTCATCTCTGTCAGGTCTCACAAGAGCCTGAGGTTAGAAACACCATTATATCCCCATTTTTCAGATGAGAGTCAAGGTTGGCAAATACAAAGGACTCCCCAAAACCCTGTGCCCTGTAGGGATAGAGTATGGACTGAAACCTGATGCTCATGCATTCCTCCCTCTCCCTGCTGTCCAAAATGGACTCCTTCTAGAGGATCCCCAGATATCCAGGTACCTCAGCACACATTCCCCATCCCGAGTCCCATCTGTAGTCTACCCAGCTCTGACCTCATGCTGTCTCCAGTGACAGGCTTCAAAGCAGGGTCTGTAGGACATAGAGATGCTATGCTAGGGTCAGTCTTTGGGGATCATGCTAAAGGAAGCACTGCCAGGTGCTCAGACCTCCAGCTCTAATAACTTAGGATGCTCCTATGCTCAGGGTGCTTGGAGCATCCCACCCATTCCTCCTGTCTCCCTCTTTCATAGCCTCTTCCCTATCTATGAAAAATGCTACCCCCCTTCAACCAGCACTGTGGTGAAGGATTCCCAAGTCCCCAGATTGCAAAGGCTCCACACAAAGAGGGTCATTCTAAACCCTGGAGTCAATGTGGGGACATGAAGGATGCTGAAGTCTGACGGAGAAATCTGCCATCTACCCCGCGGTTTCCGTTCTTCCTCTTCCTCAGTACGGCACCCAGACCTGAGCTGTCAGCTCACAGATCATTAAAATAAGCTGTATGATGAATCGCCCTGTGCTTTCTGGCACCTTACTCAGGAAGAGCTCAGACAATGAGACGGTGTCACTGTTACAGAGTCCCTTTCTTTCCAGCAGTTCATTCATGTGTGAATAAGGCTTCTTGGCACTCATCGCCAAAAAATGAGGAGAGAATTAACACTACACCCTGTCATTATATCAGTAAGTAATTTCCTCCTCTTGAGTTGGGATTTTAATGCTCTATCATCTGATTAAGACAGTCCAAAAACTGTTATCTTTATGCTCAGTAATTATGTCTCCTATTTTGTAATGAATTTGTATTATGCAGTTTAATTATACTAATTAAATCTGAGATTTCAAATTTAATCTAGGATTTTTAAAGAAAAAAACATACATTTGATTAGCAGTAAAATGTGTAGGAATGCAAAAAGCAAAAAAAAAAAAAAAAAAAAAAAAAAAAAAAAAAAAACCCTATACATTCAAGGAGAAAAGAGAACAAAATAAAAATTTCACCAACTTTTTCATGCATCTCTGAATGAATTGTGTTAAGTTTGGATTCCACTAGAGATGATTTTTATTAAACATGTGACATTTTTATTTTAAGATACCTGTATTTATGATATGCCAATAGAAATATTCTTTGCAATTATTTAAATGTATAAAGAAAAACTTTGAATATCAAGTTCGAGGTGTGTAAAAGTCATTCATATGTTAAAGATTGAATGCTTGTGTTTCTCAAGTGTGTATGTTGAAATCCTATCCTTCATCGTGATAGCAATGGGCAGTGAGGCTCTTGGGAGACAATTAGGCCCCAGAGATGGAGGCACCATCAGTGAGATGGTCCCTAATGAAAGGAACTCTGCAAGCTTGTTAGTCTTCTTTTGCCATTCGACAAAGCTGTCCATGTGAAGCCTGAAGGAAGCTCTGACCAGACCCCAGTTGTCACTGTGACTTTATCTCAGACCCCAGCCTCCAGCCTAGGAGAAGCCAATTCCTGGTATTTAGACACCACTGTCTGTGGCCCTTTGCTATAACAGTCTCAATAAGGTACTTTCTAAAGTCTTTCTAAATAGTTTTATGGTGGCATGCCAGCAAGAAACTGTGCCATGGGCTGGCGAGGTAGCTCAGTGGGGAAAGGTACTTGCCACAAACCTGGCAATCCGAGTTCAAACCCTGGGATCTACATAATAGACGAATCAAACCAACTCTGACAAGTTGTCCTCTGACTGCCACCTGTACCGTGGAGGCTCATGTCCCCCCACGCCCCCCCCCCAGAGAGAGAGAGAGAGAGAGAGAGAGAGAGAGAGAGAGAGAGATGTAATTTAAATTATTTTAAAAGAAATGGCCATTCACTCAATTGTCAATCCCCAACTTAGGACAGGCTCTGACTTCTGTATCTGTTTTTCTTCTACTGTGTTTCACTTGTCCCCCTCTCCCACCTTATCTCTCTATAGACTTGAAGCAAAAAGTGGCACATGTTTTTGTGTTCCTTCCTCCAAGGAGAGACTTAAACTGAGCAGTGACTCCATTGTCTCTTGATCTAATCGCTTAGAACCAGGTACAAAGACGCAGTTAGAACCTGACCCCTGGCTAACAGATATGCGCTGTAGCACTTAGCAAGCCCTATAGGTATTAATATTCTCATCTTTGAAACAGAATCAAAGCCATACATCCACTGTATTATGTTACGGGGTTTGTATGGGGCTTGTTCCAAGTAAATAGAAATTACTGGAAAACAATAAACCAACACTTGAGACAAACTATCTCTGTGTGATGAATCTATATTTCCTGTCTGTAGCACAAATCCTAATTGATCTTATTAACAAAAACCCAGACTCAGATATCAGGGTGAAAGCTGAAAGACCAGAGAAACAGAGCAGTCAGCCACTAGTTCCTACCTCTGTGAAATCCTCAGCTTGAAAGGGCACTCAGCTCCTATCTCCTCCGGCATTATATTCCTCTCTCTACCCAGCCATATCACTTCCTGTCTCAACCTCCCTAGTGCTGGGATTAAAGGTGTGTGTTGTAGCTAGAGTTTTCCTGCCTTGCCCACAGTCAGGACAAATCTCTCTCACCCACCAGTCCCACAGCCACTCAGACCCAACCAAGTAAACACAGAGACTTATATTGCTTACAAACTGTATGGCCGTGGCAGGCTCCTTGCTAACTGTTCTTATAGCTTAAATTAATCTATTTCTATAAATCTATACCTTGCCACGTGGCTTGTGGCTTACCAGCATCTTCACATGCTGCTTGTCCTGGCGGCGGCTGGCAGTGACTCCTTCTGCCTTCCTGTTCTTTTTCTCCTCTCTGTTAGTCCCACCTATACTTCCTGCCTAGCCACTGGCCAATCAGTGTTTTATTTATTGACCAATCAGAGCAACACATTTGCCATACAGAACATCCCACAGCAGTGTGTGCCACCACTGCCTGACTTTATTTCTCTTTTAGACTGGATCAAACTTATGTAACCTAGGGTAGCCTTGAACTCACAGAAATCAGTCTGCCTCTGCCTCCCAAATTCTGGGATTAAAGTGTATGCCACCACTGTCTGGCCCCTATGACTAACTAGTGGCTAGCTTTGCCCTCTGATCTTCAGACAAACTTTATTTGTTAGAGCATACACAAAATATCACCACATTGCCCCTTTTTATCTAAATTTAAAAAAAGACTATAACTAATATAAGAAAAACTATATACAATAAGTACAATAACTATATACAATATATACAGGCAATAATGTCTAGTCCATTAACATTTGACAAATTTAGGGAAAGATACTCCATTATTTGTTCTATTTTGGTGAGTCCAAAGTGTTGTAACTAATTTACTCTATCCTAACTTGTATTACCAACAGAAAACTACCTTTTGATGTCTCTCAACTTATACACTTCACACCTCTTTAGTGAGTTTCTTTTCTGAATTTGTTAACAAGGAAAACTATAACTATCTAGTCTTCAATTATATGACCTGAGAAGGAAATAATATTAACTGAGTAAGCAGGAAGTGCAAGCAAGTGATTTCCAAAAAATGTGAGAAATGACAGAAACAGCTGGCTGCCTGGACAGTCACCCAAGTTCCCTCAGCAACGTTGGGGCATCCATCTTTGGCCTACAGGCCTAGCCTAGAATATCTGACAGACTTATGTGTGAAACAGGCAAAGCCCTTTTCTAAAGGACTGTCCTACCTTGTCTTGACAAAGTTCAACAGTCCTTTCTTTTGTGTCCTGCTTGTCCCATTTGAACAGTATATTGTCAGCAGTCAAGGCAAAGGCACTTTCTTGCTCAGTGGCTAACTTTTGCCACAAAGAAAGTAAACTCCATATGGTGTTTCTTTGATGCCCATCATCATCTCGGAAGTAGATTGATGCTGCCAGGAGCAGACATGTCTCATGGTCATAAAAAAAGAACCTATGTTATTAAAACATCTTAAATATCATATCCTACAGATCTCTGAAGTGTTTGAAGATGACCTATCTAAAATATATCTCTGTTTGACCTTGAAAACATACCTAATATGGCTACAAGTTTGATTTTAATGACTACTAACTTGCATTTCTTTATATCCTAAATAGTTTCTAATAATAACTTTCAAGTACTAGAAATTTGCCTTACATTGTTAAATGATCTGTATAGGCATAATACCTTGAACAAGATTTAAAATGTATTTATAGTATGTTCTAACAAAATTAATCTCAAATTTATATCAATATATAAAATTTGTATACAATATACAAAAAATCCAATCCAATGTAAAATATTTAAAACTAGTAGTTGCTTTTTAAAAGTAGATTCAATAATAGACCTTTTTATCTTATCATAGCTATATTCTCTCCTTTTTCTTTATAATCTATCTTTCTATCTTATCATTGCTATATTCTCTCCTTTTTCTTTTCAGAGTAGATTTAATAATCTACCCTTTATCTTATCATTTCTTCATCCTTTTTTTTCCAAAAGTAGATTCAATAATCTACCTTTTATCCTATCATCTGTCTTCCTGATGCTTCTTCTCTACATTTGAACTTATCTAAGCTAATCATATTCTGTATTCTTATTATGGAAGTAAACAGAAATGGCCTCCCTTCTAGATGCTTGCAGATGACCAAACACTTGCACACTGACTGAGAGGGACCGGCACAGAAAGGAACTAAAGACAAAGCAGGCAGAGGAGACATAACTGTGGAGGAGCGTGACTCCATGCGAGGTCATCTACAGAGGGCAGAGGAGACATAACTGTGGAGGAGCATGACTCCATGTGAGGTCATCTACAGAGAGACACCATGACACTGGAAATGCTGGATGTCGAAGGTTATTTACATTCAACATTTCCAGCTGTTTGTGTTTTTCTCTTTACAAATGGAGAAACTGAGTCCCAAGGGACAGAGGCATGTCCTAGGTACCAGGACACAGACTCCTTTCTAGGATGGCCTTCCCCTTTTCCATCTGTGCTAACCTTCAGATTCCTGCCCTGGGGATTTCAAAGCTGGCCACTTCTCTGCACCCCAACACTCACTGGGAAGAGCTCAGCTGTGCATCAGGGAGACCTGCGTCTGACCCTCTGTCTTCCACCCCTTCTCATCTGTGAGACCGACAGCAAGCCTCTTAACTTCTCTGGTGTTGCCTTCCCTGCCTACAATGTGGAGGATTTCAGTCCCTCAACGTGTCAGTCAGTTGAGATGAATGATTATGAGGGGCTTAGCACAATGTGGGTTATGCAGGATGTGAGTGAATAATCACAGTGTTGATCCTGTGGATAAGATGACCAAGTCCCAGTCATTGAAAGTAACAACCCCCACTGGTCCCCTTCAAAGCTCTGCTAGTCACTTCGGATATGTGAAAAGGGCAGAAAAGTATTTTCACTAGTGATGATCAGCTTTGGGGCAAGAATGGGATTTTTTCTAATTAAGTGGCTGCCTGAGAGACATTTCATCTGAAACCTATTGTTTGATCAAACAGTGCTTGTCTTCTGAGAAGGGCAATTCCTCAGAAAAATAATTAAAACCTGGAAATGCCACACACGAAGCTCAGCCCACTTGCAAATTTGCAAGGGTCTTTTCAAGATGAGTCATGGAATCTGAAAATGAGGCTATTATGTCATCGTAATATGAGCCGTGCTCAGGTTGAGTTTATGAGAGATTAAAGGCCCATATGAGAAGGTTAAGAAAAACACAGGATGAGGCAATGCCCCAGTTCCAGGAGGCATGTGCCACAGCTTCCACCAAAAAAGCATCAGGAAGGGACAACTAGTGAAACCTGGAAGGACAACTTCAGACAGAGAAGGCACCCAACATCTGGCTTCATCAGGGTCGCCAGTCCTCCAGGAAAGTATCTAAGGCTGGGCCATTCTGGGTGTGTTAGGTAGCAGTTTCCTTTGAGATAAAACCTAAAAACCATCTGTCTTAGAGGGAAGCTCTCTAAGTCACAGAAGGGGGAGGTGGAATATTCCATCTGGCAGGGAAGCCCCTTAAACAACCCAGGAACTAAACAACTCAAAGGTTTCAGGAAGTCCCTGAAAGTAACCAGGTTCACTAAGCTCCTCCTTCCCCAAGCATATATAAATAGTAAGGACCACTGGGAGACAGTCTCAGACAAGTTAGACTGCCTGGAAGAGCAGGGACCAGCTGAGCTCCTGGAAGAGCCGCAGACCAACTGAGCCATTGGGAAAGGACACTCTCCTACCTGTTGACCTGCCTGCAGGCTGTGCAGTGTGCTCCAGGTTCCCAGATTTGTGAGCTGTCACCCATGCTGGGCTTTGGTGATGCAGCTGTCTTTGAGTCATTTCTGCTCCTGTTAGTGACCTCTCACCCATATTCCTGTAAGTAATACAATTCATTAGTTCTCTACTTAAATTTTGGTGACATCTGCAATTTGGTCTGATGTTGGTTCCCTCTCTGGGGTAAGTACATGTTTGTTTACATCTCCTCAGAAGTAATGTCACCCATCAGGGTAACTGTTGCTCAGGACAGCAGCTTGACATGGTGTCTCAACCTCAGGTGTCCCATCTCACAAAGCAACAGTGTGGAGCTGAGTTACTCCACTTGGGTCTAAGCACCAAGACAGAATCACTCTGTGTCTTGTTTGTTTGTTTTTGTTTTTTGAGACAGAGTGTCTCTGTGAAATAGTCTTGGCTGTCCTGGAACTCACGTTGTAGACCAGGCTGGCCTCAAACTCGCAGAGATCCACCTGCCTCTGGCTCCCAAGTGTTGTGACTAAAGGCATGTACCACCATGCCTGGGTTAAATTTTTAATTTTTTTAAAATTATTTTATGTGTATGCATGTTTGCCTACATACAGTACCTGCATAGGCCTGAAAAGGATGTTGGATTAACTTGAACTAACAGGAGGTTGTGAGACATGACATGGGTGTTGGAAATTGAACCCTAGTCCTCTAGAAAAGTGGCCATCTGAGCCGTCTCTCCAGTCTCTATAATCAAGAGTGTGGACTCTGTGTGTGTGTGTGTGTGTGTGTGTGTGTGTGTGTGTGTGTGTGTGTGTGCATGTATGTGTGTGTGTGTGGTGACTTAACACTGTGATGTGTTAAGTCACGCTGACCCAGTCACCTGATCATTTCATTACAAGGCTTGTCTAAGAATGTTACCACAGTGAAGGACCTCCACCTCTGCCCAAGTGCTGCATGGTCTCCTCCAGCTGACACTGAGAACTGCATACTTGCACCTGCATTTAACACCACTACGTTCTAAACAGCCCTGCATCTGCAGTTTGTAAAACTTCATCTCTGGTCCCTACAGAGACATGTCTGTCTAACTCAGCACTCTGCCTGTGTCTTTAGGATAACTTCTCTGGACCATGCAGGTTCCTTAACCCTTCAATAGCCATTCTTATACACAGAGAGGGGAGGGGGGATGAAACACAATGTGTGATGTGAGTATTAACATTAGGAAAGATATCATCTTGCAAAAATTTCTCCTCCAGTCAGTATTTTTCTAAGACAAAGTATTGTTGTGGGATAATTCTATTGTACACTGTAAAAATTTGTCACTTGAATTGGTTTAATAAAACATTGATTGGCCAGTAGCCAGGCAGGAAACTAAGGATGATGGGAAGGAGAAGGGCAGAGAGAGAAGTCACCAGCCAGATGCAGAGGGAGCAAGAGATGAACATATCATGATATAATAAAGGTCCTGCCATGTGGCAAAGCATAAATAGAAATGTGGGTTAATTTAAGTGTAAGAGTTAGCTAGTAACAAGCCTGAGTTATCGGCCAGTCCTTTTTAAGTAATATTAAGCCTCCTAGTCAATTATTTAGGAATCAGCTGCCAGGTATTTGGGAACAGGTGGGCAGGAGAGAAACATTCGATTACAAAGTATGTACCCAGTTGCATCCTACTATCAAATGTACTTTGCTATCAGCACTGCCTTGAATTAGCCACCTGCCACCTGTGTAATAGAGTGAGACCAAGCACTCACTGAGAGAGAGAGAGAGAGAGAGAGAGAGAGAGAGAGAGAGAGAGAGAGAGAGAGAGAGAGAGAGAGAGAGAGAGAATTAGGAGTAAAAACCATCAGGACCCCTGCTGGGTGTGCTTGCCTCCTCCATTCTGCAGAAAGTAAAACTTTTTGCCTTGCTGAAATACTTTGGACTATGTGGCCAATTTCTTGGGACCCCAGACCCATTTCCAATATTGCTCAAGACCATCCCAGTCCCTCTTCCTGAAGTCTTTCTCTTCCATCCCCCAACTGTTACAGGTATGGATGGGGTGCAAAAGGAATCCACTGGGGTTTCCAGGTTGCTGTGGTCCTAGAACAAAGAGCTGGACCAGAGACATGTAGACAGTGGTAGACAGTTTATAAAGAAAGAGTCATGGAACTCAGCCTCTTTGGTAAACAGACAGCATTAGAACAGCTGGAGATAACAGCTTTAGTCGAATTTCACTGACTGCCAACTGACCAGACCCAGCGAATACTCAGAAGAGCCTGACCCCAGCCTGCAGTTTCTCCAAACTTTTGTAGTTTGAGCACCTGTATTGAATTCTCTATCTACATGGCCATCTGAGGGTGGTCTCTGGGTCTCATGGCCATGGAAGGGAAGGTTCTATCACAGTTTACAGACGTGAGTGTTGTGGGTGGCCATCAGAACACTCTTTAGTTTACAGGCTCTTGTCTTAATTAACTGGTCAGCTGTATCAACCTTAGCTCTGCAAATGCGCACTTTCTCCAGATAAAAGGAACTCAAGCGGGCAGAAACAGAACTGTAAAATCTTAGCCCATGCTGTCTGCTCAGCCCTATCACACTCCGGCAGATGTCCTTCACAGAGCAGGGCAGCAGCCAGCTTACGTCAGGTGCCTGTTAAAATCCCAAATTTTTAGCGCCTGTTCCTCTTTTCTTCCTTCAAGAGAACACTCTCTAGGGTAGAAGTGGACGAGAGAGACCTCAGAAAGGTTAGAAGCTCAAAATGGCATTGAGTCAGGAAAATCATGATTCTTTATAACATACTTACAATGCTCCCGCCTTCCCCTGAATTTGGGAGCATAGTGCTCCATGTTGGGTCAGGAAGTGGGGAATTCATTCTTGGTCCCTGGTTTCTTTCATTTGTTAATCTTAGCATTTTCATGTTCTCTCCCTCTCCCCACTTCCCCCTCCCCCCCCTCCCCCACCTCCATCTGCCACACAAGTGCATGACATCTCTGTGCAGAAACCCAGTTTTTGAATGAAAGTGAAAAAGGCAATCGCTCCTTGCCACTCACCTCTTGGTTAAGCAAACAAAAAAACACACCCTTGTAAATGCCAACCTACTGAAAGTTTCTTTGGCAGATGTTTTTCCTGCCACTTCTTCACTGGTTTTCTGCTAGAAAATCCTCAGTTCATTTTCCTAACAACCCTGCAAGTCCCATGATTAAGGTAGAGTTCGGGGTCCAGGATCAGACTGGGTTTATTCAACAGGCGTTCAGCTCAAATGCAAATGTTAAACCAGAACCCCAGCTGGGTTACAAGGAGGTCTCTGAAGTTGAATGGGGATAAGCTTTTATTAAATTATGCGCCCAGTGTGCTTTTTATTATGAGTATTATGTACATTACCCTAGTCAATTAATTTCAACAATCTTCGGCTCCAAGACAATTTTGCTGCTTTGTGTAAAATGGACCAAGCAGTTGAGCCTCTGAAAGGGCATTCTTTCGGTCTATGAACCTCAGACATGCTGTGAGTCACAGAAGGTCCCGCCTGGGGTCCTTGTCCCTGCCTCACCTCTCCTTCAGTCCTCCTGAGTGACTCCCTCAATACACAGAGACACATTGCCTCCCACTGTGGAATTCCTGGGTTAGCCTAACAGAACAAAGGGAAGAAGGCTTGTGGGTGGTGAGCCAATTGCAGAGACCTTGGCAAGCCTGGTTCCTGAATAGTCCGCAAATGGCTCAACCAGACCACCTCATCCACAGTGGGAAACGGCCCTCCAAGACCAGGGTGAAGATTCTGACAAGCATTACCTTTGTGCCTACTGTGTGCTGAGCCCCTCAAAGGGCAGGGGCTCCACACCAAAAACTGTAGTGCACAGTAGGCCCCCTGTGTTAGCCAGGGCAATCCCATTTTGGAAAGTGCCTCCATTTTGATTAAATGGGTGACAGGAATTTGGTTTTCAGAACCAAAATAGCTTGTTTCTCTAGATTCTTCAGCTCTCAGCTCTATCGACCCCCAGTAATGGTGGCCAGGAGAGATGGTTATCAATCACCTGACATTCTTTAGCTGACTACTCACTGGTTACCCCTAGCAACAGGCAACTGAAGGCCAAAACAGGAAACTTCAATCTCCGTCCCACCCTCACCCTTTTCTGCCCTTTAGCGCCCCCCCCCCCAGCCTGGAAGCTTTGATCCTTAGGGACACTCAGCTTCTGCAGGCTTGTGGGTCCCCTGCCCTGGAATAAAAGTCTGTGCTCTCATAGCCACTTGCCTTTGTCTCTTTTTCCAGTCTTACTCAAGGTCTATCTGAGTACAGGAGCTGTGTGAGACAACATGACAACCCAGGAAAGAAAACCGACTCTCAGCCTACTATCCTTGACCCTAGAAATGAATTCTAGCTTCTCTGTGCCTCGGTTTCCTCACCTGGAAAAATGGGGTAGTGACAGTGTCAGCGGTGGAGTTGTTATAAGCAGCAAGTTCAAGTTTGGAGGCAACTGGAACAGAACAGGGTTTTTGCATTCTGCTTTATGACTTGGGAATAAACTGAGCCTGGTACGGGTCTTCCGATGGTGAGTGACAGGAGTTAGAGGATGGAGAGATGAAATGCAGATGGCCCAGGAGGAATCCTCAGAGGAACCAGCCACTACACCTGATAACTATGCACACAGGCATTTGCAAGGAAATGGTCTAATGCTTAACCGATGTTTGCAGCACAATTTAGAAATAAATATTTGTCTTGTTACTGATAGCTGAATTTAACAAATACAGTGTAAAGGTATCCTCTGCTTCTGGAAAATCTCAGATCACAGTTTGTATCAAATTATAGGACAAATATCAAATGTAGATAAGACAGAAGCAGCTATTGGGATGAAACCCTTCCTTAGCACTCAGTCTTTTCCCTTGGTGATTGGTACAATACTTGTCACATATATGCTTGGGGGTGGAGAGTTAGTATTATCATTCTTCATTTCAACAGACTAGGTTCCATGACAGCAGGAACAGTGCCTGTCTCTTTAAGTTTCATATATCCTTGGCTTAACACAAGTTTGGCACATACTAGACAATTTCTTGGATGGACAAATGGATGGATGGATGGATGGATGGATGGATGGATGGATGGATGGATGGATGGATGGATGATGGATGGATAGATGATAGATGGATAAGAGATGGATGGATGGATGGATGGATGGTGAAGGATGGATGGATGGATGGATGGATGGATGGATGGATGGATGATGGATGGATGGATGATGGATGGGCATATAAGGAATGAGTGGATGATGGATTGATGGATGGATAAGGGATGGATGATGGATGGATGGATGGATGGATGAATGGATGGATGGATGATGATGAATGATAGGTGAATAGATGATAGATGGATAAGGGATGGATGGATGGATGGATGGATGATGATGAGTGATGGATGAATGGATGATAGATGGATAAGGGATGGATGGATGAATGAATAGATGATGAAAGATGGAGGGATGGATATATAAGGAATGGATGGATGGATGGATGGATAGTGGATAGATGATGAATGGACAGACAAGTAATGAATGGATGATGGATTGATGGATAAATGGACTGATATATGGGTGGACAGATGAAGAGATAAAAGTAAAAACTTACATCTTGGGACCAGTGCACTGGTATTTTGCATTCTAAATGGGGACATTCTGGCGTGTCATAAGGTCTAACAGTTCTTAGTGCTTAATGTGTGGCACACTGCTTTGTCACGGTCAGCTGTGAGACATTGTCAGTAACAGCCCCAAAGTTTCACACTGACTTAGTTTTTCCTAATTACACTGAATTAAAAATCTTCCTTTAAAAACATTTTACACTCTGCTTCAAAGACAAGCATGGAGGTGCACACCTGTAATCCCATCTCCCAGGAAACTAAGGGGAGGATTGCCACAAGTTCAAGGCTAGCCTGGGCTACATAGCAAATTCCAGGCTGGTCTGGGCTACAAAGTAAAACCCTAGTCTCTAAACAAAAGTAAGAGTAAGAGCTTGTTCAAAAGAGATAGGGGCTAGGCAAGGTGACCACAGCATTCCAGACAGAAAAGATCTCAAGTTTGATGCCAGCTTCAGCTGCATGGTGAGACCCTACCTCAAGATACATACATATACAATACATGCATACATATACACATACATACATACATATACACATACATACATACATACATATACACATACATACATACATATACACATACATACATACATACATATACACATACATACATATACACATACATACATACATACATACATATACACATACATACATACATACATACATACATATACACATACATACATACATATACACATACATACATACATATACACATACATACACACATATACAAACAGGATGGGATATAGATTGATTTTCTTTCTATCACTGTAATAAAATACCATAAGAAAAGCAACTTAGAGGAGAAAGGGTTTGTTTCAACTGATCACTTCCAGAAAGACGGAGACCATCATAATGGAAAACGCATGGCAGTGGGAACAGGGAGCTGGCTGATCACACTGTCTGCCCACAAGAAGCAGAGAGAGAACAGGAAGTGGGAAGGAAGCTGGCTGATCACACTGTCTGCCCACAGGAAGCAGAGAGAGAACAGGAAGTGGGGAAGAAGCTGGCTGATCACACTGTCTGCCCACAGTAAGCAGAGAGAGAACAGGAAGTGGGGAAGAAGCTGGCTGATCACACTGTCTGCCCACAGGAAGCAGGGAGAGAACAGGAAGTGGGGCCAGGTTACAGACCCTCAAAAACCTTCCTCAGTGACATACTTCCTCCATCAAGGCTACACCTCTTCAAGCTTCCATAGTGCCACCAAATAGCACCCACAGCTGGGGACCAAGAGTTCAAACCCATGAGCCTATGGGGGCCATTTCTCACTCCAATCACAAGTTTGGCATCTGAACTAGTGTAAAGAGTAAAACAAGCCTCTTAGTTTTTGCAATATAGCCGAGATCTTTATTGCTCACCAAATACCCATTCACTTCCTAGTACTTCCTAGTCTCCTTACAGCGAATTAGATCCATGTGACCATTCCCAGCCAATAGGCTGAGAGCAGGAAAGATGCTTGTTACTTCAAAGCCAGTGCATGTGATAGATGGCATAGGACTTTCTAGACAGCATCACTACAGAACAGCAGAGCCTCTCTTGCCTCTCACCATTAAAGACTACAAAAGCCAAGGCCCTGTGAGCCCATGCTGGATGTATGAAGCTGAAGAAAACCATTGCAGAACTGTGGACAGTGATATGGCAGACATTCTTCTGCTAAGAGTCTTGGATTTTGCCGGGCGTTGGTGGCGCACGCCTTTAATCCCAGCACTCGGGAGGCAGAGCCAGGCGGATCTCTGTGAGTTCGAGGCCAGCCTGGGCTACCAAGTGAGCTCCAGGAAAGGCGCAAAGCTACACAGAGAAACCCTGTCTCGAAAAACAAAACAAAAACAAAAAGAGTCTTGGATTTTAGGAAAGGTTTCACTGAAAACATTTTGTAACCATTAAATATATTTTGCCTGCAGGAAAAAATATAGTAGATATTAATGTACTGTAATGGCTAGTTTTGTGTCAACTTGACATAAGCTGTGGTCATCTGAGAGGAGGGAGCCTTAATTGAGAAAATGCTTCCAGAAGCTCAGGCTGCAGACAAGCCTGTGGGCCATTTTCTTAAGTAGTGAATGATAGGGTAGGACCAAATAAACACTTTCTTCTGCAAGTTGCTTTGGTCATGGTGTTTCATCATAGCAACAGCAATCCTAAGACATGACCTACCACACAAACATAATAAACTGAGTATTTTGCCATTTTAACTTTTGTATTAATAAAAGACTATAATTGTGGCTGAAGTAATATATAGTCACTTCTCAGAACCTCTGGAGGATTGGTCCCTGGACCCCTGTGAATACCAAAACCCAAGATGAGCAGGGCACAGTGTCACATGCCTATCACCCATCGCTTTAAATGTAAAGTCTGGTGGATCAGAAGATCAAGACATCTTCACATCCATAGTGGGTTCAAAGATTGCCTGCCTCACAAAAACAAACAGGGGTAGCAAGATGGTTCAGTGGATAAAGATATAACCTCATAACCTGGTTTTGCTCCCCAGAACACTCCCTCTCCACACAGAGAGAGCAAGGAGAGAAATTGCTTTAAAAGTCATGAGTTCATTTAAAAAAACACAAAAGATGAATAAGTTCTTCATGCAAAATGGTAAATGGCAAAATATTTGCATATAACCTATGCACATCCTCCCACGCATTTTAAACTATCTCTGGGTTACAAATAGTGCCTAATATGCAAATACTATGTAAATAATTGTCACACTGTATTGTTCGGGGATAGTTACAAGAAAATACTTTGTTCCTATTCAATACACATGCAAATTCTTTCTTAAGTATTTCAAATCGTGGTTGGCTGAACTTGATTTAGAACCACAGAAAAGAGAACTAACCTTGGATTACAGTCGTATACTGAGCTCTCTCCCATCACCTTTCCCCCTCAAGAACAGGATTTGTGATGTCACCCTTCTCCTCTCTTCTCCTGTGGGTTGTACAACTGTTTTAAGACAAGGATGGAGAGAGAGAAAAGGCTCCTGAGCAAAGTGCTTGCCACCCAGAATTCATGTAAAAAGCTGCCTAGGACCTGTAACCTTGCTGCTATGAGGTAGAGACAGCGAGATCTCTGGGCTCCCAGGCAGCCAGTCTAAGCTACCTGACATGCCCAGGTTCAGTGAGAGACTCCACCTCAAATAAGGTGGAGAATGATAGAGGAAGACATTGACATCAACCTCTAACCTCCCTCACACACAAGGTACACACACATATACATGCACAGACATGCATGTGTATACACATATGCACACATGTATGTATGCCCATATATGCATATACATGCATGCACGCAAGTGCATGCACACACACAAGTGGTAAAGAGTCCATGATCATTTTGTCACTAAATTTTAGCCCCTTAAGTAAAGGGTCTTTTATTTAAGTTAATTTCAGAATTTTTCCAGGGAAACAACCATTTCCTGGTTCTGGTTTAGTTTTAGATTCTAAGCTCCCACTCTACCTGATCTGAATTTTCCTAACCTTGGTGACTTCAGCTCCTGCATTTCACTCAGCATACGGACATGAGACACACAACCCACCCGAGAGAGCTGACCGAAGAGGACTGAACAAGGATCAACTAGCAAAGGCGAGGGCATGACTAAGGGGAATGAAGAGGCGTAGACAAGTGGTTGATACCCAGTCAGCACAGAAGCCCAGACCAGAAGGGCCAGGGGAAGCCACAGGCTCCAGAAACTGGATAAATCTGAGGCTGGAGGAGCAGACACTTGACGGACGGGACACTGCTTCATGGGATGAGGAACTGTCTCTGCCATCATCTACTCAGACATGGCTTGAGCACAATCTGCCAATGGCTCGCACCAGACAAGTAGAAAACCACAGAACAACAGACAGGTGGATATGGCCCACACATCTCATCCCACACAGAAGGTGGCATGCACCCAGAGAGAACCAGTGTGTCATAACTGAAAAGCTAGGTTAGCGACAATAACTTTGCCATTCAACTGTTCTGAAAAATCGATGCATATATGTGTGTGGATGTAAACATGCATACACATACATGTGACAGTATGTGACACATAAATGCTAAAGAATGATTAGTATTATCCAGGGCGACACCATTCTCCATTTTGGTTGTACTGTGGTAACTCCCCAAACTACAGTCATTTGGTCTCCAGAACTACAGTCATTTGGTTTTCTGGATTCTTACCCTCTCTGTGCTCATAGCTGATTCAGAGACAGCCAGACTATAAGCTCTTAGATGGGTTATTAATCAATCACATGGCATAGAACCTCCCCAACTTCCTCTGAAACCCACAGGAAGGGACCCCTCCTGCACTCTGCCACACAGCCCTTAAATGCTCCTCAGAGCCCTTGCCATGCCATTGTCTGTTATCTGTCTGTCTGTCCATTCCATTAACAATTCTCCTAATAAATCTCTTACCCAAGGACAATCCATCTTAGTCTCTGCCTGACTGGTCTTATGTCAACTTGTCACAAGCTAAAGTCATTGGAGAGGAGGGAGCTTCAATTGAGAAAAAGCCTCCATAAGGTTGGGCAGGCAAACTGGTAGGGCTTGTTTGTTGGTTTGTCTGTTTGTTTTTCGAGATAGGATTTCTCTGTGTAACAGCCCTGACTGTCCTAGAACTTGCTTTGTAGATTCATCTGCCTCTGTCTCCCAAGTGCTGGGATTAAAGGTGTGTGCCGCCACCACCTAGCGGGCATTTACTTATTACTTGTTGATAGGGGAGGGCCTACCCATCACTGATGGGAACATCCCTGGGCCAGTGGTCCTGGGTTTTAGCTATAAGAAAGCAGGCTGAGCCAGGTGGTGGTGGTGCAAGCTTTTAACCCAGCACTCGGGAGGCAGAGCCAGGTGGATCTCTGTGAGTTTGAGGCCAGCCTGGTCTACAGAATGAAATCTAGGAAAGGCACAGAGAAACCCTGTCTCGAAAGAAAGAAAGAAAAAAAAAAGGAAGGAAGGAAGGGAGGAAGGAAGGAGGGAAGGAAGAAAAACAAAGCAGTTTGAGCAAGCCATGAGGAGCAAGCAGTAAGCAGCACTCCTCCATGGTCTGCATCAGCTCCTGCCTCCAGGTTCCTGCCCTGGTTGAGCTCCTGCCTTGACTTCCTGCAGTGATGACCAGTGATGTGGACATGTAAGCCCCTCAAGTTGATTTTGATCATGGTGTTTCATCACAGCTACAGAACTGAGACAAACACTGAAGCAGTTTCTGCAGGAAAATCATTTGCCAACTTTCCAGAGTTGGCTTTCCCCCAACGGGCCGTGGATAAAAGAGCAAAGGCACAGACCTCCGAAACATGGAGATCTTCTCTTTGAGTGAGTGTGGTGAAAATGCCTACCTCAAAGTCTCATTGAGTGAACTTTCCACCACAAGTAAGCAAGCAAAGAATCAAAATAAGTCCCCTCAAACCCTGCCTTAGTTTGCTTTCTCTGCCATGATACAACGTTCCAACCAAAAACAGCTTGGAGGGGAATGGGTTTGTTTCAGCTTACCAGTTCCAGTCCATTGCTGATGGAAGTCAGGGCAGAGCTCAGAGCAGGAACCTGGAGACAGGAACTGAAGCAGAGACCGTGGAGGAATGCTGCTTACTGACTTGTTCCTCTGAGCTGCTCAGCCTGCTTTCTATATACTCCAGGACACCTTCTCAGGGATGGCACCACGCCACCCTACATCAATTAACAATCAAGAAAATGCCCCACAGACATGTATGCCCACAGACCAATCTGTGGTGATACTGTGTCCCCCCCCCCAATATATTGTACGCTTTAATAAACTTATCTAGAGTTAGAGAACAGAACAGCCACTAGATACAGAGGCCAGAAAATGGTGGCATGCACACCTTTAATCCTAGCATTCCAGAGGCAGAAATCCCTCTGGATCTCTGTGAATTCAAGGCCACACTGGAAACAGTCAGGCATAGTGACACACACACCTTTAATCCCAGGAAGTGGTGGCAGGAAGCAGAAAGGTATATAAGGCATGAGGACTGGGAACTAGAGCCTGGTTAAGCTTTCAGGCTTTTGAGCAGCACACAGTTCAGCTGAGATTCATTCTGGATGAGGACTCAGAGGCTTCCAATCTAAGGAAACAGGATCAACTGAGGAATTGGTGAGGTGAGGTGGCTGTGGCTTGTTCTGCTTCTCTGATCTTCCAGCAGTCACCCCAACACCCAGCTCCAGGTTTGATTTCATTTATAAGACCTTCTAACAATTTGTGCTACACCAATCTGATGGAGGCAATTCCTCAACTGAGGACCCCTCTTTCTTTTTCTTTCTTTCTTTCTTTCTTTTTTTTTTTTTTTTTTTGGTTTTTTGAGACAGGGTTTCTCTGTAGCTTTGCGCCTTTCCTGGAACTCGCTTTGTAGACCAGGCTGGCCTCGAACTCACAGAGATCCACCTGCCTCTGCCTCCCGAGTGCTGGGATTAAAGGCATGCGCCACCACCGCCTGGCTGGTCCCTCTTCCTAGGTGTGTCAAGTTGATAGCCAAGATCAGCCATCACAAATTCCAAATCTCAAAACTTTCAGCCATCTTCTTGTTAGATTGTGTAGTAATCCTGTAGTCAAATTACCTCTCAAGTACAAGCTACACACACTGATATGTTCAAAGCCTGTAGCAGTTAATTTCTCCCGAGAACCCACCTTTTGGGAGCCTTGGGGATTTTCACTTTTTGATCCACTTACGATTTTGAGTGCTTGATTGCTTACTTGTGAGAAATTCACTAAGTGGTTTTCCTGCAGAAACTGGTTCATTATTTTGTTCCAGTTCCTGTATCCCAATCTGATATAAGAAGAAATTTTAGGCTCATTTACTGTATAAAAAATGTAATGGTCTGAGCAGTGTTACAACATCGAGGGTTCTCATGGAAAACTTTACCAGTGGCCCTCTCCCTCTCCCTCTTCCTCTCCCTCTCCCTCTCCCTCTCCCTCTCCCTGTCTCTCTCTCTCTCTCTCTCTCTCTCTCTCTCTCTCTCTCTCTCTCTCTCTCTCTCTTTCACACACACACACACACACACACACACACACATACACACACACACACACACACACACACACACACACACACACACATACACGCAACAGCAGAAGTTGAGTTTAGGAAGCCAAGATACTCATCTAAGCCATCACTACTCAGCAGCGGAGATGCTCAGTGATGAAGCACTTGCCTCACAAGCATGAGGACGTGAGCTTGGCTCCCAGGACCCACAGGCAAGTGGAGCTTGGTGGTGTGCATCTGCAGCCCCAGCAGGAAGAAGGCAGACGCAGGTGGATCCATAGGGCTCACTGCCAGCCAGCCTAGCTGGAACAGCTAGATCCCGGCTCAGAGGATCCCGTCTCAAAACAAACAAACAAACCAAGACGTGGAGAAGTGATTAGGGAAGATGTGTGGATGTATATCAACCTCTAGCCTCTACATGTGCTGGCACAGGTAAACAGACATGCACTCATGAATAGCACACACAACGTAACCGCCACAACCAAAATGCAAAACACAAGATTCCTACCAGTCTCATTTTTATTGAGAAATTTTCATGCCTCACGGTCAGTGATTTTGTAGCAGACAGATACAGACAATAATTTCTGTCTGCCTGTGACAACCCGGTGACACAGCTTGGACAGCTTGCAAAATAAACCCCTCACTTGGGCAGCTTTCTTGTCTTTCTTGCCCTGGGCCGAGCCTTCTGGGTTCTGGTACTCATGCTGCAATGGGAATGGAAGAACCTATTTCATCTGGTAGGTCTGACAGCTGTTAACTAAATGACCTTGAGAAAATTCTCTACTCACTCTGGACTTATGTCCCCTCATCTAGAAAATGAGAATAATAAAAACATGTGTGGGGCTGAAGAGATGGCTCAGCGGTGAAGGGCCCTGGCCACTCTTGCCGAGGACCCCGGTTCAATTCCCAGCACCCATGTCAGGCAGATCACAGCCGTCTATAACTCCAGCTCCACTACATTAAAAGAGAAAAGAATCATCCATTAGCCCTGCTTTCTACTTGGGGAAGACAGACTCTAACAATAGGAAGCGGGCCATTTACAGGGTGCATTAGAAGTGGGTGAACCTAACATAAAGAAAGGAGAGATCCATGGTTTGGGAAAGTAATGGGAATGGCAGTTCTAGCAGGAGGGCAAAGAAACGGCATGCCCACGAAGCTGAAGAGGGAGACCACGTGGGCTCTTGGGATATTAGAAGAGAGCCGCAACAAGCACACGTGCCCTGAGTCTCCTACGTGTGCAAAGAACAGCCAGTCGGGTAGACACGGCCATCACCACATATTCTGAAAGTCAGATCAGCAGGATTTGAGGATGTGGGATGTGAAGGGATGAGAGGAAAGGCGTCGGGGCGATTCCACAGGTCTTTTCTTTGATAAGAAAAAGGATGGAACCCTCCTCCCCAGCCCATTCCTGGGTCAATGGGACAGCTGGCCTATCCTTTTAAACTACTTTACAGTGAAATTTTTCACGGCTTGACCTGGGGTCTCATGCAGTGCCAGAGCAGGCCTGCTCTGGTCCTCCCCACCATGTTCCCATTCATTGTCTGGCTGGCCCCCCAGGACCCGGGACCCAGCCACTAAGCTAGTCAACAGCGTGCACCGAGGACATGCCCACAGACACAAGCATACTCAGTGTGAATTTCTGAGCTAAGCTGGCAAAGCCAGAGTTAGGGAAATTGGGGTAACCCAGGCTGCAGAAATGGCTGCATGGTCAAGAGCATTTGCTGCTCTTCAAGGAGCCCCATGTTCAACTCCCAGCACCCATAGGCAGTGGCTCACAGTAACTCCAGCTCCAGAGGACCAGATGCCCTCTTCTGACCTCTAAGGGCACATACATGCATATGGTAAACATACAGCCAGGCACACATCAATCAGCATGATATAAAAGAAACATAATCTTTTAAGGAATATTAGAACTTGAGTCAGGCATAATCCCCACATGTGGAAGGCAGAGACAGGAGGATCACCCTGTGTTCAAGGCCAGCCTTGGCTACAGAGTGAGCTCCAGACTAACCTGGGCTAATGAGTAACATTCTGTCTGAAAACAACAAAAAAGGAAGGGAGAAAATGAGATAGAATAGAATAAAAAGGAGTTGGGTGGCTGTTTCTCGTGGTCTACTCCTGACAGAGCCTTCTGTAAACATCCAGAGACCCTGCGTGTGTGTGTGTGTGTGTGTGTGTGTGTGTGTGTGTGTGTGTGTACACATGTGTGTGTGTGCGCGCGTGCGTGCGTGCGTGCTTGCGTGCGTGCGTGCAGAAGGCAACATACCACACTCCTCATTCTGCCCCCCAGCTTTTCCCCCCATCAGGCTATCCTGAAGGCCATTGCTTAATGAGCTGGCTTGTGCTTCCGATGCCCCTTTCATCTTCCTGCCCTTACATGTTTAGCTCTTATTAGTGAATACTTAGGGATCTTTAAATTATGCCATGGAGAACACACTATAATACATAACCTTGAGCAATACTGTTGTGTCCCCAGCAACCACTGCCGGAAGTGGGATGGCAGGCCCCAAGGCCAAATGCCTTTTATGTTTAATAGATTTTCCAAATTGCCCTCAAAGGAAATTTACTGGTTTAATTTTCCTTCAATAAAACCTCCAAATATTTTAATAACACACTGTGTTATTCCCAGAATTGGAACTATTAATTTTTCTTTTTATTAAAAACATAAACCCATAATCATGAAGTACTTCCTGGCTCACGTAGCTCAAGTTCATGCCACAAATATTCTTACAAATACAAATGAATGACTTAATCCATACATTCACGCTCAGCTCAGACAGAACGCAAAGGCAGATGCACAGAGGTTGGAGGCCTTCAGAATGACTCTGCCTTGATTTTGACCACTCCACCCACTCATTATTCATTAACATATTATCAGAACTGAAATTTGCTTCAATCCCAGAGCAACCTCATATGAACATCCCAGAACAAACACAAATTTCAAAGATCAAAAATTCCCAGGGAAATGGAAAATGTCAAGGCCAGAACCCATTCGCATTTCAGTTACTTTCAGGGAAGAAATACTAACTCTGAGTTTCCAATTTGCTACAGTGATGGCTCATTAAGGAAAATTGAGATGAGGCCATGACTGCCACTTTCCGGCACTCTGAGCAGAACACCCCATGCTTTCCAAATTGGACACACGGTACCAAGCGCATCTCAGAATGAACAAGAACTGGTGTGGAAGTGTAGGACTGAGAGAAAGAAACGTGAGTGTGAGCATTTTGGAGGACTGAAAATTCAACTGAACTGGCTTTGAGGAGGCAATGTTCTCAGAGAAAGATCATTTCATCAGGAAGTTTGATTCCAGTGCTATGTGATCACATTCCAAAACGACCTCCATGTAGCTCTTGGCTCTCTCCTTCATGTTAGCATCCTCAGGAAACATGGTCAACAGAAACCGAAGCATTAAATCTCAAGAGGTGGAGATCAACATTTAAGAATGCTTGTTGTTCTTCCAGAGGACTCTTGTTTGGTTCTCCACACCCCCTCAGGTGACTCCTAACTGTCTGTAATTCTGGCTTCAGGAATCTGACCACCTCTGGCCTCAACAGTCACTATTGCTCACATGTGTATATACCACCCCTGACACACACACACACATAGTTTTTTTTTTTATTTAAAAACCAATACCAAGGGGCTGGAGAGATGGCTCAGTGGTTAAGAGCACTGACTGCTCTTCCAGAGGACCCAGGTTCAATTCCCAGCACCCACATAGTGTAGCTAGAGTTTTCCCAGCTCACAAGTGTCTGTAACTCCAGTCCAGGGGACTCAACACATTCACACAGGGAAAACACCAATGCACATAAAATAAAAATAGACCAATTATTTTTTTTAAATACCAACCCATTTGTGGTTTCCAGAAATATGCCTCCCAGTAAAACACCACAGACTGAAAATCAAAATATGGAAAATAATATATCAAGCAAATGGAGTCCACAAACAAGTTGGCAGAGTAATTCTGATATTTGATTAAGTAAACTAAAATCAGTCAAAAAAACAGAAAGCCAGATGTGATGGTTAGCTTTAACTGTCAACTCGACATAATCCAGATTCATCTTGGAAGAGAATTACTGGGGGATTGTCTACATTGGGTTGGCTCCTACTCACATCTGTAGGGGATTTTTTTAATTCAGTTAACTAATGTAGGAAGACTCAGTTCACTGTGGGTGACACTATTCCCTAGGTAGGGGATTCTGAATTTAATATGATTCTGAAATGAATTGGAGAAATCAAGCTGAACACAAGCAAGCAAGCAAATTAGCATGCATGAATTCCTCTCTGCTCTTGGCTTTGGGTATGGATGTGATCAGCTGTTTCAAGTTCCTGCCACATTGACTTTCCCAAAATAATAGACTGTAACCTGGAATTGTGAGCTAAAATAAACTCTTTATCCCTACGTTGTTTTAGTTGAGGTGTTTTATCACAGCCACAAAAATGAAACTACAGCACCACAACATAGTAATAAATGGTAGAACTCATCAAGAAGAGATAACAATTGTAAATATATATGCACTGAACACTAAGCCTCCTAATTTTATCAAATAAACACTAGTGGTCATAAGAGGTCAGATGGGTCCTGATAAAATAATTATGAATTGTAGCATGAATCTTAAAAGTTCTTATTAATAAAATCAAACCTGAGCCAGGTATTGGGGTGAACACTGGAAGATCAGAGAGACAGAACTAGCCACAGCTAACCTTACCTGGCCAACTTCTCAGCTGGTCTTATTTCCTCAGACTGGAAGCCTCTGTGTCCTCATATCCGAATGGCTCTCAGCTGAACTGTGATGCTCAAAACCTAATAGCTTAACCAGCCAAATGCTTAATCAGCCAAATGCTTCTAGCTTCTGGTCCTCGTGCCTTATATACCTTTCTGCTTTCTACCACCACTCCCTGGGATTAAAAGCTTGCTTTCTGGCATTAAAGGTGTGAGTCACCATGCCTGGCTGTTTCCAATGTGGCCTTGAACTCAAGAGATCCAGAGGAATTTCTACCTCTGAAGTGCTAGGATTAAAGGTGTGAGTGCCACCATTTTCTAGCCTTTGTATCTAGTAGCTGTTCTGTCTCTGATCCCAGATAAGTTTATTAGGGTGTACAATATTTTGGGGAACACAATACCACCACAATGAGTGATTTCAAAACCCATTCTCATCTCTAGGCAGGCCATCCAATCAACAAAGAAATCATAAACTACACCATAGATTAAATGGATTTAATAGTATATATCCATGTGGTAGTATTAAAGACACAAGTTGCCACACTCGGCTTAATTCAGCACTGTTTCTGATGGAAGACACACTCTTTAGTGGTTCCCTGCATCATCGACTTACTATGCTCCAAGTACTTTCATTTTCAAGTGTGAGAAACCCTGATTGACATTGGTTGATGTCCCCCTTCCTTACCTTGGCTGACTCCCTCCTCAAATCTCACTAAAATACCACTTCTGTGTTTACTTTAAAGTAACATAGAGGCCTTCAATAAGTTCTCCCCCACCCAATCCACCTGCTTCACACAACTCAGGATTCACAATGTGAATGTGCATTTACTGGCTTACTCATTGATGTTCAGTCCTTGTGGGTAGAGTAGGATCCTGGCTGCCACGAGTAACCTCTGCCTCCCCAGCTCCCAGTGGAGAGCCACATACACATATATAGTTACAGAAATAGTTGGGGCAGAGTTGTACAGAAAAGGTTGGTGGGAGGAAAGGGAAGGAGAAAATGATACACTTAAATTTTAATTTTAAAGATTTTTTTCTTACTGCAAGTATATGAGCAACTGCTTCTGACATGAGACCAGCAAGTCAAAAGCTGCAGAGCCATGCTGACACTGGGTTGCATGGTCCCTTGATGTGGGAATAGTCTTCCTGGACATTGTAGGATGTGCTTGGTATCCCTGCCATGTACTTGCTAGAAGCCAGTGTGACTTCTCTACAACTTCATCTCCAGGTATGGCCAACCACACACATCCAACACAGGGTCAAGATCATATTTCCACCCCCACCTCTCACTCCATGAAAACTGCAAAATTCTGTGTATGTTAATTACATTCTCTCATTTCTGTGACCAATTTCCCGACTAGAACAACTTAAGGAAGAGTTGACTTGGGTTCACGGTTTGAGGGGATACAGTCCATCATGGCAGGACAATCACGGCGACAGGAGACCACTGCTCACATTGGACCCACAGTCAGGAAGCATACAGAGATGAATGCTGGTGCCCAGCTCCCTTCTTCTGTTTTGAATGTTTTATCCGGTCTATAACTCTGGCTTATAGAATGGTTTCCATATTGAGGATGTGTCTTCCTTCCTCAGCTAAACCTCTCCAGAAACTCCCTCACAGACCCACACAGAGCTGTCAACTGGGGGAGTCCAAATCCAGTCAACTTGATGGCAATTGAGCATCATGATGTGACAGTCTAACCCTTAATGAACTACATTCTCGGGGTCTCGGGGATTTTTAGTTGGGACAAGGAAATAAAATACCAATGTGCTCTGTTTATCTTCCTGTCCTGTTCTGTTTCAAGAGAAATAAAGAAGAGATGAAAAGAGAATCCAGCAAGTCTCCACAAGGCAATTCTGGCTTCAGATACCCATGGGTCTGGGGAAAAGCCTGCAATTCAAGCTGAAGACACTCCCAAGTGTAATTTTCAAAGAGGATGGCTTAGTAACATATGTATTCCATTGAGGTAAAATACCACTGACATAGGATGTGAAAATAATACCAGCCTCCAGCAATCGGGGTTTCTAACCTTTGAAATGAAAGCACTTGGAAGACCAGGAGAAAAACCAAGCTATGAACCAGGAGAAAAACCAAGCTAAGGGCACACTTTCTCCATCAGTAATAGTGCTCAGTAAAGCCAGGCCTGGTGACTCACACCGTAACCCCAGCTCTTGGAAGGTCAAGGCTGGAAGACTGTTGGTGTTTGAACCCAGGCTGGACTACATAGTGAAGTTCAAGCCAGATTGAACTAGGGAGTGAGACCCTTCCTCAAACAAACAAACTCAATTGAAGAAACATGGGGACAAGGCTAGAGAGATGGCTCCGTGATTAACAGCACTAGCTGCTCTTCCAAGGAACTGGGTAGAATTCCCAGTACCCATACAGTGGCTCACAACCATCTGTAGCACCAGTTCTGTGCTGTGGGATGGTCTGTATATCAAATTACTCTGATTGGTCAATAAATAAAACACTGATTGGCCAGTGGCTAGGCAGGAAGTATAGGCGGGTCTAACAGAGAGGAGAACAGGAAGGTGGAAGGAGTCACTGCCAGCTGCCGCCATGAGAAGCAGAATGTGAAGATGCCGGTAAGCCACGAGCCACATGGAAAGGTATATATTTATAGAAATGGATTAATTTAAACTGTAAGAACAGTTAGCAAGAAGCCTGCCATGGCCATACAGTTTATAAGCAATATAAGTCTCTGTGTTTACTTGGTTGGGTCTGAGCGGCTGTGGCACTGGCGGGTGACAAAGATTTGTCCTGACTGTGGGCAAGGCAGGAAAACTCTAGCTACAGTTCTGGGAGATCTGATGCATTATTCAGGCCTCAACAGAGGCACCAGGCACACAAGTGGTGCCTAGACATACACGAAGACAAAGCATCCATACATATAAAATAAGGTTTCTAAGAAAAAAATTTTAAGAGAAGCATGATCCCCATCTCACACTCCCCCCCCCCCCGTGTGTGTGTGTGTGTGTGTGTGTGTGTGTGTGTGTGTTGGGATCAAGCCCTACAGACAGCATATATACTTCACAGAATTTTGAGTGTCCCTGTGAAACTGCTTTACACCAAGAACCTTATTCTCCTCAAGAGTTTCTTCTTTGGATTTCCTCTTTAAATTGCCTTCTTGGTAGACCTGATTCCCCATGCCTAATGATCTACCAGGAACAGCACAGTCTCAGCTAGAGTCCAGAGTCCCCTTCCTCCACTCTCAAGCAGGACAAGAATGGGGGATGTTGCAGTGGTAAATGTCAGGCTCCCTCTATGGGGTCGCTCTCTCTGCTGCTGGGCAAACATCCAAGGAACGACCAACTGCTTGAGATGGTTCTATTCAAGAATGTAAAAGTACAGTTCAGGCCAGGGTTCCTGGAGCCTTCCGCTGGAATGTGACCTGTTATTTATAGGCCAGAAAGCATGTGGTACTCAGGGTACTCTTGTGGGTAATTTTTTAAATGTTTAGAATGCATCAGATATTTTCTTCTGATAAAATGTCAAAAAGAAATTCAATAAAAGGAAGCTGTGAGTAGAGGCCTTAGCAAAGAAATGGATGCTCTGAGAATCCTCCCTAGACAACCCTCAGCCTGAGGCTACTCCAACACATCATCTCACATAATGATTAAGATCACAATGCTCTGGATAACTGGGTTTTGGGGTAAGTGGACTCTCCATGGACTTCCATGGAGCTAACTGTTCCATTTGCCCCCACCCTATGCCCCTCTTGTTGCTTGGGTACAGAGTTTCCTGCCAAATGACCCATGTCTGCTTCCAAACACTGCAGGAACCTCTCTCTTGAATCAGATGCCATGTTGATGGGTGAGAAGACCCAAAATTGGCTATCTCATGGGGTCTGGATGGAGCTTGGCTGTGTCTGTCCATCAAGGTTGGCACACATGCACATACAAGCTTGGTGGAGATGTAGAATGTAACCCTGATTGGGAAGATAACTGTAGGAGGGGGCAAGGGCAGAGGTCAGCTCTCCCCAAGCTGCTGTGGCTTGGGGTGAACTCTGGAGGGTGCAAGATCAATGCATTGTCTACTTTTCCCATTGTTATGACAGAAGCAGTTTAAAGAGAAAGAGTCTGTCATGGTCAGGAGGCATGGCAACTGGATTGGTTTGGTTGGGGATGGCAGAAGGCAGTGTCTTGTTAAATAGCACCAGGAATCAAAGAGAACTCAGGCCAGAGAACAGGAAGCCTATGACCCTCCAATCCTCACCCTAGACCCCAACTCCCAGTGTCCCACTTCCTCCAGCTAAGCTCCACCCCTTTCAGGTTCCACAGCCTCCCAAACAGCATACCTGCTGAGGGCTTAGAGCTTAACTACAAATTTCCCCACATTTGAGCCATAACAAACTTTAAATTCAAATCTCCTTGGTCATCACAGAAGTGTGTTTGTAGAGGTAGGAGAGCTGGATGCATGCTATTTGTTGGCTTGACGAGTAACATGGGAGCATGTTACTCAGAATGTGGAGCCCAGTTTGTGCTCCAGAGAAATAGCTACACCAACATGGGGGGGGTGACAAATCTATACGGTTTCTAGTGGGAGGGCACAGGGGGAGGACTGACAGCCATGCCATCGAGGCCCCCAGCATCTTTGGCATGACAATCATGGTGGCCCAGAGTGACACACAGGACTGTGAGCTTCAAACCACAGATGGCGCAAAAGTTGGTTTGGGTTGTCAACTTGATACAATCTGGCATCACTGAGAAGGGAGTCGTAGGAACTGTCGAAAACAGGTTGTCCTTCCCACATGCCCATGAGGAATTTTCTCAGTTGGTTTAATTGAAGTGGGAAGGACTGCCCTGAAGGTGAGCAGCACCTTTTCATGGGCTGGGCCCTGGACGGAGTGAGACAGAGTCAGCTGAGCACTGGCAGTCACGTGGGCATTCACGCTCTCTCTGCCCTTGACTATGAATGTAAGCAGCTGCTTCGGGTTCCTGCTGACTTCACTCTGGCTATGATGGGCTGTAGCCTGGAACTGCGAGCTAAAAGGAGCCCTTCTCCCCCATGCTGCTTCTGTCAAAGTATTTCATCATGTTATAGAAAATGAAACTGAGATGGGTGGCGTTAGATGAGACTTCAAGGGACCTGGGAGAGAGATGTGAGGGCCCACACAACAGGGACCTGTGCACCTCAGGAGCTAGGGACCAGAACAGAAGAAAACAAGAGTCTCAGAGGCTATCGAGCGAGTGAAGGCATCCAAGGTCAAAGAGCAGCAAAACTTAGTCTCCCCACACTGCATGGGGACCTGGGATGCATGCTACACAGAGAAGGAGCCAACGGCCAGAGTCGGAGCCAGGAACCCGTCTTTAACGGGTGATGCACTGAGGGCAGTCAAACTCAAGGTCTCTCACTGGCAGGCCTGAGTGGTGTGCATGGAGCTTGGGTTCACAGCAGCCTTGCGCCCAGCCCGGAAATGAAGTATAGTGTAAGATACTCCATAGTGATGTTTGAACCATGACTTCAGAGCCTATGTTTTTCTGAATCAGTCCACACCAGATTTGGAGCTAGAGTCGAGAAATGTGACACTTGGCCTGTGTGCATCAAGTTCAAGCCTTCCCTAAAGAACATTTATATATATATTTTTTTAACCTGGGATGGAATCTAGTTGGTTGGTTGCCTGGGAGACAAAACGTACTGCTTTGTACCACTTCAATGTTAAGAGGGTTTCAGTGTTGTTCTGCAAAGAGTTTACCCTGCACCAAATCCCACAGACCTCACAGTCATGCAGGCAGGGTATTCCCTTTCATTACAAACTTCTTTGGAAATGGAGAAGGTAGGGTTCACTTCTATCAGCTCTTGTTCTATGCCAAATTCCAAAGTCGTCCTAGCCCAAGGCTGAACACATCAGGTCTGTAAGGTCATTGTGACTTTGTATTTTGTGTTAGTCCTGACCACCATCAGCTAAGTACCAAATCTGTGCTTTAGCTCTTGTCTCCAATCCACTCAAAACCTCAAGATAAGTAGTGCTGCTCTAGAGAAGAAACCGAGGTTCAGAAACAATGAAAAGCACTTAGGAAAATAGAACTTTAACCCAGGCCTGCACCATCCCAAAGCTGTTCTCTGCAGCAGCAGGCAGCACCCATGGACACCCTCCAGCCATGTGAGGTTTCATTTGTGGGTTGGCCTCAGGCTCCTGACCCTGGTGGTTCACACATGCACTATGTCCAAGCTTTGACTTCCTCCTCTGTATCTGAAGAGAAAATGTTTAACCTGGGAGTCTAGTTGTCACTTAGAGTAGCAGAAAAAACTGACATGGGTCTTCCTCTGTGTGTATGTGTGTTTATGTGAGTATGTGTGTGCGCACACATGCACATGCATGCATGCTCCAGCATGCAGAAGACAGAGAACAGCCTGAGGTGTTGGCCCTTGCCTTCTACCTTGCTTGAAACAGTCTATTGTTTAGACCAGACTAGCTGGCCCTTAAGCTTCCAGGCATTCTCCTGTTGTTACCTCCCACCTCCCCATAGGAGCGCTGGGATTGCAGACACTAGTACTCAGCGTCTGTCCCGTGGCTGAGAATGGGGGTTTTGGGGATCCAAACTCAGGTCCTCATGTTTGCACAGCAAGTGCCTCTACCCACCAAGCCATCGCACCAGTCAGTCCAGAAATGGATCTTTTATTTGACCGATGTGACACATGCCTCCTCTATCTAAGCATAACATTTCTCAATAGCTCAGCCCTTTTTCCCACCGAGAACAGGTGATTGTAGGCTGCATCAAGTTGACATTTAAAATTAACCATCACAATGAAGGCCCAGTTCCTCCATAACCTGGCCAACATGAGTCACTGATCTTTTTTATGACAGTCATCCTAGTTGGTGAGACATGGTTTTGACTCATGTGTTCAGACACCCTGTGCACGTGTGGAGCTGTCCATGACCATAGTGCTGAAACCAGCAAGCTATTCAATATGGTGCATCACAGCCTCCACCAAACGTGGGCAGCATCATTCCTTGGCTTGGGGTCCTGAATTGTGTAAGAGAGGGAAAGCCAGCTAAGAAAGATAAGAAGCAAGTGAGGATTCACGCATTCCCCATGTGCTCTTGGCTGTGGATGTGATGTGACTAGCCACGAGCTCCTGCCTCTACTTCCCCTCAAGGATGGACCCTGTAACCTGGAATTGTCAGCCAGATAAGCCCTTTCTTCCCCTGCAGGGCTTTTTGCCGGGGTGTTTTGTGACAACTGCCACTGAAGCCCCTCTTGTCTGCTTTTCACTTTCCACAGCTTGTATCATGACGAGCCAAGCTGTGTATTTCAGTACTCGTTCCAGCCAGCGTGTCTGCGAGAGCCACTTAGCCTGGCCTCGGAACCCCTGGCTGTTCTAGAACTTCACAGTGTGCTTCCCCCATTTTTCTTGCTGTTGTAAGTTGTTTTGTCGTGTTTGGTTGGTTTTGAGCAGTTTCATTATGTATCCCAAGCTGCCTTCAAATTTATGTAGCCCAGGCTGGCCTCTAACTCAGGGTCCTCATAACACTGGCCTCTACAGTGTTTGTATCACGAGTGTCCCTCACCATGCTCAGCTCAGACTCCTTTTCCCAGAGCATCCTTCGGCCTCTGCTTTTGCAAAATGCCTGTTAACTCCTGTTCCCCTTTCTCTATTTCCTCTCCTTCGCATCCACTTCACAGCTTGTCAAAAATCCCTCAGCTTTGTGCTTCTTAACAGTTTTTATAATCCCTTCTGAACTCGTGGTCTAAGTCTTTCATGCTTGCTCTGAAACTTGCCTCTAAACATTTAAAACTGATAAGTGGCTTCTGTGTTATTGTAAGATTGTGTGAAGGTGGTGGGGGTGGTACTGCTTTTAGTGCCTGGGAAAGTATCTATTATTTTTGGTTGCCAGTATTTTTATGGTGAAGTGAATACCAGTCAGGTATTAACAAGCCTTCAAAAAGGTCCCCCCAAATCCTCACCTCCTGGAACCCACACCTTTGTGTGGCCTCAGCATTGAACAGCAGTATTTAACCAATGGAATATTGCAGGCACAGTGGTGCACAGCTTTCCAAATGAAGTTATAAAGAGCATCTTGGCCTCTGCTGTGTGCTGTAAGGATTACCTGGTGCTCTGCATGGTCTGGAGAATGGTCTGTGGTAGCCATGTTTTCAGTTTTGAATGAATGACTTTATTAAGTGTATAGCAAGCAAAAGTAAAAAGTATAAAAAATGAATGATATGTAGATGAGAGAGAGAGAGAACAGACAGATGCATACATAGTATGGTAGTTTGAATGTAATTGACCCCCATAAGCTCATAGGGAGTGGCACTATTAGGAGGTGGGGCTTGGTTGAAATGAGTGTGACTTTGTTGGAGGAAGTGTGTCACCAGGGGGCAGGCTTTGAGGTCTCTTATGCTTAAGCTATGCCTAGTTCAGACCACTTCCTATTGCCTAAAAGTCAAGATGAAGGGCTCTCAGCTATTTCTCCAGCACCATGTCTGCCTGCAGGCTGCCATATTCCACCATGATGATAATGGACTGAAACTCTGAAAATGTAAGCCAGCCCAATTAAATGTTTTTCTTTTATAAGAATTGCTATGGTCATGGTGTCTCTTCAGAGCAATAGAAACCCTAAAACAGGAGTTGTTGCTACAGATTGGGGTATTGCTGTTACAGGCCTGATCATGCTTTTATTTGAAGAAATATGGACCTTGGGGTGGTAGATTAGAAAAGCAGTTGAGAACCAACAACAAGGGAGTCTGCACTGGAACTGACTTAGGCCCTCTGCACATATGTGACAATTGTGTAGCTCGGTCTTCTTGTGGGACTCCTAACAGTGGGATCAGGGGCTGTCTCTGACTCTTTTCCTGGCTTTGGGGGCCCAATTCCTCATACTGGACCTAGCTTGGACCCAGGAATGTGTGGTTTAAAAAAGCCCTTCTTGCTGAGGGGCCCCCAGCTGGATCAGGCCCTCTGAATAGGTGAGACAGTTGATTGGCTTGATCAGTTTGGGAGGCATCTAGGCAGTGGGACTGGGTCCTGTGCTCAGTGCATGAGTTGGCTGTTTGAAACCTGGAGCTTATGCAGGGACACTTGGCTCAGTCTGGGAGGAAGGGACTGGACCTGCCTGGACTGAGTCTACCAGGTTGATCGCAGTCCTCGGGGGAGGATTTGCCCTGGAGGAGGTGGGAATGGGGGTAGGCTGGGGGTAAGGGGAGGGGGTGGGAGGGGGGAGAATAGGGGAACCCGTGGCTGATATGTAGAACTGAATGGTATTGTAAAATAAAAAAAAAAATAAATAAAGCCCTTCTTCTGACTTTGCCCAAGTGATACTGAGCAGGTGGTCCCCTGTCCCAGGTGATGCTGGGCAGTTGGTCCCCTGTCCACACCTGAAGAGAAAGTGCTCTTTAAACTGGCTCTGCTCTCATCCCAGCCCCTGCCCTACCAAGTCATTTGTCCAAGCAATTGCATCGCATGAAATGGGAACGACATTGAATGCATTTACCCGCACTAACGAGCCGGCTTGTGAGATGGGAACGACATTGAAAGCTTTTACAAGCACAAAGGAGGGCCTTCTCCAAACCTGAATCTGGAGGACAGCCAGCTGTGCCCCCCTGTGGGTGACAGTGTGAAGCATTGCATTTCTCTCTCCCTCAGAAAGCACTCCAGCGAATAACTTAAGAGTCACCTGCAAGAAGCAGAGGCTACTCCCACCTTCAAAATTTCTGTCTTCTTTTCTACTTCGGCAACTTCAAGAGAATCACATCTATTTCTTAATGGTTGGTGTTTATGACCAAGATGGATTTAAGAGCTTTTTAACATCTCCAAAACTAGTGTCGGGGCTGGGAAGACGGCTCAGCTGGCCAAGCTCCTGCTGACTTAGGACGTGAATGCCATGAAACTAGGAAGAAGACCGTGAGAAGGAAGAAGAGGCCTTCAGAGAGGGGAAAGAACAGGATTCACATGATGAGCAAACAGGAGGGGAGCAGAGAACCCAGAAAGAGTGGGGCAAGGGGGCAGGGGAGGAAGTGGAGGAAGGGATCGTGAGAACAAAGTGTGTTCAAATGCCATCATGACACAAAACTTCCAAAGCTTGCATCGTTTTTTGCACTTTTCTGGCATAATCCCTTAGCCTTTTTGCACTGTTTGGTTAGTCTAAATCTCCAGCCAGGCTCTCCTTGAGAAATTCTCCATCTTTTAATCCTAACTATGGTGACTTGGTGCTCAGCAGAAGCAGCTGTTCCAAATGCTTGAATAAATGAATTAATTTAATAAAAGTATTGCAGAAACCTATGGAGTCTTTAAATACATTGCCAACACTTACACATGCTCATGGGCCTGGGAATAAAGCTCAGCCAGTGAAGTTCTTACCTTGCAAGCATCAGGACCTGAGTTCAGATCCCCAACACCAATGGGGGGTGGGGAGTAGCCATGCACAGAGGCATGTGTTTGTGATCTCAGTATTAATAAGGCAGAGACATGTGGATCCCTGGGACTCCTTGCCAACAAGCTTAGCCTTCTTGGTAAACTCCCGCCCAAAGAAAGACTCTCAAAAATAAATAAATGAATGAATAAACAAACAAACAAATAAATAAATGACAAGGTGAACATGAGGGATCGGGTTGGTCGAGTTGGGGGCGGCATGGAGGGGGGAAGTAATGAAAGAGACTCCTAAGAATAGTAGACAGGGTGCCTGAACTGGCCTTCTCCTGTAATCAGATCGGTGACCACCCTAGTTGTAATCATAGAGCCTTCATCCGGTAACTGATGGGAGCAGATGCAGAGATCCACAGTCAAGCACTGGGCCAAGCTCTGGGAGTCCAGTTAAGAAAGGGAGGAGGGATTGTATGAGCAATGGGGGCCAAGATCATGAAGGGGGAACCCACAGAGACAGCTGACCTGAGCTAGTGGGAGATCAAGGACTCTGGACTAATAACTAGGGAGCCTGCATGGGACCAACCTAGGCCCTCTGCATGTGGGTGACAGCCATGTGCTATAGGATGTCTTTCTGTATGCTGTGACTATGTGTTGCTCCCATTGGTTAATAAATAAAGCTGCATTGGCCTCCTATGGCAGGGTAGGATGGAGCCAGGGGAAAAATCCAAGAGAGATAATGAGAGGAGAAAGGGAAGTAAGGGGAGACGCCAAACCGCCGTCCAAGGAGCAACACGCAATGGCACACAGGTAAAGCCACGGAACACGTGGTGATACACAGATTAATAGTTAGGGGTTGAGTTAAGTTACAAGAGCTAGCTAGTAAGAAGCCTGAGCCATAGGCCATTGAATTTGCAATTCATATTAAGCCTCTGAGTGATTATTTTATAAGTGGCTATGGGACTGCAGGGCCAGGTGGGACTGGAGAAATTTACAGCTACAGTTGTGTAGCTTGGTTTGTTTGTGGGGTCCCTAACAATGACCAGGATCTGTCCCTGGCACATGAGCTGGCTTTTTGGAACCTATTCCCCATGCTGGGATGCCTTGCCCAGTCTTGATGCAGGGGAGGAGCTTGGTCCTGCCTCGACTTGATATGCCATGCTTTGTTGACTCCCACGGGAGGCCTGCCCCTTTATGAAAGGAGGAGGAGTAGATGGGAGGAGGATAGGTGGGAGGTTGGGGGAGGGGACAAGCAGAGAGGAGGGAGGGGAAACTGTGCTTGGTATGTAAAATAAATAAAAACTTAATAAAAAAATTAAAAGGTGAACTGCTCCTGTAGGATGACACCTAAAATTAACCTCTGGCTTCCACAGGTACACACTCAAATACACACACACACACACACACACACACACACACACACACACACACACATACACACACATACAGACACACATACTACACAGACACACACACATATATCGTTTCTTTTCATTTAGCCCTGTATCCCCCAGTGTGATAGAGGTATAGCGGCTTCCCACAAGAAGCAATTTGTGACTCGCACAGAGGCGTTCTGCTGAAAGGTGGAGAGAGTCCACAACTCAGGGGAGCTGTCTTAAGTACTTACATTTGCAAATTACAGCTCTGACAGAACTACTTCAAAAGTCATGGGCCGGCGCATGTCCCTGCCTCTGTGATCACCGCCATGGGAGAGCCTGTGGCGCCACCTGCTGGGTATGCACATCTGTTACAAGGGTACCCCGGGCTGAGAGCAGATCTCATGGTCACTGCCCCAGGTAGCCAGGACCTGGGAACCAAGGAGCCATGCTCTCCTCTCTCTTGCCTCTGCAATCCCCTGAAACCTAAGACCGAGTGCCTCCCAACAGAGCGAGCGGCCCTCCTTTAACAAGCATGCCTGAAATGTGCAGGGACAGGAAGGGCTCCGGAGAGCTGGCCAGCCACCTGGGGTGGCACCCCCACTCCCCCTTACTTTTCTAAGACCTGCATTTTCTCACCTGCAAAACTTAAATGAGGCCAGACTCCCGGGGTTGTTGTTCCCAGGACCAACAACAGCCAGTAGCATTGAGCCTGGATTTCCTCTAAACAAGCTACAAAAATGACTATGATCAGTAGCAGCGTTTCTTATAATGGGAAGAGTGGGCACCGCGGGATTAAGCATTTGACAGGCTCTGAGAATATTTGTACACCTTGGCATCCCACAGACACAGAGGTGTTTCAGCCGCATTCACTAATGGGGAAAAAATGAAACCTCATTAAATGTTCAATGTCTGTGGTTTTAGTACAAGCAATAACTAGACAATGGGCAGGCTAACGGAGGTGAGACGGTGAACAGGTTTATCGTTGTGCAGAATCACAGCAGCTATGCAAGGCATGGGGTCAAAAGAGAAAGTCAATTGCCGGGATTTCAACATCTCTTCACGGGGGGGGGGGGGGGGGGGGGGGGGGGGTGCCGCTCGAGGTTGAGTTGCTGGTGACTTTAGAGGGGTGGTGAATGATTTGGGGTGGGGAGGCACAAAATTCAAAGGCCTGAAACCAACTTTCTCCGGGTGTTTGACTCTCAGGCTCCCTTCTTGCAGGTTGAAATTACAGTCTTCCCTAGTTAGTGAAATTTCAGGAAGACTGAAGGCCAAGGATGAGGCTGAGTGCTCACCTGGTCCACACAAAGTCTCGGGTTCCACCATACGCCAGGCATGGTGGTGCAGGCCTGTTATCCCAGTGCTTGGGAGGTGGAGGAAGGAGAATCTAAAGTTCAAGGTCATCCTCAGCTGCTTAGGGAGTTCAAAGCCTCCTGGGCTATGTGAGACCCTGACTGACGAAAAAGAGGAGGAAGAAGAGGAAGAGAACTGGAGGCCTTCTCTTGGCGGGTCCAGTCAGGGAGAGAAGGAAACTTGGATTATCACCAATAGAGGAGAAATTATCACAACAGAGGAGTCCCACAGAGCCATAGGGACTCCACTTTTTTATTTTTGTATTCTTTGAGAAATTCGTACAGTATATTTTATCACATTCTTTTCCATTCCCCAACTCTTCCTAGATCATTCTCCACTACCTACCCACCCAATTTCATGTGCTTTCTCTCTCTCTCTCTCTCTCTCTCTCTCTCTCTCTCTCTCTCTCTCTCTAGAAAAAGAAAAGAAAGAAAGCCAAAAAGCCACTAAAAACCCTGGAGTCTAATTTATATTAGCCAACTCCTCCTGAACATGAGGCTTGCCCTTCAGTGTGACTGGCACACCCAGGGTCACTCCATCCACTGAAGAAAACGGATTTTCCCTCTCCTAGCAACTGTCATTTGCAAGTAGCTTCCTGGCTTGGGGTGGGGCCCTGCACACTTCCACTCCTTCATGCTGGGATTTTGGTCTGGCTGGAGCGTGGGCGGGTTTTGTTGTTATAGTCTCTCAGAGTCCATATGTACAGTTGCCCTGTTGTGTCCCCAAAAGAAAACCTACTATTGTTATTCTGTGTAATGGTTTGAGTGAGAATGGCCCCCATCAGTTCGGATGTTTGGATGCTTGGTTCCCAATTGGTTCAATTGTTTGGGAAGAATTAGGTGTGGCCTTGTTAAAGGAATTGTGTTACTGGGGATGGACTCTCTTGCGTGGTTATTAATAACCACTCTATTGCATATTTATAATGAAAAAGAGCAAGCAGGGCAAAAAGAAATACAAAATGTATAGTCTGGCAAGAAAAGGCACACCAGGAAATTTAATATTGGAGCCAAGGCTTGTGCTGAAAGAGATGAGACCTGATGAGAAATGGAATAGCGAGAGTGGTGCCAGGATGTTGGAGGTGCCAATCCCCTGAGAAGTCTGCCAAGGAGAGCTGTGCACAGGGTGGAACCAGCTCAAGAGAGAGGCGTGTCGCAGGCAGTCAGCGGGGCTGGAAGAGCAGGGCCACCTAGTCCTCTGACAGCAGACACAGAGCTACAGCTTTGGAGTCGATCTCGATTTGGACCAGTATCTCCTCAGTATTCCCCCACTGCTCCTTTTTGGAATAAGCTGAGGAGGTCTAAAGATGACAGCTCTTAGTAAGGAGGGAGCCTGAAGTGGCCATCTCCTGTAACCAGACAAGGCTTCCAGCCACAAAACCTTTGACCTACAATTTGTCCTGCCTGCAAGATGTGCTGGGGTAATGGTAGCTCAGAACTTGTGGGAGTGGCCAACCAATGACTGGTCCAACTTGAGGCCCGCACCACAAAAGGAAGCCCACCCCTGACTCTTCCTCAAGGGCCAGGACCCAGAGGCTGGATGGCCCAGAGACCTAGAATAGAACCAAACATGACTAGCAAAAAAAAAAAAAAAAATCAATGGAAATGACTTGTAATGAGATTCTGCTATACTCACAGATTGGTGCCTAGTCCAATTGTCCCAATTGTCATCAGAGAGGCTTCATCTAGCAACTGATGGGAACAGGTGCAGAGAGAGTCAAACATTAATCAGAGCTCAGAGAACCCTGCAAAAGTAAGGCAGGAAGAATTAGAGGAGTCGAGGACATCTTAAGAACACAGCACACAGAATCAACTAAGCAGGACTCATGGGGGGCTCACAGAGACCAAAGAGATAATCAGGTAGCCTATATGAGTTTAAGCTAGGTCCTCTACATATGTGTTACGGTTGTATAGCTTGGCATTCTTGTGGAACTCCTAACAGTGGGAGTGGGGTTGTCTCTTTGCCTGCTCTTAGAATTCTTTCCTCCTATTGGGTTGCCTTGTCCAGCGTTCATATGAGGGTCTGTGCCTAGTCTTATTGTAACTTGTTAAGTCATGTTCAGTTGATATCCCTGGGAGGCTTGCTCTTTTCTGAAGGAAAACAGAGGAGTGGAGCTGAGGGAGAGAGAAGGTGAGGGGAGGGACTATGAGGAGTGGAGTGCTGTGGGATGTCATTCTGTATGCTGTGAATATGTGTTGCTCTGATTGGTTGATAAATAAAGCTGCATTGGCCTATGGCAGGGCAGGATGGAGCCAGGTGGAAATCTAAGAGAGACAGTGAAAGGAGGAAGGGGAGACGCCAAACCGCCATCCAAGGAGCAACATGTAATGGGATGCAGGTAAAGCCATGGAACACGTGGCGATACATAGATTAATAGTTATCGGTTGAGTTAAGTTGTAAAAGCTAGCTAGCAAGAAGCCTGAGCCAATAGGCCATAGAATTTGCAATTAATATTCAGCCTCTGAGTAATTATTTTATAAGCGACTGCAGGACCACAAGGCCAGGCAGGACTGGAGAAACTTCCGACTGCAGTGGAGGGAGGGAAAACTTCAGTCCTGATGTAAGATATGAGAAAAGAATAAATAAAATATAAATAAATAAAGATGCAGTCACTGAATAAATAAACTCTCTTTCAGTCATAAGGGAAAACTCTCTGTGCCTCTTCTTAAAAGGCTTCGTAATAGAGTCTATGAAATAAACAGAGAATAGATAAATCGGCCAGAGAAAGCCCACTTTGTGCATTTGCACACAAGACTCCCATATTGAAAACTCAGTGGAGCCAGATGGCCAAAGCCAAATGACACAACTCCCTGAGCACAGAAAGAGGTGGGTGCCTGGGGGCTCGGGTGGGCCAGGGTCATGAGCAAGTCACTTAAGTGAAGACATGCCGCCGAGACACAGCTGGGCCTTGTCTCTAGGGACAGGCCTCACCACAGTAGCCTTTGCCTGCTGATGCTGTCCTAATGTGTTTCTTTTAGAGATGGACATCACTTTTGCAGAAGGTCACCTTTTCAGAGCTGTCCATATGTCTGCAAGTGTCTCCAATAGCCAGCTCAAAAGAGGTCAAAGAAGTGAGGGGCACATTCTGGTCAGCCTCCTACAATCACTGTTTTTTGAGGGATAGGGGAACAGGGAGGTGTCCTGAGTCCTACTAAGTTTGGGTTGAATTTTATTTTTTGCAGTGAGCAAGTTAGAGTTGTAATTTTAAAAAAAAGTTTATTTTTTTTAATCTTCCACAATTACAATAGAACAGGGCTCTGATTGGCTTCGCAGTTATTGATTTTAGACCCTGTCATACCTATGCTTCTCAGACATGACTCAGAGTTCCCTCTGTTGTTATTAGTAACGACTTCCCACTCAGTGAAACATTAGTGACCGTTTCGTACAGAACACCATTCAGGCCTCGCTGGCCCCATTCTTCTGGATCCCTCCTGAGTACTGAGAAATGATGGCTCTTTCTGAAAAGTGGCTTGATTCTCGAAATGCCAAAAGTAGTCCAGTCAACTACTTTCCTATCAACGACTGGCTTACAATCAGTGTCTCTCCCCAAGCAGCTCAATGTTCCAGACACCTCAGGTGCTGTGTCTGAAGCCGCCCACCCTCCAGCTTAAACCAGCCCACATCTTATCAGCTTCTTCCCTGGTGAATGAATGAGAAAAACCACAATGGACCCTGTGTGTACTGACTGACCTTAGGGAGATGGCATTCTGGCCAATTCTCTGCCCTCACTCTGAGTGTTCTTTCTCTCTCTCTCTCTCTCTCTCTCTCTCTCTCTCTCTCTCTCTCTCTCTCTCTCTCTCTCTCCCTCCCTCCCTCCCTCCCTCCCTCCCTCTCTCTGTGTGCATGTGTGTATGTGTGTGTAGTGTGTGTGTGTGTGCATGTTCGTGCATGTGTGTGTCCTCACAGCAGCCCCCTGAAGCAGGGCCCATCTTTGTGCCCAGTCTACAGACTAGGAAGCTGAACCTCAGAGTGTGGACAGACTTGCCTAATCATATGGTAAGTGTGAATTAAAAGAGCAAGAGCCCTAGGCAATCAGATCCCAAAACCTGAAGCCATAAAGAGCCCTTTGCCCAAAACACTGGGCCAATCTTCCACATGATTTGTAGAAATGGAAAGAAAAAGGCCATAAGGGGGAAACTGGAGGAAAAAATAGAGCTCCCTCCCCAACACCAAGACAGGGCTCCTCTGTGTAACAGCCCTGGTTGTCCTGGAACTCGCTTTGTTGACCAGGCTGGCCTCTGGACTCACAGAGATGCACCTGCCTCTGCCCACTGAGTGCTGGAATTTAAGGCGTGCGCCCCCATGCCTGGCTAACCTTTCTTAATACCTCACAGTGTCTATGTTCTTACCCCATGCCTTGCACAGGCTGAACACTTTAGAGACAACATCCAACTATGGTCTCACTCAGCACTCACTATGAGCAGAGAGGAGCAGGCACATATCCAGTACCACACTAGGAATTGGCCAAGTCAAAACCAGGCCAGCTCATATTTATAGCCATGATTTATCCCCAAAAGTAATGAAGGAAGATGAAGACGATCTGAAATTCAGTCCATATTCAGGACTGGAGAGATGGCTCCACAGACATGCTGAAGTGTGAGGATCCCCAACAGGCAATCCCAGGTGGGCATGATGTCCCTCCTGTAACTCCAGCCTCTCAAAACAGGCAGGGGATCTCCAGAGCTGGCTGGCTTGCCACAATAACTGTATCAATGAGCTCTGGGTTAGATTGAGATCCCCTGCCTCACTGAATAAGGTGGAATAGGGAATAATAATAATAATAATATAATAAGTAATAGGGAATGATGCATCAACCTTGAACCTCCACATACATGTGCACATAGCTGTACACATATCCACCAGTGTTCCCAACTTCATGCAAACATACATACAGACACAGACATACCACATACACACATAAAAATTAAAGCAGAGAGGTTGGGGAGGTCTGTCCTAATTCAAACACGAAAAACTCCTGGGTCCAGCTACACAAGAATAGTGTCGCTCTGAAACAGGCAGACAGTGGTCAGTCACATCAGTTTACAGGGTGGGGAAGCCCTGTGCCCAGGGTGTTAGAGTTTGAATGTGAAATGATCCTCACAGGCTCATGTATCGGAACAGCTGGTCCCCAGCTCGTGGTGCTGTTTGGGGAGGTTGTGAAACTTTTAAGAGGTGGGGCCTGGCTGCAGGAAGTGGATCTCTGGAGGACAGGCCAGATGCACCCAGATGTGAGCAAGCTCCTGCTGCCAACATCTGGGACCTCCCCTGCCATGCTCCCCGCCATGATGGAACGGCTGTACTGTTATATCATGAGCCAAAATCAATCTTGAAGCTGCTTCAGCCCCATACTTGGTGACAGCAATAAGAACTGTGACTAACACACAGGGACTCTGGCACTCGAGGGCTACAGCCTCGAGAACAGCCAGCACTTCTCCTGTCTGCTTAGGCTCAGCACAACCCAAGCACACAGCGGTTGTTCGAGGAACGGTTACTGAGATAATGGGTGAATCCATGGCCCCCTTTGCAAGGGGCCCACAGTTTGTGCCTTCCCCGATCCCAGCGCAGGGGTGGCCTGCAGATGTGACTCTCCGGTTCTCCCACCGCCCTCCCCAGCCATGGAAAGTCTTCTGAGGTCCTGATTCCGTGATGGTCGTGCGTACATAGATGAGGTTGCTTTCCAGAAGTCGTGGAGATAAGTGGGTCCTTATTCCCATATTGCAACAAGACAGCTGGAGTTCAAGGGTTTTCAAGAATTGTTGTTTTATTTGGGGGGGGGATGCATATGAGTGAGAATGCCCAGGGAAGCCAAAAGGTGTTGGGTCTTCTAGAGCTCAAGTTACAAATGGCTGTGAGCTGCCTGATGTGGGTGCTGGGGACTGAACTCGGGTCTTTTGCAAAAGCAGCAAGTACTCTTCACCTCTGAGCCATCTCTCTAGGCCCTCAAGTTTTCTTCAAATCCTTGGGGCCACAAGGCTAGTAGTCACAAGCTCCAGAACTTACTTCTGATCTGTTTGCCTCCAGAGATCTTGCCCTGTGGCCATCCTAGGATGTTGTCTCACTAGAGAGAAGAATCTGTGCGTGCACACAATGGACATGGGTACCCAATGTGTACTGAATGAACAAATAAATGAGTAGATGGGAGTATCGCAAAGAATGGGTTGCTAATAGGATCTGAGGCTACAGGACATGATGAATAATGGGGACTGGAAAAAGGCCAGTGGTTCCAATTTATGAAAGCCAGATGATGACAGGGAAATCATCCCCTTATCCATCGCCAAGAGATGGTCTCAATCATGGCACCTGTGCTGGTTTAAATAAGAATGGCCTCCATAGGCTCATAGATGCGAATACTTGGTCACCAGGGAGTGGCACTATTTGAAAGGATTAGAAGGCATGGCCTTGTTGGAGGAAGTGTGTCCCTGGGGGTGGGCTTTGAGGTTTCAAAAAGCCCATTCCAAGACCCGAAACTCTCTCCTCCCACTGCCTGAGGGTTCGGGAGAACTCTCAGCTCCTTCTCCAGCATCATGTCTACCTGCATGCCGCTATGCTCCCCGCCATGATGACAACAGACTAAACCTCTGAAACTGTAAGCGAGCCCCCAATGGGGGCTTTCCTCTATATGTTGTCGTGGTCACGGTGTCTCTTCACAGCGATAAAACACTGAATAAGATGGCACCACAGAATGCCCCACGGCTTTGAAAATAATGTTCCAGCATGCCAGTCTCAATAGCAAGACCACGGGCAAACTACTAAGGGGGAAGTCATGTCAGAATGTGCACGGACACAGGCTGACCCCATTTTCATCCATTCCCGGGAGGAGTACTTCAGCAGAACTTGGGTCACGACATACTAGCCTCCTGGCCAGAGAGGGGTGAATTGACAGCCTCGCCGGGAGGAGGGGACAGCCAGCAAGCAAAGCAGAAGTGAGTGGCCGCCACTTGTCATGGCGCCTGCCCTTTTACCAGGCCCAGTCCCACAAGCATTTGGTGACTTTTGTCTTGCTTAACCTTCTGCTATCCCAAACTGTAGCTACACGGACCTTTTCTCTTTATAAGTCACTTGCCTCACATATTCCATTGTAAGATAAAGCTGACTGATGTTCCTTCCTCCTCAGCAATGCTTTGAGATAGATAGATTTCACAGGGGCATGAGACCAGGAGGCGGGCTCACTGCCATCTCAGAGGCTGCTGGCCACAGAAACTGTGCTGGGCACCTGCTTTCGAGTAGCTTCCAGTGGGATGAGGATCAATACTTTGCTCTGCCAACCACTGAGAACCAGCTCAGAGTCCCAGCCAAGCCAGGCTCCTCTCCCCTCTTGCTACAGAAGGAAATCATTTTCTATAATGAGGTCTTTGCGCCGCTCCCTAGAAGGAAGGCTTGTTATCAGCCAGCCTCTGCTTCATTACTTTTGAGACGCACAGACAATTTTTCTGGGTGCCAATGTCTCCTCTCCGTGTAGTGAAAATGTGAGTCTGAGCTACAAAGGTCCTTCACCTCATAATCTGACCGTTAGAAAGATGTGAAGAGGGGCATGCTACCAATCGTGTTTCAGTTTTAAATTCCAATAAAAATGAGCTGATGCCTGAGGTTTGAAAGTGTTTGTTTCCATCTGCTTCTATTGCCCCTGCCCTAAGGGCTTCCCGAGAGAGCCACGTATACTGTCTGCACCCATGTTGACTCAGTGGCTCTTTATTTTTTTAAAATCGTGTGTGTGTGTGTGTGTGTGTGTGTGTGTGTGTGTGTGTGTGTGTACACTCACACACAAGAAAAACAATACACATGTGGAGGTCAAAAGACAACTTGCAAGTCAGTTCTCTCCTTCCACCGTGTGGGTCCCAGGGATCAAACTCAGGCTGTCAGGCTTGGCAGCAAGTGCCTTTCCCCAATGAACCATCTCACTAGCCCAACTCTTTGGGGATTTGGGGGGGGGGTTGTTTGTTTGTTTGTTTGTTGTTTATTCCAGCTTTTCAAGGCAGGATTTTTCTGCCTAACAGCACTAGCTGTCCTGGAACTCACAGAGATCTGCCTGCCTCTGCCTCCCGAATGCTGGAACTAAAGGTGCCTATGAGCCACCACTGCCCGGCTCAGCCCTGCTGTGGGATGGTCTGTATGTCAAATGTGTTGTTCTCATTGGTCAATAAATAAAACACTGATTGGCCAGTAGCCAGGCAGGAAGTATAGGCGGGACTAACAGAGAGGAGAATTGAGAGAACAGGAAGGAGGAGGGAGACACTGCCAGCCGCCACCATGACAAGCAGCATGTGAAGATGCTGGTAAGCCACGAGCCACATGGCAAGGTATAGATTTATAGAAATAGGTTAATTTAAGCTGTAAGAACTAGATAGCTAGAAGCCTGAGCCATTAGGCCAAACAGTTTAAATAATATAAGCATCTGTGTGTTTATTTTATAAATAAACTGGACTGTCAGACCCAGAGAGAAAACACTCCAGCTACACAGCCCTTTGGTTTTTTTGTTTGTTTTCATGTCATCCCCCCTTGCTCTGTCTACTTTGGACAAGATATTTGGAAGATGCAGAAATATTACTATGTCTTACCACAACTTCTCCAGGATGGCACACGACAGCCAGGAGCCACATGAATAAGGACACGCAGACACTGACAGGACAAAACCCTAAGGAAGTGAAGCATGACAGTAATCAACAGCCACCGGCTTTCCCAGATCACATGCACAGAGAGAATGCCACCAGAGTGTCACCAGTGTGAAGTTCAAGTCAACTCCATGGTGTGTAAATGGTCCTTATTTTCTATGTTTGTGTCTTTTCTTGAAACAAATTAAATCATAACCTATGTCCCCATTAGTCCACCGTGCCAAAAAGTCCCTACAACCTACATGAACACCCCATGGGGAAAAATGGTATGGAAACTGTAGTATATAGAATATTCCAGAAGAACCCTGAGATCTTCAGTGTAGTGCCACAGAGTGATTTGAGATGTGGGGAGGTACTAAGTGATCACTTTAGAATTGTTCCTCTTGATGTATGCATAAGATAGATATTATAAAGAATGACTAATAAAACACTGAAATGTTACTATCAGTTAATATTTCTGAAACTGTTATCCAAGTGGCTCAGAGATCACATTATTCTCTGGCTGTCATGCAAGTGTGGCTGTGGTTTCTGAAAATCGTGTTGGGCAGGGGATGGGGTGTATCTCAGTGGGCAGAGTGCTTACCTACCATGAAGGAAGCTCAGGGTCCAGGCCTAAAACAGCATGGAAAGCAAGTTTGGTGATGCAAGCCTGTGAGCTCAGCACCTGGTGGGGAGAAGCAGGACAGTCAGGAGGTCATCCTCGGGCAAACAGCAAGTTCAGGCCAGCCTGGGCTATGTGAAGCTGTCAAGACAGAAACAGAGAGGGGAGAGGGAATTCAGCCTCAGGCATCTTCTTTAGTTGCTTTCTACCTTATGTTTTGAGTCTCTCACTGGCCTGGAGCTCAGTGATGAAGCCTGGCCCACCAGCCCTGTGGATCTGCCCATCTGCCATCTCACCAGTACATGGAATACAACTATGTACTGCAGCTCGCCTGGCTTATTTGCCGGTTCCTCTCTTCTGCATATTCCCTAGCTGGTTCTGGGTGCAGGTAGGACAGGCCAGCGCAGCTGGAATGTTCATACATAATAAGCAAAAGCTCCCTGTACTACTTCTCCTGCCCGATGATGGCAGAGGTCTCAGGGTATTAATAGTGGTTGGCAGCGCTTCACTGATCAGTCTGCTGGAGGACCATGAGCCCGACAGAAAGGCAGCTGGGAACCCTTCCTGGAAGGGCCAACTCTTCAGGGGTCCCTGACAGCCAATCCTCAAAGCACTGAGAACTGGCTCCTCGATTTCAGAGCGATTTCGAGCACTAGGAAGTCACATCTTTCTGCATTCCCCCCACACTCCCTCCTCAGAGATGGAAGAGACTGAGCCCAACTTCTAATCCCTTGCTGATGACACTCCTGCTGAGGGATCTGAGTCAAGAGGCTGCATTGTCCAAGCCTCAATTCATGTATGAAATAAAGATTGGTGGAGAATAAGTGCATGAATAAGCCCTGGCTTCAGCCCCTAGCATAGAAGGGGAGAGAAAGAGACCACACAGGTGGGTGGGCTGAGTCTTTTGTCCTCCACAGCCTGGTTCCTCTCTAAAAAAATATTGGTGAACTTGGTGACTGTTTTGTATTCTTACAGAACTTTGAACTATTATTATCTGCTGACAATCTGTCGAAGCAGAATGCCTATGCTTTTTAAGATTTGAGGACATCATCCACACGGCAGACAATATTAAATCCAACAATGGACTCCCTGGTGGGCTCAGCCTAAGATCTCCCCCCTGTATACCTTTTTAGGACTCCCAGGTGCGCTCAACCTACGATCCCCGCCCCCATACCTTTTTAGCTATTTATTTATCAAGGGATGTATTGGCACTAACTTCTTAACATCTGTCACTTGACACCCTCCCCACCAGTGTGTGATCAGATCAAACCGACTGGGACAAATCTCATCCCAGCCAAGAGGGACAATTGAGACCAAACCACCAGATGGCTAATTAGAGAGGTCTTCCGAGAATATTGTTCAGATACAAGGGGGGAAGCTGTCAAAATGAAGTCATGCTGGGCACAGTGGCACTTGCCTGTAATCTCAAAGCAAGGAAGGTTGTAAATTTGAGGCTAGCACAAGCTAGCCAGACCCTGTTTCAAAACCAGGAACAAAAAAGCACAGTGACTGTATCAGCCCCTCCAAAACTGAGTCCAGATGCGAAGTCACCTGAGGTGGTTAACTGAGTGCCTTCTGACCTCAGCCCCTACTTGCAGCCTGTTCATATTTGCTTCAGGAATATTTTGAAAATTTCCAGACTAATTCATAGTTGTTTGGTGTCATCCTCTGTGCACAGCTGTGTGCTGGAAAGTCTCTTACTGATAAGAAGCCATGCTGACAATCAAGTGTGTGCATGAGGGAAGGATGTCATCCCCATATGGCCCAGAGTTTATAGACAGGAGTTTCTGCTAACAGTGGAGGATGACAGGAGACAGAGGGGAGAGGGGCACTCTCATTTGCTGTATTCTGGACAAACCTGTACTTGAGTGTGTACATTAATAACATCTGCACACACGTTATTAGTTGCTTCATATGAACACATGGTTAATGGTGGGCAGCCTTTTGCAGCACACCTCATCCTCTGTCAGACTTAAAGGGGGAAGTAAAATGTGTTTTTCTGTAGGTGGAGTTTTTCGTCAGGACCACCAGCTCCCAAATCACCACACAGAGACTTATTATTGATTATAAATGCTCAGCTGATAGCTTAGGCTTGTTACTATCTCTCACAATGTAAATTAACTCATATTTCCTATCTATGCTCTACCATGTGGCAGTACCTTTACCCAGCATGGCATGTTCATCTTGCTTCTCTTAGAGACTCCTGGAAACTCCCTGTGACTCCACCCTTCTTCTTCCCAGCATCCTCTCAATTTGGCTCTCCCAGCTAACATCTTCTTTGCCTAGCTATCGGTGAATCAGCTCTTTATTAATCCAATCAGAAGGCGCCTTGGCAAAGGTACATCTTCACAAAAAAGATTCTTCCATAACATTTTTCTCTTACCCAAGAACCCATAAAGCAAAAGTCACAAACTCAGTTTCCATGAAGCAGGGGGCATAAGTGAATGAAGAAGACCCAGCCACAGGAATATTGCAGGAACTATGAGGTCCTCCAGATGAAGTGCTATCAGGAGGCCACTCTGAACTCGGGGACTTGGATAAGACACCTTGGAGACATCCCAGATAAAACACTCACTCTCTTTGTGCACCAGACACTAAGTAAAGGCCCTTTCCAAGGTCGTGTCAAAGACTTCTTCCAACAGTCTTAAGAGGGGGACTAACAGCGTCTTCATCCTACAAGTGAAAAATTGCAGCTCAGAGAGGTTGAGCCACTGACCCTAGATCACACAGCTGGACTTGCAGGGCCAGTTTGACTGAGAACTATACCCTTAATTAGTCTTTATACACCTCAACAATAGTACTCCACACAGGACCACTTTGCCTCCTTCAGACCCTCTTACAAACTATGATAAACAGAACACACACATATCCAGTGTGTTTTCTGACGGTAACAGCTTAGCCCAGCTGAAATGCAGCTAACACGTTGTGAGAATTTTAGCTTTATTAGTTTTATTCTTCTGGGTTAATGAGCCTGAGTCTGGGGACTAGCCTGGAGATCACCATCCTCCTGCCTCTGCTTCTGTTTTCCAAGTATACTGGCTACAGGCCTGAGCCATAGTGCCTGTCCTGAGGACTGTTGGAATGGTTTCTTTGGAGTATGAATGCATGGCATAAAAGTGACCTGGGCGAAGTGTACTGAAGTGACCCCTCACTGCCCCATGCTCCTTGAATCCTATTCTACCTTCCACTCTCAGCCCCAGATGCCCACTGACCTGTTCTGGGTCTCCAGAACTTATCCTTTTTGTCATTCTGTAAAAATGAAGTCTTGAGGCACATTGTATTTGTGGCTGGAATTTTCCCTTTGATATGGCAGTCCTGAGACCTGTTCTGGATGGAGGGGTCAGTTTGCTCCTCTTAAAAATGATTTTTATCAGCCGGGCAGTGGTGGCGCACGCCTTTAATCCCAGCACTCGGGAGGCAGAGCCAGGTGGATCTCTGTGAGTTCGAGGCCAGCCTGGTCTCCAAAACGAGTTCCGGGAAAGGCGCAAAGCTACACAGAGAAACCCTGTCTCGAAAAACCAAAAAAAAAAAAAAAATGATTTTTATCATTATTGGGAGGGGGGGCACATGTGCAGGTCAGAGGACGACTTTGTGGAGACGGCAGTTCTTCCTTTCCCCCTTTACCTGGGTCCCAGGGTTAGAGCTCAGACCTTCATTTATACAGCAAATGTATTGCCTGCCGACCCATCTCCCCAGCCCCAGACAGTGCCCCTAATCCCTAATGAGTGGGTTCTACTCCAGAACTGTGCCACCGTCTGTGGTTAAATTCCCCAGGCGACAGACATCTGGGTTGCCCTGTGAGAATATTTATGTCTTCTTACTTTAGTCTTTCGTACATGTGTGTAAGACAAGTCCTTGTATGGCCAAGCCTGGCCTTTAACTCCTAATCCTTCTGTCTCAGACTCTTGAGTGCTGGAATTACAGACCTGCACTACCATGTCAGGATCACAGTTTACTTTTGTTCCTTTCTTAAATTATAAAAAACAAAAGGGTTAATTTTGGCTCACGGTTCTGGAGGTTCAAGATAGAAGGGCCACAACTATGCCAGCAAGGCCTTCCTGTGGGTTCAAGTCCCCAGCAATGCAGAGAGTCAGGTGAGAGGGAGTGAGCTCTTGTCACATTGTAGTCTGGAGCTGAAATGTGAGTCTTTGTTTCTCTTGAGATGCTATGGGAGTGGAGTTGCTGGGCAACCTGGTTTGTGTACTTTTAGCTATCTGTGAAAGTACCAAACTGTTTTCCACAGTGGCTGCTTTCAGGGTCACACCAACAATATAGTAGGCTCATTTAGAGGGTTTCTTCAAGTGGGTGTTAACTGTTTCTTCTTTAAAGTGATCATGTAAGCATCAGTCTTCCAGATTTCACCCTTTCTGCTGGGAGGAAAAACAAAGGATGCATGCGCCCTCGGCATGAAACAACAACAGCCACACTTCGCAGTCTGGAAACTCAAAAGTCCTGGAAAGCCCTGCAAAGATGCATTCCACAAAGGACTGGCCTGTGCCTCCTAGAGCCAGGCTGATGGATTTGGCAGGTCCCCAGCCCCGCCCACCCCGCTCCAGGAGGTGGGACTTAGCTAGGGAGGCGGGGCCTGGGGGCGGGGATGCGAGCACGCGGCTCCGGATGACCCTGCCCACTCAGAGATAGGCTGCTTCTGACGAGGGCGGAGCTGGTGGGTGGAGCCCAAAGCCTGCGCTCCGCTGTGAAGCCGGCCCACCCCGCGCTCGGCTCCGCTCCGGGGGCGGGGCCTGGCGAGGGTGGGGCGGGGCCTGGCGGGGAGGTTTCACGGCCGCGGCCCCGCCCACCGCGCGGTGTTGGGGCTGGTTCCCGAGTGGGCAGCACCGGAGCGGCGCTCGCGGCGCGCCATGGCTGGGCTGCTGGCACTACTTGGCCCGGCGGGAAGAGTGGGCGCCCGGCTACGGCCCCAGGCCCCTTGGCTCCTGGGAGCCGCCACCCCCTGCGCTCCACCGCTCTGGGCCTTGGCCTTGGCCCGCCCGGGGCCGGACGCCCGGCTGCTGCACACGGCCCGCAGGGACTGCCTTAGCCGCCAGGTAAGCCTCCCTACACCCACACCCACTCGGACCCTGATCCCCAAGTAACCCAAGCGCCATGCCGGGGCCAGTCCCAAGGACAGCTTTGCAGTGCACCTGCCCAAAATGGGTCACCTCTGGGGTCCCTGAGTTCTCAGAGCCCCAGAATCCAAAAAAACACCTCTTTCAGTTAAGCAAACGGAGAAAATGAGGTTGAGGGTGGTGTGGTGCGCGACCCAAGGTCACAGAGTCGCCCGCCGAGCCCCAGTTTCGGTAACAGTGGCGTTACTGAGCGGCTCGCAAGGGGCCCGAACTCACTGTGAACTTCTAAGCCGGCCTCTGTCCCTTTTGAAGTTCAGGCCTGGACACTGGGCCCAGGAGGCGGCTCGCGGGGAGCCGGTGTATCTGACTCCTCCTGTGCCGGTTGCGCCACCCTCTTTATCTAGCTGGAGGAGCAGGCTCTGGGGCGGGCAGTCCACCCTGTTTGTTACGGTTCCTTTCACTGAATGCTAAGAGTGAAAACTAGCTTCCATTCAGACAGCAGGGCAGCTCGAGTGGGTCTCCGAAGAAAGTAGTGGAGTTTCGAGATCAGAAGCAGATGCCTGGATCCCTGCAGGGGAGGGCTTCCAGCTGCCTGCTCCGGGTCTGGACCCACCCATCCTTGGGCCATGTGACCTCAGACCCGGAGCCCAGGCAGCCTGGACCTGCGTCTGACCTTTGCCACCGAGAGTCTGGAGGACCACCGCCATGAGTCAGGCAGTTCTGAGCGCTCTCTGCTCTTGTAGCTTTTCAGTAAGTTGCCAGAGGGATTGGTTCCTGTCCTTGGGTGCCTCACACAAATATGAATGGACTTCTTTCCCCTCTCCTCTCCTGGGTGACCGACAGGACACTGGCCTCATCTCTAATCCTGGGTGCAGGGCAGGATGCTTAGAACATACCAACCTGCTTCCTGATGATTCTTCAGCATAGCTTTCCCTCTCCTCCAGGAAGTCTTCCCTGACTACCAGTGGTGTACCCATCCCTCCCCGCCCCCCCCCCCCCCACACACACACACTGTCTCTTCTCTGGAACTCCAATCTTCTCTGCCCTTGTGATCTGGAACAATCTTTCACCTTGTTCCAACACATCAGCCTTGTTGGCATCCCTGACTGCCTTGACAGGTGTATGTTTACAGCAAGGATGAGTGTGGTCTCCGGCTCCTAGGATCCCTGCCTCTGCCCGGTGTCATGTCTATCCAATGAAATGTTAATAAGCCTTTTCCCAGAGGGTGAATGTGATAGGAGATAGCATGCTAGCTGGCATCTGGTACATCGTGCCACCCCCAGCAATTGCCGTCATCACTGTGGGTACACACCGCAGCAGCCCCCGCCCCCCAGCCCAGGAGCCAAGCTTGTCTCTTCTGCGGGTTGAGAGATGGATGGAATCAGAACCTAACAGAAGGTTAGAACAAGAGACACTCCTTGAGAAACCAGCTGTGGGGAAGGGCCTGCCCTGGGCCTCAGTCCAGCATCCCACTCCATCTCCACCCTGGCTGCCTTCACTAGGCGGCCAGCTGGGGTCTCCACATGTTCTAGACATTTAACAAGTATCTGAGTGGCATGCCCACCTCTGCCTACAGCAAGGACGGCACTGTGCCAGGGAAGGGGAGACACACTGCACCAGAAGCGAATCTTTTCATGTCACATGGCTCGGGGTCATGCAGACCAAGTGAGTGGAGCCCAATTGTGACATGGGGCGGGAGGCACTCTTATGCAGGTGGCTTGCTGGCTTCCCTTAACTCGTGCGCAGCAGCCCTCCCGCAAGCTCCTCACTCCCTCTCCTTGCCTGTCTGGGTGTGTCCCTGCTCTGGCATGTCACTGTTGGTTGTCCTCTGCTCCCTAAAGCCGTAGTCTCCTTTGAGGTTGGTCTGTTTTGCTCACTGCACTTTCCCTGGCTCTGGAACACTCTGACCCAGAGAAGCTACAGAAGGCATAGTGCTGGGACTGGGATCGGGTTAACCACTGTGCTGTCCCTGGTTAGTATTCAACCCCTCGGGGCCTTGCAGGTCCTCTTCCATGTGTGGGGACGCTGTGAGGACTGTATGGACTAATGTTTCCGTGGCACTCGGAACACTGCTCGGTACAAAGTCAGCACATGGGGGGTTAGCAAGTGAATGGAAGCGAGTGTCACAACACTGTGTGATCAACCTTCCTGCTGCTTTGAGCTATGGCTCTCCTCTGGTTGTTTTGAAACACAGTCTTGTGTACTCCATCCAGGCTGGCCTCCAACTCAATAAGCCTTAACTTCTGATCCTCCTGCCCCACCCCCTCCAGAGGGCTGGGATTATAGGCTTATACCACCGAGCTGGGTTTATACTGTGCTAGGAAATAAAAGCTTTGCATATGCTAGACACTCTACCACTGAGCTGCATCCCCGCCTGAGCCCTTGGAGGTAGTAAACAGTGATGCTCTATAGAGAGTGAGTATCTACAGACACCCCATTGCTTGCAAGTCACCCATAAATCCCTTTGGTTTAGCTTCTTTAAACCCCTCAGGGACTTGGAAGAAAATCCATGGTTCTTCATGTCCTGCAAGAGTGGCCGTTCCTAAGAGGAGAGACTTTTCCAGGATGTTCTGTTTCTGGAGCACAGGAAGGAAAGCTGCCACCACCTTCTTGTATTGGCCACCGCTTGCCCCTCTCCCCTCCTTGAGCCCTGCACCCCCTGCTGAAAGGCTTGCAGAGGCTCTGGTTCTTTCTGATAAGTAATCCCCGCCCCCTGGGCTGCGCTGATAGGACCATCTGCAGCCCCTCCCTGTGTCTGCACCTCTGTCAGGCCAGTGTCTGTCAGTCAGAAGTCCACTGGCCCAGGCAATCTCAGTTATGGCCGTTCTTCATGCCCCAGAGCAGCCACAGCTGTCCCTGACGAGGCCCCTTTGTTCATGCCCTCAGATTTGGCAAAAGGCCTTCTGGCCCAGAAGGGAGACTAGAAAGGCAGCCAGACTTCCAGCTAGAAAATAAACAGCAGCTTCCACAGGGCTGGAGGAGCAAACATTAGAACCAGACTTTGTCTTAGAGAGAGGAGCAGGCTGGAGAGGTGGTTTGATGATTAAGAGCACTGGCTGCTCTTGCAGAGGACCTGGGTTCAATTCCCAGCATCCACAGGACAACTCACAACCATCTGTAACTCCAGTTCCAGGGGATCTGAGGCATGCACCTGGTGCACAGGTATACACACATGCAGGCAAACACCCATACACATAAAATAAATGAATCTTAAAATTAAAGAGAGGAGCCTTGGAAAGCATAATGGAGGTACTATTGGATTAGGAATTAAAGGCTACAGTGGAGGGACTCGGATGAGGTAGCATTTGCATTTCCATCTGACATGTGGGATGTGTACACACACACACACACACACGCACGCACGCACGCACGCACGCACACGCACGCACACTTCACCCCCTGGAGCACATGCTGAGCTAGCAGGGCCAGGACAAAGGGTCAGCTAAGCAAGGCTTTCCTTTCCAAGCTTAGTGATTACCTTCTGGTCACCTCTGGAACTGATGACAAGGCCCAGTCCCAGGCATTTTCAAAGCTGGACTCACAGGCAGAGGTACAAACAGAAGGCGCTCTAGCTGCCCACTGATCAGCATCCACGGACAGCAGCCTTTGTGCACCTTGGTGCTGGTGAGGGACACGGCAGGGTCATGAGCCTTATCCCACAAGTGCCAATCGAGGGCCCAGAGCTGCATACCTGGTGGACCCCTGCATTATGGCACAGCTGGCTGTATGTTCGCAGTTGGTGGGTTTCAGGGCTGCTGCTCAGAATACGGGGCCATTTGCTTCTCATTAGGGGAGTCCTGACTCATTTCCTGGGGATCCTGGCATGCTCATCCACCTTGCCTTTGCAGAATCACAGCTTCAAATCAGGGAGGAATCTCCCCGGCTGCAGGATCAATAACCAGAGGAAGACTCATAAATCCTTTGGTTAATAGCACTCTTGTAGAGGTGTGTTTTGTCTAATCCAAGTGTGGCTGGGATCTCTGTTGTCTGTCCCAAATTTGCAGACTCAGATGATCCAGTGAGTAAGATCACCCCATGTGACCAACAAGACACCTGACCACCCTAAGCTCGATTCCTGGTACCTACTCTGTGTTTTACATGAGAATGTCCCCATGGACTCAGACGTTTGAACACTTGGTCTCCAGTAGGTGGGGCTGTTTGGGGCGGTGTAGCCTTTCACTGGGGGTGGCCTTTGAGTGTGGTCCTGCTCCACTTCCAGTTTGTTCTCTGCTTCCTGGTGTGATCTCTCAGCTTCCTGCTCTGGCCGCCGTGCTGTGCTGCCACGCTGCCAAGCCTCCCAGTCATGATGGACTCTTACCCCTCTAGAACTGTAAGCCAAAGCAAACGCTTTCACAAATTGCTTTTGATCTTGGTGTTTTACCCCAATAACAGAAAAGTAACTAATACACAGATGTAACAATAGGTGAAGAGAATCGACTCACAAAGTTGTCTTTTTAAAAAAAAAGGTTGTTGCACAGCATGGGTAATTTCTATACACATCTGGTCAGTATTCGGCCTTCCCTGTCCTGCATCTGGTCTCAGTGAAGGCCCATGGCTTTTGGAACCCATCCTGTTCCAACCCCACTCCCCTCTTGGGGTAGTGCAGACATGGCATTGTGTGCTCAGTCCACAGACTCGGGTGGTCTGAGCTCTCATGGGTCTCATTTCTGTGACCAGATTTTTGGCAAAAGCCACATCAGGAAGGAAGGACTGATTTTGGCCCACACTTGGGGGAGATTGTAGTCCATCTTGGTGACGTCATGGTGGCAGGAGGGTGAGACAGTCTGTCCAGTTGCATTCACAGTCAAGAAGCAGAGAGAGATCAGCGCTGGTGCTCAGAGCACTTTCTTCTTCCTGTTCAGCATGGGAGCCCTGTCCAGGGTGTGGTGCCACCGACAGGCAGGGTGGGTCCTCCTGCCTCCCTTAACCCCTGCGGATGTGCGCTCACAGACCTACCCAAACGTCTCCTAAAGTTATTCCAACCAAGCCTCAGCTCTGGCCTTGATAACAGACTGTGCTGCTCCTCTCATGCTTGACACTTCTGCTCCTGTGCTACAGTCAGAAGCCCAAACTCTGCCTCACTGAGCTAAAGCCAAGGTGACATCAGGGCCAGTTTCTTCCTGAGGTTCCAGATCAGAATCCATTTCCTGCCTTTTACAGCTTTTAGGTCTCTTGCTCACCCCCACCCCACCCCCGCCATGCCCACATACCAGTAGGCCAGCAGAGAAGCATCTTCAGAGCTCTGACCTGCTGTCACCTCCTCCTCTCTGTAGTCAGAAGTTTTCCTGTGTCCGGCCAGGTCCTGCAGCTGCTCAGACCCAAGTAAACATACAGAGGCTTCTATCATTTACAAACTGTGTAGTCTATGGCAGGCCTCTTGCTAGCCATTACATGCTGCTCCCCAGACGGCAGGATGGCATCTCCTTACTCTCTTTTCCTCTCTCACTATCTGTCTTGGATTTTCCTACCTGGCTCCAACCTGCCCTGCTATAGGCCAATGCAGCTTTATTTATCAACCAAACAGAGCAACACATATTCACAGCATACAGAAAGACATCCCACAGCACCTCTCAGACTCCAACTCCTGCCCCTCCCCCCACTTTCCCTTATAAGAATCCACCCAGAAAAATCCAAGTTAACACTCCCATCTCAAGATCCATGGCCAGATCGCATCTGCCAAGTCCTGCAGTAAGAGGTGACCTGGAGCCGGGCGGTGGTGGCGCACACCTTTAATCCCAGCACTCGGGAGGCAGAGCCAGGCGGATCTCTGTGAGTTCGAGGCCAGCCTGGGCTACCAAGTGAGCTCCAGGAAAGGTGCAAAGCTACGCAGAGAAACCCTGTCTCGAAAAACCAAAAAAAAAAAAAAAAAAAAAAAAAAAAAAAAAGAGGTGACCTGGACATCTCTGGGGCCATTGTTCCGCTGGCCTAGCCCTGGTGTAGTGGGAGTGAGAGTGATAATTGATGTCTGAGAGGGTAGATAGAGGTACACAAACACGTGGCAGCCACCAACCTAACCTCCCTTTGGTCTGTGCACAGGAGCCCAGCAGAATCCCGCAGCCCGGAAGCAGTGCCAGCAGCCCAGAGAAAAAGCTAAGCAGATCACAGCAGCTGAAGAAGGTTTTCCAAGAATACGGGGCTGTGGGGGTGTCTCTGCACATTGGGATCTCGCTGGTCTCCTTGGGGATATTTTACACAGTTGTTTCCAGGTACGGTTTTCGATGGTGCTCATTATGTTTGTGGCTGGAGGTGGTAGCTCACACCCGTGAATGCCGGGAGGCTAGCCTGGGCTTTAGCATGAGGCCTGTCTACAAATAACTGAAGGAAGTGCTGGGGCGCAGCCCAGTTGGTAAAATATTTGCCCAGCATTCAGGTGGAGGCAAGAGGGTCACGGTTCCAGGCCTTGGCTACATAGAATTTGAGGCGAGCCTGGGCTACATGAGACCCTGTCTGAAAAACATTTTTTGTTTTGTTTTTGTACTGTGGTAAGGTAGGCTAATATGTGGATGAATTTTGTTGTTTTTATTTTGGGTTTTGTTTTGTTTTGTTTGCTGAAACCTACCTACTCACCCAATTCCTTATATTATATATTTTAAAAATACATCTAGTTCATATGGGTCAGCAAGATGGCTCAGCAGGTAAAAAGTGCATGCCACAGGAGCCTGGCTACCTGAATTGCACCCCAAAACCCACAGTGGAGAGAGAACCAGCACCTGGAAGTTATCCTCTGACCTCTCCATGTGTGCCATGACATGTGCATTGCCCGTACTCATACACACAATAATCATAAGATTTTTTTAATAAAAAGCAAAAGTACTGTTAACCTTCTAGGCCAATCGGTTTCTTCCTTTAATCCCTGGCTGTAATGTTTCCTTTGCCTCTTTCTCCTCCAGTGGCGTAGACATGTCTGCAGTCCTGCTTAAGCTTGGCTTTAAAGAGTCGCTGGTGCAATCCAAAATGGCAGCCGGCACCAGCACATTCGTGGTGGCCTATGCCATCCACAAGCTGTTTGCGCCCGTGAGGATCAGCGTCACCCTGGTCTCTGTACCCTTCATCGTTAGATACTTCCGCAGGGTGGGACTCTTTAAACCTCCAGCCACCAAGCCGTGATGAAGCCAGTTTCTTCAGGATTTGGGTTGGTTTCAGGGTGGGATTTGGGGGGGGGGGGCGGGGGAGTCACTGGGGCTAATTGCTGTGTTCCTTGTGGGTTGATTTTACCTTTGCCAGCAAAAATCAAGTGTTTTAATTTACTTTTTTTTTTTTAATGCTGTTTCTCAAGGAGCCATGTTTGTGACTTAAAATGTCACCAGGGGTTCAAAATGAGTTGACAGCCAGGAATGGTGGTACAGGCCGGTAAAGCCAGCCACTGAGGAGGCTGAGACAGGAGGATCTCAAATTCAAACAGTGAAGAGAGGGCTGAGGGCACACAAAGGGCCTAAATTCGATCCCAGTAAAAAAACCGAGACTGCCTACAAAATGATCCTTCTGGATCATTAGGCCGGAGTCCTGTCTGCAGCACCCCCCCTCCGGGGGGAGGGGAGGGGCTAACCTTTGCTCAGGTTCTTAAAAAGCAGTGGTTAATTTGCTGGCTTTTAAACTCCCCCTCCCCGATCTGTCACTGGCAGCAAGCTGTAGTTTATCACACAGTATTCTGCAGACAGCTGCCAGCCCTACAATTAACGAAGCAAAAATTAAGTCCGTAATCATGATCTACATTGACATCAAGCCCTTGACATTCACAACAATTGCTTGGGGAAAGCAAGCCAAGAACTCCCGGGTGCTTCACTGACTCCAGAGCACCTGTGCGTCTGGCTGTGCTGTGGCTGTTTGTCAGTTCATTGATTCGGGGCAGTATTGTTTGTAAATCGAGAAACCTGCCCAGTTGTAATGGTATCACTTGGCTCCTGATGCCAATATTCAGGGGAACTCAGATTCTCACATAGAAGCTAAAAGCATCCTAGCTTTCTTAGACAATCCATGTAGCTGTCTAAAACTTGAAACATTCCAGAGCTGACATGATATTTACAATGTGCCACTGTTTAAATTTTTTAACTGAATTAAATCATATGCATGAAGTACTTGTACCACTTTCAAAAAAAATGGAAAATATTGTTTGTTCTAAATGGAAGACAACCACGAAGTACTACAAGCCAAGGAGAAGAGAGGTGTCTTAATTAGGGTTCTATTGCTATGATGAAACACCATAACCAAAAGCAATTTGGGGAGAAAAGGGTTGATTTCACTCACCGTTCTATGTAACAGTTCATCATCAAAAGCAGTGAGGGCAGGAACCTGGAGGCAGGAGCTGATGCAGAGGCCATGGTGGAGTGCTGCTTACTGGCTTGATCCTCATGGCTTGCTCAGCCTGCTTTTTTACAGAACTCTAGACCACCAGCCCAGGGATGGCACCAACCACAATGAGCTGAGCCCTTCTACATCTATCACTAAGAAAATTCCAGAGACTTGCCTACAGCCCCATCTTCTGGAAGCATTTTCTCAATTTAGGTTCCCTCCTCTCTGACTCTGGCTGTGTCAGGTTGACATAGAACTAGGCAGCACCAGAACTGGACAGGAGTAACTACTGTCTACCAAGCAAGGGTAAGTGTAGGGGGAGGTTGGAGTAGAAACCAAAGCAGAGGCTTCCTCCTCCAGGAAGCCAGGAGCAGCTGCAGGAGCAGGGATTGGCTCCATCACTCAAGCCTCCCCTCTGGGCAGGCTACCACGGGGCGCTTGTTATGTCAGACCCAAAGGAAGCTCCAATTCTCCAAACCCCACGACAGTCCAGATATCCAGAAGTGGGTTCAGCCTGGACTACAGGATTTCTGGTGGTCAGATAAAAGCCAACATTCCTTAGGAACTTGTGAAACCGGTTCCCCTCTACCAAAAGGAGACATTTCCCTTACCTCTGACAGAGGGACCTTTGGCGCCTGTCAGCATATTAAAGCTCATGCTGGTATCAGTTACCTGATACACATTTCTAAGTCCTTGCTAGCATCCAAGCCCTTCTTACCCCCTCCTCCACCCGAAACTCCCTGGGGCTCACAGGCTTCCCTTCCACCAGCTACTCTTCCTGATTACCTGGCTCCTGCTACTCTCTGTTCTGTTTCCTCCCCTCTGGCAGTTAGCCCTGGTCACATCCAGTCTGCTGGCCATGTTCAGTCCACTTCTCTTTGCTCTGGACTCCTCCAGATGCCTCTGGCTGTTCTCTCACATCTACAATCAAAAGCTTCCCCTTACTTACCATGTCAGTTTGTACAGTTCTACCCTGGGGAGCCAGTGTTTGAAGTCTGCACAGCTGCATGGTGGGAAGGATGGCATTCGTTTTTCTTGCTCACAATTCCCTTTAAGTGACTTTGACGATCAGAAAACAAAAGAGCACTGCTAACCACAGAAACGCATTTTACAGAGATCTGGCTGACGGTTTCTTAGGCCAGTTACCCACGTCACTTGTCTCAGTTAACATTTAAAAGAATTTTTGTGAGAGATTCTCCATTCTTGATCTTTAAAGTGGGACAGCGTTGTTTTCCTCTTAATGCAGCCCACAGCTGGAAGCCTTTACTGACTTCAATGCCCTGTGTGGATCCCCACCCATCCTAGCCTTCCATTCAGGTCCCTAAATAACACCTATGCAAAGAAACACATTGAAAATAGCAATAAAACTGTCCCCACAGCAGGTGTCTTCCAAGCCAAACCCCACTCACGCCTGTACCCAGCAGCCAGAACCAGGGATGAGCTGAGGGACTAAAGCACCAGCTCAGCCTACCAGCAAGACAAGCTGATCTGCTCCTGTGTTCTTTCATGGAACTGGAGCAGGGAAACTATTTTAAAATGTAAGCCATTGTTTGCCTCTAGTTTTCTAAGGAGACCAAATGAACAGCTTAGATTCTGTGAAACAAATAAAAACATCTTTGTAAAATGATGTGTTTTGTCGTCTGGAAAGCCGTTGCTGCTGCCATCAGGAACAGCACCATGGGACGTGGCAACAATCTGCTGTTCGCATGAGCTGCGGACGGCAGTGTCCTACACTCAGGCTGGATCCCTGTAGTCACTTCACAGTTAACTGCCGCTTGGGTGGACAGTACTTGGAATGTTGCTATTTCAACAAAGCCAGTTAGTTTAGCACAGGACTGGGGACCAAAAGCTGGTTTATCCCCAGGGGATAGATAGCCTCTGCAGTTCCACTCAGGCATGTTCTGGAGTGTAAGGATGGTCCAGTTGACATGTCATTTTATTTATACTGGCCACTTGCATTTCCAGTCATCTGACATCTAGTGTCCCGAGTTGGCTGTGAAAGCCTGTTTCTCTAATTCCAAGTCCCCTCTGGGTGATGGACAGACAACACTGGCCGCTATAAGCTCAACATCATATCCTAGAGACCAGAAAAGCACACCTGCTCACTCTAGCCAACAGTGAACAGGTGACCAAATGATTACCCATGTACTCCAGGTAGATTATACATACATTTATATATTTAACAAGTTTGCATACATGACAGAACTCCAACATGAGAAAGAGCCTGTAACATCTAGAAACACCTGAGTCAAGTCCAAGGCAGGCGGAGCGCTCCATTGTGGTGGTTGAGGATCCGAATCCCATACAGGCTTGAGAAGGCTGAAAAACGGGTATTCTGAAGGGGATCCACTTAAGAAGAAGGAAGTCTATACAAATCTTTATTTTAACATTTAAAACTACATACTCATTCCAACAGCTTTCCCAGGCCCGGCGACCCAATAAGTTACACACACACTCAGGCACTTGAAGGCTACGGACACAGGTGATCACCAGGGAGGGTGGCAGACTGGTACCTTTCCCAGTGAGACCCCACGAGGACACCTTGGGGGCAGAGGCCGAGGGAAGCTGCAGTGGAACCTTCCCTTCAGATTACTACACCAGGAAAAGCAGCATGGTTCTTGGGGCTTGGGCAATGTCACATGTGCTCAGGTGGGGCTTCCTGGATGCAAGGCCAAGGACTGCCTGCTTGGCCAGGGTTACTGAGGGCAGTAGTGATGGTCCGGGAGGTCTCGATGGGGCATTTCTCACAGTTGCGCAGTGGCCGTGGCCCCCGATTCTGTAAGACGGTTTGCTAGTTAGCTCTTTGTTTTTTGGCCAGTTGAAGGTTTTGTGGAGTTGGCTGTGATCCAGGGGTGCTCTAGGACTTCCGCCAGCGTGAGCCTCTGGCTTGAGTTGTGCTTTAACAGTCTCGAAATGAGGTCCCTGGCCCCCTCCGTCACAAAGTCGGGGAATGTGAACTCAACCTGGAAAACAGATGACAAAATCACAGGCCTGGGTCAGAGGTGTACGCGAATACACACCGGCCCTCGGCAGGAACTGAGCAGCAGCACCTTACCCGTGATATCCTTCTGTAGGTCTCCTGGTGGGTGTGTGCCTCAAAAGGAGGCATCCCAACTAGGAACTCGTAGCAGAGGACACCCAGGCTCCAGAGGTCCACCTTCTCATCGTGCATCCGGCCTTCAATCATCTCGGGGGGCAGGTAGTCCAGAGTGCCACACAGCGTGGTTCTCCTGAAACCGATGGAGGCTGGGGTTGACACACTCTGACATACATGTGACACGAGCACTCCCCACGCCCGGGCGTTGCTGTCAGACACGCGCTCACCTACATCCCCACTTTTAGGAAATGGATGGAAGGGAGTGTGTAAGGTCACACACTAGCCATCACACTTCCCCCAGACCAACTCTTAGAAGATCTAGAGAAAAAAGTACACTCCTCTCATCCCAGTCACACTATCAGGATAGTGAATTCTGAAGGCCAGTCTGGGCTTTGAAGCAAGACCCCACCCAGAAAACAATGTTGCTCTGCAGTGTTCCCTGGAAATACTATTTGGAGTCCCACAGGAGCTCTCAGAGAAGTGTCACTACCATTTCAGGCTGGGAGTATTGGCACACATCTGTAATTCCAACATCTGGTAGGATGAGGCGGGGGTACTGAGAGAGGTTCAAGGCCAACCTTGATTACTTCAGTGAAGGGGGGATAGGAAGGTAAGGGTCTACGAGATGCAAGAGGCAGCCACATACTGCAGGGAACTGCACCGGGTTCTTTAACACTTCTGCTGTTTTGGTTGGGGGTTTAAAGATTTCATGTTCATTTTACATGTGTTTTGCCTGCATGTCTGCACATGAATGTTGTGTCCAAGGAGGCCAGGAAAGGGCACCGCATCTCCTAGAACTGGAGTTACAGCTGTGAGCCACCATATGGGTGCTGGGACCTGGGTCCTCTGCAAGAGCAGCCAGTGCTCTTCACAGCTGAGCCACATCTCCAGCCCCCCAATTGTTTTTTCTTATTTTTTTTTAAAGTTTTATTTATTTATTATATATATAGCATGTATGACTGCAGGCCAGAAGAGGGCACCAGATCTCGTTACAGATGGTTATGAGCCACCATGTGGTTGCTGGGAACTGAACTCAGGACCTCAGGAAGAGCAGTTAGTGCTCTTAACCTCTGAGCCACCTCTCCAGCCCGCCCCCGCCCGCCCGCCCGCTCCAATTATTTTTTAAAAGCGAGACTGGCCTCCAAGGAGCTATCACCCTGGCCTCAGCCTTCTAGCTGCTGCTGGGTTTATAGTATGTGCCACCACACCTGCTTGGGCTCAAAAACAAAATAAAACAACAAAAAATATTCACACGCATTATCTCTCCTAAAACCCGCAAGCTGTCTCTATCCTGATGTCATCACTGGACAGGTCATAGTCCAGGCTAATCTAATCATACAACCCCATGACACCTACAGCTCTCTGGTGTTTGTTTCAGTGGGTAGCAGGAGCACCCACTGATGTCATCAGTTCAAACAACCTACCACAGTGCAGCTGGAGACAAACAGAAGTGACCTTAAACTGCCCTACTTTTTTAAAAACAGGCTGAAAACTGTTTAAAGTTACACTTATTTGCATGTTTGTGTATGCAAACCTTTGTGAGAGAACATACCACAGAGCGAGCTTGGAGGACAATTTGGTCAGAGTCGGTTCTCTCCTTCCACCAAACGGTGCCAGGAGTGAACTCTGATGGTCAGCCTCAGAAACAAGCACCTTTACCTGCTGAGCTTTCTCCTCCAGCCTCTAACAGGCTTTTAAAAAGCGGCATTTGGTAATATTTTAAAAAGCAGTCCCCAAAGGTGGCAGAGACCTTGCTTGTCAGCAGGAGTATGCTTTACCCCAAACACCCCATTCCACGGACAGCAAAGCTGCTGAAACCCAGTTCAATTTGCAGAGTGTGCCTACTTTTCAACTGTTGCAATAGATGGCGCCTCTGCTTCATCTTTAGCAGGGACGGTAAAGGTCTGCTCCTGCTGTTCACACACGCAGGAGTCAGCATCCTCAGAGCTGCACACACCCCACGTGGCTTCGAAGTTCCAAACAACTGGCACTTGGCTCTGTTCTCCACCGCGCCAAGGCCCTCCAGTGCACATCTTGTGTATCGACCATACATCAGCCATACCTCTAAGTTCATTGCCCTCTCCCATTAGCCTCAAGGGACAGGCAGCCTCTGTAAATCAAGGCCTAGAGTGCCAGAGCCCAAAACGGTCACAGAAAAAAAAAAAAACTATCAGGTCTACATTGCTCCAAAATACTCCTAGGTCAGCCAAGACCCCTTATTTCTTCAGGGTGACTAGCCTTTAGTTAACAGTCCCTGCCCCCACCTCGTCCAAGGTTCTGCTAACTGCTTCCACCTCTGGAACCCCATACCTGGAAGATGGAGCGTGCACAGACCACCCGAAGTCTGCGATCTTCAACTCTCCATTTGGCCCAAGAAGCAGGTTCTCTGGCTTAATGTCTCTGTGGATGACTCTCTTTGAATGACAGTACGACAGAGCGTTGGCCAGCTCAGTGATGTACTATTGGGGAAAAGCAGTGAAGCCCGGGTTAGGATTTGGGAAAGCAGAACTGTGAAAGCTGATCCAAAGGAGCCAGACCAACACGGTTTTCACCTTTTGAAGAAAAAGGGGTAAGTCTATAACACAACTGCAGACGGCTAGACCCATCAGGGCTTAGTTAATTCTAAGCTAACACCAGTGATGTGACTTGTAAGGCAGGGAAGGCCCTGGCCGTAAGCTGGAATTACGGTCCCACCAGGCAGCCGAGGAAGAACTACACCATTAGCAATCTTGAACACTTAAAGGGCCCTGACCAGGCGCACAGACCTGGAAGGAGGAATCCCGCAGTCTGCTTTGCATCCCGTGACTCCAGATAAGTATGTTAAGTTTTAGTCAACATCAAAGTGTGTGAGCCCAGAAGAAAAGGCGAGGCAGGCAGAGGCAGTCCTTTTTTCCTCCTCCCCAGAGTCCCTGAGCTGGGCTGTACTTGGGCGGCAGCTACTTACTCAGCTTGTATGAGACACCTCCGTTAGTCATCTCAGGACAGAGCTGAGGGTGGCACAGAGTGTCCCACTGTGCCAAGTGCATATGTAGTTGGCAAAAAACTTAGTTTTCCCAAAAGGAAAGTAAGGCAGGAAAAACACGCCACTGTCAAATAGGACAATTCTTCTGTAGTCCACGGTAGAGCCCAAACTTGGGACCCTCAAGAAGCTGGCCCTCACTGCACACCGACAGGCAGAGGCCACAGTGGGCTTCACTGTTAACGCCATTGGCAGCAGGAGCGAGGGTTAGCCTGTGCTCCCTGGCACCATTTCCCCAGACCTCCCAGGCTGTGGGGCTGGGGCTAAACCCCTTACACCTTCTACAGTGACTTCAATTCCAGGAAAAGTAAACAGGGGGTTGGGGGGGGGGGTGCTAGTCTAAGTAACAAGGAATCTAGAAAGAAATATTCTTGACCTACATCCAAATGCACACACTTGGACTGAAGCCTTAAATGAGAAGTATAAATGTGTGGACGACATTTATGTATAAATCAGGGGTCTGACGTAGGATAACATCAGAAACCGGTGGACAATTTCCTTATTTACCTTTAAAAAGAAAGTTGGCCAAACAGGTGATTTATTTTTATTTGTTTTGTTTCTCTGTAGCCCTGGCTATCCTGGATCTCGCTCTGTAGACCAAGCTGGCCTTGAACTCAGAGATCGACCTGCCTCTGCCTCCCAAGTGCTAGGATTAAAGGTGTGGGCCACCACCGCCTGGCTAATGATTTATTATTAATGGCTAATTAAAGAAAATGATTAGTGGAGGTTGCTGTAAAAATCAGGTAGGCATGTTGGCAGCCTGTAATTCCAGCACATGGAAAGCAGACAAGACGCAGAAGAACACTGCTGTGCTTTAAGGGAGGCGAGACCACACTGCCGTGAGAAAGGGTGGGGAAGGGTGGAAAGGAGGCAAACACTCAGACTGGGAGGAAACATCAGCAGACACACAATAAAGGAGGTAAAGGAACCAAGACACAGTAGGGGGAAAAGCACCATAAAAACAACAAGAGAAATACAGGCATCTAATGAGATATACAAACAACAGCCAGTGTCATCAATACTTGGAAACTACAGATCAACAGGAAGAAGAGACCGCTACACCCTATCAGAACCACTGATGTCCAAAACCCTGACAGCAAATGCCAGAGGAGGGAGAGTCATCTTCAGTGACAGAACTGCCACCAACTGACCCAAGCATAGTGTGTCATACATGTACTGGACCATATAACTAATAAGGAGGCAGAGGAGGATGCTCTTACCACTGGGGTGCAGCGTACAGTGCAGCCCAGGGACAGGGGCGTCCACAATGGTCCACACATAATGATGAGCTGAGGCATCAGTCCAGCTCGCTACATCAGGGCGATGAGCACTGATCACTAAACACATTCTCCCTTTCTCTGCAGCTGAGGACCAAACATCAACAGCTCAGCAGCAAGAGCTCCCGCCCTTGGGTTTCCACTAACATTCGCCAACGGAGGAGCCAAGATCCTTACGGAAGGAACGGCTGCTTCCAGGGGCAGGCCCAGAAGTAAAGAAAAAGCCAAGCACTCTGCACCAGAGAGAAAGCACATACAGCCAAAATCCCCACAATGGCAGTTTACATAGGAACCAGGAAGAGCTCCCAGCAGCCAATGCTGGAACAACATAAAACACGTCCTCTGCATTCTAAGTAAAAGAAAGAGGAGAGACAGCTACCCTTCTAGAGGACCCGGGTTCGGTTCCCAGCACCCACACAACCATCTGAAACTCCAGCTCCCTCTTCTGGCCTCTGTGCATGTGGTACACAGATAAACATGCAGGCAAAATATTCACAGATGTGGAATAAACTAACAGGACAGGAAAAGCAGCCTCCCGGCCCAGACTCACACTGACTTCACAGTAGAAGCAAAGGACAAAGATGCCCAGGCACAGGACACTAAGCTTACCACCCCAGCAAGCAGTCATGCACATTACAAATGTACAATGGTGACATGTGACAAGACTGCTCTTGGAACCAAGATCTTCCTCAGTATCCACACCCCTGTCTAATCACAAGGAAAACGAATGCACTCTGAAGAAAAGTGTGGACTTTATTGCTTTAGTTATGACAAAAGCATATTAACTAAAGTTGTTGTTAGTAACTGAGAAATAAGGTGTGGGGCAAACAGAAACTCTCTGTTGTTATTTTTGTATCTAGAGCTATTATACTGAAATAAACCCTGTGGTAGTCTGTGTAGTGGTCCCCATAGGCTCATAGGCAGTGGCACTACTAGGAGGTGTGGCCTTGCTGGAGGAAGTGTGTCACTGTGGGGGCGACTTGGAGGTTCCTATGCTCAGGATACCGCTCCAGCACCAGGTCTGCCTGTACTCTGCCATGTCCCACTATGATGATAATGTAATGGACTAAACTTCTGAGCTGTAAGCCACCCCAATTAAATGTTTTCCTTTTTAAAAGTTACAGTGGCCATGGTGCCTCTTCACAGCAATAGAAACCTAAGTAACACACACACACACACACACACACACACACACACACACACACACACACACACACGCCAGCCACTCTATATATGAGGTAGAAGCAGCCTTGATTTTTTTCAAATAATTGATTCTATTAAGCCCTTTCTATGAAGACAGTCAACTCCTCCATAAAGAAAGGGACCTCAGGAAGACAAGGGAGAGAGAAGAACGAGTCTGGACAGTGAGGCACTTACTGTAGCTGTTCTCTGCTCGTCAAACTTGGAGAGTTTCTGGAGCTCTCTATAGACTGTTCCAAGGGGCGCGTATTCTAGAATTAGATAAACTCTGGTGGCATCATGGAAATACCCATACAGCCTGAGGATGTTGGGGTGCCTGCAACAGAGGAGAGAGACGGTGACACCGGGCTGCAGATCCCACTCAGGATGGACTCATGCCGACCCTGAGGGAACACATCAAGAAGGGCGTCTCAGGGCACACATGAGATCTGAACGCTGAGCCCGCCAAGAAAACAGGACTTCATAGGTATGCACACATGGACTGCAAAGTACAAACGGTTTGGGTTGAGTCCACACAGCTCCCTTTTAGAGATCTTTGTTCTTAGTGGGATTGTCAGCTGAACCCCGAATCTCTCCGTGTGGAGGAGACAGTGCCTGTGCAGAGGAGTGGGATGTGCCAACAGGAGACACAACCAAGATGACGGGCAGCAGAGGGCAGGTGCCACGTGGCTGGGCATAGCCTCCCTGAGGTGACAGCACCGCTCACAGCCCCCAGCCCCCACTCTGCTGGGTGACAGCAGAGCTTCAGGACTGGATCTGAGTCAAACTCGGAAAACACTGAAAACAAAAAGGAAAACCAACAAAACACACGACTCAACCAGGGTCTTCCGCAACGCTCCTCCTGAGGAAAGAAACCCCAGGTAAACTCCTTGAGGGATGTTTCCTCAGGCCACATCCATTGCATCTGCAGGAAATGGCAGCTTCCATCATTCCCTGTAGCATCCCAAAGAAGCCGGGAGGGAGTCACTCTGGTCCCCCAGCTCCGGTGACAGGAGGGCCACTCACCGCAGGTGGGACTGGATCTCCACTTCTCTCCGAAGCTGGTGCTCCACCCCTGCCTTCTCCAGCTGGGTTTTAAACAGCACCTTCAGGGCCAGGATGAACTTGCTTTGCTTCTCTCTTGCCAAATAGACATTTCCAAACTTGCCTTTACCTAGTGGGCGGCCAATGTCAAAGTCTTCCAGAGTCCACTGCCTTCTAGAAAGTAACGTGAATATTTAAGATATGAAAACATCTCTACCATTTGCCCATGAGCAGTCAACCTGTTCATGCTCAGACTACATACAGTAAGTACATTCGACATGCACCAACCCCGAACTACCAGAATGAGCCACGAACTTGAAAGGCCAACTTCCCCAGCCCAAAGCAGCACTGCACTCCAGGACAGACTGACAACCCTCACCACCACAGGACAGCTACAGCACTGGCAGCACCCTTTCAGGACCGTGTGGGGACCTCCTCCCTGCACAGCCCCAGAGAAGCCACGGGCTGTCGGGGAGAGCCACTGTCTCTGTGAAGCAGGACAGACCCAGCAAGTCATTCCCAATGTCTTCACAAACTGTGTGTTAGTTCTGTAAGCTGGGCAGTCTTCGGGTCTGTGTTGTATGTACATTGACATGGGATTTTTTTTTTATTTACTACTTTTTAAATAATGAAGTTTTAATAACATTTTCCATGAAAAAATTAATTAAAGAAATAAAAATAACTTTTGATCCCCTGGTAAATTTGACTTTAACGGGGATGGTGTTAAGCGTGGTGGCCTACAGCCAGATGGATATTCTGGTAGAAGAGGAAGAAAGCTTACTTTTTTGAGTCTTCAGTTTTCTGTTTTGATGCCTGTTCCTTTTCAGAATTATTTCCTATATGAAATAAGTTAAAATACTGTTTTTAGAGCAACTATATGAAGTTCTTAAAAAAAAAAAAATCTGTGAACAAAGATAAATCAAAGAATAGTCACATAGCTAGGCAGGGTGGCGCACACCTTTAATCCCAGCACTCGGGAGGCAGAGGCAGGCTGATCGCTGTGAGTTCGAGGCCAGCCTGGTCTACAGAGCGAGATCCAGGATAGCTACAGCTACACAGAAAAACCCTGTCTCAAACAAAACAAAATAAACAACAAAAATCCATCACCAAAATACTGGAGATGCATCAAGCATCATAAACCCAGGCTTTTCATTTTCTTCACCAGGAAGATTACTAAATCAGAAACCATACATAGCCTGTAACCTGCTTCCTGCCACATGGAACCTCATAACTTCTAGGAAATATGAGCAGGCCCTCCTCCAACAAAACCGTGAATGTCTCACCCTGGAGCTTTCCCCAGGAAGAGCTTCCAGAGAGAAATCAGCAGCACCCCCATCCACAAGCTGCCACGGCTACCTTCTCCACCTGCGGAGTGGGCAGCGGACATGCATGTGCTGCTGTGTACAAATTATTAACATCGGAAGAGAGCACAAGCCAGTCACCTCCTTCCAAAGACACATAAAACAAAGGAGCCACTAGCTCAGGAGGATGTGACAGCAGCACCCCTGGGGACTATGGGTGCTAATTCAAGAGCTACCCACATGTGGGACATGTCCCTGTCACCTGGACTCAAACAGCACAGGGGCTCCCCTCAGGTTATATGAATACAGGTCCAAACTAATTTTTCCTTTCATTCTCTCAACTCATGTCTTCAATATCACCACCGAGTGGGCTGAGGACCATGACCCCAAAATACGACTCAAGACCAGAAGCCACCTAAAATACACTTTAGCCTATCCTATCCTGCTGATTGGGAACTGCAGACCTGGGGGAGCCCTGAAGACCCAGGTGCATTTCTAAAGGACATCAGGACAGACAGTGAAGGGATACTGGGGGCCAGCCAAAAGGCTGATCTGCAGGGCAGCACAGGCTTCCTTCACCTTCGTCCTCCTCTGCCCCCTCTCCCTCTATTGGAGGACCCAGGCACCCCTCCCTTGTTGGAGCTCAGGATGCTACATAAGCTTCAGCCACCTGGCCCTTCCGCAGTCACCCTCCCGGGGACTGGTGTATATGCACATAACGTAAGTGGGTTTCCTGCAGACTGTCTGTCTGATATTGGCTTATTTTACAGACTCTTCTATCTCCTTATGAGCCCAGCTTAAGTTTTCTGTCTTCCTACACCCTTACAGTTACCTCTTCCCAGTCATCTTCCAGGTCTTATCACCCAGCTGTCTTGCATATCTGCTTCCTAAATGAAGTGGCAAATTCACCCACACCTCTCCTTTCTGGAGATGTCTTAGGAGAAGTTAAGTGCCAAGTTTTAGCCCCTTCTGTATAAGTGTGTCAATAACTGGCTGTCTACATGCAGTGGCTGCAGGGTTGAGGGGATGCAGATCAAGGCTATCTCAGAGCCTGCAAGCATTCACGAGCTGCTAAATAATCATCAACATTCACCCTGCTCTAGACACTGCTGTCTGAGTTCAGCCTCCCTCTCGGGAGAGCCCCAGAACCAGCAGCAGCCCTTCCTTATATCCAACATCTCCTTCTGCTCCAAACAGCCTCCAGTAGCTTCCCCTTGGCAGGGCCAGCAATTACATCTGTGCTCATCCTGTCTTCTCTTCATCCTCAACAGACATGGTATAGAAGCTAGGGCTTCAGAGGATAAATGCCAATCTACGCCTTTGCTTTTTGAGCAACAGCTAAAAAGAATAACCATCCAAAGCAGTGAAAAGGCTAGCTTACCAGAGCCGGTGGGCTGTGGCTGCTCACTCTTCTGGGGGTTACTGAGCCGGGAGACAGGTCGAGGAACACTGGCAGCTGGCAACTGCTTTGGCACCGGCTTCTGACCTGAGACAAGTTTCTGTGTTTGTGAAGGGACACGGAGGGAGGAGTTGGAAGGACACAGGACCCGCTGGGCCTGGCCACTGCCAGGCAATCCTAGGTTCTGAGAAGGAATCTGCTCTGTCACCAAGACTCGTTTCGGACCGAAGGGAACTGTGGTCTGGGATGGAGAGAAAGCAGGTGTTATTGCTGAGGGTATCCTGAGAATGCAACCAAGTTTCCTTTGTAAATCTAACAAAACTCATAAATACCGTAGATATAAATGGAAATGGGGGCAGAGAGATGACTGAGCAGTTCAGAGCACTGGCTGCCCTTTCAGAGGACCTGGGTTCGGTTCCCAGCACCCACATGGTGGCTCACAACCATCTGTAACTCCAGATCCAGGGGACCTGATGCCTTCTTCTGGCCTCATGTGTCAGCCACACACGGTACACAGACATACATGCAGGCAAGCATTCATTCACACAAAATACAAACAAACAAACCTTCTAAAAAATAAAGTTAAAAGAAGGTGAGATGGAGCTATTTTAATGTGTCTGTGGCTAAAGGGAGGATGCTTCCCATTGTCACCCCAAAATCCTGCGCTATTAACCACTCGGGAACTAAGCCTCCATCCAATGATGGAGACACTGAACTCTGTAAAGTCCTGAAGCCAGGCATGCTGGCACACACCTGTAATCCAGTACTGGAGAGGCTGAGGCAGGAGCAGCACTGAGTTCTAGGCCAGCCTTGGCACAACTGTTACAAAAACTTTCTATCAAAACCTTGTAATGATTTTATGTTTAGGAAAAAGACTGGAAGAAACCTGTGGCTATTCAACAGTATTATCCTCAAGCAATTTTGCAAAACAGTCTGAACCTAAGGTTATGCTAGGTCTTCTTTCCCTAAGCTTGTTACTATTGTTACTGTTAATTCCCCTGCATTTCACTTTCAGAGTACTTATCTGACAGGGTTTCACTATGTAACCCTGGCCAGCCAGGGACTATAGAGAACAGATTAGCCTCTGTCTCAGCCCACCTACCTCTGCCTCCCAAGTACTGGGATTAAAGGCTGTGCCCACCACACCCTACCCAACAGAAATACTTTTTAAGAATGTAATCTCAGCTGGGCGGTGGTGGTACATGCCTTTAATCCCAGCACTCGGGGAGGCAGAGCCAGGCAAATCTCTGAGTTCGATGGAGGCCAGCCTCCATCCTGGTCTACAGAGTAAGATCCAGGACAGGCACTAAGACTACACAGATAAACCCCATGGGGGGAGGGGGGGCCACGGGGAGTGTGTGTGTGTGGAGAAAAAAAAAGTAATCTCTGCCCAAGGGTTAGGGCGGTTAGTGGCACACACCTTTTAGTCCCAGCACTAGGGAAGCAGAGGCAGGCAGATCTGTGAACTCAAGGCCAGCTTGGTCTAAAAAGCAAAGTTCTAGAACAGCCAGGGCTGTTACACAAAGAAACCCTGTCTTGAAAAGAAAAAGATGTAATCTTCAAAACTAAAATGCATAAGAGATTATTAAGAAGTTAAGTTTTCAATAGGAGACAGGGGGGACTTTGACAAAGAAGAAACAAGTGTAGGCTCCTGGAAGAGCGATCGATCGTTACCACACTGCATTATTTGTAAGTGACAGGTCAGAGTCTTGCACAGCTCTCAAGACCCACGCCAAGCACTCACTCAGGGAAGGTGGGGCTTCCTCCCACTTAAAGGAGAGCCTCAGGATCCACCACTCACTCGGAGGGAAGGAGGTTTCAAGTGCAAAGCCATCTCCTGCAGAAAAGGAGGCTCACCACCCGGGAGACCCCCAGGCAGGGCCAGGAAGGAGCCTAAAGTTTCCACCCAAAGCAAGGGTGGAAAGAGTCCCAATAGCAGAACAATTTCCACAGGGGCTGTGCCCATGGCTCTGTGGATAAAGGCTCTTGCAGTCAAGTGTGACAACCTGAGTTACAGTCCCTGACCCACATGGTAGAGAGAACCCACTCCAGCAAGCTGCCCTCTGACCTACACTGTGGCACATGCATGGATGCACACAAACCAAATGCATTTCATTTCAAAATTAAATACAATCGTGATTACAGGTAACTGTTTACCTTAATAGGCCTGGAAACACAGTTTTCTTTACATCTGTCCATGTCACCTGAAGAGAGAAACAGAGCCTTTCATTTAAAGGAAGCCATCTGCTTTAAAGTGCTGGGCAATCTATAACATGTACACCTCATACTTTTCTTGGTACCAGTGAAGCAAGCTGACAAGAAGTTGATGTTTTACCTGATACGTACCCTGCACATGCGTGAGGTCCCTCCCACTCAATCACTGCAGCTCGTCACATCCTCTCTCATTCCCTTCCCTCCCCGGCATGTTCTTTCTGCTTTAATACATAACGTCCACCACACAGCCTGCTTGGAATGCCTCCTACCTTAAAAGCCTCATTAGCCCCACCGTTGCCTCAGGCCATGATCCCATCTCTCATCTCCCCAAAACAGCAAAGCTTACCCACTCTTCTCCTCCCCGCAGGCCCATTGGGCCCTTTGAGTCCCACTGCGTTGCCCGTCTCTCAGCTTCCCTACCACGGCAAACCCAGCACTTACTCGATTCCCGGGGAAAAGGTATTGGCCAGTCACCACTTCTGCCCCCTTCCCTGGTTTATCTATTACCTGGCTAGCTGTCACTTCCTACCCTCCTGGCTTGGCCTTAACTTCTTTCCCCAGACCAAGTCCTCCTCCTTCTCCTCTACATCAGTGACCTTCACAGGTCATGAATCCCATTCAGCTCAGAGATTTACAACTTCAAGTAAGGAAAGTGCTCATGACACAGCAGGCTTGGGTTCGGTCGGGCTTGGGCTCCCCTTTCCAGATATACGTTGTTGTCAGAGGGACAACTGAGCGTGTTGTTCAGAGGCATTAAGCGAAGGACCGGAGCTGTATCCCCCTCACCAGATGCCTGTTAGGAAATGGAGCTCGCAGGCCCAGATGCTAGCTTTAATAAATGACCCTCCATTTTAACTTCCCCATGATTAGCTGCACCAGGGTATCCCTAAGACATTTCTATTTCCTACATCTGTAGTGAAGCCAGGGTTTTGCTTGTTTGGGTTTGGGTTTTGCGGCAGTGTATCCCTATGTATCCCTAGCTGGTCTGCAACCCACTGTGTAGACCAGGCTGGCCTTGAACTCAGGAGATCCTTCTACGTCTGCTCCCAAGTTAAGGGTGTAAAGGAATTTGGGACCATACGCACGCAGCCAGGGCATGGTAGGCAAGCACTGCACTAACCAAACTACATTCACAGGCCCCACTTTTGAGAAAGGCTCTCTCACACTGTATATGAGGCTGGCTTCAAACTCAAGGCTACCCTCCTGCCTCAGACTGCTGATGTGAGCAACTACATTTGGTGTGGGGGGAGGGGATTTTTTTGTTTTGACTATTTTTGAGTCAGGGTCACATGCAGTTCAGGCCGGCTTCGGATCTACTAAGTACTGAGAATGGCTTTTAACTTCTGATCCACCTGCCTCCACCTCCTCACTACTGGGATTTAAAGGAGGGGCCTACCATGAAGGTTTAGGCAGTGCTGGGGGTAGAACCCAGGACTTCCCGGATACTCTACAAACTGAGCTTTAGCGGGTCTACGCTTTGAATCAGACCCTCAAGTAGTCCCTACATCAACTGCTCAAAAGGCTGCGGTGAGGGCAGCACCAGTCCTGGGTCTCTCTCTACAAGGGGGCTCTCGTTCATCGACTGACTCGTCGATCCAACCCAGGCCCCCGCCTCTCCACCCGAAGCGATCCCCACTAAGCCGCAGTTGCTTCATCCATCGGTTTGCACCACCACCATCAGTTTGCAAATTACTTGGTTAGCTGGTGGTCTGGGTCCCATTCCCACCAGAACCTAAACGAAGGAGGGAAGGGGCCATCTGGATCTTTCTTACACCGAATGCAAACCCACTGAGACAGCCCACTACCCCAATGCCACTCAACATCCCCTTCGGTGTGCAGCGTCCAGGCTCGCCCTCGCCCACCCGGTCCCCTTCTACCCACCGGCAGGATCCTGCCTCTGACCGAAGCCTCCAAGCGATCCCGGGAGCTCAGCCGTTACAATTCAAAGGTCCTCCTTTTAAAATAGGAGTTAAACCCTCTCGTCCGAAAGCTGATTGGCTAGAGGCGAAGCGGCGCCGTCCTGTGATTGGCTCACCGTGAACGCGACCACAGGAAGCTCGGTCCGTGCCGTAGCTGGGGCGCAGGCGCACTGGGCCGCCAGAGGCCGGAAGTGGTGCGCCAACGGCCTGTCCGATCTGTGGCCGTTCTGTCGCTCGCCGTGCTCCCCAGGATCGGGCGTTTTCCCGGTCACACAGCGGCCCTTTGGGTTCAAGGTTGTCGCGACGGTGGTCAGCTCGGAGGAGGTGAATGAGCGTCTCGAACGTGCCAGTGAGTAAGATGGCGAGAAGGGCAGGCTTGCGAGTGAGCGGCAGGTTGCTCGGCGCTCTGCTGCGTGCCCTGTGCGCGTGCGCAGTGAGTGTGCACTCAGAGCGATCGATCGGGCACGATTCGCGCCTCCATTTTTCTAGAAGAGCGGGAGACCGAGACCCTGATCGGGGGTACGGGGTTCAGAGGGGGCGGGCGTAGGGGGACGGGTTGGTGCGGTTGGCTGGGGTCTGTAGTGGGCTGCGTGAAGGACTGGAGCTAGCGGAGAGGATGGCGGGAGGCCGTACGCCCCAAGTCCGTGTCCCAGAGTTGGTCGGCCAGGCCTGCACCCCGAGCCTCAAAGGGCCTCGGCCCCGGCGGGTCCCTGCTTTCCTCCTGGGCGGGGTGGTCGCGTGGCTTCTCCCTGGGACCCCTGCATCCCCGGGTGTTGGCAGCCTTGGGTCGGGCTCTTCCTGCCTCGTGCCTCAGCGTCCCTTCCGGCGACCTGTGCTCCATTGGAAGTTCGGTGGGGAATTAAATGGAGGCTCAACCACTTTTTTTTTTCTTTTCTTTAAGTCTCGTGATACAGCCCCAGGTGTTCCCTAGCAAAGGTAAAGAGATGGCGGTAGGTCAGTGGTTTAAGCTGTGGGCTTCGGAGTACGTAGACTTGCCCTCAACTTTTGGGGCTGACTTTAGCTTGAATGGGTGTCCTAGATTCTTGGAACTCATTTCATCTCTGTTGTGTCTTACGCAAGGGTAGGTTTGTATACATTTATTTCTAACGTAAGTGCACGAATATATTGAATGCCTTCGTTTAGTGATCTAATGCCAAGTAGGTGCTTGGAATCGTTTCTGGCAGTAGGAAGTGCCTGATGTGTGTTAACTGTTGAGGACCCCCGTCAGTATGATGCTGTGTGTGGCCTTGTGGGTCTTTTTGTTGTTGTGTTTTTGTTGTTGATTCGGTTGTCACTGAGTCTAGAGCGTCTGGCAGGCTGAGCAAACACTGTAACCCTCGGCTGTATCCCCAGGCCTACCTTCCTACTTGCTGTCCCCAGACTCCTGGAGCCTAACATCTAACCACACACATACTGATTATTAGCAAAGTATGTACCCAAGTTGATATAGAAACTGTCACCTTTAGTTTTGTTTCATTTTCATGGACTGGAGAGCTTAGATATTTCCAAATAAAACTGAGAGCACAGTCTTCAGATCTGCATTTCTCATTTGTTTTGGTAGCATCATTTTAAGTTTGTTTGTTTGTTTGTTTTGATTTTTCAAGACAGGGTTTCTCTGTGTAGCTTTGTGCCTTTCCTGGAACTCGCTTTGGAGACCAGGCTGGCCTCGAACTCACAGAGATCTGCCTGCCTCTGCCTCCTGAGTGCTGGGATTAAAGTCGTGTGCCACCACCGCCCAGCTTAAGTTTGTTTGTGACAGGGTCTCACTATGCAGCCCTGTGACTTCCGGTGTAGACCAGGCTGGTCTCAAAATCCCAGGGAGCTGCCTGCCTGTGGCTCCCAAGTGCTGGGACTAAAGACAGGCCACCATGCCCAGCATTTGGCAACAATTTAGCTTAGAATTTTTCCAGGACGTTGAACTTGGCTTATTTTTCATTTTCTGAGCCTCTTTTTTGTGTGTGATGTATTTGTGTGTCAATTTACTACCCCATCAAGTAGTATAATTATAGTAATAAGCTCAGTGACCTGGAAATAGGTTTTAAAAATAATAAAAGTCACTCGCAGATTAGCCGCCCAGCTGGTGAGGACAGTAAAGTAGTCCAGTCACCGAAAGAGTGTCAGCTGTCTGCCTACTGCAAACACCCCTGTTAAAAGACGAAACGGAAGGGATAGCGACAGAGGCTAAAGTTCCAGGTGGGTAGTTTAGCAGAGGAGGAGGAAGGTGAGGGGTTCTACTGCAGCCATGAGTGGCATGGTTTGGGTAGTTTCTATATGCCAAGCACCCCCTCTGCACCTTCTGTACACCATCTCTATTAGCCTCCAGTGACTTAGGGAACAGCCGAGGACCCTGAACCAAGGAAACCAAGGTCACCACCCAAAGATAATACAGCTAGTCCAGCTGAGAGGGAAGGATGTGACTACTCCTGACCTAGGGGACCTGCGCTGCCAGTAACTGAGGAGTGCCTCTGCCTTTCATCAATGCCTCTTTTCTCTTGCAGCAGTCAGGGAAACCGTCCTCTTCTGCAAAATGTACAGAACCAAAGTGGGTTTGAAGGACCGCCAGCAGCTCTACAAGCTGATCATTAGCCAGCTGCTCTATGACGGTTATATCAGCATTGCCAATGGCCTCATCAATGAAATCAAGCCCCAGTCGGTGTGCGCACCCTCGGAGCAGCTCCTGCATCTCATCAAACTAGGTAAGCTAGGAATGTGGATTCATAGATCCCAGAATGGCATCGTAGATGTCTGCCCGGGGCAGTGTTTGAAGTTATTTCTGTGTAGTTTCAGTGTCCAATGTGTGCTGAGTCCAGTGATGGGTACTGAAGGGGTAAGTGAAGTCCAGGTGAGGAAGCTGGTTGTGATGTATTTTATTTCTATGAATCATCTGGACATTCTCCTCAAGTCTCGCTCAGGTCTCATGGCAGGTAGCTCCACTCACCCCTTTAAAGATATTTCTTCTGTCTTCCCCATGCTCCTTTGCTCAGTTGCTGCCAGAGTGATCCATTTCCCTCATAACATACTTTCTGAAAGTTGCTTTGTTCTTTGAATCATTTCCACACATTGTTAACCTTCCCACCAGAATCTCTGCAGATACCAGGACCTTGTGTTGGTCATTGGTAGATATATCCTGGCACCTGCCTTACCCTCAATAGGGTTTTGAAACACCTAGCTGTGTCCACATGTCATCCCCAACATTTGTGGGAAGTTTGTTTTGTTTAAGGTTGCTTTCAATCAGCAGGTGGTCTCCACAGCTCACACACACACACCATTATTCTGGGTCAGGATGGAAGCGTACATAATGGAGAGATTTGGTATGTTCACAAAAAAGATTTCCCTTGACTTGAGAATGCCACTTGTAAAACTGTCCTGAGGAGGGAAATGGTAAATTAAAATGTTGCACAAAGAGAAACTTTAAATATTTTTAACTTTAAATCTAAGATTTTAATTCTAGATAGCCATAAAAGTGTATAATGTTGAAGCAATATAATGTTAAAGACTTGTTCTGATAAATTTTATTTTAAGTGTTTAAATGATCAAGCAAGTTCCAAGTTACAGTACAGGCCTATGTTTGTTTTGAAAAGCAAGAGTTGTATGCATGGGAAGAGACTACAAGAGTTCTTCATGTGTTTTGATTCCTCCTGTACCAGTTCCAGTTATTGTTTATGCGATATATGAGGTTATTTTTGTATCCAACACTTTGTTAAGGGTCTTTTTGAGGGGTGATTATTAATATTACTATTACTGTTTTACTAGTTTGAGTGTTTGGCCTGCATGTATGTCTGTGTACTATATGTATGCAGTGCCCCTGGAGGCCAAAAGAGGGGATCAGATTCCCTGGAACAAGAGTTGCAGGTGGTTGTGAGCTGCAGGTGGTTGTGAGCTGCTGAGAATTTGACCAGATCTTTGGAAGAGCAACCAGTGCTCTTAACAGTTGAGCCATCTCTCCAACCTCTGTGTTTTATTTTGGTTTTATTTTTTCTTTAGATTTACTTTTTGTTTTATGTGTATGAGTGTTTTGCCTGCATGTATGTGCATGTTCCACATGAGTGCCTGGTTCCCACAGAGGCCAAAAAAGGTCATCCAGTCTCCTGAAACTGGAATCGTACATGATTGTGAGTTACCATGTGGATGATGGGAACTGAACCTGAGGATAGGTACTTTTAACCCCTGAGCCATCTTTCCAGCCTCCTTGTTTTCTTTTGAAGACCAGGTTTCATTATGTACCCCTGGCTAGCCTGGAACTTATTCTGTAGACCAGACAGGCCTCAGCTCACCTGCCTCTGCCTCCCATGAGTGCTGGGATTAAAGGTGGGCTCCATCATGCCCAGCTTTTTGTTTGCTTGCATGCTTGTTTGAGATCAGATTTCTTGTCTTGCAGGCTATCTTGAACTCAATATGTAGGTGAAGCAGATCTTAAACTTATGATCCTCCTGCCTCAGCCTCCTGAGATCACAGGCAACTTTCGTAACACCCAGGAAACATATTGTTTATAAACTTCAGTATATTTCAGTATGGCATTCTTTCAAAAGCATTTCACTAATGTTAGAAGCATAACTAATTCACACCAAAGCTGCTACTAACTGATCATAGCCCTAAAGACTGGAATTCAGGGCTGGAGATAAAGCTTGGTGACAGGGTATTTGCCCAGCAGATGTGAGGCCCTAGGTTGTCTCCAACACCACAAAACAAGCAAAAATCACCTCCCCATTCTAAATGGGGACAACAAATGAACTACTGGGCTGCTGTTTTTGTTGCATTTTATAGGTGTTGTTAAGAGTGAGTTTGGCTGTGGAAGTATTCCCTTTCACAACCCATTCTGCCTGCAGCAGTGTGCATCTTGCATAGGATAGACAAGGTGCATGATTTGTCAGACATTTGGTGGTGGTGGTGGTGGTGGATTCATCTTCACTTCAGATCCAGAACTTGTCTTTGCACTTAACAGCTTTTCTCGTGCTCTTAATTTTGATTCCTTCAGGGATGGAAAATGATGACACGGCGGTCCAGTATGCGATTGGTCGCTCCGATACAGTTGCCCCTGGCACAGGGATTGACCTGGAGTTTGATGCAGATGTCCAGACAATGTCGCCCGAGGCGTCCGAGTATGAGACCTGCTATGTCACTTCCCACAAAGGCCCATGCCGCGTGGCCACCTACAGCAGAGATGGGCAGTTAATAGCCACAGGGTCTGCTGATGCTTCCATAAAGATACTGGACACGGAAAGAATGTTGGCCAAAAGTGCCATGCCAATTGAGGTACCATTCCCGCCTACCATTGCTCCAGGCAGCATGGCTGTGTGGTCACCAGCTCTGGCTTGCCCCCTGGGACTGTGGGCTTGGACCAGGTGCCTCTGTACCTTGAGCATCTGTCTCTCCTTTTCTTGTTGGTCCAGGTCATGATGAATGAGACTGCGCAACAGAACATGGAGAACCACCCAGTGATTCGAACTCTTTACGACCATGTGGATGAAGTCACATGTCTTGCTTTTCACCCTACAGAACAGATCCTGGCCTCAGGCTCAAGGGATTATACTCTAAAATTGTTTGATTATTCCAAACCGTCTGCAAAAAGAGCCTTCAAATACATTCAGGTTAGAGGTCAGAGGAGCCTTGACTTAGTTAGATACAGTCTTTTACGGTTATTTTCTTAGATTCGGGTGTTTTGTGACTGTTTTTCCAGGTGGTCTCAGTGATCACCCTATAAAGGACATGCCCTAGGTGGCACTTAGAACAGACTCCATTGGTGTGTAGGTCACAGCTGTCCTCTGCCCAAGTTCATGGTCACAGGTCTGAGGATTCACAGTGCACATCACTCTCAGGACTCCTGATGAGCTGGGCGTGGTGGTCACACTATAATCCCAGCATTCAGCAGACTGGGAAGGAAGACTGTTGTTACAAGTTCAAACAACCAAAACAAGCAAAAGTCTGCCTTCCCTAAAAGTAAGTTACAGGTACTGACATTCTCAGTTGGAACTGTTGAATGTTTCAGAAGAACGATTGGTGGCCCGATGTTGGGTCTGTGTTACAGAAATGCTCATGTTTTCAGAAGCAGCTTCCATCATTCATTGGTTGGTTTTGCTTAGTATTTGCTGCCCTAGGGCAGATTAGAAAAGCGCTTTTTCATCTCTGGCTACGTGAGTGCAGCTCCCTTAATCCGTTTGCAAGGATCCATCTGATCTCACCCCATGTCCGTTTGCAAGTGAAGCTCCTGTCTTGTTTTAGGAGTAAAATGACCAGTAAGTAACTTTAGGAAGAACCAGTTTCCTGCGTCCCAGGAAGTGCTTTTGTCCCCCTCCTGCTTCCTGCAGCTTGCTCGGTCAGGTGCTGGTAACTGACATCGTGCCTCTCTGTCCTCACAGGAAGCTGAAATGCTGCGCTCCATCTCTTTCCACCCTTCTGGAGACTTTATCCTGGTTGGGACTCAGCACCCTACGCTTCGCCTTTATGACATCAACACCTTCCAGTGTTTTGTCTCTTGCAATCCCCAAGACCAGCACACCGACGCTATCTGTTCCGTTAACTACAATCCTAGTGCCAACATGTACGTCACTGGCAGCAAGGACGGCTGCATCAAGCTCTGGGATGGCGTCTCCAATCGATGCATCACAACCTTTGAGAAAGCTCACGATGGCGCGGAAGTCTGTTCTGCCATTTTCTCCAAGAATTCCAAGTATATCCTCTCGAGTGGAAAAGACTCTGTAGCTAAGCTCTGGGAGATCTCCACGGGGAGGACGCTGGTGAGGTACACAGGTGCGTGAGAAGATGATGCTGGCATTTCTCGGGGATCAGATTCCTGCAGAATGAGATACACTGGAGAAAAGGGGAGGTTAGAGAAGGCTTTGGCCCATCCCTAGGCCAAGACAGGCAGCTCCAAAAGAGATCACCAGTGTCCATATATATGAAGTAGACCCAGCAGACAGGAAGTAAAGAAAGCCAACTCAGCTCCCCCATCAGTTCCTGTTAGTCTCTAGTTTGTAGTGGCTGTGCCCACGGGCTCCCTTTATGGTGAGTCTTGAATTTCCCAGCGCAGTACTTAGTTCAGATGTGGGTACAGTGAGTGCTGTGTGCTGCTGCGCCTTATTGTGTTCCCCAGCAGCTAAGAGTGTTGTTTGACAGGAACCTCCTGGGAAGTTCCACTGCCTGCCTCTCTTGTGAGATGTGTGTGTCTCACTACACTGAACACACCACGGTTATAGCTTATTATAAAGGGGCTGTCTGAGTTAGCATCTTGGAGAGACATGGAAGAGCTGGTGACTTTCAGGCCACTAGGGTGCAGCACTGGTCCTCTCTGTGGCACAAGCTAATTGCCTAAAGCTAGTCATCATTATCCTTGGTAACTTTATGATACTTTATATGGTGTCGTTTTGGAAAATATCTCTTAACAGGTACTTCTTGCATGCAGAAGTGATCAGAGTGAACATGGAACTGCTCTGTTTACAAGTGACAGCCCTTGTTTTCCAGGGAATAATGCACTAGGACGGACATGCACCGGACTGCTGCCAGGAGCTTAGATGTTTGCGAACACTTGGGGTGTGGTTTATTGGCTTGATTTAGTAGAGAGTTGGCAATTGTTTTTCCTGAAGGAATGTCCACATTGCTGATTTCCTAATTCCCAAGGCAGCACCCTGATAGTCAGCATGTCAGGGTTTCCATTTTGGTTTGAAGATTTACTTAGAACACAAAGTGGTTTTGAAGTAGTGATGGGAAGGGGGAAACTGAAGAGGACATTGGATGAGTTAAGTTCATCGTGTTTTTTTACATAGTAGGCAAGTCAGTAATCATAATCTATAGATAGGCTATGGTTAAGATTTAAAAAAAAGCCAGGCGGTGGTGGCGCACGTGTTTAATCCCAGCACTCGGGAGGCAGAGGCAGGCGGATCTCTGTGAGTTCGAGGCCAGCCTGGGCTGCCAAGTGAGTTCCAGGAAAAGGCGCAAAGCTACACAGAGAAACCCTGTCTCGAAAAACCAAAAAAAAAAAAAAAAAAAAAGATTTAAAAAAAGAAAAAGATGAGCCCAAATTTACAGGAAGAGTGAAAATTTGCAGTATTTTATAAGAGAATTTAAAATGGAAAGTCAGTTATAAAATGAACTGTAAACCCGAGAAGTAGAAGTGAGGGCCTTCGTTATTGGCTCACCAAACCATCTCTGACTCAAAGGACTGTTTTAGTTTATTGGTGGAAGTTTGAAGAAGTCAGCACATTTTACTGAGGGGTAACTTGATAAATATTTCAGAAAGGTAATTGAGTGTCGTGTCAAAAATTTAAATATGTGGTTTCTGTCACACTCTTGGGCAAGTCTGTGTATCTGCACACAGATTGATATCTGTCACCATTACTGGCAGTCAGTGGAAGTTAGGAACTTAGGCAAATGCAAATTAGAAGCCAGAGTTCACTGCTGAGCATTGAGTAGACCTACCTCCCACCTGTTACTCCGTGCAGCCTTTACAGATAAGCACCCCTGGTAGCCTCTCCTGAACACTGGCACGGTGGGGCTTGGGTGCCATTTGCTTTCCTCCTCAGCACCCTCGTTGGTAGACCCTGGGGAGGTGAGAAAAGGAAGGCTTGAGTTAGGAAACCATCTACCCAAAGTCATGGCCCTCAGGAGTACACATCCTACTGACTACGAGGTGTGTTTTTCCTCTATAGCCATGTTCCTCTTATGGATCTGTACCTCAAGCCTGAATGAAAGTAGCATGTGACCTCTGGTTTCTGCAGTTAGAAGTGCAAGGTATTTGGGAGGCTGTCCACCAAAATACAGCCTCATTAAGCAATGAAATGCCCTGGCTGTTTTATTCTTTTGTACATTAGGTGGTATTTGCAACATAAAAATGTCTTCTCTATATAGTCATGAAATGGTAAAGCTTCCCTTTGAAAGTTGGGTGCTCACTAGGTGTGATGTTAGGAGCTTATCCTGAGGAGATAAAGCTGTGTGCAGAGGATTTTACAAACACTCTTCATGAATACAAGCTGAGTGCCCAGCAGTAAGATAATCGTTAGACGCCAGACAGTGCCCCGCACCATGGGTTTAAACTGCTGTAGAAGATAAATGATGTAGGTTGGTGTTGGCCTTCAAGTCCATCAAAGTGAACAGTTGCCTTGGGTAGTGGGCCTGGAGGTGACAGTGTTGACACACTGCTGGAACAGTGTGAGGGTCTCAGGCTGCCCCTTGCTGCACAGGCTAACATGTTGGTTTGTATGGCAGGCGCGGGTCTGAGTGGACGACAGGTGCACCGGACACAGGCTGTGTTTAACCACACTGAGGACTATATTTTGCTGCCGGACGAAAGGACCATCAGCCTCTGCTGCTGGGACTCTAGGACAGCTGAGCGCAGAAACCTGCTGTCCCTGGGCCACAACAACATCGTGCGCTGCATTGTGCACTCACCCACCAACCCTGGCTTCATGACATGCAGTGACGACTTCCGAGCTCGGTTCTGGTACCGGAGGTCCACCACTGACTGAGCTGGCCCCGCTCCTAGGGTTCTTGTCTCAGGAGTCCCCCTCCTCCCTGTGTCCTGCCACCAGCTGCAGTAGTGAGCAGTTTGTACCATCTGAGGTGGGTGTGCGCCGCCTGGCTCCTGCCTTGGATCTGTACTTGGAGGCTCTTTTTTACCTTGCTGTAGAGTTGCGGTGGGAAAAGTTGGAAACAGACTGTGCCGTTGTCCTGGTGCAGTGATTTCGCTGTGCTTTCCACCAGCGTAGTAAGTGCAGGACTTGCCATGGCTGTTGACTCTTGTTCCTGGAGAAGGACAGACTATTGAAGGACTTCGTGGCCCTGGGGGAGTCTCTCACTGCCATCAGGGTCTTTTGCCACCTCTTGCGCCTGTCCTGCCCCCTCTGTATTTCCTTTCCAGAGGCATTTTGGCTCACACAGAAGTCTGCAGCTCTGAGGATCTCGGGTTTTGTGCCATGTGGAACCACCGTCCAGGGATCCCAGTCCCATCTTGAGGTGACGTCATTGGGTAATAAAGCTCAGATCTACAAGCTCACTGTTCCTTCTTCTTCACGTCAATACACCTAGGGTTTCCAGGTGCCCCGTCTGCACTCAGGCAGTGTCCTCTCGATACCAGCAATGCCCACCGTTAGGAACGGGGACTGGCCCAGAAGCCATTGAAGAGGAAGACCCAGAACTTAGGGCCTGCCTTGCCGAAATAGCAAGCTTGAAACCAGCCTAGGCTAGGCCCACCTTTAATCCCAGCTCTCGGGAGGCAGAGGCAGGTGGATCTCTGTGAGAGATCCTAGACTAGTCTACATAGTAAGTTCCAGGGCAGCTAGAACCACATAGTGAGACTTTGTCTCAAAAAACAAACAAAATGGATGGTAATGATTTGATGGGACCCATAATCAAAAACGTATGTAGTCTAAGCCACAAGAGCTTGCTAATGCCCCTGGCCTGGCAGTAACTTCTAATCTGGGTGTGCAGGGGAGCACGATCTTGGGGGTTGCTGCAGTGCACCATCTGATGCGTCTCTCTTGACATGTCTGGGAAGCAGACAGTGTCTCCCTGGGTCTAGCTGCACATAGGTAAACCAGCCCTGTGTGCGCCTCTTTCCAACAAAGTTTGCTTTCTCTTTCTGAAGAAAACCCCTGGGAGCTGGGCAGAAGTGCCTGAAGCTGAGATCACTGATAAAGCAGTGACTAGGCCACAGTAAGTCATTGCTGCGGTGTGGAACATTCTGTTGCAGCATCACCCTTGGGGTGCGGGGGTCACTGGGTTTGGGGTCACAATCCTAAAGAGCTGTATTTTTGTATCTACACTAAGTGTGAACTTACACTTTTATTTTGCACTCTGATTCTCCAGCATTGGAGCCTGGCCACCTGGGGGTGCTACCTGTAAGATAAGGAAGCCGCTGGGTAGGGACAAGGGCAGCTGCTCTCTCCACAAGCTCCCCACTTCATCATCCTCTGATTTCCCTGTTACACTACAAGCAGAGGCTCGTCACCTCTGTTCCCGTCTACACTCCCAGCACAAGCTGCCAGGATGTAGCCGGTCACCTGTGAATTAAAATAATAATGCCGCTTCATGCAGTCCCTGGGTTAGTCTCAGTGGCTGTGGTTTCAGGACTGACAGTTACAAGGGGAAATTCTCTTCTCTGTTTCCAAAATGGTTTCCTCCTCTCGCTGTCCCTTCCTTTTCCCTGCCTTTTAAAAACCACATTCACCTTTGAGCTGGTGTCGACGTCAGGAATATCCCACAGACTTGGTGTTCACATCTAGGTAATTGTACTGCATAATGCTCCAGCATTTGAGTGATGAATTTATATATGGTCAGAATAACCTATGCCTTCTATGTTATTTTTTAAAGATGTGATTTCTAAAATAAATCTTTTTATATAACAGTACCGTAAAGCTAGTTTGTGTTTTTGGAGGTTGCTCTGAGCCGTCCCACACTTGGATGGCAGTTCTTAAGCCGGAATGGTGGGCAGCAGCGTTGCACAGCTTGGCAGTTGTTCTAGAAATCCCAGCTGTGTTCCCGCAGGCTCTTTACTCTTCTCTGGACAGAAAGGACTTGGATATGGCTCCCTTCAGATCAGTTCACGAAAACTCTGCTTGCTTGCTTTCTATCTCAGTTCTTTGGAAAAGCAATATAGGAAGTCTGCTCTCAGCTCTGGCCTTGACTTGACAGGCAGTGAAGGTGGTCATTTGTGTGGCCTGTGTCCCTTGGGTGCTCAGAGGCCTTCAGCTCCATCCTCCAGCCTGCACTTGAATGAACAGTTTGCTTCAAGGCCCTGTGGTGTGACAGGTTGAGAGGTGAGGGAAGACATTGCTCTCAGGGAGACTTGTAAAAGTAAGTGAGCCATCTGTGAGCAGAATTTATTTTCAAGCTCTAAGTGCAGAGCTAGCAAGAAAGCAAGAGAATTCCTGAGAAACAAGAAGAGCTTGCAGAGATTGGCAGTGTTGGAGCCAGCAGCTGCTCGGGGGCGTCATTCTTTGAGCTGGGCCTTATGGGTAGGAACTTTGATCAAGACCCAGAAAAGAAAATAGTAAGGGAAAGTGTAAGTTATTTTGGTTTTGGTTTAAGTCCCTGAAAGGAAGATTGAGCTTCAAGGTGCCCCACCCCAATAAAAAGACGAGCTTTACCAAAGTCCACAAGCTCTGCACTAGAAGAGATGAGCAGGATGGTGCAGTGGGGGAGGTCTCTGTGAGCCAGCCTGTGTACACACTGTACCTCAAACCAATGTGGAACTGTTAACACTGCTGAGACCCCCAGGAGAAGACCAGCTGCTCCCACTGCCCAAACCACCGGGAGAAGACCAGCTGGGAAACTTAAAGCTGTCTCCAGTGCGTAAGCAGCCACAAGTGCCTTACAGAAGCCAGCCCAAGCCTCTATAAGAACATATCTGAACCCTGGTCCTCAGTTCTCCCAGGTAACAGGATCGTGAGCTCACCATCAGGATACGTGAGGACATAAGCCACCTTGGTGCCAACCAGCGAAACCAACAGACCTGCAGAGTTAGAGTTATCCATGCAAAATGTATACGTATGTAGATTATGTCTAAAGAGCCAAGATAAAGTAAATTGGGGGCTAGAGATATAGCCCAACAGTAGAGTTCCTAACCTGGGTTCCATCCATCACAGGAACCAGGCTTGGTGGCACACACCTGCAGTCCCAGCACTGGAAAGTGGATACAAGCTCAGATGTTCAAGGTCACCCTATGTATGTAGAAGCTGAAGGCCAGACTGTCCCAAAAGTAAACTCAAGTCTCATGGTGTACACTCATGTACCCTCAGAGGCCTGGCAGAGGCAGGAAGAGAGCTGTGAATCCAAGGCCAGCCCAGGCACCAGAGTGAGTTCTCAGCAGCCTGGACTATGTATCAAGATTCTGCCTCACTTTTTTAATTATTATTATTTTAATGTGCATTGGTGTTTCGCCAGTATCTATGTCTGTGTGAGGGTATCAGAACCCTTGGAACTGGAGTTATTGTTGTGAGATGCCATGTTGGTGCTGGGAATTGAACCAGGTCCTCTGGAAGAGCAGCTAGTGCTCTTAATCACAGAGCCATCTCTCTCCAGCCCTCGAGACTCTATTTTAACAACAGGAAATGAGGAAAACTGTACAAATTCAGCTTTACTGCGGTGCCCCACTTAATGTTTTTGGGGTTTTCTCCCCTTACTCCCTGGGTGGATATTTTACTCCTTCCTGAGGCCACTTTTCCAGGCATCTCTTGGCCCGGTGACACCACCTCCCCCATGACAGGTACATGCCAATGACAGTTTTCTCTCTGGGTTCCTGTTCTGTCAACAGATAGCCCTTCCCTGCAGCTCCCTACCCCACCCCTGCATTTAGCAATTCTTTTCTTTTTGTCTTCCAATTCTTACTCTGATTCCTTTTCTTCCTCAACCCTCCCAAATCAAGAGAGTGCGTGCGTGCGTGCGTGCGTGCGTGCGTGCGTGTGTGTGTGTGTGTGTAAGCATGTTCTGAGCCATTTCTCCCTCCCAGTCTCAGAGATGAAGCAAAATAGTATGAAAACTTTAAGGTGTGTGTGTGTGTGTGTGCAGGCATGTTCTGAGCCATTTCTCCCTCCCAGTCTCAGATCATGAAGCAAAATAGTGTGAAAACTTTAAGGTCTTAACCCTCCACACACTCTCTGTGTTCAACTGTCTTTATAGCCCCGGTCCTGAGCACCCAGTGTTGGATACTACCAAACAATAAACTTCACAGCTGAAAGCTGGTGTGGAAACCATGGCTTTCCTAAGACACATATGAAGCCCTGTAGAAATGAAGTGAGCAAATCCACTAACCCTAGGAAAGAAAGTTGAGTTCAAACTGCTGTTCTCTAATGGCACGAGCCTATCATCACAGCACTCAGGAGGCTGAGGCAGGAAGCTCGCCGTGATTCCAAGGCCATACTGGACTGAATACTTCCAGGTTAACCTGAACAGCAGTGTGAGGCCGAGGAAAGGAAAAAGTTCACTTTTGGCACATCAAGAGCATTAAGGACATAGCTACAAGATGGGCGTGGCAGCACTTGGGACGTGAAGGCGTGAGGGTCAGGAGGAAGGTCATCCTCTGCTGCATAGCATGTTCAAGGCCAGCCTGAGCTATGGAAGACCTTATCTCAAAAAAAGTAATGCAAGAGAAGCCCAAGGCCTCCCCCGGGAGGTTCTTGGCTCAGCTTGTTGGCTGCAGACCATCGGGTGTTTTGAAAGCACCCAGGTTCCCAGAATAGCCTGTAGTTGCAATACTTCCTTGTCAGACTCACTGGCCTTGAAATGCAGGCAGATTGCAGCAAAGTAGCTAAGGCACCTTCTCAGACTTCCATTCATAAAATCAGATCGAGCAAACCTGGGCGGAGAAATCAAATGTGCTTACAAATGGCCGACCTAGCCTTCTGGCAGAAGGTAGCCCAACCCATTTCTTGGCCAGATCCCATTTGTTTGATCCTAAATGAGTTTTGATTTTGGTCTAGGCCGAGTTCTCTAGAACATGACGTTTCAGTTACAGCATCACAGTTATTCCATGAACTTGAGACACCCTTCAGTGGGGCAAAGGAGTGTTGCCAGGAGCGTGCCAAGGGGATAGGAACCAACTTTCAGCTTGAGTTACTCTGACATCTTTCTCAACTCCAGATCCTATCATAGTTACTTCACTACGACCTTGAGAAAGTTTGTCCTTCCTTTTTGTTTTTTGAAACAGGGTCTCAAATGCTTATGGTTTTCATACAAGTATGTATCAGATGTGGACCATATTTCCCCTTTACCTCCCAGCCCTTCCTTTCCCCCCCTCCTTCCACATAGACCATTTTACTTCTTTCATTTTGTGTGTGTGTCTAAATGATTTTATATATATCTATAAAATCCAAGAACCACAAATGAGAAAACATTTCTCTTTCTGAGACTTTCTTAATTCACAGTGTGATTATCTATTGAACCCATTGTCCTACAAATGGTATAACTTCGTTCCACTGGAAGACTGTTGTTGAACAAGTAGGTTTCATGATGGAGCTATCATGAACAGTGCTACAATAAACAGTGGCATGCAAGCACCTCTGTGACATGTTGACTCAGAGAAACTTTGAGTAGCTACCCAAGAGTGTCGTAGCTGGGTCACGTGGAAGACCTGTTTTTAGTTATTTTAGAAGCCTCCATACTGCCTTCCACAGTGGCTAGACTACTTTGCCTTCCCTCAATAATGCAATAGGATTCTGGTTCCCTTTGTCATGTCTTCCATCAACATTTGTTGTCATTTGTTTTAATGACTGCCATCTTGGCTGAGGTGAGATTGAATTTGGGGTACTTTGGATTTGCGTATCTCTGATGCTTGACTAGTGGAACTGGACATTTTTTTCATGTTTATTTGTTTTTTTGGTTTTTTTTTTTGGTTTTTTTTTTTTTTTTGGTTTTTCGAGACAGGGTTTCTCTGTGTAGCTTTGCGCCTGTCCTGGAACTCACTTGGTAGCCCAGGCTGGCCTCGAACTCACAGAGATCCGCCTGCCTCTGCCTCCCGAGTGCTGGGATTAAAGGCGTGCGCCACCACCGCCCGGCGCTTTTTTCATGTTTATTAACCATTTGTGTTTCATCCTTTAGGAACTGTCCAGCTGGTCGATTTGGGTGGTTTGGTTCCTTGTTTTGTTGTTGAATTCTTTGTATATCCTAGATACTAGTCCTGTCAGATGTTTAGCTAGCAGATTGTTCTCTGTGTGTGTACGTGAGTGTATGTATGCATGTGTCTGTCTGTCTTGAGATTTGCCTGTCTTTGTCTCCTGAGTGCTGGGATTATAGGCGTATATCACCACACCTAGCTCTTCTCCCTTTCTGTAGGCTGAGGAGATGGGTCTCACTAGCAGTCTGGGCTGCCCTCAAGCCTCTCAAGTGCTGGGATTACAGACAGATGCCGCCATGCCCAGCCTCCTGGTTTTTATTATGGGGAATCTCAAACGTATACTGAAGTCAACGGTACAATGAAGCTGTGGTTGCCAGGGTCTGGGAGAGGGAAGTGAGGAAAGACAGCTATTAGGGATGGGATTTCTCTTCAGGGGCATGAAATTAGTTCGAGTTAAGGGTGATGCTTCTATATCTCTAAATATACTTTTAAAATCTAGTTTTTGTAACCTAAGAAAGTGAATTTGGGGGCTGGAAAGATGGCTCCGTGGTTAGGAGCTCATGCCGTTCTTCCAGAGGACCTGGGTTCACCTACATGGCTGCTAACAAATGACTGTAACTGCAGTTCCAGGGAATCTGACGCCCTCTTCTGGCCTCTGTGGGCATTGCACACACATTGTAGTGCACAGATACACATACAGGCAAAACATCCACACGTAAAATCTTAAAGATGAATTTTACAGTACTTGAATTATATATAAATAGAGAACAAAGGGTAGGTGGGTAGAAAGGTTGGTTGGTTTGAGATAGCGTCTCATTGTGTAGCCTAGACTTGCCTGGAACTTACTATGTGTCCCACTTACTATGTGACCTCAAACCATGACAACCCTCCTGCTTCGACTTCCTGAGTGTTTGTATTCCAGCTGTGAACCACCATGTCTGACTTGGTTTCTTCAGTCTTATAAAAAGAAAAAAAAAAGTGTAGGGCTAGAGAGATGGCTCAGCAGTTACGAGCACTTACTGTTCTTCCAGAGGCTCCACATGGTGGTTCCTGACTAGCTGTAACTCCAGTTCCAGGATCTGACCCCCTCTTCTGACTTCGTGGCACTAGGCACATGTGATACAATGCATACATGAAGACATATAAAATAAAAAGATATAAATGTTACAAGTGCAGGCCAGTGAGATGGCTCAGTGGATGAAGGCGCTTGCTACCAAGCCTGTGGAGGGACCAGGTTTGATCCCCAAAACCCACATAGTGAGAAGAGAGAACCAAATCCCCCAAGTTGTCCTCTGACCTTCTCACACACACTATAGCACTATTGACATGCTGTTACACATACACACAGAGAGACAGTGTCTTAGTTAGGGTTACTATTGCCACAATGAAACACCATGACCAAAAAGCAAGGCTTTTGGCTTACACTTCCACAGTGCTCTTCATCACTGAAGGAAGTCGGGAGAGGAACTTAATAAGAACAGGAACCTGGAGTCAGGAGCTGATGCAGAGGCCATGGAAGGGAGCTGCTTATTGACTTGCTCCCTGTGGCTTGCTCAGCCTGCTTCCTTATAGAACCCCAGACCACCAGCCCATGAATGGCACCATCCACACCCATTAATCACTAATTAAGAAAATGCCTTACAGCCAGATCTTATGGAAGCATTTTTCTCAGTTGAGGTTCCCTCCTTTCAGATAACTCTAGTTTGGTGTCAAGTTGACATGAGACCAGCCAGGACAACACACATACACACACATAGTAGTTTATGTCTCCTGTGTGATGAGGCCCAGTATATCTACCATGCAAACTCTTTATCATGGCATGTGGTCTTTCTGTGGTCCTGGGGATCAAACCCAGGGACTTGCACAAACTGGGCATACACATCACCTGTGAGCCACATGCCCAGCCCAATTATGACCAATCTTCATTTACCCAAACATCCACATATTTCCTGAATAACTGAAGCAAGATGTCATGTGCATTCATATATAAATATATATTATATTAGGATGACAGGGTCTTTCAAAGGCACAGTCAACATCATTACATCTAAAAACGTAATGTCGAATTAGCAAGTCAATCACATCCAGCCAGTGTTTGCACTTCCATTTAGATGTGTTCTAATAGAAGCTCCAAGTCGCTCCTTAGTTATAACTGCTATTTGACCAGGTGAATTCAGTTCCTTGTAAGTAAAGTACTTATCACCACCCAGCTACAGTTTGAGACTGCTGTGGATGTGTGAGGGAGGAGCTGCCATGTGGCACACTGAGCCTGAAGGTTGGACCCCAGCCCCAGGTGACCGGTAAGCCTACAGAAGGCACTGTGGGTATGGCCAAATCCTAGTGCTCTGGAGTCTCAGGTTCTTCTCCTCTCTCTCTCTGCTCAACCTGTCAGGATGTGGCAATCATATGGCACAAATGTACACCAACAGGACCCAGCATCACAGAGAGCAGGAGAGAGACCCTTCTTCCCGAGATCGCCAAGACAGACAACCCTGTCGGGGAGGGCGGGCTTCCCCACCACATAAACCCACAGTGGGACCTGAGGGCTGGGTTCTTGGGCTAACCTGCAAGCTCCTCTCCATTCTGGTTTCACAGCTTCTCCAGGTGCTAAGAAGAACTCCACCACAAGAAAGAAAAGAGGGGGAGCGGCTGAAGGAGCAAGGCCAAGAGGTCTGTGGCTGCGGAGCATTGCACCAGTACTCCAGATACCGCTACGACCAACAACGTTGCAAAGCAAGTCTTAGTCTTCGGCAGGTTTCATGCTTAGTTACATAAGGTATTTTGACCACAAACAAGCACACATATAAATACGAAATCTTTGTTTGTAATGATTTCAGAGTACTGTGTGATTGGTACTATTCTGAGTGTTAGGGAAGCATCAGTGACTTACATGAACCTCGGAAAGCCTCCCATGCAGAATGGACTTTCTGAGGTAGCTGCTGAAGGTGAGTTCTGAGGATCATTTACATGAATGAAAGAGGATGTGTGTCCCTATGACTCTCGCTTTCATTTGGCCGTTATTCAGCCCAACACTTCCTTGCGCTCTCTTCCCTAACAAGCGACGGCATTTGGGTGTGGGCTTTGTGTTTTTGTAGCGTTAAGTCTCTCTGCTTTCTTGGGATGTTATTCACTCTCTGGATTTTTCTCAGGCCCCCACGTATTAGGGATATTGACTTTCGTTTTAGAAATTAGTATAAGCAACAAGTGCTTTTTAGCTGAGCTCAGTGTCAGGGCTTGGGCTGTAGCGCAATTGGTAGGTACCTGCTTAGCATGCTCAAGAAGGCCCTGGATTTGGTCCCCAGCACACATACACTGGGTATGGTGGTACACGCCTGTCATCCCAACACTTAGGAGGGGAAGGCAGGAGGATCAGAAGTTCAAGGTCATCCTCAGCTACATAGAAAATGTGAGGCCAGCCTTGGCTACACGAGACCCTATTTCAATATAAAGGAAGGAAAGAAGGAAGTGGGGGGGGGTCATAGGGGCTCTTCAGGAAACATCTGGGCTTCAATCAGTGGCACAGCAGCTGAAAAGATGGCTCAGCAGTTTAGAGGCTGGAACCAGTCTGTAAGGGCAGTTCCAGAGGATCTGACACCCTCTTCAGGAGTCTGAGGGCACTGCATGCACATGATGCCTTTAAGTAGTGCATAAGGGCAAAACACCATTCACACTAACAAGAATTAAATAACCGACACACACGTTTCTGCTATGAAGACTCTCCAGCTCTGTGTGTGACAGCAGAGCCTGCCGACTGGTCACTGTGTGCGAAGCAGTGGGCTAAGCTCTTCTGTGCGCTGAGGCTGTCACCGAAGCTCTGGCCCTGTGACTCACGCTGCTCTCTGCATCTGCCGCAGTTCCCTAAGGGAGCACGCACACGCTCTTTCCCTTGCCGCCTCTGTTCTGACTCACCCCAACCCTTTTCAGGTCTTGTCTTCCTCTGTCTTCTCCGTGGACTTTGACATGGGGCATCAGCGTCTTCTTTTTGTTTGTTAAGACACAGATTCACACTGTAGCCCAGACTGGCCTAGAACTCCTAGGTAGGCCAGGCTAGCCTTAAAATTGCTGCAGCTCTCCTATCTCAGCACTACAGAGGCAGGGACTGCAGTGTGCACTCACGTGCACAGTTCCAAGTCTGTTTATGAATGAACCTGTTCCTTCTGTCCAGTCATTGTCCCTCCTGACGTCTGCTGTCATCTATCTGCACATGGCTGACTGCTTGTTCCTTGATGATAACTTCAAACAAGGATAGCATATTTATTTATTTACTTGCTTATTTTTATTATGTTTATTTTATCTGGGGAGGGGTGCACACGCATGCCAGTGTGCATTTGAGGTCAGAAGACAACTTGCAGGAATCGATTCTCTTCTTCTATCATATGTATCCAGGGAGTCCAACTCAAGTTTTCAGCTTGGCAGCAAACAGCTTTACCCATGGAGCCATCCTGCCTGTTTAATTTTTTTTTTCCTTTGAGGGTCTCACTATGTAGCCCTAGCTGGCCTGGAACTTGCTTTGTAAGTCAGGCTATCCTTGATCAGCCTGCATCTGCCCTCCAGAAGGCTAGGATTAAAGATGTGTGCCAACACACCTGGCCTTTTAGGTTCTCATGTTTTAAAGATATCCTTTTGAGCTCGGCAGCAGTGGTGCATGCCTTTAATCCTAGCACTTGGGAGGCTAAGGCAGGTGGATCTCTGTGAGTTCAAGGTCAGCCTGGTCTACAGAGTGAGATCCAGGAAAGGCTCCAAAGCTACACAGAGAAACCCTGTCTCAAAAAAAAAAAAAAAGATAACCTTTTGAAAATGCAGAGCCCTGTCTAGAAACTGGCCAGTTATTTCAATTGGCAAATAAGTCCTGGCAATCAGGCGTGGGGACTTGGGTGTGTGGGACTTGTACCCAGAGAAACTAAGAGTTTGTAAAGGAAGGCTGGGCGTGGTGGCACAAATTTTTAATCCCACATTTGGGAGGCAAAAATAGGTGGGTCTTTGTGAGTCCAAGGCCAGCTTGGTCGACGTAGAGTTCCAGTCCAACTCAGAGGAGCTGCTTAGAAGATGGGAACCCTTCTGCTTAAATGAAATGAAAGTGCATTTTCACACTCTTGGCTCCTCTCTGGATATCAGGTCCTGGGTTGGAAAGTCAGGAGGACTCCACTGTGTAAATTCAGAATGTGGTCGATAGATCACAAAGACAGCTGAGTGCGGGGCTGGGCCCAGGGCTCTTTGCCAAGCCCCCACTAAAATAAGCACCACCAAGGATTAGAGTGAAGAAGAGGGAGGGTCAGAGCGAGGGTCTGTCCTTACAGGGACACTAGGACAGAGACTGTCTTCTTGCGGCATGCCACTCACTCCTGTTATCCTCGATGTCACAGAGCAAGGCACAGGGGCAGGAAGGAAGACACGCTGACCACAGTGGAAACTCAGCCACTTCGCCTCACCGTGGAATTGCCTGCTGGTTGGGAATTGTTCCAGTCTTCAATGGACAAGCATGCGGTGTGGCCCTACGCTGCTCAAAGTAGGAACTTCACCTTGTAAAGCAGAAGGGTGGTTTTTTTCCCCTTCTTCTTTTGTGGTTTTACACAGCAGAAGAGTGTCAGCCTCACTTACAGATGAAGTGAGACGTCAGGCGTGGAGGCGTGAGTGTGGCCGTCATTCTGGCCCCGCCTCCCTTATCCCTTTCATTTGACGCTCATTACTTGAAAGAATCTTCTCGACTCTTTCCATGTGTTGGCAAACAGTTCTGTAGAATCCAGCTGCTGGGAACCAGCCAGCAGCATGCAGTGACATTGCATCATCGGGCCCTGGGGCCAGAGATATCAGCTGGAGAGCTGAGAGGAGCCTGCTCACATCACCGACATGAGAGGCACCAACATCAGGGAGGGAGCACCCAAGGTGAGTGACTGACGGGCTGTGTGTGGGAGAGAGGCAGCAGCTGACTGCTTTGTGTCTTTGGGTCTCTAATGAAGGTGAAGGAGAAGTATTAGCAGCAGGCAGATTTGGAATGAGAACATTTCACTCTTTACCGGTTGTTGGCTTCGAGGTGACTGAAAATGACCGGGAGAAATCAGCCGGAGGCAGACAGCTCAAGCCTCCACTGTGTGTCTCTGCACCACCCAGCAAACTTGTTAAGCAAGATGTAAAGCCCTGCCTCTGTCCATGCCATCTCTACTCTCTCTCCCTTTCTCTGCATCCCGAAGGTGCTTAGTGTGGCCTATGGATTCTGATTGGTTTGGTCACTCATTTCTTTCCCTTGAACAGAGAGAGCCTAGACCTGGACTCTGCTCTTGTTAAGCCTAGTGAGGATGCCCATGGGCTGCCTTCATGTTCCCTGGGTGCTGGGGACCTGAGCTTTGGTACAGACTGCAAGTCTGGGCCACGAACCAAGAGGCATTCCTATGCGGCATGGCACACTGCCACCCTAAGGAGAGTGCTGGGGCTTGAGACACGGGTCAGTGGCTAAGGTGCTTGCTGTATAGGTATGGGGGCCTGAATTCAGTACCCAGCACCCACATAAAAAGCCAGGCATGGAGGCCTGCACCTCTAACCCCAGAAATGGCAAAGTGGTGACAGGAAGGTCCCTGGAGCTGTCTGGCCAGTTTCCCTGAGAGAAGCGACTCCAGCTTCAGACTCAAAAATAAAGTGAGTGGGTGGTAGAGAAGGATGTCTTGACATCAACCTCTGGCTCACACATCCTTTCTACATACACACACACACACACACACACACACACACACACACACACACACACACACGGGGCGGGGTGGGGGTTGACCACAAGGAAAGTAAAGCTCACAGTTGATGCTTTTCTGTTCTGTCCTATCCTTTCAAGAATTTAATAGAATGATAAAGACGGGGGGGGGGGGGGGGGGGGGGTAAAACAGTTGCTAGGTAGGGAGGCTGCTTGCTGGAATTAAATATCTGTTGTCATCGTGATGGTAGCAAGTGTCAGCTGTGGGATGCAGGGCTGGCTTCTGTGACAACTCCTTGTTTAGATGACATGTAAGTATCTGAGCTGAGAATCTTGCCCCTCTGTTCACTCTGACATTTTTTGACGTGCTGGGGAAATGAGTGGTTTAGCCGAGCTCTGCATGTCTTTCACCCAAAGCCACCGGTTCCCGTGAGTTTCTCCCACTTACAGCATTGTGTGTGGAGACGTAGATGCAGTACAGGCTTGGGCACTGTTGTTGTCCGGCTGTCTGGAAATGAAGAGCAAACACGGCACTCTTCTGTCCCGGGGTGGGGATGTAGTTCAGTCGTTAGGGCACTTGCCTCACGGGCACAAAGCCCCGGGTTCTGTTCCCAGCACTGGCAGCACATACCTGGAATCCCACCACTTAGAGACAAGAGGATGGATGATTCAACATCATGCTCAGCCATGGCTACCCAGGCTTCATGAGACCCTGACACAAAACAGCAATAGGAAATGCTTCATCCCTGTGCATTTGAACATGTGTCCCTGCTTTCACATCGATCTTATGAGCCCATTTGAACTTCAGACCGTAACCATGTTCTTTCTCCAAGAACATGCTTTTTCACCATTTTGGCTGTGATCCATGGGTCTGTTTGTCCGTCTTCATTCAGAGTCACACTTTATACTCTCTGCCAGGCCTTGTCATTAATCCAGAATAATCCACTTCCTATTTTTCTTTCATGACTTTATCACATGCATTTTATTTTTCCTGAACTTTTGAGATGTTTTGAAGATTTGAATCCTCATTTTACTTACACACCAATCTTCCTGCATGTTTTCTATGTCACTGTACAATCTGTAAGCAGCGTGTCTATGAGCATGTGTGTGTCTATGTGCATGTGTGTGTCTATGTGCATGTGTGTGTCTGTGTGCATGTGTGTGTCTGTGTGCATGTGTGTGTCTATGTGCATGTGTGTGTCTATGTGCATGTGTGTGTCTATGTGCATGTGTCTATGTGCATGTGTGTGTCTATGTGCATGTAGGCTAACAGACATTCTGGGCATTGAGGTGCAGCCCACTCTTCTGTTTGATGCAGGTCCCAATAACTAACTGCCGTCACTCACTGTGTGTGCAGCAGGTCCTGCATCGAGCACTCCAGTAACCCTCCCTCCCTCAGCGTGTCCTCACAGCCTTCCAATGAAACAGGTCTGACTCTCACCTTCATCTTGCATATGAGGAAACTGCTGAACACCCAACGGTTATCAGCGGCCCTGCCAAACCAAAGCAGGCAGACTGCACCCAGCTCTCTAGTTTTCAGCGGGCTCACTGTGGTCTCCCCTCAGACAAGGGATTGGTAAACTGTGTCTATAAAAAGCCAGCTAGTGCTGGGGAGAAGGGAGTGTGGCCTGAACTCTCAGCTCTGGAGAGGCTGAAGCAGGATGGGGTTGCTGCAATTTCAAGGCCAGCCTGAGCCACATAGACTTTGACTCAAGAAACAAACAAAAGGCCAGATGGTGTTTCTTGCTTTGCAGGTCCCATGTAATGTCTGTCTATTTTGACAACTCTTTAAAAAGCATGTACTGATTATTGACTCACAGATAGGTCATCCAAATTTGGAGCTGTAATCTCAGCTCATGTAAGACACTCCTTTCCAGTACAGCGGTGCTGAGTGGGGACTGGGTCTTCACCTCCTAAACCAGACCTCCATTAGCTAACCATTAACTCCATTTCTTGGGTATCTGTGTGTAGCTGGAGGTTTTCCTGTGTCCCACCCGGTCTGCAGCTGCTCAGATCCAAGTAAACACACAGAGACTTATATTAATTTAAAATGCTTGGCCATTAGCTCAGGCTAACTACTGACTAGTTCTTATACTTAAACTCAGCCAATTTCTGTTCATCTATATGTCACCACGTGTTCCATGGCTTTACCTGTGTGCCATTACATGCTGCTCCCTGGATGGCCGGCTGGCGTCTCCTCACTCACACTTCCTCTTCCCAGAATTCTCCTTGTCTGCTTATCCCACCTATACTTTCTGCCTGGCTACTGGCCAATCAGCATTTTATTAAACCAGTGTACAAAAACATTATCCTACAGCATCTGTGTAGATATACATAAGCACATGTGTTTCTCCTCTCTCTCTCTCTCTCTCTCTCTCTCTCTCTCTCTCTCTCTCTCCCTCCCTCCCTCCCTCCCTCCCTCCCTCCCTCCCTCCCTCTCTGTCTCTCTCTCAACAGGGTCTCACCAGTTAGTCCTGGCTAACCTCAAACTGCCTCTGCCTCTAGAGTGCTGGAATTAAAGGCATACACTGCCATACTCAGTGTCATATACTTTTATCACACCAATGAGCAGGAGCCATGAGTTGACTTTGGAGCTTATTGCTGTTTATAATATAATCATCACATAATGTAATATACTATAATCAACATATAATAAATAATTAACATATAGTATAATATAATCAACAATATGCATTAAAGACCAGATCCATTGGTACAATTTATCTGAGTTGGCCTGGCCTCATTAATTGTTGTTTAATTGTTTTGTTTTTTAAACTACATTTTATTTATTTTGTTTGTGTGTGCATGTATGGAGGGTGAGGGCCAATGTCATGGCATGTGTGGAACCAGAGGACAACTTACAGGAATCTGTCCTTCCACCATGTGGGCCCCAGGGGTTGAACTCAGGCTGTGAGGCTTGGTAGCAGGAGCCTTTAACCACTGAGCCATCTCACTGGCCCTCAGCTGCTTTCCAGAGGGGAGTGGTGCTGGAGAGGGTTCTACCAAGGAAGTAGCCCTCCTCTTTGGTGCCCCTCACCATCACTCTGGGCCGCTTACCCATTCAGACCCCAAGTTCAAGTTTGCCCCCTGGAGGAGGTAAATGGGCCGTTTGTTTGCTGCGGCGGCGGCTGCTTCACTGTTTTATAAGACAAGGGAGACATCTAAAATTAAGTGTGATGTCAGCATGAGGAGGGCCTGGGGACTTCAGCATCTACAGATGCAGCAGGGAGACGCCCATGAGTACAGCCCAGTGGGGAACTGTCGTCTCCTGGTCTGCTGGCTGACCGACCCCCACCTCCACTCAACAGGTGCTGGAAATGGCCCAGCAGGTAGAAGGTGCTTGACACCGTGCCTGGCGACCGGAGGTGGACCCCAGGGCGCGTGGTCAAAGGAGAGAACTCACGGGAATGAGTTCTCCTCTGACGTCCACACGTGCGCTGTGGTACATGCCCGTGAATGTGCGCACACACGAACAGACGTACAATAAATACACAGACAGACAGACGGACGGACGGATGATAAGTGGTTTAAAGGAGTGCTAGGAACTTGTTCTAAAAGGATGACAGGCACTGCTGCTGTGGCACATGCCTATCATCCCAGCGCTTGGGAGTCAGAGGCAGGAGGATCACCTGTTTGAGGTCAGCGTATGCTACAGAGGAACACCTTGTTTGAAAGGGCAAGAGATGGTAAACAAGGGATTTATTACATATGAGTTCTTATTTTGACTTCTTGGTGTTTTTAAAACTGTCCTGTTGGCTGGGCAGTATCTGGCACAGCCTGCAATCCCAGAACTAGGGAGATGGAGACAAGAGGCTGGTAGTGTAGGCTACCTGAGATCCTGTCTTCTCTAGCCCCAAAGACAGCTATGTGCTCACTGGTCTCTGAAAGGGATTTTCAGCACATCTTTGTCGTGTCACTGAGAGTGGTAGGTTCTATATTCACCTCTAAGGACATCTAACGTCTGACTGTTGGGGACTCTGTCCCGGAGGTAGCAGCAGCCTTCCTCCCTCTCCACCCACAAGAAGATCTGGGCAAAGACTCAGAATGAAAAACCAAGCCTTCAATGCGCACGAGGCTGGTTGGGAGGTGACCCAGTGTGACAAACAGCGTCGGCATGCCAGCCACTGGCTGAGATAGGAGTGCTTTCAGAGGCTTTGTCTGTGGGGAGCAAGTTGTAGGCAGGGGATTCCACACTCGGTGTCAGAGAGAGCACGTGGGTTCCTGTGCCTGAAGCTGCAAGGGCCACGGGTCCAGCTGAGCCCACGCCTCAGTTCCCTCTCCCTGCTCCCTCCTGCCTTCTCTCCCTGCAGCCTACCACATGACTCCCCTCATCAGGCCCCACCCAGAGGCCTCTTTGGACCTCTATCTAAATCTGCCCCCTCTTCCACATCCGTCCATCATCCTCTCTCCCATCTTGTCTTCACACAGCAGGACTGGACATTGTTTGACCCCACTTGGTTCATTTTGGTGTCTGTTTCTCTCTGGAAAGACATTCTGGGGCGGGGGATGTCTTGACTTGCTTACAGTGCTAAAGGTGCCTCCGGCCATGTGTGCATACAGTAGGTACCCAGTAATGGCCTCCTGGTCATGTGTGAACAGGCAGTTACAGGGAAGCAGACACAAGGCTTGCAACACAGCCCCACCACAGAGGTGGGAGCAGCACTTCCTAGTTGTCAGGTATCTGGGAACAGAGGTCACCTGGGACTCTCAGCTCTCTAACCCCTGCTGACCCCAGCCTGAACACCAGTTGACCTGGATTCTTGAGAAATGCTCCCTCTTCCTTCTATGGTCACATGACTGTTTAGAGTTGAGTTGTCAGGATTAAAGTCAAGATCACGAGGACCTTCCCTCTGAGCTTGCCAGCAGGTTCCCTTCATCATCCCCTGAGGTGAAGAAGTCCAAGCCCTGGACCCAAGGAGGAAGCCCAAGCAAATGTCTTCATGGCTTAACCTTTCACCTGACACAGAGGCTTTGGGCCGTAGGAGTTCTAGGGCAGGAAGACTGAGCTGATGTTGCCGTGTGGTCAGAGCAACAGACAGAATCAATGGACACAATGATTTCAGGTGGAGCAAAGTGACCTGATGGCTGTGGTGGACACAAAGAGCCACCGTGGAGATGCAGTGACAGAAAGAACATTCCAGGCAAAGGAGGGAGCCATGCAAAGGCCCTGTGTGGGGAGTCCCACAAAAGGTCGGGTGCTCAGAGCAGGGTAAACAAATGAAGACACTGTCCAGAAATGAGTCTGGCGGAGGGGAGATTAGGGGGTAGCCTAGCCTCATTTGATGGATGTGTCAGGACTTCAAAGCTACAAAGGAAACTACTCACCCACTTAAAGCGGATGGCTCCCTCCGATTGATGTTTGAAAACATTACTTGGGTTGCTATGCAACAGAAACTGAGTGAGAAAGGACAGAAGCCTAGAGATGAGCTAGAAAACGCAAGGCCAGGGGCTTACTTCCATTCTGGATAAAAACCATCCTGTGCCCATTGGCATAGAGCATTCATTTTCTCTGAACTTTGTGGGGAGAGGAGAATCTGTTGTGAGCATGAGCAGAAGACATGTGTCCCTTCATTTATCCTACACATACCGAGTGCCTACTGTGCGGCAGTCACTGTTGTAAATGCTGCAGAGGAACAGGTGTCTGCTCTTTCTCACTCTGCGTTTATTTATGCAGAGACAGGGTCTCACTGTGTAGCCCAGGCTGGCCTGCAACTCTCTATATAGACCAGACTGGCCTTGAATTTGGAGATCTGATAGCATCTGCCTCCTGAGTGCTGGGATTAAAGGTGCATACCCCCAACAAGCCAGCTATTCCTCATTATTTCATAGCTAATTATTACCATCCATCTATAAAATCAGCTGCACACTCACTATCTGTCTATTCTCTTGTCTAATGACTTTTATCCTCTGGACATTTTATTTTCCTATAGAAAACATTTTATTTAAAAAAAAAGAAAAGAAGGGGGAGAGAGAGAGAAGGGGGAGGAGGAGGATGTCTGTTGCCAGTACCCTGAGGCTTCATGGGCCAGCCTCGGAAAGTTCCAAGGAAAGTGCCCCAGGACAAGGGAATGGAGTGGAATAGGGAAGCTGCCGAGGAAACGCAGTGCAGTCATTTTGAGCTACAATGACTCAGGGAGGAAATGACAGAGGCCTCAAGGGGAAATCACTCCGAAAAGGAGGAAGGGGAGACTGCTAAGACAGCTACCTCGGGAGGAGGAGACAGCTCTCCAACATGAGTTGCAAGAAAAGGGGAACTGCATTGTTTTACGGACCGTCTCCAAATGTGCATTGTTCATGAAACGTTTTCTTGGCCCCGTGGATTTCTGTACACTCAGCCCAGAGCAGGAGAGTGGCAAGTCAAAGCCTAGGTGCGATCCCCTGCCTGGACTGCAGCCTTGGCTCCAAGCAGGGGCCTGTGAGACCTTCATAGGAGCAGAGTGAGCCCCAAAGTTGCTCTCGACACCAGAAAGCATTTGTCTGTGAGCTTATGGGTTGTAAATGTGAAATACTACTCTCCCCTGTTACGTTTTTACTGAGAGAAAGAATGTGTACACGCGTGTGTGCCATAGCCCACGTATGCGGCATTCTGAGGACAGCTTTTGGGAGTCGGTTCTCTCCTTCCATCACATGGGTCCTGAGGACTGAACTCGGGTCGTCAGGTTAGACAAGTACCTTTACCCAAGAGCCATCCCACTGGCCCTGGAGTATGTTTGTTGACTGCACATGTGTTACCATCAGCCAGGCTGCTTGTCTGTGTCTCTTCAGGGAAGGATTGTGGAGAAGAAAGCATAGGGTCTCTGTTCCTATGATGAGATGTTTGTCACCTGGTTAGTAAGACAAAAAAAAGTACTTTGTGGGATGTTTGCTCCAGGTTCAGAATTTAAACTCACTCAGCTGAAAGGTGTAAAAACACAGGTCAGTTACTGAAGTCTCACGTTGCTGGGGTGCTCCCTTCTGTGGGTGCTCTGAGGGGGTGAAAGGCTCAAAAGCCACTGAATGACAACCAGTGAGGACCAGTGAAGGCCGGGCCAGGGGCGTGAGCCACCCTTTAGCCTCAGAGTGAGTTGATCTGTAGCCTGTCACTTCCAAAATAATAAACCCAGTAAACTGGTATAAGTGAGCGCATGCCAGTAGAGGAGTTGACAGAGCAGGGTCACACAGCCCTCCTCACATCCCTAAAATGACCCGGGAAAACACGCAAAGCCAGTGAGTGAGTGTGAAGCCTCCCTCACCCGGCCATGTGCCGAATGACTTTAGCCAACTTCAAGCTCTCCTTGGCCAAGCAAGTGAAAAAGTCACATCCTTCAGGGACCTGTCTCTGGTAGGCCAGATGTTCTTCAAGCGTGGCGCACAGGTAGTACTTGGCATACATTTGTAAATTATGTATAATTTACATTGCATTAATGTACATGGGGGAAAAAACTAACTCATCAAATCTGTACTTTTAAGGGTTAATATTGCTTAAGGAGACTTGGGGGGTCTTTAAGGTTTTGTTTCCTCACTTTTCCCAACCAAGGATCTTTTTTCTTTTCTTCTCCTTTCCTTTTTTCTTTTTTAAGAGAGTCTCACTGTGCAGCTCTGACTGACCTAGAACTTGCTGTGTAGATCAAGCTGACCTGGGACTCACAGAGATCCACCTGCCTCCGCCTCCTGAGTGCTAGAATTAAAGGTGTGTGTCACCATCCCTGGTTCCGACTAAGTGTCAGGATGCATCAAGCAAGAAGCGGGGTGTCCTTGTCTGTGAGCGGGGAGCAACGTGGAGGGGCTCAGTAGTGCTGCTCCCTGCCGGCTCTCCCTTCTGGAACCCCACAGAGAATCAGTTACTCCATGGCCCGTGAGACCTTTACGTTGCTTCATGTCAGTCCTGAGGACTGGTGGGCATCATGGCTCCTGACTGTCATCTCAACATGCATGAGGCTGAGGCAGGGGGATTGCCATCAGAACAAGGACAAAGGCTGTGCTTCAGAATACCGGGCCAGTCAGGGGTACACAGGAAGACCCTGCCTCAAACAACAACAAAACCCTGAACTTAGACCAAGGGTTACAAGTGCCTGTGTCCTGGCACACACACAGGACAGATAAATAGAAGTGTGTCTGAGCAAGTGGGCGAGCCCCAGCCCTGCTGGGGATCCAGTGGTCAGCCTTCAAGAAGGGAATGTTTCATTTCTAACGGTGGTTTTGGAATTTTCCGGCGGCCACGGTCTCTTCCTCAAAGGAGGCATTGCCTTCCACACGTGAAGTCACCGTAAGCGTGTGGCCTTTCCACTTGAACCAGCAGGAAGATATGAGTGCTAGGAGGGTCGGCACTCACCCCACCATGAAGATGTCCAAGTCTGGGCTTATGTAGTAGCGAGGCCATTTTTAGAGGAATCGGGAAGATGAGGAAGCATTCCTTCCTAAGTGGTCCCTCCTCTCCTCTATGTGCCCCACAGTCATGTCCATCAGGTTTACCCCCTTCCTTGTCCCTGGCACCTCTGGACAAGGCAGCCGCCACGGCTGTCTGCACCCAGACAGACTGGAAGAAACTCGGGGGGAGGTCTGCGGGAATCTGGCTGTTGGTGTCCGTCCAGAGAGACAGGCCAGAGCAGGTGCTGGAGAGAGCTGCTGCTCTGAATTCCAGCAGAGACACTGTGGAGAGCGAGAGGCCAGGGGCAGCGATCTCTGCTGGTGCTGCCTCCTGAGGAGGCTGTGGAATGATCGGCCCTGTGTCTGCAGAGGATTGAGATGAAGGTGAATGTGAGTACCACCCTCCTTGTCTGCCGTCCTTTTCCTGTACCAGGGATGGCCAGGGGCCCTGTGCAAAGGGCCTGGGGTTATTTCAGACAGTTTCTTGAGCCTCCAGGAAGTAGGCAATCAGTTTCCTTGGGAAGCAGGTCTGGAAACGAAAGTAGAGAGTCTGTATTTAATTTTAAAAGTTACTTTCTGAGTAACGGGGGAGGTATGTGAACATCTGAAATTTCAGGCTAAAGGATTGCTACAAGCTTGGGACTAGCCTGGGCTATACAGCAAGTACCTGGGCTATACAGCAGTAGCCAGCCTAAGCTACCTACCTAACAAGATCCTGGGTCAAAGACAAAACAAAAGGTGACATTCTGCCCAGTTTTTGTTTTTATTTTTGTTTTTTTTTTTTATAAACTTAAATATCACATTGCATAAAAAACAATCAGGAAGGGAGGGTCCCAGTAGCATCCTTTCAGATAAATGGCGCCAGGTCACTCAGCTCCCTCAGCACAGCTGTTCCTCTTCGATCTCCAGCTACTTTGCACTGTTTTGGAAAAGCACTCCAGGGGCGGCCACTCCCTCCAGTGTCTACATCTGGGATGCTGCAAGAGATCACTTGGTTGTTACCTCATTTTAACATCCCTAGTCCCCTTGCTGATGGAATACAGGATGGAGCGAAGCTGTCTGGGACAGGGAAGAGTGGTTGGACCATGTGAAATAACTGGGTATAGTATCGATTCTAAAAGCAACTTCTGGGCATGAAGTAGGAAGCCCCTGTTGCTATTTTAAGTGACTCTCTTGGTTCCCTATACCTCATGGAATTTAACTTTAGAGTAAATACAACTGTGGAAAGATTCTCAATGAAAAGTAACAGTTAAGAAGTGGCTTCAGCCCGGGCGGTGGTGGCGCATGCCTTTAATCCCACCACTCAGGAGGCCGACACAGGTGGATCTCTGTGAGTTCAAGGCCAGCCTGGTCTATAGAGTGAGATCCAGGACAGCCAGAGCTACACAGAGAAACCCTGTCTCTAAAACAAAAACAGAAGAAGAAGCTGTTTCATGCTAGGCCTAGTGGCACTGGTTTGCAGCCCAGTCACTTGGGTGGTAGAGGCAGAAATGTCACAAGTTCAAGGCCAGCCTGAGCAACTAAAGGAGACTCCGTCTCAAAATAAAAAAGTAGAAAGACAGCTGGAGCCTGGGGTGCTCTGGGCCCCAGGTTAGAATCTCAGTACAGAAAAACAGAAAGACAGAGAGAAGGTCAGGGAGGGAGGGGGAGCACAGGGAGGGAGGGGGAGCACAGGGAGGGAGGGGGAGCACAGGGAGGGAGGGGGAGCAAGCGTCTTTCTACGTCACAGGACGGTGATGAAATAGGAAAGACGGAGGGAGACGATGGGAAGATGGAGTCAGAGAGGACCGTGAATGGCAGGTGTTGGGGCTGCTGGCTGGTATTCCCTTGCAGCTGCAGACCTCACAGGACAACACCACGGGTGAGGGAAGTGGGCACATGGCTCCTTTCAACAGGGTCACGACTGTCACTATCGTGTCCTGTCTGTCAGGCCCCCTGCCAGCTGAGCCGCCTCCCCTGCTGCATCTTTGTGCACAGGACCCAGAGCGGCATGCAGCTGGCTGCAGGAGGGAGGGTCGCAGGCAGCCTCCTTGGCTGCTTAGACTCACGATCCTTCCCAGACTTGCCCGAGCTGGAGTCTCTTCCAGCATAAGCGGCTTGAATATCCGCGCATCTGCAGCTATCTTCTGGGGACTTCAGCGGATGGCGGTCCACTGTCTTCTCTAAGTGCCTTCATTAGGGGCCCGTTCTCGGGCTGTGCGAGTCAACAGTCTCAGAATCCAATGATGCGCAGGGCTGAGGCAGAAGCTCGGTGGTAGTGTGCTTGCCAGGCTAGCAGGAGAATCTGAGTTCAGATTTCCAGCATCCACTAAAAAGCCAGCACATGTCTATCATCCCAGCGCTTGGGGGAGGGCAGAGACAGGAGGCTCCCTAGAGCTTGCTGGCTAGCCAGTCTACCTGAATCAGACTGTGAGAGACCCTGTCTCAAAAACTAAGGGAGAGCACCTTTGTGGATGACACCCAAGGGGGATCTCTGACCTCCACCTGCACATGAGGATTTTACCTCCCTTTTTGGTAAATTACAGGCAAGTGCTGTTGGACGACACACAATCGTAGGAAGGCTGTGGGGTTGGGCGAGTCTCATGGGTCGCTTTGCTACAGCTCCTCAGAGCACCTGACCCTCCAGTCCTCTGTCTGGATGGCACCTTACACCAGAAGTGGCGCCCCAAGAAGTGTCACTCAGACACTCTGCTTCTTCCTCAGGGTCCTCCTTCCTCCTCTGTCTTCCCTTTTCAGAGTGTGGGTGGGAGCTCAGAGGTGGTGAGGGGGTTTTTATCTTGCTCTTGGAAACTTTTCTCGTTCTTTTTTTTCTAAACATGCGGTACTTTTTTTTTTAATGATGGAAAATAGGCATTCTCGGTCCACTCAGGAAGGCCCTCTGCTCTGCTTTGACCAATCCTAGCTGAGCTTTGCATCCCTACAACGTAAACTACCCCAAGCTTAGCTTCCTCATCAAGACGTCCAGGGGACTCTGCTGGAGACCTCATTCATGGGAGTTCACGTTTCCTGCACATCAAATGGCTTCGCACGTGCACAGTATATGTGCTCTTTTATTTAATGTTAGGGTGTGTATATGATGTTCGCAAGTGTGTCTGCGCCACGGTTTGGGTGTGGAAAGCACACAACTTTGTAGAGTGGGTTCTCTCCTTTATGTGGGTTTCAGGGCTCAAACTAACATCAAAGGGCTTGCACAGGAAACATCTTTACCCACTGAGCCATCTCCATGGCTAGTGTATGCTGTCTTATCTTTATTTTATTTTCTGTATATAAGTGTTTTGCCTGTGTGTATGTATGAGCACCACATATATGCCTGGTGTCCTTGGAGGTCAAAAGAGGGCATTGGATCCCCTAGAACTGGAGTTACAAATGTTTGTTAACCACCATGTGTGTGCTGGGGATTGAACCTGGGTCCTCTGCAAGAGCAGCAATTACTCTTAACCGCTGAGGCTGAGCCATCTCTCTAGCCCTGTAGTGTATTTTTTTAAGGTGCAGTTTTAATTAACCATCCTTTTCATGGCCCTCAGAAGGGAAGTGTGAGTGAGTCCTTCACCTTCCCTAAAAACTAAGAATTCTTGAAAATGAGCCATGGAACCTGCGAGAAGGAAGCTGAAATATTCAACGTGGTCATGTGTCAAAGTTGTAGTTCAAAAGAGGGTTGTGGTCACCCTGCTGCCCTGGGCCTTCATCGCTGCAGGGGCTGCCATTGTCTGGGGCACTCTCTCCTCGGCGGTCTCCTGCTGTGGCCTCACTCTGTGCTAGATCCCTCCAGTGTCCCTGGCTTCAGTGGAAGCCACTGGAGGGCTTTTCTGTCCCCAGCTGCAAACTTGTTTATTTTAGAAGCAGAGGAATTTGGGGACAGGGGAGTTTCGTGAAAGATAGAACAAGCAGGAAGCAGGACTGGACACCATCATGCTGATTGACCCCCAATTTGAACAGAGGGAAGGAAGAAGAGAAGGGTCCAAAATAGCGGGATACTCACGGACTTTAGGGAATCCTGCCTTGGGCACAGGTGCTCACAGCCAATGGCTGTTGACTTTCACCTTCCAAGAGAAGCAGGGCAGGTCTTCAAAACCCGGGCCATGGGTGGGCTGTGCAGCACACTGCTTCCCTTGACCCTTAGTGATATTTTACTTATTATATCATTGTTGTTATCACAACTGTCTGTATGTATGCATGATGTGTATGATGTGTGTATGTGGGTGCATGTGCTGCGGCGTGTGTGTGTGTGTGTGTGTGTGTGTGTGTGTGTGTGTGTGTGTGTGTGTGTGTGTGTGTGTGTGTAGGTCAGAAGAATTCTGTGAAGTCAGTCTCCTCCTTCCACTACAGTCTAGGGATCAAGCTTAGGTCACAGGCTTGCTAGCAAGCACCATTATCTGCTCAGCCATCTCAATAATCTGCTACTTCTCCTTTTTCATTCCTCTGGCTCAGCCCTTTAAGAAGCAAAGTGACTCTCTTTGAAGTCAGCCTGTGCACACCACAGTCTCCACCTCGCCCATGTGTCTTGTAGCTGTTGTACTCACAGAACTATTTCCTACCCAGACCCTGCCTGCTGTCTTTGTGATTTACCTCAGTGCTAGGATGGAGCTCAGGGCCTTGCAGGTGCCAGGCAGCTCCTACCAGAGGGGCACACTCCCAGCCTATGGCCATTCTTAAACCAGCTCATTCTAGATTTGAACTCCTTTAGCAAGTTAGACTTATGCTGAGGGAGCAGACTATAGAGATGTGACAGTCACAACTGCCAGGGTGACAGGCCTACATCTGAACACCAATGCACTGTCGCTGCTGGGTGACCTTGGGCACAGAAGCCCCTTAACCTCCCCTGGTCTTATGTGCCTCAGAACTCTCATAAAGAGGCCAACCAGGCAAACTAGCAGACCCCTCTCCAATGTCCGGCCCTTTTCTGCACTTTTGGTCCTTTCCATAAACTGGAAAGATGGAAATCAAAGGCACTGCTGAGGGGCAGGCACCTGCCATGCAGGAACTGTGCCCACTCAGCCTGCAGAGGGAATTGGGGCTTAGACACAGGGAAGAGGAAGATGCAGGGATGGAGCTGAGGCTGTGGCTGGCCCTGCTTAGGACCAGGAACGGATGCTACTACATTTCCTCTGGTTTCTGCAGAAGGTAGGACAGATGTGGACTAGTCAGTTTTTCCAGCATGAGCCTCCTGCCTCTGGTAGTTCTTTCCTGCACATTCCTGCAAGACCCTCTCCCGTGGACCCAGCACTTCCCCAGTCTTTCCCTGCAGCCAGGGGAAAGCAGACTCCACCCACTTTGGGCATCCATTAACCTATTTGCCTTGAACTCCATACAATCCACCTAGCCACATGGTTTAAGTAGTAGCCAGGGCAGAAATCAAAACCCTGACGATGGTGCATGGCCCCCCAGCTGCTGGCTTTCCAGTTCCTCTAACTCCTCCATTCACCCACTCACACCCTCACTAGGGACTTCACACATTTCTCTTCCTCCGCTGACAGGCCCTCCCAACACCCTTCATGTGACTAAGTCCCACCCCCAGAGAACCACTGTCTCGGGAAACTTTCCCCAAGCCTCTGCTACCACAACTCCCCCACAGCAGGCATGGCCTCTTACAGTTTCCCGTATTCTCTTTTTCATCACACTCAAAAGCCTCTTGTCTGCTTCTGTGGATCCGACGCTTACTTCTGTGAGAGTTGACTAGAAACAAGCCTTATCCATAAGAAGATCCATTACGTAGGCCAGGGACTGCCACATTTACCACGGTGTCTTCAGAGAGCTCCTGGCAGGGGTATATTTATAGTTGCATATGTCCTGGTGAGTGGATGGGTGGATGGATGGGTGGATGGATGGATGGATGGATGGATGGATGGATGGATGGATGGATGACACATTCCCAGATGTGTCCAGCTGTACTGCAGACCAATCTCCTCCCGCTGAACAGAGTTTGCACACTGATTCTTTCGGGTCCCCCCTGCAGTGAGGTCACCCCTGTTCTTTGTCTTCACGGTCCTAAGCCTCTCCTGCTTCTGCCTTCCAAATGTCTGTTCATGTCTCTTCTGTTTCCTGACTGTTGTATGGAGATGAGCATGTGCAAGTGGCCATAGAAACTTCTATCTGAGTGGGAGGGCTTAGTCAGATGAAGGTGGGAAGAGGACCTGTGGGCAGAGGAAGAGACATGTGGGAGGTCCCACGAGGGCTTGAGGATATGTGAACAGGGGAGTTAGAGGAACTGAAAAGTGACCAGTTATCTGGATGGCCATGCGTTTCTCCCACACGGGGTGTGGTGGCACACATCCGTAAACCCAGAATTTAAGAGATGGGAGGATCAGAAGTTCAGCTATTTAGGGAATATAGACCAACATGAGCTATATGAGATCCTGCCTCAAAACCATAGGAGCCTGTAGAGATGACTCAGAGGTTGGGGACACTGGCTGCTCTCCAAGAGGACCTGGGTAAAGGGCGGCACAGGTGCCTGCTGCCATGCCTGGTGACCCGAGTCTGGCTCGGAGACTGCAAACTGTCCTCTGGCCTTCACATTCGTGCTGGGGTACACGTGCAACCACACACATGCACACAACATAACATAAAAAGAAAACATTCTTAAGTTTTAAAATAAGAATGTCTCTCCTTTTGTGCATGAAATCTAGCTGCCTGTGTGCTCCTAAGAAGCAGAGATAACTGTGTGTCCTACGCTGTCACTGAAGTATCCATACCAATGTTTCCAAATTAACACCCTATTAAAGGATGGCTTTCAAGTCACCCTCTGTGACCACTGGACTGTGGTCAGGTTCCGTAGCTGTGGCTGTCAACTGCTTCCGTATGTTATTTTCAAAGAGCTGAGCCTGGCGGTGCCAGGAGCCTGGGTGCGCAGTGATGACATACTGCTGTTGTCACTCCAGGGGCTGCTGCGGTGTCTCCTCTCCCTGCATGACAAACCGGCCATGACTTGCCCCGCTGGATTTGCCCATAGGGCCTGCCATAGGTCCTTCATGTGGGAGCCCAACTCTACATAGAGGGAGGCAGCCTCTACAGAGGTGACCCTTGAGCTGAAAGTCAGTCATGCAAAGATCTGGTGAAAGAGTGTCCTGGGCAAATGGGATGGCAAGGGATGGTCCCAAGCTGGGAGCATTATGGAAAAGTCAAGAAACAATATGGAAGACCACGAATGAGGGCAGGAGCGGCAGGCCTGAGGGCTGACCATGGGGGCCTCAAAGTCATCCCCAGGAACTTAGCCGGCATCCTAAAAACAGTTGTAAGTTGAGTTTTTAGACAGGCCCAGGTGTGTGTGTGTGTGTGTGTGTGTGTGTGTGTGTGTGTGTGTGTGTATAGAATATTCTTGCTGGAGACTAAGAAGGGATTTGTGGGGAGTGGGTCAAGAACAGAAGGGAAGAGATCTATCTGTTGAGTCCAAAGGACTTTGGACAGTCATTAGATCTCTCTGACCCTCTATTTCCTTACCTGTACAATGGAGACAAGAGAGCCCATGTCTGCGACTTCTGGAATTTGTGATGAAATGTCTGAGCACTCAATAAAAACCAGAGTCCCATTCCGTATAATTCACTCTGTTCCTGGGATGCCCACGTAGGTTTCACTCCTCTTCTGGTGTTGTTATTGCCGCTGTTTCATTTTGGCTTTCTGAGACACGGTTTTCTGTAGACCAGGATGACCTTGGACTCCCAATTCACCTGCTTCTACCGCCACCACCCCAAAGCTGGGGTTACAGGCATGTGCCACCTTGTCCTGTTTGGTTTATTCTTCTTGTGTGACAAACTCTGATTGTCTCTGTTATTAAAACGTGGTAACTTAGGCTAGGGGCATGTTCGTTGCTTACCTAGCATGCTTGAGGCCCTAATTAATTGGGAAGTTATAATAATTGATTGCTTGGAGTAGCCAAAGGCACTCTGTGCTATTTATAAAGAAGTACAGCACAGAAGGGACCCGTGCTGTGGCACATGTAGAGGTCACTTTGCTTTTGAAGATGTGGCCAGGAAGCAAGCAGTCAGTTGCAGGAAACCGTATGTCAGGAACGAGGCAGCTGCTATCAATCCAGGACAGCTGTGGGGGCCCCATGGGGCAGATGCTTCCTGGCTTGGATGATCCTAAAAACCTATTGTTCTCTGGAAACACCCCTCCTCCCTGAATGTCCAGACCCAGAAAAAGCCACTGCTGTCTGGACAGCGTGGCTCGGCTGCTTTCAGCAACTGCTCCGTGGCACCCATGGTGAACCAGACAGATTCTGCACAGTTCAGTGACAGTCTCCCTTCAAAAGCGCTTTGGATGGATTTCATAAGAACTGTGAAGGGAGAAGGCTGGCTTTTGCTTTTCTGTTTTCCCAAAATAGATGGTTAAGTTGTAATTCAAACCCCCTCCCCCATTCTTTAAGACAGGGTCTTACCTCATTGCCCAGGTCTGGAACTTAGAATGTAGCCCAGGGTGGCTCCAAACTAACAGTCATCCTGTCTCAGTCCCCTGAGTAATGGGATTACTAAGTAGCTTTCAACAAGGTAAAATTGTGAATCTCCTGCAGATATCAAATAAGTTGCCAGGATCAGCGCAATCCCTGCACTCAGGCAGCAGAGACAGGAGGATCAGGAGGTCAGCCTGGATTATAGAAAAACAATGTTCAAAAACCAAACAGAAAGTCTAGGAATTCTGTATCCTGTCGCCTCACTAAGTCCGAGCCTTTAGTCAACACTCCATGAAGAGTCCATAACCCAACTCCCTTTAGCACATCAACCCAGCTGGTTTCTGCGGGCCTCCATGTGAACCCGGGACATGACCTTGCAGGAGCGCGTGCCAGCAGTTTCTGGTCCTCTCTTCTAGCATCTCTTTAACTATTGTTAAGGGAGTTGGCACTGTGTCACAGAAAATCCCCTCGTCTCCCACTCCAGCTTTTTGCCTCCTAAATTCGTGACAGTGGCAGCAGCATGTGGCTCCACCCTGTTCATCAACCCAACAAAAGGCTAATGTGGACCCTGGGGACACAGCTGAGAGTGAGGAGGGTGTGCACCCTGCTCTCAGGCACAGGCAGAGGTGGTTGTCCTCTGTGAGTTAGATATGAAGATCCCAAACAGGCTGGAAGAACCAGTTTGATTGGCAGGGTGGCACCAGAGAATCCTTTTTCTCGGGAAGAGGTATTCAAGGAGAGTCTAGACGCCTGTGTGGGGATCTCAATGGGTAAAAAGCTGCTTGGATGTTTGTGGGTAGAGGGACGAGCAGATGGACAGGACTGTAATCCTCAGCAAGAGTGATCATGGGAGGCTGGTCAAGAAGTGTGGGAGATAGAAGGTTCTGGACTCCAAGGCTACCAGGGCCCTGAAGGATGGTAAGAGGGAATGACATGACTGGAATTGGTGTTCCTGAAAACTCAGTGCCGTATGACAGTAGCATTCGGTAAATGTTTGCTGAACTTCTGAAGGAAGATATGTTAATATATGAGAAGGCAGACCAGGAGTGCCAAGCCAGTTCTCTGCCTTTCAGCTTAATATAGGAAAGTCCCTATGCTTGTGGTTTGCTGTGGGGGATGGGGAAATCTTTGCAGACATGCTATGACCCCACAGGACCCATCAGCTTTCTGGAAGAATAAATTCGAGGTAGGGTGAGTAGGGAGGTGACCCATTCCCCAAGATGAATGGAAGCCACCCACTGCCAGGGCAGTTTGGAGAGTCCGAGTACTTCCAAGACCAGGTTAAGAAGCACTCCAAGGGCTGCAGAGGCGGTTCAGCAGTCAAGAGAGCTCGCTGCTCTTCCAGGATCTGAGTTCGGTTCCCAGCACCCAGCTATCCAGTGTCTCTTTGGGCACCTCAGGCACTTCATACCCAGACACACACACACACACACACACACACACACACACACACACGCACACACACACACAGAGAGAGAGAGAGAGAGAGAGAGAGAGAGAGAGAGAGAGAGAGAGAGAGAGAGAGAGAGAGAGAAAAGACACAGAATATTTTAAAACCATTTCAAGTGTTCTTGGCAGAAGTGTTAAACAAGTGTGTCCCAGACATATCAAGACACAGAGTCTTGAGGCTCTACCAGGCGGGGACAGCGGCGATTGAACAAAACTTTGCCACAGCACTGTCACCCTGTCCGCTGTCCCCAACAGTACTCAGACTGTGCCTCCCACAGGTGAGGCAAGCACTCTACCACTGAGATACATCCCTAGCTCTTTATTGCTTTTTGAGACAGGGCTCACTAAGTTGTCCAGGCAGGTCTTGAACTCTCAATTCTCCTGCCGCAGCCTCCCATGTGCTGAAACTGCAGGTGTGAGCCACCAAGCCCAGCTAACAAACGTCCCTTGAGCTTTTCCTGCATACCTGGGCCTGAGGCTGATGCTGGGGACAGAGTCATAGACAAACGAAATGTATTGATCTCCTCTATGTGTATATATACATATGTACGCACAAACATTTAATTCTAGTAATAACCCCACTAGTAGGTGTCGCTGTTATTCTCATTTTATCCATAAGAAAACTGAGGCTCAGAGAGGGTAGCTAATATGATCAAGGGCACACAGCTAAGAATTTCAAGTCAAGTACGTGGTATACATGGGACTTTGGCCCAACTGTGTGTCCTCATGTAGCACGCAAGCACAATTTTAAGAAAGGGCTTATTAGAGCTACTCACCTTGGGCTTGGGGGTGCAGGCAAAGCATCTCAGAAACCCCAAGGATGAGAAGGATAAATCAGGTAAAGAGCAGGGCCAGAGCCTCTAGGGAGGTGTGTGAAAGCAGCCTGGAGGCTTGTTTGGGCTGCACTTAGTTCTTAGTGGCCTGGTGCAGGGATGCCACTGCCCATGACTGTAACAGCACATTCTCTCCCCCAGACCCTGCTGGCCAGGGCACTTTATGACAACCATCCCGATTGCTCCGACGAGCTGGCTTTCTCCAGAGGGGACATCCTGACGATCGTGGAGCAAAATGTGCCAGAAAGTGAGGGCTGGTGGAAGTGTCTGCTCCATGGGAGGCAAGGCCTGGCTCCAGCCAACCGCCTCCAAGTCCTCAAGGAGACCCCTGCAGACAGATCCTGTCCCCTGCTCCCGAGAGGCCTGGACACAGATCTCAACAGCTCAGAGGCTCTATATCAGGTGCCCAGCTTGTTCTGCCCACCACCACCAGGGCCTGTGTATGAGCCGATGAAGAGCTGGGTAGAGGGACCACCGCCGCCGCCAGCTACTGCCCAGGTCTACGAATTTCCTGACTCACCGTCCAGTGCAAGGATCGTCTGTGAAAAGACTCTGAGCTTCCCCAAACAGGTGAGTGTGTCTCCAAAGACAGCACCATAAAGGGTGTGGGAATACCCAGGTGCTGCAATACGCCCCAGTCATTGCCATTGATTAGATCAAATGTGCAAAATCGGACCTCGAACCCTGTTGAGCATGCCTAAGGCCTCGTCTCATTTCCTTCACACTCAGCATCCCTGTGACTACCCAGCTCACCAAGACTGGCCACCCTGTGCTGTCAGTTGAAGGCCTGTGAAGGTTTGTTTGGGAGCCTGTGGGCTGCCCCACATCACAGAGACCACTAGGGACAAGAGAGACAAAGGATGCGTTAATTCACACTGTGTCAAAGGCAAAGCATTACTCATCATGTTCAAGACACGCATCAGCCTCCACCCAGACAACTTACTTCTAGAATTGTTGCAGAAATATACAAGAAGACAAATAGAGATCAGGAGGGGGTGTGGTCACATGGGTGCTAGGGAAAACCCACAAGTCCCCAAGTGTTTGCGTGCGAGGTCAGTTACGACATTTTTGGAAGTTTCTTCCCCCACATTCACTTATTTGTTTGGGATCGGAGCATGCCTGGGCCACTGCACATGTGTGTAAATCAGTGGATGGTTCTCTCCTTCCCTCCATGTGCAGGTCCCAGGGATCAAAATCAGGTCCCCAGGCTTGGTGGCCAGTGCATTTATCTGCTGGTCCATTCCCACCCCACCACCACCCCTGCCCGAGAAAAGTGTCTTTTACCCTGTCATCACGGCAAACTACTACATAGGGGTAAGAAATGGAGTGTTTCCACACAGTTGTTCTAAACAGGAAGACAATCCTTTAACCAAAGACTAGGCAAAACAAACAAACAAACAAACAAATTCTGTGTGTGAGTGTGCATGTGCTTATGTGTGTGTGTGTGAATGTATGTGTGTGTGAATGTGTGCATGTGTGTGTTCACGTGTGCATGTGTGTGTGTGTGTGTGTGTGTGTGTGTATGCAGGTGCACATGTGGGCTGGAAGGACCTAGAAGAACCCACACAGGTAGTTCTCCTCAGGAAGTAGAATCAAGGAAGGGGAAAATTAAACAAGGTAATGAGCAGGGACTTTTATTTTATTCTGTCCCATGTCCCCAGAATCTTGCACAAGGCAGGTCCTCAATCAGTATTTCAACAACAGATCAGAAACAGATGGATGTCCTGTGGGACACAAGTGTCATCTGTGAATTCTACATGCAGGGGGAGGAGCTTGGGAACCGTAATCACAATGCTGGGGCCTTAAGCAAGCAGAGGAATTAAAAGAAGAAAGGAGAACTGTGCTGTGGTATTCTCCCCACAACCCTGGCCTTCCTGGGCCTTTAACAATGCAGTGGAGGTCACCTGGAGCTGCATCTAGGTTGGTGCAGTGCTTATGTAGCATTCTTGGAGCCCTGGGGTCTATCCCAATCACTGCGTAAACCAGGCCTGGTGGAGCAGCCCTGTAATCCCAGCACGCAGGAGATGAATGTGGGAGGAACAGGAGTTTGGGGCCGGCCTCGGCTATCGAATGAGTCTGAGGCCAGCTTTGGCTACATGAAACCCTGTCTCACAAACACCAAACAAACAAACAAAAGCCGCTGTGTTCAATGGCTACAGGCATCTTCTAACATCTGACACCTGGCATTCCACTCAAATGACATCTCCCCTGGCCATGCGGCCAACAATTTTCTTAGAAAAGTGAACAGAGAAGGATCACTGCCTCTGGTGTGTGTGTGTGTGTGTGTGTGTGTTGTCAGGACCCCAGAACATGCTCATATCACTCAGCCTTCCTCCACCCCAGCTTCCAACACTGCCCAGGAACAGGGTGGTAATCCCTTCAAATTTTTGTATATTGAGACTCCCCAACTCCCTAAGCTGCCTGGCACCAGTGCAGACAGTTGTTGTGGGCAAGGGCTGGCTGCAGACACCAGGGGGGTGCTGTCCGAGCCTCCAGCCACTGTCCACAGGGGCCCTCCCTGTCTTTTCTGGAACAGTTGTCCAGGCTCCAGCACCCATGCTGTTGAATGACTGACCCAGGAGGGTCTCTGGCGGTGTCTCATTAAGGGGCAATGACACCGTTTATCAGGCAAAGGCTCCTACCAAAAAGAAGCCTGGTGACCTGAGTTTGCTGCCCAGAACCCAGGTGGAGAACAGAGAGGAAAGACTCCACACATGGTCCTCTAACCTCCACAAGTGTACTATGACACCCACGTGTGCACATACTGTAAATAAATTAAAATGTGGAAAAGAAGTCATGCCAGCCATCTTTAATTTGAATTTCCTTCCAAGATCACTAAAATGAAGGGGGAAAAAAAGTAAAGGTCTGTCTGACTGACTCTCCTTGAGAGGAAGGCAGATGTGATGCCCACAGCTGCCAAGCCTCCCAGTGCCCAGCACAGGGCCAGGCTCCGTGTCCACCTGAAACCCCACACAATGTGAGGGGAAGCTGAGCTCTCCATTGCGACTTAACTCAGAGACAGGTGCTGTGTGTGCAGCAAGGTCTGTCCTTGACGCCTGTCAGCAGCATGCATCCTTCCGGGAGGGCCCCTGTGGTGACCAAAAGAAACCACAGTGACTGAAGGGGAACCCGGGTCCTCGGGCCCTGAGCAGGTCCTCCAAGGGACCACAGAAAACACCTGGGGCATGTCCCGTCTTTTCTTCAGGTTCCCTCTTTGTGTGTCCTAACTACATTCTAGCCACCGCCGCCTCCTCCTCTCCCTCCTCCTCCTCTCCCTCCTCCTCCTCTCCCTCCTCCTCCTCTCCCTCCTCCTCCTCTCCCTCCTCCTCCTCTCTCTCTCTCTTCTCCTCCTCCTCTCCCTCCTCCTCTCCCTCCTCCTCCTCCTCTCCCTCCTCCTCCTCTCTCTCTCTTCTCCTCCTCCTCTCCCTCCTCCTCCTCCCCCTCCTCCTCCTCCTCTCCCTCCTCCTCCTCCTCTCTCTCTTCTCCTCCTCCTCTCCCTCCTCCTCTCCCTCCTCCTCCTCATCCTCCTGCTCTTCCTAATCCCCTTTACTTCTTCCTCCTCCTCTCTCTCTTCTCCTCCTCCTCTTCCTCCTGCTCTTCCTAGTCCCCTTTACTTCCTCCTCCTCCTCCTCAGGGGCTGGGGTCCTGGCCTTTGACTTCGGAGACAGCTGCTATCAACCCAGGGCATTAGGAGCTCTCCAGCACCCTCTGTCCCTTTCTTTGTGTGTTGGGGAAGCTCAGACTGATGACATCTAAGGTCAGCCCCTAGCTGTACCCTCAGGAGAGTCTAAATAACTTCCTCTACTCCAAAAAGGCAAGAGCCAGACACTCCAAGAATAGTCAACGATCTGTTCCAAATGTTCTGGTCCACAGGAAGGCAGGCATGGATGTCTTTTGTGCTCAGGACCATTTATCCCCTGAGTCCAAGGCTGCCGAGAAGATGCGTTCCAATCAGGAACAGTCATAGGTAGAATTAGGCAAGTCCAAACCCAGCCCTTGGAGCTGTTTCCATTGCAGTCTGCAGGTTCAAGCCACAGATGGAACAAGTCCTTTCATGAGCTCCTTTATGCCAGCGCCCATCTCTCGGGATTCAGAGTGGCCCGGCACTCAAAACCAAGATGCCTGGAGCATAGCACTCTTCTCAAGTTGTCATGAGAGTTTCATCTGTGTGTCAGAATCGGGTGTGTCTATCTAGGAGAAGCCTCTGAGGGCCTTTGGATTAGAATAGCCCTCCATTCTACACAAGAGAGTAGTGATTCCAGGGACGTCAAACTTCCCATCCTGGTGAGTCCGATGTGAGCCCAGGGCAGGAACTGATGTTTTCAAGTCAGTCTGTGTCTGTCTGTCCACCTTATTCTAAAAGCAAGACCTTTATCCTCAACGTCTCTGCTCTCTGTGTGGCCCTCTTCATGTGATCCTGGCTGAAGCTACTCTTTATTTTAAGCATATGTCTCAGTTATCTAGAAAATCTTTCCTTTTTTATTACATTGTATTTATGTTTGCGAAGGTCAGAGGACAAGTTGTGAAAGCTGGTTCTCTCGTGTCACCCGGTGAGTCCTAGGAACCGAACTCAGGTCATCAAACTTGGCAGCAAGCACCTTAGCCCACTGAGCCATCTCGCTGGTCCTGAAGCTATTCTTTGTAGCAAGGGCCTCAATGGTCTATAACGTCACTTTATTAAGGGGCACTATGGGGAAAACAGACTCACTGATACAGGATAAGGTAAATCCAGTTGCAGAGTCCTTGGAAAGCTAGGAACCATGGCATGCTGCTTCAGGCCATCTTCACCACCCAAGAGACCGAGACCCCCTTCCTCCTCCCTTTTAAGCGGTCACTGCAGGCAGATAAGAAGCACAGCCTCCATCAGGCCAGGTAGCCCAAGGCCATGGGTGGAGCGACTTCCCACTAGAATTCTTTCCATTGAGTTGTGTCAATTTGTCACACTCAGGACCTGGAGGCACAGCTCAGCCACTAGCATCCACAAGAACAAACAAACAAACAAAAAAGCAGCTCCCAGAAGGCCCCTTGCCTTCCTCCTGTAGCTTCGCCCAGAAACCACCCTTCTGGGTCTTTGTTTTGCTTTTCATTCCAACTTCCTTTATTTAATGTAGAAACCGGACTTAAACACACACAAAACCACATACAGAACATATTGCCATTCTGAGAAGGGCCACTTTGGTATTTCCAGTGCAAAGGGACAGTTTTCCTGCTGCTACTCACTTGGAATGACTTCCTTCTGCCTCTGTAAGCCTTTGGAAACCACAGTGCTCAGGCCTGTTCCTTAATTGTATCTGGAACCTAACACTTTCCCAAGAAACATGGGACATTTTTGAAGTGGCACACACAGGAAAGTCCCTGGGTGCTTCCACAGTCACGTGACCCACAAAGTCGTCCTTCTGCATAAAATGGCCTGAAGTCCTAAGGGCCTAGGCAAGGAAGAGCTTGGAAAAGGGAGTGGGGACTGAATGTAGATTTAATTCAAAATGCAATTGAACCATCGATGAATTTGATCCTGGGACGATCCCCTAAGGTCAAGGTTTGGCTTTTCTTTTCTTTTCTTTTCCCTTCTTTTCTTTTCTTTTCTCTTCTTTTCTTTTCTTTTCTTTTCTTTTCTTTTCTTTCTTTCTTTCTCTCTTTCTCTCTCTCTTTCTTTCTTTCTTTCTTCCTTCCTTCTTTCCTTTCTTCCTTCCTTCCTTCCTTCCTTCCTTCCTTCCTTCCTTCCTTCCTTCCTTCCTTTTTTGTTTTGTTTTGTTTTTTGAGATAGAGTTTCTCTGTGTAGTTCTGGCCAGCCTGGAACTCACTTGTTAGATCAGTCTGGCTTCAAACTCACAGAGATCCTCCTTACTCTGCCTCCTGAGTGCTAGGATTAAAGGTGTGCACTACCACCTCCTGGTTTGATTTTTCCAATATGTGTATACATGGTGTGTGTGTGTGTGTGTGTGTGTGTGTGTGTGTGTGTGTGTGTGTGTGTGTATGAGTGTGTTCATGAGTGTGCACAATGTATGGAGAGGTATGTGTGCATATACATGTAGAGGTCAGAGGTCAAGCTCAAGTGGTCCACCTTGTTTTGTTTTGCTAATTTATGGCAACAGATGAAGAAAGCATGGTAGAACTTGTCATTAATCCAGCACTGGGGAGGCAGATACAGGTAGACCCCTGTGACCTGAGGCCACCCAGCCTGGCCTATATAGCAAGTTCTAGGCCAGCTGGGGCTATATAGTGAAGCTCTTCTCAAAATAAAACAAACAAAAACATAACTTCCCTACATTTATTTGGGGCACATGCTTGCTACAGCATGTATGTGAAGGTCAGAGTTCAACTTACTAGAATTAGTTCTCATCTTCCACTATGTGGGTCCTGGGGATTGAACTCAAATCATCAGGCTTGGTGGTTAACGCCTTTACCCAATGAGTGAGCCATCTCACCGCCTGCCTTTTTTGTTTGTTTGTTTGTTTGGTTGGTTGGTTGGTTGGTTGAGACAAGGTCTCTCTCACTTGCCCATTCTGCTAAGTTGGATAGGCAGTGAACACCAGGAATCCCCACCTCCCCAGTGCTGGGATCACAAGAGGGGACCAGGATCCCAGCTATTTTCATGATGGTTCTGGGGATTGAACTCAGGTCTCCGTGTTTGCAAGGCAAGTACTTTACCGACTGAGTCACCTCCCCAGCCAGATCTCATAAGATTGCCGAACCTGGGACACTGCAGGGGTCTCACAAGCAGTTGCTGACGTATAATTTGAGGGAAAGGTGGGATTTAGATGGAACACAACAGAAGCTGTGTTGGATAGCCTGAGGAATCAGCATAAGCTGCAAGGTCTATCCTGGGAAACCATGAAGTGGAGACAGATGGAATGTGAAGCTAGACCCTCTCATCCAAGCTTGTGAGGAGTCTCCTCCTCCATGTGGGTGACTCAGGTTTCCAGGTACCAGTGGGTGATTCCTTTTTAAGACAGCACTTCAGAAAGTCCTGCTCCAGAGAACCCAAGATTTTAACAGAGCCATGTGCCTTGTAAAAAAGAAAGCAGGTCTCAAATAGAGAAAGGGTCTGTTTGACCCTCGACAGCTGCAGGGTGTAATTGAAGAGACACATGTCCCATGGCTTCACAGCTGCTTTATCCATGCTCAGGACCGCAGCTGAGGGACATCCAGCAGAGTGTTTACGTGTTATACTGTGTGCTTTCATTCACCAAACACAAGCAAGAGCCTAACTGGTGTCATCCCAAGCTGGGTCCTAGGGACAGTGAGGAATAAAGGGACCTGGCCTGGTTCTCAGAAGCTGCTCCTCAGCCTGGCTTGTCCCGATTTCCACATTAAAACCCTGACACACATACACACCCCAATGATCCAGCTTGGAAAGCACCCTACACAGTGCCTGGTTCCTTAGCACCTAGCTAGGTGATCCATCTCCCTTTGGGTTTTCAGGAACCTTTTTTTCCTCTCTTGCTTTGCTTTAGTCCTCAGTCTGTGGCCTTGGTGTGACAAGTCCTGTTTCCTTTTCCTTTGGACTGTAAATCCTGGCACCCAGTGTCCTTTAGCCTATTAAAATAAAACCAAACAAAATAGGGCTGGAAGTGTAGCTCGGTTAGACTGCCTGTCTAGCATACATAAAGTCCTAAGTAAGCCCTAGGTTTGAACCCAGCGTCATATAAAACTGGGGGGAATGTGGTACATGCCTGTAATCCTAGCCCTTGGGATATGGAGACAGGAAGATCAGGGATTATGGGCATCCTTGGCTGCATAGGGTGTTCGAGGCTGGCCTCCAATCATGAGACAAGCTTGCCTCTACTGCAGGCTCCCAATGCCCCTCTGCACTCACATCCACCAGTCATGCACAGCAAGAATCTGTATCTAACCCACTTCCCAGGGGAATCTGATGCTGGCACTATGGCCCATCACCAGGGGACCTGCGTATCAGCATCCCATTCTCCTAGTCTCTAGCAGGTACCTTCACATTGTGACATGACGTTGTCATTTATAAAGTTCATGCTTGGGAACTGTTCAATCAAGTTTTTAAAGCTTGCAACAAAAAAAACCCTTATAATGTTCTGTATAAATTTAGGATTATGTGTTGGGCTGCATTTACATCTTTCCTCAGCCTGTGGGCCTCAGGATGGACCGACCCACCTGCTGGTGATGACAGACACTCAGTGGCTGTCTTTGTTTGGAAGACGACTTTAGCCATGATCCTGGGGATCTTGACTCCATTCTTTTTTCTCTCCAAGACCCTCTTCGTGCTTCCCAGACCTACGAGGGCCTCGTTGCCGACTCTGCCTTCCCAGGTGTACGACGTTCCTGTCCGGAGCCGGGTCTCCTCGACCCTGAAGGTAAGCTTCCCTCTGCAACCCTGCTCCACTGGAGGCTTGGTGCCCAGTCTGAGTTCCCCATGTCATTTGCCTCTGTGGCTTCCTTCACTCGGAAGGCTGACTCCCCTAAGATGAGCTGCCAGTGTTTACTTGGGTGACTGCTGGGGTGTGTCTGTGCCTGTACCCCTCCACCCCACCACCCCACCTACGAAGCTGCCTTTTAAAGCATCAAGTCCAGAGTCATAATGAAACTCCCTATTGCATGTAGTTATTATATGGTAATTAAAAACCTTAGGGTTGGGGCTGTGTGACAAGTGTATGAGGACCTGAATTCAAATCCCCAGAACCCACACAAAGCCAGACACAGCACTGAGGCACTCAGCACAGTGTTTCTACAGTGAAAGGGAGGTGGAGACAGGAGAATTCCCAGCCCGGCCAAGGCAGCCGTGAACAAGAGACCCTGCCTCAAACAAGGTAGATGGTGAGAACTGGTCCCGAGGTTGTGGGCCTAGCTCCACACATGGGTCATGGTACATACATCCATGCCCATGCTTAGATGTACACATTTTGATAGTTGAGGAAGGGACTCCTTAAGGCCAGGGAACAAGAACAAAGGCAGCCTGTTATTACTAGCTGATGTACCTTTCTTGCTAAAGATGGGTTGGTGACCAAAAGCAATGATTAATTTCTTGTACCCATTTTTGTCCTCAGCTTCCTGGTATGATTTAATTAAAAAATTGTTAATGAGTGGGTGTGTGATCTGGGGATTTAAAATATAAATGACAGTTTTTTAATACATAAAAGTTTAGATTTGTGATTAAGATTTTTTTATAAGATTACCTTTTGAGATAAATAATAAAATAATTAATCCTTTCTTTGTAACTGCAAATAGCTGCCTGCCAGTACAAGGAACTGGCTGAAATATACTTGGCTTGCTTACACTTTGTTAATCAATTATAACAGAATCATTGCTTTGGGGTGAAGATGTTATGGTGGGAAAATTAATACAAAGGAAAATGTTTAACTACTTGTGGGCTTCTAAGAAAAACATACAACTTGTGATCATAACGTGGTTTCTTCCTGTGTAAAGACTTTACTTTGTTTTTGGAAAATATGTAACTTGTGGTTGTGAGGTAATCTTTTCTTGGATAGAAATCTTTGTCTTAGGAGGTATAAAAGGAATAAGAGAAAAATAAGAGAAGTAGAAGGAGGACATCAGGGAGGATGGAGGAGGAGGACATCAGGGAGGATGGAGGAGGAGGACATCAGGGAGGATGGAGGAAGAGGACATCAGGGAGGATGGAGGAGGAGGACATCAGGGAGGATGGAGGAGGACATCAGGGAGGATGGAGGAGGAGGACATCAGGGAGGATGGAGGAGGAGGACATCAGGGAAGATGGAGGAGGAGGACATCAGGGAGGAGAAGAAGGAAACAACAGGTGAAAGAATGGAACAGAGAAAGAACAGTAGCAGCAGGCAGAAAAGCTAAAATGAAGAATTAAGCTTTGGCTTCAGAAAAGTCTCCTCTGTGTGTGTGCAGTTGTGCCAACTCCATGCCTCTTCAGTATCTGACCTGCTGAGGGCAGGTCCCTCGGCAAGAGAGAGAGACAGACAGAGACAGAGAGAAGGAGATAGAGACAGAGAGGCAGAGCTGATTTTAGTAAAAATAAATAAAAGAAAGGGGTTAAAGTTGGTGATTGAACATGACTATCATGATATAACACTTCCTCCCCCAAAGGAGCTGTGAAGGTGTTCAGGGATTTGTGTCTTTGACTGGAGAAAACACTGAACTTGTAGACTTTGTGTGGGAAATCCTGCGGAAAGAGAAATTAAAGTTGCCCTTCTTTGTGGTCTTTCCCTAGAATCCAGAGAGACAGCCATCCTACGACATACCCACCAGCTCCAAGAAGGCGGCACTCCACTCCTCCCCCAGCCAGGCAAGTGTGAGTACGAACAGAGTGGAGCTGGGGAGCTAGGCGACTAAGCATCCTCTAGGAAATTTTATTAGCTAGACGTATTGCCAACTTTCTGCCACTGTGATGAAATGCCTGAGATAACTTATGGAGAGGGAAGATTTGCTTTGGTTCGCTGTTTCAGAGTTCGTGATTGGTTGGCTGGCTGCTTTGGAGACTGTGGTGTGGTGCAGTACATCTCCATGAGAGCACATGGTGGGGGAAGACGCTTGCTTTATGAAGGTTAGGGAACAAAGGGGAGCGATGAGGGGTGGGGTCCCAGTATTCTCTTCAAGATGATGGCCCCAACAGCTCAACTTCCCTCCACTGGGCCTCACCTCCCAAAGGTCTCATCACCTTCTAACAGCAGCCCAGGCTGAGAACCAAGCCCTCAACATCAGGAACATTCCAAATTCAAACTGTGGCAGTTGACCAAAAGGCAGGAGCAGGATCCTTGTAATCACCTCTACCGCCCTGGTGGCAAAATCCCCCCTTGCCCTGCTGTCCAGGACCAGGGTAGCGGGCTGGAGAGGTCCCTGTGGGTGAGTGCTCACCTTACAGGCATGAGGGCAAGTTTGGGTCCCCTGTGCTCACATGGATTTTAAAAAGGGGAGCTGGAGAATTAGCTAAGAACACTGGCTGCTCTTTCTGAGGTCCCAAGTTCCCAGCATCCACATGGCTGCTCACAACCATCTGTAACCACAGTCCCAGGAGATCTGATGCTCTCTTCTAGTCTTCATGAGCAGCAGACATGTACATAGTACACATATGTGCAGGCAAAATACCCATATCTATAAATTTTTTTTTTTAAGCTGAGCACAAGCCAGTAGTCCCAGAGCTGGAGAGGTGGAGAGGTGAGGATTGCTAGAGCTGGGGGACCAGCAAGTCTATTGAGATTTAGGTTCAGTGAGATACCATGTCTGAAAATACAAGGGGAAGAGTGATAAAAGAAAATTCCCAGTACACATCTCTGGCCTACACACACACAAATACATACAGACACACAGACACACACAGACAGACAGACACACAGATAAGTTATATGGTGGTTTGGTTAAGTCATTTAACTTCCCCATGTCTCCATTCTTAATGCAAATGTTCTGGAATATTCTGTGGGATAATTTGTATAAGCCACAGAGAAAATTCTCATCAGGTGCTAGAGAATGACTTCTTGTGAGAGATCACATAGACACGTTGTATAAAGTGTGCTCTTACCTTTAGATAGAGGGACGTCATTTAAGGTCCCTCATTGGGGGGGACCTGTGTAATCCATGTTTGTCATTGCATTCTACCAGATGTGTCCCAAAGGCATGCTTCTGTTCAAAGTTACGGGATTAGGGGGAATCTTCCAATATTATTGCATTTCAGCAATGTTGTGGGTGATGTGTAGAAGTTTGTTAGATTCAAAAGAAAAGATTAAAGAGGCCATTAGGAGCAGAAGGAACAATTGGGACATTGAACATAGGGGTATGAGTGAGTTTCCTGAACTAAGGAGAAAAAAGCAACTTGGGAATGTGGGTGCTGTATTAGTTCCCTCTGCTGTGATGAAACGCCATGACCAAGATAACTTATAAAACAAAGAACTTAACTGGGGTTATGGCTCCAGAGGTCAGAGTTCATGGTGGCAGAGGAAGGCATGGCAGCAGGAACAGCTGAGAGTTCACATCTTGAGCCATAAACAGGGGCAGAGAGAGCATGGGGTGGGGGGGAGTAGGGGGGTGGGAGGGGGCGGGGTTTGAAGCAAAAGCCTGCCCTTGTGACCCATCTCCTCCAACAAGGCCACGGCCATGGCTCTCAGACGGTTCTGCCAGCTGGAAACCAAACATTCAAACTTAATGAGCCTGTGGAGGCCGGCCTCGGTCAAACCACTACCGACATACAGGAGGGAGTCCAGACAAAGACGGGCTATGGGAGGAAAGGAAGTTCAAAAAGAGGTGAAGCCAGACTGTGAGAGGCCTTAAGTGACAAGGGCAGTGGGGAGCCACTGGAGGAACCTGGGCAAGAGTGCCACTCAGATGTAAAGGACCTCTCAAACTCTCTTCTGATTGACACTAACCTGGACACCTGTGTGTGGTTCTCTCCCAGGGACAGAGTGCTGTGCTGACGCCGACAACTGCCTTCAGACAAGGTGGTGGCTACAACACGTTAGCCAGCCCTCCCAAATCAGAATGGATGGCTGGCACTCCGGTGTTGCTGGCAAAGGCTGACGTCACAAGTGTATCCCTGAGCAGCTTCCCCAGAGAAGCAGGGTCCGGCTCCACCTCCACCGTGCACACCGGAGCTGTGACCCTCTCCCCACAGCCGGGGAGCACAGCGCAAAAGCAAAACAGCCTTCCAGAAGAGCCTTCCTACGATGTCCCGGCACCCAGGGACTCACTTCCTTCTGATGCAGGCAGCAGCTACAGGGTCCCTTCCAGGTTTCTCGTTCCCAGAGTGGAGCAGCAGAACACCAAGCCCAACATTTATGACTCCCCTAAAGCCATGCGGGGTCTGTCTCAGGCTGGGAAGGAGCTGGAGAAAATCAAAGAGCTTCCAGAGAATATCCCCTGGATCTCCAGACAGCTAAATTCTCTGTCTCCTGACTCAGACCAATTATCTGTTGCCAGCTCCGACAGCAGAGCTAGCGTGGTGTCTTCATGCTCCTCCATATCCATGGACTCCTCCCCCGGCTCCTCCTCTGAGGACTCGGCAAAGGAGCTGTGGATGGACATTGACTTTGCCAAAGAGACAGCGATGGCCCTGCAGCACAAAGTAGCCAGCTCTGCAGCAGGCCTGCTACTCTTCGTAAGCAGGACTTGGAGGTTCAGAGACTCCTTGGAGACCAACATCCACACGATCCGCAGGGCCGCTGACCACGTCGAAGAGTCCCTAAGAGAGTTTCTGGATTTCGCCCAAGGGGTCGGTGGGACTGCTGGCAGCCTCACAGACAGCCAGCTTCAGGCTAGGATTAGAGACCAGATCCAAGTAATCTCCCGCTCCTATCAGACGCTGCTGGATGCCAAGGGGAGCCTGGACCGCTGCAATTGGTCCCTTGAAGTTCTCGTGACTGATAAAGTCCAAAACAGCCTAGATGACCTGGAGAGGTTTGTCATGGTGGCACGGATGGTTCCAGAAGATGTCAAGAGATTTTCCTCCATTGTCATTGCCAATGGGAGGCTCCTTTTTAAACAGAACTGTGAGAAAGGAGAGACAGAGCTGAAGTGTGAAAAATGCATCCAGCCTCCCCAACGGGAAACTGAGCCATACCAAAGGATCAGTCCCTTCAATAAACAACTGGCGGATGAACACTGCCTTGAGCTAGTGGAGAAAAACAGAGTGAATGCCTGTGGACAGGTGAGTTCGGGTGACAAATGGTACACCAGGGAGCTTCATTTGTTCCCGAAAATGGTCACCACAGAGGGAGATGCCGGGCATGTGTGCATGTGGAAGTGTGTACCTGCACGTGTGTGTGGAAGCCAGAGGATAAGCCTGGCTGTTATTCCTCAGTATCTCCCACTGGCTGGACAGTGGGACCCAGGGCTCTTCCTTCTCCTTCCTCCCCAGCACTGGAATGACAAGCTTGTGCCACCACAACCTACTTTTTCCATGGGTTCCAGTGGTTGAAGCCAGGTCCTTGTATTTGCAAAGCACCTCACTGGTTGATCTTCCAGAGCCTTTTTGAATATGTGTGTGTGTATAGCGTGGAGGTGTGTGGTGTCTGACTCTGTCATTCTGCGTCTTGTTTTCTATTGTTGTTCTTGGGGTTTGTTTGTTTGTTTGTGACAGGGTCTCACTATATAGCCCTGGCCTGGAACTCAGAGATCCACCTCTGCCCCTCTGCCTCTCCGCCTCCCTCTACCTCTGTCTCTGCCTCCTGAAGACTAGGTTTAAAGGTGCATGCAACCATGATGGGAACCACTCTATTTTTACTCTTTATTTTGAGAAAGGATCTCCCTAAGTTGCCCAAGCAGGCTTTGAACTTGGGTCTCTCCTGCCTTAGCCTCTTGTCCTAGTTAGGGTTATTGCTATTATTATAATGACCATGACCAAAAGCAAGTTGGGGAGGAAATGATTTATTTGGCTTACACTTCCACATCATAGTCCATCACAGAAGGAAGTCAGGACAGGAACAAAAACAGGGCAGGAACCTGGAGGCAGGAACCTGGAGGCAGGAGCTGATGCAGAGGCCATGGAGGGGTGCTGCTTACTGGCTTGCTCCCCATGGCTTGCTCAGCCTGGTTTGTTATAGATCTCAGGACCATCAGCCCAGGAGTGGCTCACCCACAGTAGGATGTGCCTTCCACATCAATCACTAGTTAAGAAAACACCCTCCAGGCTTGCCTACAACTTTATCTTGGAGGGACATTTTCTCAGCTGAGGCTCCCTCCTCTTGCATGACTCTCACTTGTGTCAAGTTGACATAAAACTATCCAGCACATTAGCCAGGTGGTGGTGGCACACACCTTTAATCCCAGCACTCAGGAGGCAAAGACAAGCAGATCTCTGTGAGTTCGAGGCCAGCCTGGCAGCCTGGGCTACAGAGTGAGTTCCAGGAAAGACACCAAAGCTACACAGAGAAACCCTGTCCAAAGAAAACAAACAAACAAAACAAAACAAACAAACAAAAAAACTAGCCAGTTAGCCAGCACATCTCCCAAGATGCTGAAGTCACAGGCCTGTGCTACTAACTGCCAGGTTTCTCCACATTTCTAGGCTGAGTCATTGTAGATGTGTTTCAAGATGAGTTCAAGGAGGAGAACACACATTCTTCCCAATGCTGGACTGACCAGCCTGCCGCTCCAGGAACCCCAAGAAGCAGTTCTCTGGCTGGCTGCCTTGAGTTCAGGGATTGCCAGACTGTAGAGGTCCAGCAAGTCACGGTGACAGCAGAGAGGTGGCACTTCCCAGACTCTTCTGAAGTGCCTGGCTGATAGAAGAGAGTTGACACAATCTATGAAGGTGGCTGTTTTTAATTTCCATTTTTTCAGGCTGCATTGACAGGCAGAATCCAGCCCTTTGCTGACAAAGCCAATGAATGCATCAGCAGGCAGAGTCACGAACAAAATCCCACATTTAAAAGTAAATTTAAGTGGGGCGTGGTGGTGCACACCTATAACCTTAGTACTCAGGAAGTTGGGGAAGGGGTGGTGAGTTCCAGGACAATCTAGACTCCACAGCAAGATCTTGAGGGTGGGGAGGGGGGCATAAAAACCACCAACCATAAAAATGAAACAAAAAAAGTGAACTTAAACAGTCATAGTAATGTGAAAGCTATTTAAATTAGTAATTTGAAGATTCAATGTTTTTCAAAAGCCACCTTTCTTACAAGAGAAAGGAGAGCCCATCTTGGAACGAAGGTCAGGTGAAAACAAAGACTGCCATGCCGTGGTAAGGCCTTGTGCTCCCCAGAGCTCTGATGAGTGTACTTTGCCCTGGAGAGCTCTCCCTGGGCTGTGAAAATTCAGTTACCGCCTACTCCACATTAGCAGCGTCCATCTGCCTTGTACTCTCCTCAGCCTAGCAACCCTTTTATGTTTCTGATGATGAGCACAGTAAAACATTTTGTTTGGGTGTTTATGTTTCTTCATAGTGTCTTTGACACCTGATCAGTGTCTTTTAAACCAAAGATGTTATCACTGTTTGTTCTTACTGGCTGTCTCCTATTTGTGGCAGATTAAATGTTTCCTCTAAACTAATTGAAGTATGAACAATGAGTCCAGGGCTAGGGGGAGGGCTCAGTGGGTAAGATTGCTTGCTGTGCAACAATGAGGACCTGAGTTCAGATCCCCAGCTCCCATGTGAAAAAGCCAGGCACTGTTGAATACCATGTAACCAGCCTGTAACCCCCAGCATTAGGGAACGGGGTTAGAGACCAACAGATTCCAGGAGCTCACCAGCTAGCCAGCCCAGCCAAGATAGGGACCTTCTAGTTCTGTGAAAGACCCTATCTTAAGGCAGTAAGTCAGGAAAATATTGGGGAAGAAACTTGGCACCATGTTTTGGCCTCTGAGTGTAAGGGCACAAGCATTATCTGTACACATACATGCATGCAACACACACAATAAGTCCATCTAAAAACCAAGTAAGAAGCCAGTCAGTGTTGAGAGAGGCAAGAGAAATGAAGGTTATAGGAACTGTCGAGCTGCGGTAAACCAGATCAACAACTGGGGTACTGGGCGAGATCAAAGGAGGGCAGAGACGTCCATTGGCTCTGTCCTGCTGAAGGCCACGCTGTTTTGTCCCATGTGAGGGGTGCCTTAGACTTAAAAGGGTGTCACCATTGCCTGCTGGCCTTCCTACAACTCTGTTTTTGATCTCTTGGGTCTGGGCAGAGGCCAAGATCCTGCATCTCTGGCAAGTGATGTTGATGGGCTGGTCCAGGGCCCATACCTGACAATGCTGCTTCACACTAACAGGGCTTCTTCCTTTGCTCTGGGAGCAGGGATCCATGTATGGGATGCCCCACTCAGCATCCCAGGACCCCTGCCCACTAACTGCCTGCAGCAGTCTGTCATTAAAACACAATGACAGCTTCCTCCCCCATCCCTGTCCCTGTTCCAGGTAAAGCATCAGTACATTTTTTTTTTTTTGGTTTTTTGAGACAGAGTCTCTCTGTGTAGTTTTGTTGCCTGTCCTGGATCTTGCTCTGTAGACCAGGCTGGCCTCAAACTTACAGAGATCCACCTGGCTCTGCCTCCCGAGTGCTGGGATTAAAAGTGTGTGCCACCACCGCCCAGCTGCATCAGTACATTTTTAATTCACCTATAGTTGATATTTTCAAGCCAAGATGCTCTGGATGCAATGTCTCTCACTGCTTCTCCCCTCTTCCTGGAGACCAGGGTTCACCATGTAGGTCAGGCCAGCCTTGAACTGGCAATCTTCCTTCCTCCACCTCCAGAGATTGGGGACAGCACCCAACTCCCCTACTTCTTGAACATTTGAAAGTTGCAAGTTTATTATTATCAATGTGTTCCTTAGAATGTGTTTCTTATGGTTTACAGAGCTGGTTGAATAAAACTGTATGCACAAATGCACTACAGTCTGTAACACAAGAATACATACAGCTGCATACGGAACAGTGCTTGGAAAACACTGGCATTCATGTTAGACAAATGTCCCAGCCAGTTCCTGAATTTCCTTAACCAATCTGCTCTTCCTTATAAGGGTTCTTGCAAACTGAGTCCAAATAGGAGAGGAATGACAGCTGCAGCCTGCTGATGGTTCTAGCCCTTACATCCTTTCTCCTTCCTCTTCTTTAGAGCCCACCGAGCTCTCTTGCCTCTGCACCTCCCAATCGGCAGGACACAGAGAGAAAGATCCACCTGTCTGAGCACAGCAGGCTCTATTTTGGAGCACTCTTCAAAGCCATCGGTGTCTTTACCAGCAGCCTCAGCAACAGCCAGCCCCCTGAGGTCTTTATCACTCAGAGCAAGCTGGTCATCACAGTCGGGCAGAAGCTGGTGGACACGCTGTGCAAGGAGACCCAGGAGAAGGATGAACGCAATGAGATCCTGCGTGGCAGCAGTCACCTGTGTGGACTGCTCAAGGACCTGGCGCTGGCCACCAAGAATGCAGTGATCAAGTACCCAAGCCCCAGCGCCCTGGGCTGCCTCCAGACAGAGGCGGAAAGGCTAGAACATCACACTCGGAAATTCAGAGACACACTGGAATGAAGCCTTTCCTAACTCCTCCTGTAGAGGTCAACTCCTGGCTAGCTCCTCACCCACAACTGGTGCCACTCTGCCCTGTGGAAGAGCCAGCCAGATAGGCTGAAACAGCCACAGCCCTTGGAGCTGGTTTTAGTAAGTGGCTAAGCATCGGAAGGACACTGGCTGACCACAAAGAGGTCAAGAAAGAGAGGCAGGTGACAGGTCAGGACCTTGTGATGTTGAACTCACTGTGCCACAGCACCAACAGTGGGAGTGGCACTGTAGAAGCCATGTTTTGTGTCAATCAAATGTATGTGTGTGGTTTACAGTCACTCTGCACGTATTTATTGGGCAATACCTAAGGTCAAGGGGCCGAAGTGACCTCGGGGTATCAGAGGCTCTGCTGTCAGTCAGTCTGACTGGGAAGACAGACAAAGGGACAAAGAAACGTCTGCAGTCCACCTACTGCTAATGAGAAAAGAAAGCTGGGGAACAGGAGAACGGAACTGATTTTCAGAGGATCAATTTCTGTTACATTCGTTAGAAAATGTGGTGACCTGCATGGATTGGTGGTGCCGTCTTTAAGTCCGGCACTCGGGAGGCAGAAGCAGGCGGACCTTAATGAAGCCAGACTGGTCTGTAGTGAGTTCCAAGACAAAGAGGGCTATATAGTGAGAACTTGTTTTTTATTTTTAAAAAACGCCCCCCACAAAGTAATGATAGTTTGCCTTTTTCATCAGTTAGTTTTGGATTAATACTGTGAGATGTATACATAGTGTGTGTGTGTGTGTGTGTGTGTGTGTGTGTGTGTGTGTGTGTGTGTGTGTGTGTGTGTGTGTGTGTTGCTAGAGACCGAATCCAGGGTTTCACACATGCTAAGCATGTACTCTGGCACTAAGATTGACCCTCTAGCCCCCGAAAATGTGTTTGGCTATGTTACCTTGCCCCGAAGGTGATTGTTACATGTTCTGTTGGGTTCTCTGCTAACTTATTTTGTGTGTTACAAATCCTGTATCAGTCAGTTCCACTGCTCAGTCAGACTAGGTTTATACTTCACTGGCCTCAAATCTGTTATATTATTTATCTATAATCATGGGTTTAAACACATCTGTAAGGTCCTGAGAGATGGCTCAGGAGGTAAAGGTACCTACCAACAATCTCGATTACCTGAGGTCTATCCCAGGGACCCATGTGGTGGAAGGAGAGAACTAACTCATGATAATTGTCTTTGAACATCCACACACACACAAACCTAAACTGTAATTTAAGAAATTAAAACATGTAAGCACACTGGCAGCAGTCCTTTCTTTGGAAGAGTCTCTGAGCCAGGTCACCCAAGTCTCTGAGCCAGGTCATGCCAAAGCGAAGCAGGTGTTGGAAACGTCTCCTCTTTGAATGCATCCACAGGGATGTGTGCAAGTTTCTATATGTCAGTCTGGACTGGAAAGCAAAACCATCATTTGTGTGTCCCTGGGGGGTGGGCAGGAAGATGTGGCCTGAGATGACACCCACACTGTTCACAGCTATGGAAGTGTTGCCCCCCTCATGCTAACCACCACTTCCTTCTTTCTCTTCGAAGCTCAGCCTTTCAACTCATGTTACCATGGTGACCTTAGCCTTCTCTCCATGAAACTCATGTCTCTATGGTTACCTTATCCTTCACTCCATGGGAAGGTCCCTGTCTCTCATGTCACATGACACCTTCACAAAGCATCTCCAGGCTGCGTCTCCTGCAGTGGTGCCAAGGACAACTTCTGTCTTCTCTGCATGTGGTGGGCACTTTTAATAGTGACTGCAGGGACTGCAGAGATGGCCCGGTGGTTAAGAGCACTGGCTGCTCTCACAGAAGACCCTGGTTTGGTTCCCAGCACCCACGCGGTGGCTCACAACCCTCTGTAACTCTAGTTCCAAGGGATTTGACAACCTCTTCTGTCCTCCTCAGGAAGCAAGCATGAAAGTGGTGTAATACATATATGCATATGCATGTACATACAAACATACATCATACATATTCTTACATGCAAACACTCATATACATAGAATAAAAAGTAATCCCTTTTAGAATGTAGCCAGAGGACCTGAGTTCAGATCTTAGCACCTTCATTGGGAAGCTCACAATTGCCTGTAATCACAGCTCCAGGAGATCCAGTGTCTTCTAGCCTCTGAGTGCACACACATACACATAGACATAAATAACTACTAAAATCTTTTTTTTTAAATCCCTTCAGTCTATTTTTTTTTTAATTTCTTTATTCATTCTTCCTGCATGTATGCCTGCAGGCCAGAAGAGGGCACCAGATCTCATTACAGATGGTTGTGGCACCATGTGGTTGCTGGGAATTGAACTCAGGACCTCAGTGCTCTTAACCTCTGAGCCATCTCTCCAGCCCTAAAATCTTTTTTTCTTTAATGTTGTATGTAGATCCAGGCATAGTGGTACACGTCTGCTATTCTAACACTTGGAAGGCAGGCAGGAAGATCAGAAGTTCAAGGCCAGCCTGGGCTCATGATAGCCTCTCTCAAGAGAACAAAACAGAAGTGAATGGGAGTGTGGAGAAAGAGTGGAGAAGAGAGCAGTTTGAGACTCTGTCTCAAGCAAGCAAACAAAAAGCCATTGCCTCTAGCAGGCTCCTGTTTTTTCTTAGTCTCATGACCCTAAAACATGTGAGACTTGGTCTCAGCCTAGGAGGGTCACACTCTGAACAACAGGGTCTCACCTGCTAGGATCCTGCTGTGAGTGGGGGAAGCTGTGGTCACTCTGTCTTAGCAATGCAGGGAAATATTGGGCTCTTAGACAACCTGGAGCCAACTGGCCACATGGCCGGCAGACTTCAGGGCCTCCAGTGGTGTCAAGGAGCAGATTCGGGGTCCCACACTCTGTGAGTCAACTCCTATGGTGGCAAAGTGGCCACCTTGGAGTATGTCCTCCTTGATTTATTACCAGAGAAGGAGAGACTTCTTTCTGCTTATACTACCATAAATTGGGTACCTGCCCATGACAGCCCTACACACACACACACACACACACACACACACACACACACACACACACACTCATACCTACTCACATACACCCACACACCCTCACTCATACTCACACATATACTCCTCTTTCTCATTCATACATTCCCACACACTCATTCCCACATTCCCACTCTGTCACACACACACACACACACACACACACACACACACACACACACACTGACATCCACACATATTCACACTCCAATAACCCTAACTACTGGCTCTGTGTGACACTGTGATGTATCTAAGGATTCCTCCTGACAGTCCTATGGACACAGAAAAAGAAGCTGAGGTTCTGGAAGATGAGGCTATGTGGGTGTGCCCCAAGTAACCTTGTGGCATAATTAGTCACTAGGGGGACTTACAGGACCCAGTACAGTAATACTCGGAGCTATGATTCATTTCTTTTACTTCTTTTTTCTTTCCATTTTTTTTAAGGTTTTCAAGACATGTTTTCTTTATGCAACCTTGGCTGTCCTAGAACTCACTCTGTAGCCCAGGCTGGCATCAAACTCACAGAGATCCTCCTGCCCCTGCCTCCCAAGTGCTGAATTCAAGGTGTGCCACCACTGTCCAGTGCTATGATCCATTTCTGTGACAGGGAAGAGACTCTAGGGTTGGAAACCAAGAACAAGCTTCCAAGAGCCAAGACCAGGCTTCCTTCTTCAACCACAAACTGTAGCGGCACACATGGGTGTTGCCAACCAGAGGGGCTCATGAGAACCCCAGCCCCCAAGACTTTGACTGGTGGCTGGAGACACAAGTGTCCTATGCCTGGCATATTCCATATATCCAGGCTGCCAAGGGAAGATAGTTAGCCTAAATCATACTGTGTGTATAGTTTAGGTGCAGAAAGCCATGCTTAGCCATTCCGGGGATGGTGAAAAGCCTTTCCAATTCCAGCTTCCCATGTGCCAATCAAGGGCCACTCTTCAAGCTGTCTCTCCTAAGCATGGCGGTCAGACATGCTGTATAGAGCGACATCTGCACAGAGCCAAGAATTGGCGGCACCAAAATCAACTGCACTCACTTTCATAACACTGATGAATCCATGTCCCTCCAGCCCTGGGCGGGGGGCAGGGGGGATGCTGAGGCGGGCTCAAGTGAAGGCTGACACACACAGGTTTGTATCAGAGCTAGGGAGCTCTTAGCTTAGGAACGCCTCAACTCTCATAGATCCTAAGCATAGCCGGTGGAGCTGTCTCTGAGACACAGTATTTATCTGATTTGCAGCAGCTGGCGCTTGGGAGGCAGAGGCAGGAGAATTGCTACAAGTTGAGTGCAGCCAGGGCTATATACTTAGACTCTCTCAATTTTTAAAAATATACCTATATCTATCTATATAAGTATATATAGATACATCTGTCTATAGATATATCTGATAGATATTTCTGTGAGTTTGAGACCAGCCTGGTATAAATAGCAAGTGTAAATATAGCAAGTTACAGGGTTACAGGTCAGCCAGGGCTACACAGTGATCTAGTCTCAAAAAATAATAACAGGTATCTACTTACCAATAGATATCTAGATAGGTATCGAGAGAGAGAGAGAGAGAGAGAGAGAGAGAGAGAGAGAGAGAGAGAGAGAGAGAGAGAGAGAGAGAGAGAGATGCATTGTTAGCCAAAATACCTGTCCTGCACCCTGGAGAGAGAAACTATATCTTCCAAAGTAGTTGGACACAGCATCCTTGAGAAGATAACTCAGAACAAAATGCCACGTGGTCTGCTCAGATGTGCAGAAATGGAAGACACTCATTGGGAGGTATCTTCCAGTAAGGTCAGGGATGCAGCTGGAAGCAGGGATGGATACTGGTTTGTTTACCCCATGACACGACAGCATCTATTTGCACCGCTCCCTTGACCCAGCACTGTCCCAGTGCCTCACAAACTTGAACCCAGTGACAGACAGTCGAGCAGCTTGTGGCCCAGTGCTGCTTTTCATATTTTTAATTTTTTTTTTTGGTTTTTTGAGACAGGGTTTTTCTGTGTAGCTTTGGAGCCTGTCCTGGAACTCACTCTGTAGACCAGGCTGGCCTCAAACTCACAGAGATCCACCTGCCTCTGCCTCCGGAGTGCTGGGATTAAAGGCTTGTGCCACCACCGCCACCACCTGGCTCATATTTTTAAATTTCTGAGTTGTGTTCAAACCAAGAACTGTTGTCAAGGGATGTGGGTCAGTTGGTAGAATTTATGCTTAGGAAGAAAAACTTGGGTTTCATCCCCAGCACCTCATAGACCAGCGTGCTGGCACACTCCTGTTATCCCAGCCCTCAGATGAGGAGGGGTGTGTGTGTCAGGATTTCAAGGTCATTTCCAACTACATATGGACTTGGAGGCCAGCCTGGACCACATGAGACCCTACAAAGTAAACAAAGAGAATCCCTGTCAACAAAGAGCAAACCCACTATGTACGAAATCATGAAAAATGTTGCTCTCGGCTGCGAGTGCTCCCTTCCCTTTTCGCCCAGGCAATGGCTATCGTGGGAGTGGGGTCTTCCCAGACTGATTTCAGAGGCTCGCCCAGGAGCTTTAGAACCAAATGCACTTTGTCAGCTTTTGGCAACTTCTTGTTAAATAAGCATGTCTAATATCCAACATTCTGCACCGTTTCCTCCACAAAAAGGAAGAGGAAATGGTGGGTGGTGGTAACAGCAGCTTGGCCTCGATTCAGGTCAATTCACCGAGAGGATGGAAGTGGTGAGGGCCCCCCTGAGAGATCTTCCAGTGTGACAAGCACTGGAGGGTCATGGATCCACTTTGGTGCAAATACATGCAAATTTTTTGTGAGTCTTGCTGTGTAGCCCAGGCTAGCTTCAACACTACCATCTTCCCAAGTGCTAGGATTGCAGGCATGGACCACTCCCCAAACAAGTAATATTTATAAAACATTTTCTTGGGCCAGTAGATGAGATGGATCAGTGGATAAAGGTGCTTACTGCCAAGCCTGAGCCAAATCCACAGGATCCATATGGTAGGAGGACAGAACCATCTCCTGTAAATTGTTCTCTGACCTCCACATGAGCTGTAGTCCACACACATACATGCTGGCAAAACATTCATACACATAAAGTAAAAAGAACTTTTTAAAATCTTTAAAATTTCTAATATATAGTTTTTAAAGCAGGATAGAATGGAATATTTTTTTTTTAATTTTTCGAGAAAGGTTTCTCTGTGTGGCTTTAGCTGTCCTAGAACTCGCTCTTAGGCCAGGCTGGCCTCAAACTCAGAGATCCACCTGCCTCTGCCTCCCAAATGCTGGGATTAAATGAATGTGCCACCACTGCCTGGCTAGAAAGGAAAATTTAAAGGGAAACAGGAAGTAGAGGAAACCCTTACCTAGGGTCAGTTTGCATTTTCCACAGACTGGGAGAAACACAACATAACTGACCAAATCATGGTTGCTTGCAGATAGATCTCTGTGAGTTCAAGGTCAGCCAGGGCTACTTCCTGTCTCAAGAAGAGGAGGAGGAGTAAGGAGAAGAGGAAAAAGAAGAGGAGGAAGAGGAGGAGGAGGAGGAGGAGGAGGAGGAGGAGGCCTACAGAAACTACATTCCTTTTTAAAAAGATACATTAAATAAGTACATTAAGCCTTAAATCCCAGGACTCAGTGCACAGAGGCAGGCAGATCTCCCTGGGTTCCAGGCCAGCCTAGTTTATCTAATGAGTTCTAGGACAGCCAAGGCTACATAAGGACTTTGTCTCAAACAAACAAACAAAAACACCAGGGTGTTAAAAACAATAGAAGTGCTGATGATATGCTGAATTGGGTACAGTGACTGACTGTCACACACAAAGCCTTGAGCAATATCCCAGCACTGCATAAACTGGGTGTGGTGGTGCACACCTGCAATACCAGCACCGAAGAGATCGAGGCAGGAGGGTCAAAGTTCAAGGTCACCCTTGGCTACACAGGGAGTCCCACATTTCTGCAAACCACCACCACTAGACTATGCTTCCTTAAGTACAGAATGCTTGTGAGTCTTGGGTTTCTCTGTATCAGCAAGCTACTCTCACCCCTGAACCTGGACAAGCACCCCATGATGGGAAACTAGTTAAACCAGCTCATTATTTTGTACTTAATCTGTAACTTTGCTTGATCTCAGAACTTGGTTGCCAGTTGCATCCTTTGAGTTATGTAACTTCAGAAACCACAAAATCAGATGTATAGACACCTAAGCGTGACTCCCCACCTTGAAAAGCCCGTACCCAAATCCTGGGTGTTTAGTACTGTCCCTTTCTATTTTGTTTATACATATGTACATATGCATTTATGACATGACATGACAAGGTCTCATTCTGTAGCCTAGGCTGGTCCTAGTACATGTCATGTAGGCCCAGGTTAGCTTTGAACTCAACATAATTCATAAGGTTGAAGGCACAGACATAAGGCATTGTTCTGGGCCTATGCCTACCCCTTAGGATGCCAGGAACAGCAGAGCCCAAGGACAGGGTGCTCCCCTAAGTGAGAAGTGCAGAAGGAACGGTCTTCTGAGACTACCTGTTCACTCCAGCAGTGGGGACTTGGGACTGGCCACTTTGCAGACCTGGAGCTGACAGACGTCAGGGAGCCCACCCCTAGCCCAGGACTGCTTCCCTATACGTGCCTTTTGCCCCTGCTGTTCCTCTAGGCCTACAGCTCCTGTCGTTACCCCAAAGACAGACTGGGTTGTCACTGAACCCTTACTTGTCCTCTTCTCAGTATGGCCACCCTGAATATATCCCTTCCTCCGCCTTTACCGTCACTAATCTCTTTAACTGGCACAAGGGGCTGGGTAGCTAAGCTTAGGTTGTTGGTGACACTGGAGTCCCAGGATTCTGCACTTAAAAATCTGGATACAGGCTGGAGGGGTGGTTCTGTGGTTAAGAGTGCTTGCTGTTCTTTGAGTGGACACTGGTGTGGTTCCAGCACCCCAGCTCACAGCCGTCCACAGCTCCAGTCCTGGGGAGATCCAACACCTTCTCCTGGCCTCCACGCACCTGTCTCACGTGGCGTACATACCCACATGCAGACCCACACAACTCTTATTTTTTTTAAGTCTCTACTTAAAATACATGAAAGCTAGCTGAAGGGACAGGTTCCGTCCATCTCATCCTTAGTCTTACAGCAGAGCTCGTCCCGGTCTGCAAGATGCTCACGGGGACGCAGGCCGAGCTCGGGGCCAGCACTGCAGGTGTACCTAGTGCTCCGGCCTCACTTGGCAGCCCCACCCTCCATATCCAGGAAAAGTGCCCCGACCCACTAGGAAAAAGAAGGGACTGGACAGCCGGAAGTGGACGCACTCCCGGGGATGCGCCAGCGTACGGCCCCGAAGCCACGCCCAACTCCGGGCAACGTTCCCATAGCAACCGCCGCTAAGCAAGGTCTCCGCGAATCTCACCGAGTGGCCCCTCCCCCATTTGCGGCGCGACTGCCGATGCGTCATCAAGGAGCGCCGGAAGTGGCTAGGGTTTTGGCAGAGACCCCGGAAGCGGCGGCCTCTCGTTTTTGCTGCGGCTTCTGACTCCGGCCTTGGGATGGGTTGCGACGGAGGAACGATCCCCAAGAGGCACGAGCTGGTGAAGGGGCCGAAGAAGGTCGAGAAGGTCAGTGGAGACCGCGGGCGGCAGGGCGCGGGATAAAGGGTCCGCCGATGCTTAAGAAGGGTTTACTGTTCGCAGTCACTGGACCGTACTTTTAGACTGGGGTATCCTCCCAACAAACGCGGTGTGGATGATGTGTAAACATTAATTCTCGAAAAGACAGAGGCTGGAGAGCTAGTGAGTGGTCCAGCCAGGACTGGGACCCTATCTGCAGTTAGCAACGATCGTGTGTTTTTGTTTTGTTTTTGAGACAGGCTCTCACTAGGTGGCCCTGGCTGCAAGGAAATCCTGCTGCAGCCTGCTGAGTGCTGGGATTAAAGGCGTGGGCCTCCCTGTCTGGTACTTTATGTATTTAAAAAATGCTTTTATTTTTAGTTATGTTTGTGTGTGTACACGTGAGTGTGGTACCCAAGGAGGCCAGAAAAAGGAATCGGATCCCCTGGAGCTAGAGTTACAGATTTTTGTGAACCGTCAAACTTGGCCGTTAGAAACCAAACTCTGGTCTTTTGGAAGAACAGAACAAAGGCTTAACCACTGAGCCTGTCTCTCCAGTGAGCATTGTGTATATTAAAGAAGTCTTCCTGGACTTTTTCCTTATTTTGTGAAGTCAGACCCTTATTAAACTATTTCAGCACTGAGCACACAGAATTGGTGGTTGGTCCCAGTTGGGATCCCCCCCAGACTGGAGCTCCCAGTGGTGGGAGCACAGTTTCTGGCACAGTGAATATTTTGAGTAAATGAGTGAAAAGTCTCTAAATCTTTTTTTTCTTTCTTTCTTTCTTTTTTTTTTTATTTTTTTGTTTTTTTGGGGTTTTTTTTGGTGTTTTGAGACAGGGTTTTTCTGTGCAACATTCTTGGCTGTCCTGAAACTTGCTCTGTAGACCAGGTTGGGCTCGGACTCACAGAGATCCTCCTGCCTCTGCCTCCCAAGTGCTGGGATTAAAGGCGTGTGCCAACACTGCCCAGCTGGGTCTCTAAATCTTACAAGACATTGAGCAAAGTGTATAGTTCTACACTAATGGCCAGGAAATTGAGTCCAGGAAAGTGAATTAACACGGTTGAAATGTTACAGTTCCCTTGATACAGTTCCCAGCTCAGAGAGGGTCATGTTTTCTGATCTAGCATTCAGAGAACTTTGGGGTGGGAGGTGAGTCCCATCCAGTATTAATATTTGAGACACTACAATAGCTTCCTGTCACATTCCTAATAAACTCCACTGGATCCTGTATGAATAGACCCCTGCTCTTCTCTCTGCCTGCATCTGCCCCTCCTTAGCTCTTACGTTCTGTTCTAGATAATGTAGGCCTTGTCCTATCATCCTGAACATTCCTCACTCACAGTGACATCATTACTTTTTGATTCAGTCCTTATTAGTGGGGAGGGGGCTGCTTGAGACAAGCTTTTGCTGTTAGGTAGCTCAGGCTCGCCCAAGACTATGTGGTTCTCCTGCCCCAGCCATTCTAGTGCGGGGGTTACAGTGTGCGCTGCTTGGCTCTTTCCCTCATGTCTTCCCTCAGCATCATCCCACTCAGCTGCAGCTGGGGCTCTTCCCTTGAGGTCACTCTCTAGCCTCTCCCCCTCTGCTGCTGCTTTATTATTACTATTTCTTTTCTTTCTTTCTTTCTTTTTTTTTTTTTTTTGGTTTTTCAAGACAGGGTTTCTCTGTGTGGCTTTGCACCTTTCCTGGAAGACAGGGTTTCTCTGTGTGGCTTTGCACCTTTCCTGGAACTCACTCTGTAGACTAGGTGGGCCTCGAATTCAGAGAGATCCGCCTACCTCTGCCTCCCGAGTGCTGGGATTAAAGGCGTGTGCCGCCGCCGCCGCCGCCGCCGCCGCCGCCGCCGCCGCCGCCGCCGCCGCCGCCGCCGCCGCCGCCGCCGCCGCCACCACCACCACCACCACCACCACCACCACCGCCACCGGCTGCTTTATTATTTTTTTAATGATGCCTGTCATTGTGACTGTTGACTGTATATCTCTCTCCCATGTGAACTGGGGTCCTTGCATGTCTAATTTGTGTAGCCTCTATGATGTTTCTGCACGTAATAGACATCCACTGAGCGTGTGTTGAAAGTGAGGCTAGAGTATGACACATGTCACATTCCAGTGTGAATAAAGTGTTCATCTTATTTTTGTTGCCTTGTGTTCAGGACTGATAAGGAGTAGTGTAACGAAGGACTTGGCAAAACAAAAAACTGATCTCAGAAGGGTAAAGAAAAGACAGGTTGATCAGGAAGGGTGGTTTTTATTAACCCCATTCATACAAGTCCTTATGAAATGCCGCTTGTGTATGCTGTTCGGCCCGAGGGCAAAGCAGAGAATAGTCTATCCCTTCTAGAGCTTCCATCTCCAGTGCCCATTATGAAGTAATAATATAGATATGGGGCGGGGATCTGCCCCTGCCCTGACACACAGCTCCTAAACCCCATGGAAGTATCACTTGTTCTAAGTGAAATGTGTGATGATGACTTTTTCTTTTTTAACTTGAAGTAAGGTATCACTATGTAGTCCTGACTGTCTAGAACTCTCTATGTAGATCAGGCTGGCCTCAAACTAATAGAAATCCCCTGCCTCTGCTTCAAATGCTGGGATTAAAGTTGTGTGCCACCACACCCAGCTCCTGGTGACTTGAGGAGCTCCTAGTTGGGAACTAATCATCAGAGTGACAAAATCATGCTTAGAAGCTTTACACTTGTTTTTCTTTTTTAATATTTATTTATTATTTTATGTGTATACGCATGAGTTTATATGCACCATGTGTGTGCAGGAACCCAAGTAGGCCAGAAGCCCTCTTAGAAGCCCTCTAATTCCCTATTAGAATCCCCTGGACTGGAACTGTGAGCTGCCTAACATGGCTATTGGGAACAAAAACCGGGTCTTCTTCAAGAGCAGTAATGCTCTTAAACATTGAGCCACCCCTCCAGCCCTGAAATTTGTCACGTCTCCCTTCATATTCCAGGGAGAAATGTTGTGTCCCATAAGGCATTAATTTACTATAAAATACATTAGTGTTGATGTGTGTGGCTGGAGCTAGATCAGAGATAGAGCACCTCTTAGTGTGTGCAAAGTGGTTCACTCCCTCCACTCCCCAATTCTGTTTTTATAATGCTTACACACACAGTTTAATGGTGTGATATGATTGCTTTGTGTGTGTCAGGTGTTGGTGGGTCTTTATTTAACAAAGTGTTAATTTAAAACCTTTTTAAAAATTTGTGTTATGTGCTGTATATGTGGAGGTCAGAGAACAACTTTTGGAAGCTGGCTCATTCCACTGTGGGTTCCAGGGGTCAGGTCAAACTTGGGTGTTGTTGTTTGTTTGTTTGTTTGTTTGTTTGTTTGTTTTTTCACCTCTGAGACATCTTACCTGCCCCCATTTTTAAAAACTTTTTAAAGTCTCAACTTCATATATCACTATTTTATTTATTTATTTATTATTTTTATCATTAACGTACTTATTACACTGGGGATTGAACCTAGGGCTTTGTGTATATTAGACAAATGTCCTGCCACCATCTGCATTCCCCACATCCCAGCCACTTACGTGTTTTCTTTTTGCAATTTTGTGGGGTTTTTGGTTTGGGGGTTTTGTTGTTCTTGTTCTTGTTTTTTCAAGACAGAATCTCTCTGTGTATTCTTGACTGTCCTGGAACTCACTCTGTAGATCAGGCCGGCCTCAAACTCAGAGATCCGCCTGTCTCTGCGCCCCCAGTGCTGGGATTAAAGGTATACGCCGCCACCACCCAGCTCTTTTTATAATTTTTAAAATACATGTATTTATTTAGTTGGGGGCTGTGGCACATGAATGGCGCACATGTGGAGAATCAGTTTTCTCCTTTACCATATGGGTCCCAGGGACAAACTTGGGTCATCGGATATGGAGGCAAGTGCCAGTCCCTCTGAGCTGTCTCTCGGGCTCCATTGTTTTCTTTTAGAAGCAGCATCTTGTTGGTGTCCTCAGACTTTATTCTCCTGCCTCAGACTCTCTAGTACTGAGATTATGGTCACTACAGCTCCTAGGTGTGTGTTATTATCCTTGATTTAAAAATTAGAAGCATCACAGTGTGTGTATTAGTTACTTTCTGTTGCTGTGATAAAATGCCATGACCAAGGCAACGTAATGAAGAGTTTATTTTGGCTTTTGCGTCCTGAGGGAGAATCCATGGCAGCCAGTGGCAGAGCAGGAAGTTGACTGATGACATTTTCATCCACACACAGGAAGCAAAAAGAGTGAACAAAAAGTGGGGCAAAGGTTATAAACCCTCCAAGCCCAGCTTTAGGGCTGTGCTTCCTCCAGCAAGGCTACACCTCCGAGGTTTCAGAATTCCTCAAACAGCGCCACCCAGTGGGACCAAGTGTTCATGCACATGAGCCTGTGAGGGACATTTCTCATTCAGACCACCACAGTGTGGCGTTAGGTACATTTCACATGTGAAAGGACCAGAAGGACTGTGTGTCTTTTCTTTTTTAGGTTGACAAAGATGCTGAACTGGTGGCCCAGTGGAACTACTGTACTCTAAGTCAGGAAATCCTGAGGCGCCCAATCGTTGCCTGTGAACTTGGCAGGTACAGATCCTTTACTTAGTCAAGACAAATTGATTCTGTTGATTTTGAAGGAAATATTGAGGTACTTGATTGATGCCTAGGAGGTCTCCTGAGCAGATCTGTGGGGAAGATGACCCTGTGTCTGGACCTCGCTCTGCACCTTCTCCCTCAGTGTGGTTACACTCAGGGGCAATAGTAACTGCTGAGATATAAACCTGCAGCGTGAAGCAGCCATGAGTACTGCAGAGCAGCAGGGAGCTGGAGAACTGGGGAGGGCGTGACCTGTCTAAAGCAGGAGGAGGGGGGCTGCTGCTCAGTTCTAGCCGGTTCTTACGGCTGAAACATGTGGGCCTGGGGGCTTGTGAATTTTCTGATCGGTATTTTTGAAGAACAGGGAAGTAAGTACTTTCATACTGATTTTTCCAAGTCTTAAAGTACTTGTTCAGGTGTAGTTGAACCTGGCAGTCTGCCACCTTGACTGCGTTATGTACTCTGCATCAGTTGAGGTGGGGTTACACCTGCTCTATGTGCTCTGCAGCAGTTGAGGCGGGGTTACACCTCGTCTGTGTGCTCTGCAGCAGTTGAGGTGGGGTTACACCTGCTCTGCAGCAGTTGAGGCGGGGTTACACCTGCTCTGTGCTCTGCAGCAGTAGAGGCGGGGTTACACCTGCTCTGTGTGCTCTGCAGCAGTTGAGGCGGGGTTACACCTGCTCTGTGTGCTCTGCAGCAGTTGAGGCGGGGTTACACCTGCTCTGTGTGCTCTGCAGCAGTTGAGGCAGGGTTACACCTGCTCTGTGTGCTCTGCAGCAGTTGAGGCGGGGTTACACCTGTTCTCTGCTCTGCAGCAGTAGAGGCGGGGTTACACCTGCTCTGTGTGCTCTGCAGCAGTTGAGGCGGGGTTACACCTGCTCTGTGTGCTCTGCAGCAGTTGAGGCGGGGTTACACCTGCTCTGTGTGCTCTGCAGCAGTTGAGGCGGGGTTACACCTGCTCTGTGCTCTGCAGCAGTTGAGGCGGGGTTACACCTGCTCTGTGTGCTCTGCAGCAGTTGAGGCGGGGTTACACCTGCTCTGTGTGCTCTGCAGCAGTTGAGGCGGGGTTACACCTGCTCTGTGTGCTCTGCAGCAGTTGAGGCGGGGTTACACCTGCTCTGTGTGCTCTGCAGCAGTAGAGGCGGGGTTACACCTGTTCTCTGCTCTGCAGCAGTTGAGGCAGGGTTACACCTGCTCTGTGTGCTCTGCAGCAGTTGAGGCGGGGTTACACCCGCTCTGTGTGCTCTGCAGCAGTTGAGGTGGGGTTACACCTACTCTGTGTGCTCTGCAGCAGTAGAGGCGGGGTTACACCCGCTCTGTGTGCTCTGCAGCAGTTGAGGCAGGGTTACACCTGTTCTCTGTGTGCTCTGCAGCAGTTGAGGAGGGGTTACACCTGCTCTCTGCTCTGCAGCAGTTGAGGTGGGGTTACACCTGCTCTGTGCTCTGCAGCAGTTGAGGCGGGGTTACACCCGCTCTGTGTGCTCTGCAGCAGTAGAGGCGGGGTTACACCTGCTCTGTGTGCTCTGCAGCAGTTGAGGTGGGGTTACACCTGCTTTTAGCAGCACAGGATGTTGTTAGCACACGCAGGTAACTTCAGTCATGTACAGTTCTCCCCCACCCTCCGTTTTGTTTTCTGAAATCATTGCTGTTGTATAAACTGGTCCTTACTCTCGTAGACTGTATAACAAAGATGCTGTCATCGAGTTTCTGTTGGACAAATCTGCAGAAAAGGCTCTGGGGAAGGCAGCCTCACACATTCGAAGCATCAAGGTAGGACAAGGGACGTGGGTGAGCTCCGGGGGCCTCAGTGAGTGAGGTCCCTGTAATAGGATTTATGTATGTTAGAGACTGAATTCAGCACCGGCAGCGTGGCGGGGAGGCGGGGGAGGGTGGGGGGGTGGGGGGTGGGGGAGTGAGGGTGGGGGCGGGGAGCACTTGGCCCTGCCCGGTGGTGCAAACCTGAGCTCCTTCCCCGGGCCCCACATGGTGGAAGGAGAGAAGCCACCCAAGAGATTGGTCTCTGACCTCCACAGGTGCGGCGTAAATACACAATACACTGAAGTAAATTTGCAAATAAACTTAAAATTCTCTTTTTAAAGTTGGATACGGGGGCTGGGGAGATTGATTGTTGGATAAAAAACTTGATAGGCGAGCATGAGGACTGGAGTTCAGATCCAGCCCCCAGGTGAAAAGCGAGGTGTGGTGGCTGGGGAAGTGAGACGGGAGCTCTCGGAGGCTCACTTAGACTCTGAGAAAATGAGTTAGAGAGAGAGGAAGACAGCTGACGCTGATCAGGCCAGAGCCTCACACACACATACACATGAGCACACGTATACACAAACGTGAAAAGATTACATGCCTAATGTTGAAGTGGTCTGTCTTAGATTTGTTCAGCTTACATTCTTCTCTCTGGTGATGCCAAAATGATGGGCATTTTGTAGAAGTCACTCCTCCCAGGCCAGGGTGGCCGTGCTGCTGACCTGCAGAGCCCTGTGGGTCGGGTGCACTGAGTTCATTCCACATCAGCATTATTGACGGTTCTCCACAGAATGTGACAGAACTCAGGCTCTCTGACAACCCTGCCTGGGAAGGGGATAAAGGAAACACCAAGGGCGACAAGCACGACGATCTCCAGCGGGCGCGGTTCATCTGCCCTGTGGTGGGCCTGGAGATGAATGGCCGGCACAGGTGAGTGGTGACAATGGCTGACATGACCCTGGTCTCCCTGGGATCCTCTGTGCTGTCCTAGGGCTGTGGTAGGCCTCGTGTGAAATAATGCCTGATCACGGTGGCCTCCTCCAGAAACCATCTGTGCACTCGGCCCACCCCACTCAGTCACTCAGAACAGTGGCCCTGCTCTGGCTGTGGCCCTGCTCTGTGCTGTGGCCCTGCTCTGGCTGTGGCTGCATGCTGCATCCACACTGGTGTCAGTCTGGCTCAAGCTCTTCTCCCTTGGTCCCTCTCCAGGTTTTGCTTCCTTCGATGCTGCGGTTGTGTGTTTTCTGAACGCGCCTTGAAAGAGATAAAAGCTGAAGTTTGCCACACGGTGAGTTCCCACCACACTCCATTTGTTCCTTCTTGGCAGCTGAGGAAGTGGCTTCAGCATCTTTCCCTCTGTCATTTAAATCCTAAGTTATTTGTGAAAGCATCTAGCAAGTCACCTCTTCTCCCACGGCTCTTCACTATTGCAGGGACAGACTCAAACACTTCATACCCTGGCTGCTTTCTTCCGGGCCAGGTTCTTTCTACTCCAAACTGCTGGCCTGAGGGCCTTGTTCCTCCTCTGCCTCACTTGCTCTGCAGATCCTTATTGCTGGTCCTTCCTCATCACTGAGTACCTTGTTACCCCTCTGATTCATCATCACAGAATTGTGTCGATGTGTCAGTCTCCCCACTGGACTGTGTGCTTTTGAGGGCAGGGGACCAGGTGTATTGTCCCTTGAGCTCTAGGCCATGCCTTGAGTAGTGATCACCTGAGGAGTGTTCCTGCAGACTGTCCTGGCCCATCCAAAGGCAAGTGTGATGATTTGGCGCGTGCAGGGGGTGCTGCCCCAAGCCTTGCCTTCTTTGAATTCCTCTGGTGCTCACTTGCATGGTATTTAGTGTGATGTAGATAGAAGCCACGCATGACTGTATACAGTGAATGTCGGTGTGCTTAGGCCTGTCATGGATTGCGCCCTCTGTTGGTGGCTTTTCATGAGCAATTGTCATGGCAGCTCCTGTCCTACCCTTTACTGGTGGGATGTCCTAAAGGAAAAGACCCACCGAAGTCCTGCCCTCAGGGATCCCCCTCCTGCCAGGGAGAAGACCATCACAGAAGTGAGTGTGTCCGTGTGACGTGCTTAGAAGGGAGAACACAAGGCTATGTAGTCAAGGGAGAGTGTTGACCTTAGCAGTGGGCAGTGAAGGTGTCTTGAAGCTAAAGGGCACAAAGGCGCTTGCAAAGCTTGGACAGGAACAGGGGACTCTGCTGACTCCAGAGGCAGTAAGTGTGGCCGGGGAGAGGACAGGAGTGTAGATGGAGTTACAGTTGGTCACCTCATACAGAACTGGGGGGTGGGGGGGGCACCTCGGTGTTCGTGGATCTTAGTCTAAGATGATAGAAAGCCACCCTGAAGTGGGTCCAGATGTTCTTCGGATTGAAGTGCACACTCCACAGAAGCCCTGAGTGATCCCTCCTGTCCAGCATTCTGGGGCTGATAGGTGATGAAGTCAGGGGTGCTGAGCTGTGGCTGACTCGTCTTCATGGCGTGTGCAAGTGTCACATCAGGCTTTCTTTATAAAAAGTGACATCCGTAGGAGGTACCTGCCTAATGCAGCTGGTGGTATGTATGAGTGACAGTGTCTGGAGAGGGTGCATCACGTGCTTCTGGCCTGGACTTCAACAGTGGGGTGGGGCACAGTTTAATCTGCCAGACTGTAGATGATAGAATGTCACAGCACTGGACAGGCCATGCCCATGAGGCAGGACTCCGGTTTCTCCCTCCTACCCTTGTCTGCCTCGTGCTGGTAGAGACTGACACTGAGACCTGGCTCTTCATAAAGAATAAAAATCCGCTGGACATTCTGGAGGCTGGGAAGTCCAAGCAAGGTGCCAGTGTCCCACAGGGGCGCAGTGTTTTAATGTGGAGGGTGTTGACCTGGGTATGTGTGTGATGGTGAGGGTCAGGGTGAGCATCATGAACAAGCCTGGGTTCAAATGTCATGAGCATCAGGTGTCAGCAAAGCTCCTTTCCTGCCGGCAGAAATCCTGCCCCTCCCCCTCAGGGCTTCTCAGCCAGGACCCCTCCCCCTGGGACACTCTACCAGATCCTCTGTTTGAAACAAGGCTGTGCTCCAGTGTGCGGAGAGACCTTGTCCTTTATAAGGAGCACTCACCTGTGACATTAGCATTAATTGCTTCCTGAGGCTCTGTGACCCAAACTCCTGCCACCAGGCCCTGCCTCCTGGTGCTGCCACACTGGGGACTGATTTGCCAACTGGGGAACTTTGAGGAGCACATCCCTGTAGAGTGTGAGTGTTGGGAGCCTGGCATGTATCGGTTTGGCCTGGGAAAACAGCATCTCTCTGGGCCCAGCATCCAATGTGTAAAGTGAAGGAGTTAGAAGAACTTGGAGCCTTTCCTTCAGATCCAGACAAGAAGGAATAAGTAAGGCAATAAATGGAGTCAGGTTGTTAACAGGGACCAAGCTCCAAGTGTGAAGTGTCTGAAGTTTGCTCCTGAGTACATCGGTAGAAGGTTGGATCTCTGCGGGAACCATCCTTAGGTACCAAGTGCGCGGCAGAGAATCCCGGCTGGGCAGCTCCCCTCCTATCCTTCCTTGACTTGAGGGAAGGAAAGGGAGTCTCCCTGGGAAGTTTTTATGGGTCAGACCTGCCAAGTCCCTGGAGCATCTCACATTCCACTGGTTAGAACCCAGTCACATGCTGACACCTCACTTGAAGGAACCTGTGAAAAGGAGTCTGACACACTCACACACCATACACACAGTAATACTAAAATAAACACTCAGAAGCTCCAACTCACTTTGGTCACACTGCACAACATGGTGTGCACTTTGCCTTCAGAGACCAGCCCCCAGAGAAGAGCAGCGGCTGTGGTTTGGTTTATCCAGTAACCAGATGACTAGCAGAATACCAGTTGTACTCCTACTGTTCGTGTCTTGTAATAAGCACATTGCCATCTAAGAGGTCGAGGATAGCTTAACATTTTCAGTGTACAGTAAGGGGAAATGTTGGCCTAAACCGAGACTACTTTAATCTTACATATGTTACTTAAAGTTGATTTATAGTGTCTGCCCTTAAGATCTCTCATTCTGGGCTGGAGACATGGCTCAGCGGTTAAGAGCAGTAGTTGCTCTTAGTGAGTTCAATTCCCAGCAACCACCATGGTGGCTCACAACCATCTGTAATGAGATCTGGCGCCCTCTTCTGGCCTGCAGTTGTACATGCAGGCAGAACACTATACATAATAAATCTTTAAAAAAAAAAAAAAAAAAAAAAAAAAAAAAAAAAAACTCTCATTCTATTCTCAGCTTTCCAGGCCACATCACCAGATGTGATCTCATCTCTGTGTGGGGAAAGCCTTAGTTGACTTGTGGTGCTGAAATTTGATTTTTATAGTGTGTGTTAGTTTCTTTTCCTGGGCTTCTACTTTAAAAAAAAAAAAAGTATTTCCAGGCTGGAGAGAAGGCTCAGTGGTTAAAAGCATTGGTTGTTCTTGTAAAGGACCTGAGTTCAATTCCCTGCACCACGTGGTGTCTGGCAACCATTTGTAACTCCAGTTCCAGGGGAGCCAACACTTGCTGACTTCCATGGACATGTAGTACACATCTACACAGGCAGGAAAGCATGCGTACACATAAAGTAGTTGAACATGTCGGTCTTTATGCCGCCGCCGCTGAGGACATTGTGTATATGGAGGAGGACTTTATCTAAGTGTCCCCAACAGTGGCAGGAGAAGAGTTGGGGACTTAGCCGGGAAGGATCTGCATCTGCCACCAGGATGGCTAAGGCCAGGGTTTTGGCTGTTTGTCACACGAATTAACTAACTTTAAAAACTAATTAAAAGTCGAGAGTGGCTTTCTCCATCTCTCTCCACATTCTTCTGTGGTGATGGCATGTGCTGGTGTGGGCCATCCAACATGGCAGGAAGAAGAAGACGACAGACCAAGACAACACAGACTGCAGGCAGCCTCTTAAGCTGTGTTCCTACTGTGGGATAAGTCATTTTACCCAGAGAAGGAATCCCCTAGATGTTTTTCTGGAATTTTCTAGAACGAAGTTGTGCTGTTCTTACCCCACAGGGACAGCTCTAGAGAAGCATGGCTTCCTTATGGGTGGGCTTTGTTCTGTCCTCATGCCTCTTACACAGGGTCTCCAGGCCCTCAGAACAAGGCCGCCTGATGGTTACTCCACCGTGAACTGGGTTCATCGGGTGGAGAGATCTGGCCTTCAGCAGCTGCTCACTGAAGCACTGGGCATTCCGGGTGTTGACTTCCGGTCCCCAGCCCCAGCCCCAGTCATTTTCCTCTTGTGGTCTCTCCTGCCTAGGGTCAGGAGTAAAGTCTGGCCAGGAGCACGTGTCTGCGTTCCTGTTTGAACTAATTCGCATCCAGGAGTTGAAACGGTGCCTGGTGAACGTGTCCCTCAGTGGTGGGGTTGACTGCTGAGGCTGGTTTCCCGGGGAAATTGCCAGTGTGGCTCTGTGGGGACTTCCGCCTGCCGCAGGGCTTTGAGTCTGTGCTGCCTCTCGAGGCATGCCACCACCAGTGGGTCCGTCGACGACGGCTCAAAGTTGGCAAACAGAGCCGGCGACTGGATGAGCCCAGGCAGGTCTCCCAGGCCGTAGACACAGGTGTCTTGGGCATCGTGGCCTGCGGAAAGAAACAGAAATTTAGCTGCCCGCTCCCCTGCCAGCTCAGTCCCGGCACAAGTAAGTAGTGCACACCCCACAAGTGTCGGCTGGAGGGCTCCTGCACAGAGGTCAAGATAAGTAGCACCCTGTAACCGTCAGCAGTCTCCAAGGGAATTTCACCTTTGGGCTAGTATTTGGGGGGCATTCTAAATGGCAAGAGCCACTAGATAGTGCTCTGCTATTTAGAATAAATAGTGCCCAGGAGCATGGAGGCTCCTGCCTGTAAATTACAACACTTGGGGGGCTGAGGCAGGAGGATTGCTATGAGTTTGAGGACAGAGTTAGTACCAGGCCAGTCTGATCTTAATGAGCCCTGGGTCTAATTCCTATTTTAATTACTTACACTTGTACCAAGCTTTACTTGGAAGAACCAATAAAGAGAGTTGATGACTTCCTATACTAGACTTTCCTGAGGAACTGCCCGCAGCCAAGGAGAAGCCTGAAAGGTCATAGAGTCAGAGTCTGAAAGCTGTGCAGTGCGGCCACGCACACCCATAATCACAGCACTGGGAGGCTGAGGCAGGAGAATCATGAGTTTAAGGCTAGCCTGGCTACACAGCCTTTTGCTGTGTCAAAAGAAAAAGATGAACAAGGATCTGGTGGTGTAGCTCGGGGATGGAGTCTGTGAGAGAGAAAGGGAGAGGGGCAGCTGTGGCTGTCACTGGCTCCTCACTGAACTACAATATCTACCTTAAAAAAACCAACCAAACCCAAAAAGTTCTAACCAGGCGTGGTGGCAGCTTTTAATCCCAGGAGGCAGAGATAGGCAGATCTCTGTGAGCTCCAGGCAAGCTACCCTGGTCTACATAGTGAGAGTCTATCTCCCCACCCCCAAAAACACCCTCTGACCTGGCACTGTCAGGACAACTGTATTTACTCATCTTTTAGCTACTTGGGCATCAGAGTTGACGTTCTCCCTCCTTATGACTTGTTTATTTTAGGTGAGTCTTTTAAGTAGGGAGAATGTATGTCTGGTTTACTGTCCTAATCCAGGGTCCATTCCCAAGTGCAGTGTTTAAAGGGATGATGCCCTTGTGTGGTAGCTAGTGCTGTGGTTAGGAAACTGCTCATGGACAAATGGCCACAGTACCCAAAAGGGGTGCTGTGCTGTGCTGCAGCCCCCTCATAGTCAGCCTGTGTGGCCTGCGACTTGTACCCCAACATGAGCACACACACACACACCCACTTCTGTGGACTCTGCACTAACTATCTGTCCACTGGCCATCTGTTTACTCCTTAGCATTATGCAATGAAGTAATGATTCCCCCAAAGCTGTCCACGCTTCCTTCTGTGACTCAGACCTCTGGGACACCAGAAAGAGGGAGAATTCGTGGTTCCTGGGGGAGAATCTACCAGAGTAAACTAGAAAGGTACTTCTACAGCAAGAACTACGCCAGAGCTTGGGTGCCCTGTGCCCTGCGTGAACCAGACATGATGGCACAAATCTTTAATTCCAGCACTCCAGATGCAGGCTGCTGTTTGAGTCTTTACCTGTACATCCCTTGTGACCGTCTCCTTCCTCCGTTCTCCGTTTAGTGGCTCGAATGCTTCCTTCCCAGACAGCATCTGGTGTGGCACCCGGAGCGTCTGAGGGAGAGACAAAACCAGGGTACACTGCAGAGCGCACCTCAGCTGTGTGGTGTCAGCTCTACGCTGCCTTTACCCTTCCTGGGATGAGGTCACTGAGGAAAAACCTCCGCAGTGCACGGCAGGGCATTGTGCTGACCGAGGCCAGCATCCCAAGCCCTGCACTGCATTTTCCGCCCTTTGAGAGTGTCTCTCAGAACTCACTGGATGTGTGTAAAGTGCCCTCAGGACTGTGCTGTGCCTCTGGGCTGTTCTCCTCTAACAGCCCTTGTAGGTGATGTGAGAACAGAGCTTGCTGCAGTCGGTATGAAAGGTCATAGAATGGTCCAAGACCGTTTCTGCCAGGTCCCTGTTTGCAAGAGTGTTATCTACTGATGGACGTAGGCAGCCATGCTTGAAGTAGCACTCTTTGGAGGAACCAGCTGGCCTTTCTGGAATGTGATTTAATAAATCCAGTTAAAGGATGTCACCAGAGTTGTCAGAAGTGGTAGGGTTGCCACAGACATTAGTCTTCATATTTGGGGGGTGGGGGTCTTTTTCTATTTTCTAGTTAAGAACTCACTCTGTAGCCCAGGCTGTATTGTGCAGCAGCCCCCTGCCTCAGCCTCCCAAGAACTGTGACTGACAGATGTGAGCCCTTAGCACAACGCTGGGCTGTAGTGACTATCCAGTAACATTACCAAGTGAATGAAAAACAGTGCAGATTTTTCCAAACATTTATGCCCAAGATATCCAGAAGGTTCTACTGGAGGAGACAGAATGAGCCATGTGGATGGGAGCATGACGGGACTGTCTCCCTAACTCCACCCCTAGGACCAGAGGCCTCCCTGGTCTCCAGGTGGAGGCCTTGTGAGATGCCGGCCCTGTAGGAAGCCACAGCAAGACAGGAGAGTCAGCCCCCGCTGCCTTCTTCCCTGAGCGGCACCCACAATGGGAATTAGCCTACCTTTCAGCCGGTTCAGGGTCACCCAGTAGTGCTGCTCTGGGCTGTGGATGTCTTTGGACCACTGGAGCATGTCTTTTGCACGGGGATCAGTCAGGATGAACTCTACAAACTTTCTCGTAAGTGCGTAATAAGCACTTCCTGAGTAAACTGTTAGGTTATGGGGTGGTTTTTGTTTGAACCTTATATTTGGAGATACATAGGTATTTTCTTCAGGGTTAGGCTCAGGGGGCCTTTGGCCTGTCTTGGGTTTGGTGTTTGGGGGTGGGATCGTCATAGGAGTGATGTTTTTATCCTTCCACTTGGTTCTGATGTAGTGGATGATTTCTTTGTTGGTTTTGATTGGGAATTCCTGTCCACAGAGATTCATAACATATTGCCACTCAAGTGTGGAGTGGACGAGGTCTCTCATGCAGTTAATCTCTGCCTGCAGCCTCTTAGGGCCATCATGAGCCATCTTCTGTGTCTTTGATGAAATAAAGACATTTTCAAAACAGTTTACAAAGGTTTGCATGGCACTCTTAAACTTCTTTGGGGCCTTTTCATCAATGTGGACACAGTAGACATTCTGAGGTGCGTAAATCGCTCTGAGAAGCCGCACAAACATGGCCAGCTCCTTATGAACACTTATAACGTACGCCAAAGAGAAGTTCCCCTCTTCTGCAGACAGTGGTCTGGTTATGAAATGCAGCCCCTGGGTCATCCTGGAACAGTTTCTGGATGTGTGCAAAAGAGCGAGTATTTCAGAATTATAAGGGGGTTTGCAGAATTGTGCGATTTGGGGGGCTGCCTTTTTCCCTTCAAATAAAGCTGAGCACAGTTCATCTGGATAGAAGCCACATTCCACCACGGCCAGGTGGATGGGCTCCCCCTCAGCCTCCTCGGGACCGGGATTCCGTGAGTAAAGAAAGATGAAGGCGCAGATCACTCCACATGCCACAAGTCCAGCCTTTGTGGTCCGGAGCTGGCTCATGCTTTGAGCTCTCAGGGTCTTCTCACCACCATAGCTTGAGATGGTTTCCTTTCAGTTTCCTACAGGAACAACAGAGAACATTTGAGTTGGGTAACGCTCCCCCCAACTCTCCTGAAGCACATGAACCGTATGTCTTAAGTACATGACTTGGGGCTAGGGATGCCACTCAGTGGGCAGAGTGTCTGCCTGGCATACATGAGGCCCAGGGCTCCTCCGAAGCACTGCATGAACCAGGTGTGGTGTTGCAGGTTTGTTATCTCTGCACTGGAGAGTGGGGACAGGGAGGGCAGAAGTTCAGGGTCATCCTTGGCTAAACAGCAAGTTCAAATGATCCATAGATGGCTAGGTAGGTAGATGGACAGATGGGGAATGCCATTTGAACAGACCTTGGTTTATTGGGTTCCTTCTTTCTGTCTTTTTTAGAAGGGTTTGTTATGTTATCAAGCTGACCTTGAACCCGTGGATTTAAGCAGTCCTCCTGTCTCAGGCTCCCAAATCACTGACCTGCAGGTGCCTGCAACATACCTGTGTGTAATCTGACCATTGTTTTAAGGGTGTGCACTCTGAAACTATTACCACATCAGGCAAGTTTCACCCCGGTGTTTCCTTATGCCCCAGAAAGCCATCTGTCTTTCTACCCCATCTTGCAACAGCCATTTGTGTGCTTCTGTGTCCCTGGAGTCTGTGAGGGGCTATAAGTGGACTCGTACAGTGGATTCTTGGGGACCAGGGGGGCTTTTCCTAGTTAAGATAATGAGCCGGAGAGTCTGCCTCCTCATTGCAGTTTTCATTAGTTCTTGTTCATTGCTGAGTGATACTCCATCCCATAGTTGTGCACAGTTTATTTGTTCAGCTGTTGATGGACTCCTATGCCATTTCAGCTTCTCATTATTACAGAGATGCTGTAAGCATTGTGCACGAGCTTTGAGAAGACAGGTGTTTCTGTCTGTCTCAAGTGGATGTGGGATAGTGAATGGCTGCCTCGCATGTTGGCTGTATAGCTGCCCCGGGGCTTTCCCACGTCAGTACAGCTGCAGGTAGGAGAGTTGGCCACACTGCACGTTGTCAGCACTCCGTTTCCATGGTAACCATCCTAATTGGCTTGCAAGGGGCAATTCCCTGCGGTCTCACTGTGTGTCCCTGATGACTGTCACTGCTGAGCATGCACTCAAGAGTTATTCCCCTGTATTTACACCTTTCCCCATTACATTGAGTCCAAATCTTTCCATAAAGGAGTTGAAGGACAAATAAGAGTTTGTGGTTACAAAGGTAAGCCTGTTGAAAGAGCTGATGAATTGTTTCTAGGGATTAAAATCAAGGTGGGTAGTGATGTCTCTTGATGCCAACGTGGTGACTTGTCTAGAACCGCGGTAGGTACGTGAGCAGCTGCAGCAGACGGTGCTGAAGGCGCATTAGTGGAGGACTGCTGCATGCCGTGTTTGTCCTTCTGCGTTTAGCGAGGCAAGCTGTCCAGGCAAGATGTCAGGCTGTGCCGTCAGGAGGTCTTGCTGTATGTGAACCCTGATTCTTGAGTGCCACAGAAGTCATATTCTCATGGCGAATGGACTTGCATAGCTCTTTGCCTGGGATGTGACTTGGAGCCGACAGACCAGCTTTGAGCTACTCCCGGGCTCTCAAGTTCTCACCTTGAGAGCTCTGTCTGTTGTGGACATTTTAAATACCACATTTTCACTGTAGTTTCTTACCACCTAACGTGCTTCGAAATACAAAGCAGCCACTGCCCTGGATGCTGGGTCACAGACCCCGTTGACATCTAATTGCCACAAAGCTTCAAACCTTAGGGTCTCTTTTGCAAGAGTTTATAAAGCATGCAAGGTCTACCTTCATAAGCATGGCACTCTGATGACTCATCATTTCATGTCTGCTCCCCAAAATAAACAGCCCTGCCCCAGCATAGAAATCCACCAGGAAGGAGGTCCCTACTGAAGGAGACGCAGGGCAAGCATCACGACACTTAGAACTCGTCGTTTTGTCATTTTAGACGTTTACTTATTTTTCACTTTGGTTTGGTTTTTTAGAGACATAGTCTCACCAAGTAGCTCTGGCTGTCCTGGAACTCACAGTGTAGACCAGGCTGGCCTTGAACTCACAGAGATCTGTTCTGGGTGGGATTAAGGGCATGTCACCACACCCAGCTAAAGCTTAGGAATTTTGAACAAGGTACACAATACACCTTGGTGCACCTCTACTGGTATGGTAGCTTTTGCCAGGAAGGCGGCTGAGGAGCTGCTTGGTTCTCCGCTGCCTGCATTGGCAAGTGTGCCCCCCATAAACCTCTTGCTGTAGCCAAGCCCCAGGGACTGCTCTTTCGGCCATTTATAGAATTAAGTGCAGACAGGCCCCGGGATAGCCCAGGGTCCTTCAGTGTGCTCCCTGGCCTAAGTGGTTTTCTGCCTCTTTTAGGTGAGCGAGAGCAAGCTGGGGTTTCTTTTCACCTTCCCCCTTGTCCTCAGCCCAGCTGACACGGGGGCCTGACTGCAACCCTGCCCACATGCCCCTGTTTCAGCCCCAGCCTGTCCACTGCTTCCATTTAGTATTTTGTTATTCCTTTTGAGAAGTCTATTCATTTGGTCAACAGCATTCAGAGAGTTTCCTCAAGCTTTCCTTCCAAAGCCCAGCTCATTATTTCATGTCTCACACTGAGAGCCTGGTTCTCAACCTGAAGGCTGAGGATGCGCTGCGGAGCCACAGTAGCTGAGGGCTACGAGTGTCCATTCTCCTTCTGCACACGCCGGGATGGTTGCCAGCCTGGTACTTGATTGGTCCCAGACCCGGTGTGACAGAGTTCCCTCGGAGTTACCTTCTAAGCATGGTGACTCAAGTCCCTGTGACCACAACAGGGCAGGTTCTCTTCTGTCGTCTTTGTCGTCCTTGGGCTCAGGACAGTGTCCACAGCACCCTGAACGTCAGTTTTTATAGTCACATGTGTTAGGTGGGCTGATTTGAACCTAAGCAACCTAACTGTAAGCACCTAAGCCCTGTGTCCTGGTCCAGCCACGTGTCAGCAGAGGTGCGCTCCTGTTGAGGTGTCCACTCAGAACAAGCACAGCTCCCAGTTTATTTTCAGTACTGCCACCAATAAGAACGGAGACTGGCCTGGCCTCCAGGCTGACTTACCTAAATCAGGTTAGTACCCGGTGGCTTGTTAACACCTGTGAAATGTCATCTGTCACTTGCTGTGGAAATAGCCCACCATGATTTTCTTTGGCTCGCAGCCAGAAACCATGGAACTATTTTTGAGGGGGAAATGATGCCTGCCTGCCATCCATCACTGTGACTGTGTTTACAGTCACAGGCAGGTGAGAAAGCCCTGCTTCCTTCAGAGCTTACACCTGCCTGCCTGCTGTCCACCGTCCCTCCCCATGCTGTTAGAGACACTCACCGGGTGCAGTTCTGTTTCTGGAGGGAACCCGGGCAGGTGCTGGCCCAGCCTCCTTTCTTCTGACCGACTCCGATGGCTGCGGCTCCTGTTTCTCAGAGTTACCTGGCAAGCTGGCTTGCCTTTGCATCCCTAGGGACTTGTATTCTTGTTGATTCTGACACGTTGGTTAAAAAAAAAAAAAAAGCTTCTGTATTTGATCCCTGAGAATTATTCAGGATTGTACACCTGCCAGGAAAAAAAAAAAAGGGGGGCCAGGGGAGTAGACATAAAGCAATACAAGGTGCTGCAGAGAGCCGCAGCCCAGAGGAGTGTGCAGCCTCCGGACTCTGAAGCAGCGGCTGGCCCTCTAGCTCTGAACATCACACTCTGTACTGGGCAGAGATCGTCAACCCCCAAACTCGGAAAGCTGCTAGCTGGGCCGATGTTTTGTAAGATGGGGAAGTCCTAAAATGCTCTTCAAAGCCAGGCGTGGTAGCACGAGCTTTAATCCCAGCATTCTGCACGTGGGAGACTGAGGCAGGTGGATCTCTGAATTCCCGGTTAACATACATAGTGAACTCCAGGCCAGCCAAGACTACATAGACACTGTCCCAAAAACAAAAACAAAACAACAAAATATTCTCTGTAAGACAGGAGGCTGATTTTTCTGACACTTGTCTGTATTTAGGTTTACTCTGGATAGATCTACTTTTTCCCATTCATTCATTAACTTGTTTATTACTAAGTGTGTGCGTGCGTGCATGTGTGCACCCACCTGCCACTGAGCATGAGTGGAGGGCAGAGGACAGTTTGCAAAGGTCAGTTCTTGCACCTTGTGGTTCCAAGGATTATGCTCAGGCCATGAGGTTTGGCAGCAAGTGTCTACCTGCTGAGCCATCTCACTGGCCTGACATAGCTGTTTTCAGGAGAGCAGTGCGAAGGATTAGGTCACCACCCTCCATGCATACCTGGTAGAGTGCTCATGGAGTGCATCCGGTGCAGGCTTCCACCACAGAACAGAACATGGGGGGGCAGCACAGGAGACTTGTCCCTCCTGTTTCTGGATTCCTACGATGGCAGGGTGGGTGGGTGGGTAGTGTCTTCACCTGCTGGAGAAGCCACCCTGAAGCACCCTGTCACAGCTGCTATAGAAAGAGGTCTAGGTGGGGTAGCTAGCAGAGTCTCCGTGAACTTCAGGCCCAGCCCCCATGACGCCTTGGAGGAGGGAGAGCAAGTCCAGCTTGTGCGTGGGGGGGGGGGAGGTCGTCTCGGCTTCCACCTGTTGAGGTTCTGCTTCTATCTAGCCAGAATCTTGAAAGAGCAGCCAGACATGCTGCACACGACTTAACGGTGGAGGCTAGCCAGGGCTACAGTGAGATTTAAGATCTGAGCACAGTAGTTCTCGCCTGTCATCCCAGCACTTGGAAGACCCAGGCAGGAGAATTTCCATGAGTTCCAGGCCAGCTTAAATTATGTAGTTCTCAACTAACCTGGCCTAGTGAGAGCCTGTCTGAATGAAAGGAAAGGAAAAAAAGTTATTAATAACAAAATGTGGATCAGTTCCCATGAGCCATCTCTGCCTGTGCATCACTATGCTCTTCCTCCACCAAAGGTGTCCCTAGATCTTCCTCCATGGAGAGGAGCTGGTGCTGCCATGGCTGGCTGCTTCCTTGGTTTGTCTTACTTGCCCCTTAGGATGAACCAATCCCCAACATCCCAGGGTCAGGTGTAAGGACACCCCCCACCCCCAGGCCAGACTTGGTCATGTGGCCTGGAGGAGACCTCCAAGTCCTGAGGGACAGTGCTACCTGGTTTAGGCCCAAGCAGTTAATGTCACTGAGTGTTAATGGGTCTTTGGAGTGTTTGGGAGGAAGAGTGCTTCCTTTTGTTTGTTTTACTTCTGAGGCAGGCTTTGCTGTGTCTGCATTGGCCTAAAACGCTGTGTGGCCCGGACTGGCCCTGAGCTCATGGTAGTCCTGCTCAGATAGCTCATTTTTTAAAAAGGTTTATTACTTCTGCGTGCGTGTGTGTGTGCGTGCGTGCGTGCGTGCGTGCGTGCATGCATGCATGCATGCATGCATGCATGCGTGTGTGTGTGTGCCTGTGCCTGTGCCTGTGCCTGCATGAGTTTGTGTGTACCACTTGCATGCAGGTGCCCACAAGGTCAGAAGAGACGGTCAGACCCCTGGAATTGGAGTTAGAGGTGGTGAGCCACCATGTGGGTGCTGAGGACTAAACCTGGGTCTTTAGCGAGAGCTGTAAGCACCCTTAACCACTGAGGCATTTGTACCGGAAATTTCTCTGGATCTACCCAGCCCCACAGTCCCACAGATGCTTATAAAATAATCACTCCAAGCCTTATATTAATTATAAACTGTATGGCCTATGGCTTCAGGTTCTGGCTAGCTAACTTTCATCTTAAACTAACTTATTCCTGTTAATCTATATGTTGCCATGTGGCCGTGGCACTACCAGTCTGCTGGCATCTTGTTGCTCCTTCAGTAGCAGCCTGGCGTCTCTCCCGACTCCGCCCTTCTCTCTGTATCTGCTTGGATATCTCACCTGGCTGTAAGCTTTCTTACCATAGGCCAAAACAGCTTTATTTATTATCTAATGGTAGCCACACGTATTCACAGCATACAGAAAGACATCCCACAACACTTCCCCTTTTCTGTCTAATCAAAAAGGAAGGTTATAACTTTAACATAGTAAAATTATATATAACAAAACAGTTATCAAGCAAGAATTACAGTTACAATAGCTAGTCTATTTGTATTTGGCAAAATTAAAGAAAATATTCTATCCTATATTTGTGAGTCTGAAGTTTCATATCTAATTTATCTTTTATTATAACTAAGGAAAACTATAATTATAACTATATAGTCTTCAGCTCCATCAAAGACCCCAGAAGGAAGTAATATTTTTTAAGTAAACAAAAAGTGTATTGCAAGCAACTTCGAAAACTATAGAAATGACAGAGACACCTGGCTCCCTGGACAGTCACCCAAAGTTCCTCTGTAATGTTGAGGCATCCATCTTCAGCCTACAGGCCTAGAGTCTCTGGCATAGCTTTCAGTGAAGCAGAAAATTTTAAGGACAGTTCCACCCATTCTGGCAAAGTTCGTCAGTCACTTCTCCCCATGTCCTGTAGAATGTCTGGCAGTTTCTTCCGTGAATCAGGAACCTGAAGGACCATCTCGCCTTACAAAGTTCAGTGATCACCTTCTTATGGGTCCTGCATGTCCAGTTTATACAGCATATTTTCCAGCCCCAAATCCTAGTCAGTGACTTATTTAGTTATCAAAATATATCAGTGCTGGGTATGTGTGTGTGCAGAATCAGGCCACAGCCATGATTCTATCCAAAGGATGTTACTACCAGCACCATAAAGAAAGCAGGGGTGCAGGGATGGCCAAGGAAAGTCACTCTGAGTTCCCAGGAGGATAATCACAAGCTTGAGGCCAAACATGGTCTACACGGAGAGTTCGAGGCTAGCCAGAGCTATTTAGTGGCACCGTGTTTCAAGGGGCAAAAACTACCCAGGTTTTAAGGCTCGGCCTCTTTCCAGTTCTGGGCTCCTTTTCTCTACACCCATCCTCATGCCCAGAGTGGTCAGGAGAGCAGTGCCCTGACCCCTGGCGGTGACATTCACTCCTGGTGGATTCTGGGGTCCTCTGGTCAGGGTGTCAAGCCACTGTGCTGATGACTGAGTTATGTCACCTTGACACAAACCTAGACTCACGGGAGAGGAGGAGGCCTCAGTTGAGAAAGTGCCTCTGTAAGATTGGCCCAAGCCCGGGAGGCTTCTTCTTGATTGGTGATTGCTGTGGAAGGGCCCAGTTCACTGGGGGTAATGTCCCTGTCCCTGTGTGTGTCCCCCACCCCCGCAGGTGGTCCTGGGTGGTAGAAGGAAGCAGGCTGAGCAGCAGGCAGCAGCTTCCTCCACCACCTCTGCTTCAGCTCCTGCCTGCAGGGTCCTGCCCTAACTTCCTGCAGTGGTGGAGTGCAACCTGAATGTTGTGAGCCGAAATAACCCCTTTGCTCACACGCTGCTTTTGGACATGCTGTTTATCATGGCAATAGAGACCCTAAGGCATGGCAGTCTTATTCCTTGACTGCAAATTCCATCCTCACAAAATTCAAGTTCAATCTTTTTTTATTTGACAAGTTTTTGCCAAGCTTTTCAATTGTGAAATACATTGGCAGCATCTCCTCTGGTGTTAAAAACAAGAAGAAGCAGGCATGTCAAGGTGCCTCTGGAAAGAAACAGCAGCTGAGATCCCAGCAGGGAGGCATGATCCTGCTCTAAGGGTCCCGCCTCCTGCACTCTGCAGCGAGGCCCTCAGGAGGGTTATTTACACCGGAGTGCACCTCCACATCCCTTGGGTCTTCCTTCCCACCTCACTCAGTTCCAGAAAGATCCCTTTCCATCCCTCTCTAAGGAAAGGCCTCCCTCCCCGTGGAGGGATTGTCTACCAAGTGTCCCCTGGCCCAGGACTTCCCACAGGACCACCTGCCCTGAGGCTGTTTCTCCCCACCTCCCTGCCTGTCATGGTGGCTGAGAATGAAAGCCCTTCACTTCACTGGGTACCTCTCCTCCCTCAGGTCATTCCTCAGAGCTCTGTGAGTCAAAGCAAATGTCTTCAATCAGCAGCAGTCCTCAGGGAAACCCTGTAAAAGAAGCAGACCCTGACCTGAAAGGTGGGGTGCCAGAGACCTGAGGCAGGATGTTTATTGGCTTTTTTATTATTTATTATCCACACAGAGCGTGCCAGTGACATCTCTTCCCAGATGTGACAGCCAGATTGTCTCCAGACTGTGTGGTGTCCCTGAGGGTCTCTTGAGGAGGACTGAGGGCCAGAGAGGTGGAGCCTAAATCAAGGGGACCTGGAGACCCTGGAGCAAAAACCTCAGTTCACTGGGGAGAGCCTTGCTCTCTCTGCCATCCCTCTTCCTGCCATGTGCTGACACTGAGCCTAGGACCTCCTCACAGGAGCCTTGGTGGGGTGCTTGCAGGCGGCCCCTTGGAGGAGGTAGCTCGCTTGGTTACAGTCTGTGAATATGAGCATGTGTGCAACAGGCAGAGCCGAGTATGGACACCAACAAGTGTCTGTCCCTGCCTCCAGCACACCATCGAGACACTAGGACATGGCTCTGTCTTGTCCTGCAAGATGTGCCTGGAGTCAACCTTACACTTAGAATGTTCTGGAAAGACTGTCGGAAGTTAGCAGATACGTGGGCTCCCAGCTAGGCCTGTTGGCCATGGTGTGTTGTGGGTACACAGCAGTGTGGTAGGGGGAGGATGAGAGGGCTCACACAGAGTAACCAAGTAGGGGGAGGATGAGAGGGCTCCCAGAGTAACCAAGTAGGGGGAGGATGAGAGGGCTCCCACAGAGTAACCACCGCCCCCAGCAACACAGTACGACAACCTTGGGTGGCCCCAAGCTCAGGGTCTTTGCTCAGACCGGTTAGTCAGAGATCACAGATGTCCAGCACGGACCACTGTGTACAAAGTCTGCTACGTGAGTCACCCTATCCATTACCTATGTTGGGATGCTCCAGGGTGGGGCAGCCAGGCTATGTCGTTCTGGGCACATGGACCTCTCGGGCCGGAACTGAGAGTGGCTGGTCTGAGATGCAGGCAGAGATGCAGCAGGAGCAGCAAGGGCTGGAGGCCAGCAGGCCAGCGCTGAGTGAAGAGCAGGGCCCTCCATACGTCCCCTCCTAGCTAACCGACTTTCCCTTTTGCCTTCCAGTGTGGGGCTGCCTTCCAGGAGGATGACGTCATTGTGCTCAATGGCACTAAGGAGGACGTGGAGTTGCTGAAGAAGAGGATGGAGGAAAGGCGGCTGCGGGCCAAGCTGGAGAAGGTAATGAGGGCTTCACTTCTGCCCCGGGGCCATTGCAAGCTATGCTCCTGCCTTAGCAGAACTTGGGGGGACGGGTACATAGCTGAGTTTTGTCAACCCAGGAGGCCTAGCCTCTAGAACAGATTCAGGGCTTGGCTACGTTGGCCTTCATCTGCTCAGGGCATGATGGTGTAGCGGAGATTTTAAAGTGGTACCTGTCAAGCACTCGCACAGAGTTTGGCATTAGTGAACCCTAGGAAAGGGGAGTCGTTGACTTTAAAAGAGTACGCATGGACTGTGACTCAGTAGGAGAGCCTGGAGCCCTGGGTTCTGTCCCCAGTAAAGAAACAGAAATAGGAGGACTCATACTCCGTTTCCATAACTGCAAAGGCAAGAGTAGAAGCCACCATCGTCCCAGCAAATCTGAAGGCTTGCGGGAGGAGGTGCCGAATGGTTTTTTTAGTTGGCAGACAAAGCAATGGAATTCATTGGGGCTGGTTTTTTGTTTTTTTTAATAGAAAGGTTAAGCTCAAGGAAAACTTGGGCTAACCTTCGTTTTACTGAAGTGGAAATCTAGATGTGGCACCTGTAATCCATCCTCCTAAGGCAGAGTCAGGAGGGAGAGCAGTTTGGAGACCCGCGGGCCAGGGGTGGCCCAGTGGTGAACGCCTGCCTCTTGTGCACAGTCATGGGTTTGATCCCAGCACTGAAACCTAAACAAGGGTAAATGCTGGAGTGTTGGAACTGTGACAGTAGGTCGTGTAAGGACGCACAGGAGGGAAGTGCTGGCATTAAACTGCCCACAGCTGCCAGCATCGTCCAAGGGGAGAGCGCCGCGGTGATGGAAGGGGCTTTCCGAGCTTTGCTGGTGCAGTTTAATCATAGAAGAGCGGGCAGAATCGCATCACCTACCTGTGATAGTACTTCACTGTGTGAGGCTTAGAAGGCTGATGGTCACACATGGGACACAGACTCTGAGGAGAAGCCAAATCCATTCTCATTTCTTCCTTTATCGTCTTAGAAAATGGTGCGTGTAATGTTCCCTAACGCTAGGAATTGTGGGCAACTCTGAAAGTAGATGCCACAGAAGTGCTCTGTGCAACTGTTTACAAGATGGTAACAGCATTCCTGAGAAATACTGAGGGTCACTGGGTCGTTTAAGCTGAGTATGGAGGTTAAAAAAAAAATCAAACATTTGTATGTGTGTGTGCATGTGTATGTGTGTATATGTTAATTCTAAATTACCAATTTAAAATTTAGTATTACTTTTTTCTAAATTACTCTGTGCTTACCATCATCAGAGCATAGAGAAGCCTGGAGTGTCTTTGACAAGAGACAGCAACTGAAAGACATGCTTGCTCGTCTTTGCTGTCCTTGGTCGGTTTTTCAAACACAAAGAGGGGCGTTGTGTACTGAGAGCAGCAGTCAGAGAGCGCACGGAGCCCTGGCTGTTCTCCCTGAGTGACTGTCCTGTCGTAGGCTTCCTGCCAAGTCCTGCAGAGCCCAGTGGGACTAGATCCCCTCTGCCGCCTCCTCAGCAGAGCCCTGAGCACGCTTAGCTACTGCTGCCAAGATACAAAATATTTCCCAAATACCCTTACCTGCACACAGGGCTTGGCGCCTCCGCATGCCTCCAGCTTTGACACAGCTCAGCCGCAATAGAGGGCTAAGAACTAACGTCTGCCTCGGTTCTGTTTATAAAGTGGTTGGGGTGTGTGGACTCTTAGTGTGTGCACACACTCAGAAGCAAGAGCACAATGTCAGGTGGCCTCCTCTGTTGCTCCCTGCTCTGTCACCGTTAGACAAGCCCGAAGACCACCATTGCGCCTCATCTTGCTGACTAGCAAATTCCCAGGACCCCAGTCTCTACCTGCCGGCGCTGGGACAGCCATGCGTGGCCATGCGCAGCCATGCCCGGCTTTCTGCAACTGGTGCTTCTGCACTGAGACGTCTCCTTGGTCCTGACAGCCAGCCTTCAGATTTGCACGTGTGGATTTCATGTGTGCAACAGTTTCCTGTGTGTGTTTTTCAGATGCTTTAAGTCAGATTGTGTGTATGTCACACATTCAAGGCTACCACCAAGAAAGCTCTGTTCAGTGTTTGTAAGAGACGAGGGTCTTCCAAAATCATTATTTTGTTTTACTTTTTAGAGACGGTCTGGTGAAGCCCAGGCTGGCCTCGCACTTGCTGGTCTCGTCTTTGCCCGCCCTGGGCTGAAACATGAGGTGCTCTGCGGGCTCAGCTCTATCTTTTTGGTGCCCCTTTTTGGATTTTTATGGAAATGACATTTTAAAGAAAGTTGTCAACAGTCCTTCTGATCATCTGTGCAATTGAATAGAATTTCAGAATGGTCAGCCTTTTGGACTGACCAATAACTATCATACTAATCCAGCATCTAAAACTCTAACGAGAATAATCTAAAGTTTAAATCAGCTAGCATTCCTCAGTGCGAGCCCCCAAGCCTTGTAGCTAAACAAACATCACAGTCTGGCAGCTTTGAAACGGAGTTCCCGAGTGAATGAGCTTCTGTGTATGTTCGTGCATGGACTCTATGTTACTATTTAACTGCTCTTTGTGTGCTGTGGTCACTGGAAATACTGACCTTTTGTGTGTGGTATGTGCTGTTGGGAATCAAACTCCAAACTCAGGACCTCATGAACACCAGGTGAGTGCTCTGTCACTGAGCAACATCTCCAACCTCTGACATTGACTCATCATTGAAGTATCTTGTCTACATTTAAAACTTTTGAGAATATGAAGCTAAATTGATCAGCAGCTCTGTATGGACTCAGCCTTTGTGGGGGCAGAGCTGCTTGCCTGCAGACAGGTCATCCTCAGAGAGGACGCTGGGCCCTGGGCAGGCCCACTGCTCTGTGTCCTCAGAGCATGCCCTCTGTGTTAGTTACTCTTCTGTCACTGTCCTAGAACACCATGACCCAGGCAACTTACAGAAGGAAGGGCTTATTGTGGCGCACAGTTCCAGAGGGACAGTCCATCATGGCTGGGAGGCTGGGCAAGCAAATGGAGGCGTGTCGGCAGAGCAGGAAACTGAGGGCTCACACCCCCATCCACACTCAGGAAGCAGAGTGAAGTGGAAGTGGGGTGAGGCTGTACACCCTCAAAGCCCACCGCACTCATGTACCTCCACTCATGTACTTACTGAAGGTTCCATAACTTGCAGACAGCACCCCCCCCCCCCCCCCAGGGACCAAGTGTTCAGTCACTGAGCCTCGGGGGACGTTCTCACTGAGGCTACCACAGCCTTCAGTGGCTTCTTTCTTCTTACAGAAAACAAAGAAACCGAAGACAGCCGAGTGCGTGTCAAAGTCAGGTGTCGCAGACGGTAAGATCCCAAAAGATCGGGGTGCAGGCTGTGTCCTGAGGCACCAGGGCCTTGCTCTGCTTTGGCTTGAGGTGTGTTTTGCTGACTCTGTGTCTTTTACAGACTCTGCAGGGCCATCAAAAGTGAAGGCTGGCAAGCCGGACGAAGCAGACCCTGACCCCAGAGAGAAGAAAAGCACCTTGGTTTCCAAGGGCACAGGTGGGCCTTACTGAGCCAGCAGAGAACTGAGAAAGTTGGGGAGCCAGAGCAAAGGGATGAGAAAACTTGGGCGTTTCCCAGTAATTCATAGGTAGCTCCCTGTGTCCTGTGAATTAAAATAGAGCCTCACGTTCCAGCCTGGAGCCCCGTTGGCCCAAAAGATTCTGGACACAAATCCCGACTCTTTCTTTCTGCTGAGCAAGCTTCTGGTGCCACAGCAGGCAGCCACTGTGTGAGGGCTTGGCCAGGTGGGAGAGCTGCTCTTGAAACTCTGTGTCTTTACCTCAGAGAAAATAGCATTTATGACAGGCCAGTGGAGAGGCAGGGTCAGCCATGGTGCCAGGCCGGCCTGGGTCATGTGGTGAGTTCCAGGCTAGCCTCTGTCTCAGAAAGGAAAGAGCAGGGGCAGGAGGGCCGCTCAGCAGGTAAGAGCCAGTACCCGAGTTCTTTTCCCAGCATCAATCTGACAGCTAACAACCGCTTGTGACTCCATCTTCAGATCTGATACCTTCTCCTGGCCTCCACAGGCACAAATACATACATGGCATACATTCACACAAACACACACATACAGAGAAAAAAGAAAACCGAAAGGAAAATAAGTATTTATGCCATGTCTGGTGGCACAGGCCTGCCATTCCGGCTGCTCAGGAGCTGAGGCAGAAAGATGAGAAGTTTGAGGCCAGCCTGGGCAACTTACTAAAATCCTGTCTCAAAATAAAACTAGAAAGGGAGCCGGGGCTGCAGCTTAGTGGTGGAGAGCCTGTTTAGCATGTGTGAGGGCCTGGGTTCATTGCCCAGCACTGCAGAGAAAAACTAAGGTCACAATTCTTTTACAAGAAGAAAAGCACAGGTTTGTCAGGTTAGAGAAGTGTGGTGTTACGTCCCACAGGAACAGTGGCCAGCAGCCCCCCACCCCACCCCCCACCCTACCCCACCCCGGCCCTCCATCAGGACAGGCCACTGAGACTTCTGGGCGCTTTGTCCTTGTGCAGTGCCAACCTGGGAGGACCAGTCCCTCACCTGAGTGCTGAGAAGCTGGGGCAGCCTGGTGCCAGCACACAGTGTTCAGCAAGACCTTAGTGGTTAGGGCTCTGTCTAGCTTTTAGGAGACACCGTTGAGAGTCTGTGGTAGCATGTGCCTGCTTGGGAGGCAGAGGCAGGAGAATCACCCCAAGTTCAAGGCCAGACTGGTCTACATAGAGAGTTCTGGGTCAATCAGGGCTACATAGTGAGGCTCTGTCTCAAATCATTAATTTAATTTAATCTATTGTGGGCAGGGAGTGTAGCTCAGTTGGCAGAACACTTGGAGAGTATGCACAGAACCCTGGTTCTCCCACCAGCACGGTATAAAATGTTATGGCAGCACATTCCCATAACCCCACCCTCAGGAGATGGAGGCCAATCTTGGCTTCATAGTGAGGTCGAAGACGTCTGGGCTGCAGGAGGCCCTGCCCTGTGCTTCAGCTTTCTTTGCAAATAGTAGCAAAATGCTGCGAGGTTGGGGAAATGGCATACGTGACTTGTTTCTTTTAAAAACTCAACATTTGTCTGGGCGTGGTGGCACCCACCTTTAATCCCAGCACTCGAGAGGCAGAGACAGGTGGAGCTCCAAGTTTAAGGCCAGCCTGGGCTACAGAGTGAGTGCCAGGACAGCCAGGGCTACACAGAGAAACCCTGTCTTGGAAAACAAACAAAAATTGGACATTTGGAGTGGTCTTTAGTCCCAGCCTTACAGATTTTGTCTTTGTTTTCTAGCAGCTAACGGGAATGCTTCTGGGAAAGCTGGGAAGCCGCCATGTGGGGCCCTGAAGAGGTCCATTGCAGACAGTGAGGAGTCGGAAACCTACAAGTCCATCTTCACAAGCCACAGCTCTGCCAAGCGCTCCAAGGAGGAGTCTGCCCACTGGGTCACCCACACGTCCTACTGCTTCTAAAGCAGGGCCATGCACAGCCTCTCCCCGCAGGGCTCCTCCCCTGTGGCCGTCTAGGCCGCTTGCCTGATGTGGCACTGTGCTATAAAGCTGTCCTCTCCACTATTGGACCTGCGTGGTCACTTGCTGTGAGGAGTGTGGGTCCCGGGGAGGGGGAGGTGGCTTCAACATGACTGGCAGCCTCTCCCACAGGCTGCACCTCTGGCTTAGCCTGGTAGCCTGGTGACTCTACTGCTTACATTTAGGTAACAGAAAAGATTCCGGGTTCCTCACTGTACAGTTGCCTCATTTTCTAAAGTTGTAATGGGTCAAGGAAGCATTGACCCTGAGTTCAGCTTAGGGACAGAGTTCCAGTTGTCAGACCTTGCTCTGGGGTTCTTTCCCGATACAAGGACATCATCGTAGAGGAATCAGACACCTGAGTGATACAGAATAAAGCCCTCTTCTCTCACCTCTTCTTTCTTCTCTCTCTTCCTCTTACAGCTTGGTAAGAAAATGGCAGCCATCACGGTGACAGGGGCAGACAGGAGTGACACCTTTTCCATCTTCACAGTTATAATCGGAACCTCTGTAAGACTGCTCACGGGAGCAGGATAGAGCTGCCTCCATGGGCCAGTTCTAAAACCCCGCTCCTGGGTTGGCCAGATGGCTCGCTCAGCAGATAAAGCCCTCGGCACGCACACTTGCGGACCCGAGTCTGGATCTCCAGAACCTTAAGCCAGGCGAGCACTGTGGCCTGTGGTTCCAACCCTTGTAAGGCAGAGATGGGATTCCCAGGCAAGGTGCTCACAAGCTCAGGGTTCTCGGGAGAACCTGTTTCAGTAACTAGAATGGAGTACAACCGAGAAAGATGCCCAGTGCCAACTTCGGGCCTCCACACAAGCCTATGAGCATGCAAACATACATAAACACTAAAGCCCCTGCTTCCACCCCAAGCATGGTGGCATGTCTGTAATCAAAGCCCTCAGGCTGAGGCAGGAAGATCACTGAGATGTCAAAGCTGGCCTAGGTTACATAGCAAGACCTTGTCTTGGAAAACAACCCTCAGGTTCTCTGCTTGCAAGTGATGGAGCTAAGCCCAAGGACGATTGAAGTTTGTTCTTGGACAGTATGTTAGGGGGAGTGTAGGCGTGGGCAAACAGGATTAGCTGCGAAATGAGCACTGTCCAAGAGACCTGGGATGTCCGATTTTTGTACTTAGAAACCAAAATAAACATTGTAGAAATACCTGGGAGGTTTTTGTTTTGGTTTTTGAGATGGGGCCTCACCTTAGGCATGGCTGGCCCCAAACTCAAGATCTTCCTGACTCAACCTCCCAAGTGCTGGAATTACAGCACATATATGATCAGTTTTTCAATGAAAATGAACCAGGGCTGAGGCTGCAGCTCATGGGGTTGAGTGCCTGCTTGGCACGCACAAGGCCCTGGGTCCTGTCCTCAGCACTGCATGATAATCTAGAGGGGACCGGCACCTGTGCCCCAGCGTTGGGAGGGGGAGGCAGCTGGATAAGAAGTGCGGAACTATCCTGGGCTACCTAGCAAGTTTTAGGCAATCCTGAGAATACATGAGGCTGTGTCTTAAAAAATAATGAATTTTTATTGTGTGCTTTTCTAAAACAAAGCTGAATTAGCCTTTTTAGAGGTTTTTTTCCTGTTAAATTCTCATAATGGGGGCTGGAGAGATGGCTCAGAGGTTAAGAGCACTGGCTGTTCTTCCAGAGGTCCTGAGTTCAATTCCCAGCAACCACGTGGTGACTCACAACCATCTGTAATGAGATTGGCGCCCTCTTCTGGCCTGCAGCTGTACACGCAGACAGAACAAAGTATACATAATAAATCTTTTTTTAAAAAAGTATACCAGTTACATTATTGACTAGTTTTTTGTTTGTTTTATCAAGAGGCCTTTACTGGGGCAAGAGGAAGCGAACAGGAAAACTCAAGGCCGCTCTGTTTTACTGCATCTGTACAGAGAAAACAGTCCTCTTAAGCTGTATTTTAATAATCACAACTTTTAACTTTTATTATGCCTTTTTTTAACCACTTTCACATTTCTCAGTCTTGAAACTTCAGTATCTTCAGGCCTCCAGCCTCAGAAACTTCCACAGATTTCTGCCTGGGCTCTGTGATTCCTTCCTTGCCATGCCCCTGAAGGGAACCCCGATAACGGAACAGCGTTTGTTCTGAGAACCCTCTCCAGCCTGCATGGTTAGGAAAGGCATGGCCTCCCTGAGGGCAGGCAGCCGGCTTTTGAGCTTCCCTGGGTGTCTGAGACCCTGCTGCATGAGACTGACACCAGTCCCTTTCTGGGGCCCTGGAGCTAAGCTCCACCCTCGGCTTCACCTGCCACCCGAGTCCAGGACCTTGGCCCGAATGTTCTTTCTGAGCTTGGCACACTGTTGGGAGAGGCCGTCATCTATTTCTGATTTCATTTATTTGATTCAGACATTGTGGTCTGAGTGTGCCCCCTGGAGCTGGGTCCAGTAAGAAACAAGGTTACCAGCCACAGGTTGCTGGTTGATAGGGGTCTATGGCCTGCACCAAAGGAGAGTGGCTGGCCTTGCCCAGTCCTGTTCAGTGGACACACTGAAGGAAAGGGATTCTGGGCTTCCTACCCTTAGGTACCCATGAATGTTTCCAGATAGCTGAAATCTAGTGTGCCCGGCGCGGTGGGCTGTGTTGTGTGGAGCCATCTCTGCAAATCAAGCCTGTCTTCCCATCTGGTGTCACCAAACAGCCACCGAATGCCAGCGCTGACATCAGAAGCAGGCCCTGCAGACCTTCACGTGGGAATTTTCAAGATCTGGCTCGGGGCCTGCCAAGGATGAACCTCCAAACAGGCCGTGCCGAACCCCGGCCATAACCCACAGCCATAACCACCAGGGCCACTTGCCTCTGGAGGCTTTGTAGCTCTGAGGATAGAAGGCTTCGTGTGACGCGAAGCCTGATCTCTAAAGCAGCAGTCAAGCTTGCATTCCTCCGAGCCTGAGGCAGGGTCTGGTAGGAGCCCCACAGAAGCAGAAGCTGTGCCCCAGGGGAGTGTCCACTGTCAGAGGGCAACGCGGTTGGGGGCAGTGTGAGGAGGTCAGTAGAAAGTCACCCTCGGTGGGTCTGAGCACGGCCCCTCCTTGTGACCAGGAGCGACAAGTGTGGGCCTTACACTGCATGGCTTAGCATGTCTGGTTTCTTGTCACCTCTACCAACTGTGTGTGTGTGTGGTGTGTGTGTGTGTGTGTGTGTGTGTGTGTGTGTGTGTGTGTGTGTGTGTGTGTGTGTGCATGTGGAGACCAGAGGTCAGCCTTGGGTAGTGTTCCTCAGATGCTGTCCACTTGTATCATCTTTCACTGGCCCAGAACTCCATAAGTACTTAGGCTGGGTAGCCAGCAAACCCAAGCTTGGCCGGTCCCTGCCTCCCCAGTCCTGCAGTTGTGAGAGCACACCACCGCACCCAGCTTTCTCATACATGTTCTGGGTACTAAAAGTGGGCCCTTACGTTTGCGTAGTGAACACTTTCCCTACTGAGCCATCTCCCCAGCCCCTGTCACAGTCCCCATAATGCTGATGAGTCACAGGTTTTGGTGCAGGCCAAAGGAGAGATCCATGACCCTTAACCAGCAACCTGTGGCTGGTAACCTTGGTTCTTACTGGACCCAGCTCCAGGGGGCACATTAGCTGTTCACCACAATGTCTGAATCAGATAAATGAAATCAGAAATAGATGATGGCCTCTCCCAGCAGTGTGCCAAGCTCAGAAAGAACATCTGGCAAGGAGACAACTCCCTCCTCTCTTGTCTTCCGGAAGTTGCTCCTCCCTGGAAGTCCTGCTAGGCAGGCTACTTGCCATGAACCTCAGTCTTCTCAAGCTAAAGGCATCACAATGGCTGGGGCTGTCAGCTCAGGGCCCTCTGTGACATCACCAGGACCCAACACTAGGTCCCCAGTCTCTCTGGCACGGCGGCAGACAGACCCACCATGAGCAGCTTCCCGCCCCGCCTCTGCTCAACATGCGGACGCTGAGATGGTTCCTGTTCCTGCCTCTGTGCATCTCTTGCGCCTGCGCCTTCATGTTTTCTTCGCTGAGGGAGAAAACCAAGGAAAGCCCAGGGAAGGTGCCTTGTGGAGGACATTTCCGGATTAGACAGAATCTTCCAGAGCACACCCAAAGCTGGCTTGGGAGTAAATGGCTCTGGCTATTTTTCGTCATTGTGATATATGTGGTGCTGAAGTTTCGAGGAGACAGTGAGAAGAATAAGGTAAGGGTGTGGTGCTCACACCACAGCCATTGGCTCTCAGAAATGCAGGTTCTGTTCCTAGAGGCGGGAAGGACGACTAGTGTCTGACCAGAAAACCCTATCACGCTCCCGGGGAAAGCTGGGTGAATCTGCTTCCCCGGTGACAGTAGCAGTCTCCACATCCATAGCGGATGGGACAGCCTGGGACGGGCTACTAAACAGCTCACAGTTTTTCTGTGAAGTAACTTTTGTTTGTTTTTCCAAATTGAGAGTAGATGCAAGAGCTCTTGGTGTTTCACGTCGGATCTGCTCACAGAGCCAGGCTCACACACACCTGCTTTTGACTCATCACAAATTTCTGAACCAAAGGAAATTTTATTTCTGTAAAGGAATTTCGAGGCCTGTCCTAGGGTAAAGAGTAGTGACCAGTGTCCCCACGGTGTCTCAGCAGCTCTTCAGGAAGCATTGGGACAGAGGTTCAGTCGTAGTCAAACCCGACATTTCAAGACACTGGCCAGGGGCTGGGAGATGGCTCCGTCTCAAAAGTGCTCGATGTGCAACTTTGAGAACCCAAGTTCGATCCACAGTACCCATGTAAGAGTCAGGCAGGCGTGGTGGCACACACCTGTAACCCTAGAGCCGGGCCAGGGCGGGGACAGAAGGACCCTGTTAAAAAGCTAGTCTAGCCGAGTTCTGGAGTTCCAGAGTCAGTGAGAGACCTTGTCTCAGAAAATAAAGTGACGTGGTGGAGGAAGAAGCCAGTGCCACCCTCCACACACGTGTACTCATGCACATGTAAACCCATGTATACACAACATGAGTCATTCTGGCTGGGGCAGAGGCTGCCTCTAAAGGATCAGCTGGAAATCATTTCAGCTCTGCAGCCCATATCGTCTCCGTGGCCGCTGCTTCATCTCTGCCGTTCAAGCCTGCGAACAACCGCAGCTGGTACATACATAACTGAGCTTGGCTGTGTGCCAATAAAACTTTATTTATAAAAACAAGTTGCAGGCCAATTTGAACACAGTTTGCCAACGTCCGAACTAGGTTTATCGTTGTGTTACCTCTTAGATGAGCCCAACTTTGAGAACTGCGTTGGAACTAGTGAAGCCAATGGAGTGATTCACCCTAATATCTTTCTTGACAGGAGCAGAATCCTACTGGCCTTCGCAGCTGTCAGTTTCGCTCTCCACCAAAGAAAATTCAAAATGTTTCCCCCAGCAAAGACTTCACTTTCAATACTTTAACCCAGCTCGAGATGGAACTGGTGAAATTTGTGTCCAAGGTGCGGAATCTTAAAGTCTCCATGGCAACTGGCAGTAACCCCAGGCTGCAGATCCCAGATATACCCATGGACCCGCATAATAATGTCACAATATATGAGATATGGGGAGAGGAGGAGTCTGAGTGAATGGGCTTATATCAAAATATGAGAGAAGATAAGTCGAGTGTTGACAGACAGTATCCAAACTAATAAAGACTATTCTGAAGAAAGAGTCCCCCATGTGAGATCTTTTCCCCTCACCCTTTTTGTTTTTAATTGGAGTTTAAGATGGCAAGTCCCAGTAGTCCTGGGAGCCATTACTGTGTTCCATTTCCCAGTTATCCACAGATGTGCACAAGGACGCTCCTGAACACAGATCACTGGGCCTGGGGTTTGCCGGGCTCGAGTCTGGCGGCAGGTGCAGACGTTTTCCCGGACACAGTTGGTTTCTATATACTATCTGCAAATATCCAATTCAAAATGATTAATTCCATTCCACAGTCTAACTTTGACTGTGGATTTAAAATGACAGTGATTAGTCAAGAGAGACAATTCTAGAATCTTTTGCTTCTCTCACAACCAGGAAAATCTTTTTATTCATTCCATCCCAGACCTGAGGTGTTGCAAACTTTTTCTTCTTCTAGCAAACTAGCAATTACACACGCTGTAGTTGGATTGAAGAGCAGAGGAACAGCTGGGTGTAGCAGCCTACGTCTGCAGTCCCAGCTCGGGGGGCGGGGGGCAGCACTTGCACAAGGACCCCAAGGTCAAGGTTGTCTGCATGGACTTAGGGATGGGAGGAGATGCCTCGTGTGCTTTGGGTTTAAGAAATAGATGAACTAAAGAAGAGTTCTCAAATCGGTCTTTTTAAAATGTATTTCTATGTATATGTATGTACCTGCTTGTCTGTATGTATACCACAAGCATGTAGGTGACCTCAGAGGGCAGAAGAGGGTGCCAGATCCCCAAAACTGGACTTGCAGGTGCCTGTGAGCCTCCTTGTGAATGTTAACTGAGCTTGCTTTAGCCTAGAGGACGAGGAAAGTGAGAGGAGCTGATGACGTGAAGCATGAGTTATTTTCACAGCACACACTGAAGAATCCAGTCAGGCAACGGAATAATGGTAATATTGGGAGGGCTAAGGGTGGCTTCCATGTCTCGTTACGGGTAGATTTTTGATGTTCTCCAGCCAGTCGCCACACCTGTAGCTGCCAAGGTACACAAGCTCATTGGCCAAACCTGGCCTGTGTCTGGTTTTCTGTGGCTTTGCAAGCTATTCGTTGTTTTTATATTTTTAAGTGGTTGAAAAAAATCAAAGCAAATAATCTCTTATGACATGAAATGACATGTCAGTGTCTTGTTTTCCCCAGAGCCCAGCCAACACTGGTTAACTTAAATGCCACTGGTGGCTGCTTTGATGCCACCAGGGCAGGCGTAGTGACTGCAACAGAATGGAACGCTTCTCAGAGTTGCCCGAGCGACCGCGGAGAAAGCTTGCTCTCTTCTGTGCTCCGTTGATGATGCTGACACACTTCATCAACAGTCTTCCCCCTGGTGGCCCTGGGGAAGGAAATTGAAATATTGAGAGACATGTCAAGTGGCAGGTGGGGGACAGCCTCTAGGATCCAAGAGGGGTCCCAATTAGCAGAAAGAAAACAGGGCTCTTACCATTCAACAAGGATGGATTCACCACAGGCAGGACCTGGAAGGAGCAACAGAGCCTTGAGTGACATGCCGAGGCTGGTACCTGCTGCCGACTTGGGGGACCTTTAACAGGGAACCTCTGGCCTGGGGGTAGCCCCTGGCCCCAGAGGGACTGTGTCATTGAAGCCATGAGGTTTCTGGTAGTTTTCCTACATAGCAATAGAAAACAAGTCTACTGTGTCGGTGTATGCAACAGGCAGCTCCTGATACGTCACATTCGACCCCGCCTTCTCCTGGGCCTTGAGCCATAGAAATGGGGCCAGAGAATTAAAGAGCTGAGGATCAAGTATGAGAAACTGCTTCTTTTGTTTGTTTTTGTTTTTGTTTTTTTGCTTTTCGAGACAAAGTTTCTCTGTGTAGTTTTGGTGCCTGTCCTGGATCTTGATGTATAGACCAGGCTGGCCTCGAACCACCTGGTCCTGCTGGGATTAAAGGCGTGCAACAACACCACCCAGGTTGACAGTGTGAAAGTTAAAGGCTGTAGCCACCAAGTGAAGAGGCGGGCTGGACAAATTGCCAAGGTCATGGTTAAGGGGTCTGTGTCCTGTGCTCTCTGTCCTTTTGCTTCCCAGCATGGACGGCTAGCACAGCGCCTCTCCTGGATGCCCATGCCAGGCTCGGATCGTTCCAGCCTGCACTATGAATCAGCGATTATGCTGGCTGCGGCACCTCCTGAGAGCTGCAGACGAGAGCATGGAGAGAACAGGCTGAGCACCCAGGCCCCTGCTCTGTGGAGGGACACTGTGGTCACTTCCAGGTGCCGCAGAGGGCTGTGCACAGGCAGGTTCTGTGTGGACATACGTTCTCATTCCTTGGCAGAAATGCTCAAGGGCATGGGCTGGGTCACATGGCTGGAATAGTCTTTAGTCCAGTATAATTTTTTGCTTCTTTTTTTGAGACAAGGTCTCACTATGTAGACCAGGCTAGCCTTGAACTCACAGTAATCTGCCTACCTGCTTCCCAAGTGATGGGATTAATGATGTGCACCACCACACCTGGCCTGTACAATTTTTTAAAACCTTTGAGTTAATGGTGAGCATTTTCAAAGCAATTTCACATTATGCTGTAGTGTATTCTCTGGGAAACAGACAATAAAACAGCAAACGAAGCCAGGCATGGTGGCACATGCCTTAAATCCCAGCACTTGGGAGGCAAAAGCAGGTGGATCTCTGTGAGTTCGAGGCCAGACTGGTCTACAAAGGGAGTTCCAGGACAGCCAGGACTGTCACACAGAGGAACTCTGTCTCAAAATACTAAAATAAATAATAAAAAAAATAAAAAAGAGTAAATATAATATTCAAATTACAATATGCAAATTATTATAGTGTGGGAGGTTTCCCATCTGGGTTCAGTTCTCTCAGGTTTCTCCCACATGGCCGCAGATATCATCCCATATCCCTGCCTGAGAGACCCTGAGGGACTCTATCTCCTGGCTCTGACACCAGTCTCCTCCCAGCTATGCTTAGCCAAGCTCATCTCTGCCTCAGGACCTTTGCACTGCCTTGGTCGTCACCCGCCACCCCCCCACCCCCCCACACTCCCCACCCCCTCACCCCACCCCCCACCCTCCAGCTTCTCCGCTGACCTGGCTGCCATTCTGGACTCCACTCAGCAGCTAGTCCCAGTGAGGCCTTCCTGACATGCCAGAAAGGAGACCCTCTGCGCCTCAGCACACTAGAATGCTTGCTCACTAGATTGCCTCTTTCTCTGTGTTCAGGGAGATGTTTCATTAGGACCTCTTCCTGTTTGCCCATTCCCTCTACAAGCAAGTGTGGAAACGCTGTGACTTATAATGTAACGAGGATCATCTTCCCCTTAGCACCCAGCTCCAGAAACTCACGGGACTCCCAACGTGACCAGGGATCACCTGTGGGTGGGTTGGCATGGCTGGGACTCCCAACATGAGCCGGGATCATCTGTGGGTGGGATCATCGGGGGAGCACTGAGTTGTGGGAGATGGTCAACGGCCACACTAGAGAGAAGCTGCCACAAACCCCGAGATGTGTCTGCGGTGCGGTGTGTTCCCTGTGGCAGTATTTCCAGTCCATCTAGGACCCCCACTTCTGCCTGGCTCTGATGACTATGTACTTAAAGTCACATGAGGTCGTGTGAGCTGTTTCCAAGGCTCCGAGAGTCAGAGCTTTGGAGAAGGTGCCCCGAGGAAGCGCTTCTCTTTTCTCCTCTGATGCCGTCTTTCTCTCTCTCTATGGCTTCCCAGGCACAGCCCTGAGGGCAGCAGGTCTCTGCAGTGTGTGCTACATTTTCCATCATCCGGTGTCTTTTCCTTTTGCTCTGATCACTGTGTATTTCTCATGCTTCACCCTCTGTTGGATGCCAGTTTCTTCCCTTCACAGCTTTTCTAAGAACACATCTCATTTTTCCAACCAGCTTCGGGACCGCCCATGTGTGTGCAGGTTACCTCTGAATATCCTGCCACACCCGTCTACGGGGAATCTCAGGGAGTTTCTAATCATTTGTAATCACAAACACCTCGTACGTGTCTGGGGTGGTTGAGGGTGTGATGCCCACGTAGTCTCTTGCAGGTGCACTGCTGGGGGAGAGGAAACTCTGACAGGCGTTTGTTTCCTCATTACCTCTAGAGCAGTGGTTCTCAACTTTCCTAATGCTGCGACCTTTCAATACAGTTCCTCATGTTGTGCTGACCCCCCAACCATAAAATTATTTCTGTTGCTACTTCATAACTGTAATTCCACTACATTTGTGAATTGTAATGTAAATATTTTGGAGACAGAGGTTTGCCAAAGGGGCAGCGACCCACAAGTTGAGAACCAGAGCCACTGATATAGAGGGAGTTGTACCGGTCTGCATTCTCGCCAGGAGCCCGGGAACAGTTGTCTGATCAAGTATGGCAGCAGTGTGCGTCTGAAGGAAACAGTTGTCTGATCAAGTATGGCAGCGGTGTGCGTCTGAAGGCAAGTATGTTTCACACAGCCAAGTCCATTTAGAGCCAGCGCACGTGGCCTGCAGCTACCACACAGCCACTAGGTGGCAGACAAAGCCCACTGGAACAGTGAGCCGTTTCCAAAACCTGTGCCGGGGCTTTGAGGGGAGGCCTTTCAACTACAATCACGCGGTATGTAAACTGAACATAGTAACATAGGAGCCAGTATTTAAAGTGCATAGAAATCTTGACTTTGTTTTGTTTTGTTTTGTTTTGAGACAAGGCTGGACTAAAACTCACTTTATAGCTCAGATTGCCCCTGGACCTATGATCCTCCTGCCTCAGCCTCTTGAATTATAGGTATAGGTCACCATACCTGGGTTCCACATTTGTTGGAGATGGAAGATCTCCAACTACCTGGCTGTATAGCTGAGGATGGCCTTGAACTCTCGACCCTCCTGCCTTCAGCTCCCAAGTGCTGGAGTTATGGGCATACCACCAGCCAGGCTTTGGTGTTTTCATTAACAACCCACAGTCACCGTCTTCTCATTTCCTCCACAGATACAGATCTGTTCTAGGTACTGTGAACAAGAAAAAAAAGATGAAACATTGCAGAAAACTGGCATTCTGCTGTGGGGAAGAGAGATCGTAAGCAAATACCCAAGGACTGGGTGTCACTCCATGGTGAGCCTACGTATACACACGAGGTCCTGGGTGCCACTGACTGCGGCCAAAAAGAAAAGATCGTAAGAAGCAGGTCCAAGCTGAGTGGACAGCAATTGCCTGGCGGTCCTCAGACCCTGAGTTCAGTTTATAAACACACACATACACACACACACACACACACACACACACACACACACACACACACACACACACTCAACTGAATTCTCGGCTGACCGTGTATGTAAATCAGTGGTAGAACGCTTGCCTAACTTGCTTGAGGTCCTGGGTTCCAACCCCACCAGAAACAACAAAAAATTAGCTTAATATTTAAATAAAAATATTTTCCCTAAATGCCCAAGTGGCACGTGTCTGCAGGTTTTCGCCTGCCTCTGAACGACACAGCTCCACCTGGCCCAGCTTTGCCCTTTGCCCCACGTGCAATGACTAACTGCCTTCCCCAGCAGTGAGCTGGATAAGTCAGGCTGCTGGGCCATATCTGCGGACAAGGACTGGGAGTCTATGTGCTTTAAAAACTGCTCCACTTTCAAGTTTTTCTGGACTGGTTGACTATGGAAATAAAGACATGAGGCTTATTCCAAGAGACTCACTCACTCCCATCCCAGACCCCACTGAGAAAGCCTGAGCGGAGGAAGGAATAGTGGCTGGCGCTGGATCAGGCTTTTGGGGGTTTAGTTCCCTGGGATGTCACAGGCCAAATAAAACTTGGGAAGACTTACCTAGGAGAGTGGAAGGGGGTATGGAGGAGCAGATGAGGTGGACAGAGTTTGGGGGCCGGGACTCTGGTGCACACACAGACAGCCCCTGGGGCAGGGCCACATCACAGGGCCTGATGTACAGATGGGTCTCAGGGCTGGTGGCCTCAAGGCATTCTAAAATCCCATTTCTTCCTGCTTGGCCACCTAAGCTCCTTGACCACGCCCACTGCCTTGCCCTCTGGGGCTCTGAGCTCTGGTGAAGAGCTCCTCGACAAAGCCTACACAAGGTGTGAGGAAGGAGCCTGCCTGGGTGGGGAACACCAGGACTGGACTTGCAAATCAAGGCAGTCGCTGGGTCCACAGAACAGACACTTTAGAAACCTTTGAACTCCAGGAGGCCAGGGGAGCTGCTTGATGCACAGCCACTCTGGGATGGGGGACTCTGACTTGGACCCCTCAGCACCCCCAGCAGCCTCAGGTGACCTTGTCTGGACAGTCACCAACTCTCATGGATTCTCTCTTTCTCCAATCAGACAGTCCTTTGCCTATTTGTTGTCAAGCCGAACAGTGGTGACTCACGCCTTTAATCCCAGCACTCGGGGCACAGAGGCAGGGGGATCTCTATGAGTTCGAAGCCAGCCTGGTCTATAGAGCAAGTTCCAGGATAGGCTCCAATGCTACAGAGAAACCCTGTCAACACCAGGGAGGCTGAGGCAGGAGCATTATGAGTTTGAGGCCAGTCTGAATACAAAGCAAGACAAGATTCTGTGAGGCCTCAGTGTATAAACTGAGGACCGAGCTGAGAAGGCCAGGGGACAAAAGCCGGGAAGGGTGGGGGTGCTGCCTGCTGTAGATGGACAGACAGACAGACGGACAGCGAGGGAGGGAGGGCTGAGGCTGCTGCTAAGGGTGCAGCCACAAGTGTTGGAGGTAAGAAACAGGAACCCTGGTGATTGTCACCAGGAGCAGGAAACAACCTGACCGTCTTGTAAGGCAGTGTGGAGAGCCCCCGCAGATTAAAAGGGCCGCTCAGAAAGCTAAACCAAGCATCGCACAAGCCTCTTACATCCTGTTTCTCTTCGAGGGCCCTTGAACCCTGGGAGGCCAGGAAGATAGAAGGGACCTTCAGAGAGGGGTAAAAGGCACTTGAAGGAGGGCAGACAGATATAAGCTGGAGGAGTGTGGTGGCAGACCCTTTAACACCGGCACTGGGGAGGTAAAGGCAGGTGGACTAAGAAACAAAAACCAAAAATGGTTGTTTGAGACAGGGTTTCTCTGCATAGCTCTGGCTGTCCTGAAACTCACACTGTGTAGACCACGCTGGCCTTAAACACACAGAGATCTCCTGCCTCTGCTTTCCAAGTGCTGTGGTTAAAGGTGTGCACCACGGAGTCAGGCTTGTTATTATCTTATTACGGAGACAAACTCTTTCTTCGTAGCCCTGGCTGGCCCGGAACTCACTGACCAGGTTGTGAGAGCTGCCTGATTCCGGTCCTGTTTTTTGTTTTTTTATAAAACAGACAAACCTGACGGTGGAGCCTCTCCTCTCCTAGAAGGGGTGGCTCATGCTGCCCTGTCCTTTGGAACCGTGTGTCTTGCCCTGGAAGACGCTGCACTCTTTACATGTACCCCTCCTTCCTGCCCCACTGCCCCCAGGGTCCTGGTTTCCTTGTCTCTTCTTTCTGACCCAGGTATGGGGTGTTATGTGAGACACCATCTCTCTGAAAAAACACCTCGTGTGGAGTCTTAGGGAAAAGAGAAGAAGCTCTGACCCCTTAGTAGGCCCTCCTCCACCCGCTCTTCCAGCCTCTGGCTACTTCCTGTCCCTTGGACCGTCCTCCTGACATTTCACACACATGGACTCTCACAGTACATGGCCCTTTATGTCTATAGTATGTTAGTGTGAAGGAAGGAGCCGTCCTTTTCAGGGATAGATAATATTCCATGGTATTGATAAATTATGTTTTAGTTATCTGTGTTTACTGATGGTCATTTGAGTCTTTTAGCAAGCACCCTATGTAGCCCAGGCTAGCTTCCAAATCATGACCATGTAATCCTAGCCTCCTGGACTCCAGAATTACAGGCATCTTCTCCTGCCCAGCTGCTGAACTCATTCTTGAGTGAATCACCCTGCTTCCTCCACAGGGGTCATATGATGACGTCACCTGATGACACTGATCTTGGGTCCAAGCCTCACCCCCCTCCTCTCCCTGCAGTAGGCTCCACACAGGCACCCAAAGCCCTGCCTGATTCTCCCGGCCGGCCGGCCGTATTCCAATGTAGAATGCCTGGAGCCCCCGTCCCCTGACTCCGGCCTTGGAGAATCCTCCGGGTGACCGGGTCTCAGTCAGAAAGGCAGACCCACAGCTCAGGTGTCCTCTGAGTCTGCGAGGCGGAGTGAGGCACCTGGACCGGCAATGGCTGCATGGGTGACAGTGGTGCTTGGCAGGGTAGCTAAGGAAGAGGCTGGCGTCCCTCTGGGACAGAAGTCATGCTCGGTCCACCGGGCCCCAGGGTGCAGCAGTGTGCAAAGCTTTTATGGGGGGAGAAGTTGAACCCAGATGCTCAACTCCTTTCTTTTCTTTTTACTGTGTTGTTACATCTGGGAAAGCATTTGCCAAGTAGAGTCCTCCCCCATTTTTGGAGAGAATGGTGTACACACACACACACACACACACACACACACACACACACACACACGCACACCTCAAACTCAGGAAGTTAACATTTCTAATACTTAAGTCTTTTATATAAACCCAGGCTAACCTTGAGCTCACTTTGTAGCTGAGGCTGATCTTGAACTTCTGACCCTCCTCCCTCCACCTCCTGAGCACTGGGATTAGAGGACTGTGCCACCACATCTGGTTTATGGGGTGCTGAGGATGGAACTCAGAGCCAACTAAACACATCCTAGATGAGCACTCTACCAACTGAGACACGGCCCCAGCCCCTGAAGGTTCTAGGATGTTCTCTGCCTTTTCCTCTTAGTGTCTGGCAACCCTTGGTGTCCGGTGGAAGACAGCCACCAACCATCTCTGCTTTGATGGCCACGTGGGCTTCTCCTCGACAAGCACTCTCCTCATGGTGTTGGTCTGTCTGTGTCTCTCCGTCTAAGAATGTCATTCATGGTGGATTGTGAATCTGCCCATCCTCGGGGTGGCACAGGGGAATTGAACTTGGAGTCCTGTGCATGCCAGGAATGTCCTCTACCACTGAACTACAGCCCCAGCCTAGGGTTTCAATCTAGAATGACCCTCATAGGCTCACATTTTGAGTTTTGAATGCTCCATCTCCAGGTATTTTGAAGGATGTGAGGCTTATGGGAGGTGGGGTCTGACTGATGGAAGCAGGTTTTAGGGCTAAGCCTTCAAAGGTTATTCCCACTCTGGCTTCCATGGCCCTCTCTGCTTCCTGGCTCATGGAGATATGAGGAAGCTTCGCCACTCACTCTGTCTTTCTGAAACATGGAGCCAAAATGCACCTTTTCCTCCTAAGATGTTCCTGTCATGTAGTTTGTCATGAAAGGTTAGTATTGGGGCAGGAGAGATGGCTCAGCAGTTAAGAACACTGGCTGATCTTACAGAGGACTTCCCAGCACCCACGAGGGGCTCACAGGCATCTGTGACCCCAGTTCGGAGAGTGAGGCCAACACCAGGCACTGTCTTAAGGGAACAAGAAGCCTGGGAGTACAGCAGGGCCAGTCCACTCTGGCCAACCTCCTCGTGTCCTCAGGGGACACTCGCTTACAGTGAGTGCAGGTGGGGACCACCATCCGATCGAATACCTAGCCAAAGCCCCAGACAGAGCAAGCCACGGGCTCAAGATCCAAGGTGTCACAAGCTCAAGATCCAGGATGTTACATGGGCCCAAATCTAGCGCCTCTCCCAACAGGCCCCTTGCCAGGGCTCCCTCGTGCAGGCCTGTTTTCACAGGGGAACATGAGAGGCTCAGCCCTGTGGGCCATCTTCAGGGACAGTCAGTTCCTTCATCCTGGTGGCACCGGCAGAACCTAGCTGCTCCTGTGGCTTGCCATCCACCCAGAACCATTAAGAGTTCCTCACACTTGGTCCCCGATCTGCCAGAAACAGTAAATATTTTAGGCTCTGCCGACCATCTGTGTCTGTCACCATCACTCCGCTGTGCCGTTTACATGCTGTTTGTCACTGTTCTTGGGACCGACCATCTGGGCTGCAAAACCCAAGTTTGCTGTCTGGTTCTTCACAGCGGCAGTCTGCCAACACTCCCATCCACTGAGCACATTTGCTCTTCCCAGTACTGAGCATCGAACCCAGGGCCTTGAGCACGCCAGGCAAGCGTCCTATCACTGAGCCTCAGGCACACAGCCCGAGAACATCTTCCAAATCTGTAAATAACCCACCCCACCCCCACTTTTAAGGGCTGCATGCTCTGCATGCTGCTTCCCTCCATGGCAGCTCCCCGGGTATCTCCAAGCTCCAAGCCCCCCCCCACCCCCCACCCCGTGTGACCTGCCACCAAGCCCTTGATGTCTGCGCTCTGGCAGGCAAGGAAACAGGAATTGCAAGTTGTACATCAGTTCTTCCATGGAGTGAGCCCCGTAGGCCCCCACACTGGCGTGCAGGGTGGTCTCCCGTTCCCTGTGACTGAGTCCCCTGCTTACGAGGCTGTAGCTCTAAGCAGCTGCGCGCCAAGAACTCCCTGAAATCATCCCTCCCCTGTAATTACAGTTTACGGTGGTTTACTGGGGGTGAAGAATTTCTGTCTTGCCCGAGGCCATTATAGATCCAGCTGGGCTGGGGGAGGTGGGGAGGGGGCAGGTGGCAGAATCCAGGAAACAGTTCCAACCCAGAGCTGGGACCAGTTTTTCTGGTTCCTGGGCTCTATCAGGCGATTCCCTAAGTTTGCCTTTATTAGGTAGCAGCCCTGCAGGAATTTGCAGGTGGCACGGGCTCCCCTGGGGCCCATGGAGAAGCCGGTCTTTGGAAAGTGTTGGCCTCTTCGCCTTCCTCTCTTTCTTCACTAGAGAGGAGGTAGAAGCTCTGCACCCGTCATCATCTTGGACTTCTGCCAAGTTGTCTAGTGCTTCTGTCACCAGCTCTTTCCCCGACCCGGAAGGGCCTCTCATACCGACAGTGGGAGTTCCCAGCGTGGTTCTAGTCTTCATTTTTCTTGAGATGCCCCAAATGCAAACACCACCTCCCCACTCACTTTCAGATGCATTGATGGGGACTGGAGAATGAAGGTACAATTGTTGTTTCTAAGTTCTCCAAATTTGAAAAGGTGCTGGTGTGTGATATTGTTGGGGCCCAGCAAGCAAGGCTGCTGGGGGTGCTCCTACTGGGGAACACAGGCAGAACTGTCCTGGGCAGGTTCTGTAGCTGCTCCCAGACAGAAGCCCCGGAGAGCCGCTTAGCTGGGACAGCAGGCAATGGAGTTGGTGTGTCAGGGCGAAGGAAGCAGGAACCAGTAGTTAATGAAGAGGGGAAAGAAGCTGGACAAGCCAGGCATGGGGACACAAGCCGTCTGGAGTCCCCACTACCCAGAGAACTGAAGCAAGAGGGTCATGGAAGCCCGGAACTAGTCCCTGCCTCAGCCAAGCCTGGTGTCACACGTTTCTAATCCCAGCATCTGGGAGGCTGAGACAGGACAAGCCAGCCTGGGCTATGTAGCGATCCTGTCTAAAAACAAAACCAAGCTGGGGGTGTAGCAGAGGCAGGGGTGCTTACCCGTGCTCCTGCTCGGCTGTAAACTTCTCAGAGCATAATGGTTGGCTAGGGAATCCATCTAGCGGAGTCAGCAAGACCCATCCCCTCTTCTGGCTGTGAGAAAGGCGGGTTTTTACACTCACTACATGCGTGGTAACCAGAACAGACCAGAGTGGCCTGGGCTGGGGTATAACTCCATCGGTCGAAAGCCTGCCTCGTGTGCAGAAGACCCTGGGTTCGATCCACACACTGCACAAACCAGGTCTGGCAGTACACACCCGTAATGCTAGTACTGGGGAAGTAGAGGCAGAAGGATCAGGAGTTTGAGGTCTGGAGCAGCTTGAGGCTTGCCTGGACTACGTGAGACCCTATCTTGATAAACAAGCAAACAAACAAATAAATAAATGGGTTTTGGTCCATCTGTTCTGTATGTAATAGGACAGAGATGCATCCTCTCCAGAAGGTAATTAAAAGAAATCAAAACATTGTTTTGCCTCCTCTGTGGAGAGTCAGGACGAATGTACTCAGGGGTTTGGATGGGCTCCAAAGAGTAGATAGATAGATAAGGCAGAGAGGGGGGCGTTTGTTCTTTCATTTTTTTATTTTGACACAAGGTCTTACTATGTAGTCATGGTTGGCCTGAAACCCACTATGTAGACTAGGCTGGCCCCGAACTCAGAGACCCACTTGCCTCTGCCTCCAGAGTGCTGGCAGCTTACTCCCTTGGAATTAGATTTCAGGAGAGTCTGTGGACTCTGCAGAGAGGCTCCAGCTGACGTCCCCTGTCCGTGTCTGCACCCCAAGCACTGCAGAACCCTTCACCTGCTCTGCCTGTCACCAGCATGGACCCAGTGGTCCCTTCACCTGACTTCCTCTTCCCCGCCAGAGTCAGGCCCGCTGTCTCCTGTCCCTGTCACCCCCCCCCCCCTCAAGCCTCCCTGAGCTTGTCTCAGTTCTGCCTGCTTTCATTCTCACTGTGCCCACCGGGTTTTCCGATCCGTGGGACTTCTAGCTCACTCTTCCTGGGACGACTCCATGTCAGGCCGAGTCCCTCCTGGGATGCCCTGGACACAGCAAAGCCGTGGAGCATCGCAGCTCAGCCAGCCGCCGCGGGCCGGCCGGCGAACTGCAGCTGTTTCAGAGTAAAGTGGCCGATACTCCTGTTGTTCACTGAATTTCCTCAAAGTGCGAAGCTGTGACGGTGTGGACACTTCACACCACTGGAGAGTGACAAGGTCAAGCCACACCCTCTGAAGTCAGAGAATATCTGTTTAGTGGGAGGAATCTCGGCTGGAGTGATGGATGGCGTGGACAGCTGCAATACAGCATGAAAGGAGTGTGGGCTGGATGGACTAGTGGACGTGTGTGTGTGTGTGTGTGTGTGTGTGTGTGTGTGTGTGTGTGTAGTGTGAAGGCGAGTGTGTGTCTATACCCATGTCTCTCCCTGTGCCTACACCTTGATTCTACTTGATCAGGTAAGTCCTGTGTCCCCCACCCCCAGCCCACAGGACCATCCTAAAGTGAAAAACCAAATTTCTGGGACTTCCCTTCTTGAGCACTGTGCAGTGAGACCCCAGGGCAGTATCAACAGGAAAATAAAGAAATTTGTATTTATTCGTATTCCATCCTATTTTATGTTGTTCTATTGTATTGCATCTGCCTAGAAACACGGTTTCATGCAGCCCAGACTGGCCTTAATTCATAGATGAGGATGGCCTTGGACTTCTGGTCTTTCTGCCTCCATCTCCTGAGTTCTAGACTCACAGGTGTATAGCATCACAGTTGATTTAACATCTGTATTTTATTTTTATTTTATGTGCATGCTTTGCCTGCATGTATGTATGTGACTGTGCCCCATATGTATGCAGTGCCCGAGGAGACCAGAAAAGAGTGCCAGATCCCCTGGAACTAGAGTGAAGACCATTGTAGCTGTCAAATGGATGCTGGGATTTGAACCTGAGTCTTCTGGAAGAGCAGTCAGTGCTCTTAACCGATGAGCTGTCTCTCCAGCGCCCGGCATCTGTGTTTTAAGATCAAAGTTTGGCTAGAGGATTGCTCAGTGGCAGGGAGTCTCTTGCCACTTCGAGCCTCATTGGCACAGAGCCTTGGGTTCCCTCCCTGGCATCAAAAGGAGGAGGGGAAGATAGAGAATAGGAGTTCCAAACCAAAAGCTCACAGTCCTCCCAGACTAGGCACACCCGTAATTCCAGGACTCTGTGGTCTGAAGCAGGAGGATAGCAAGGCCAGCCTGGGCTACACAGTGAGACCCTGCCTCTGAAGGCCGCAGGAGTGGCTATAGTTCAGTGGTGGAGCACTGACCAGTTGGCACAAGTTTGTGTGCTTGATGCTTAGCAAGACAAAAATAAATAATGAATGAAGGTACTCACATGTTTTCATGTGTGCAACTTCCCTTTAGAACAAGGTTGCTCCAGCTCAGCACCATAAACACCTGGAACCAGGCAATAAATGACCTACCTGTCGGCAGACAGCATCCTACACATTAGGAGCTTTCTAGTGTGATCCCTGACTGGTACTCACCAGCTAGCATCATCCTCCCACGGCTGGTTCAACATCCAGATGTGTCCCTAGCATTTAGGAGTATGTTCTGGAATTTGGGAAACTGTTTCCAAAAATCACTACACTAAAAGATGAGGTAACCTCCCCAGCTTGGAGGCAGGAGGATCTCCTGATAGACTCTGCGGTGGTTGCTTGATTTCTGTCCCACATGCAGGAGTGACCTACAACACAGAAACGTGGAAATAGCTCCATATGTGAATTCATATGAGCTCAGAGCTTCCCAAGAGACAAGCTCACAGGCATGTGAGAACATGGTGACTGCTGATGTTCCAAAGATCAGAGAAAGGGGGCGGGGGGGGGGGGAGTGACATACCAGAACAACCCAGAGTGACTGAGTTACGCCCAGGTTCCTGAGCCAGCCTTCCAGCCGCCCTGGGCACTCTGTATAAAGAATATGGGTACCACAAAGGCTTGTATACCTATGGGACAGAAGAGAGGACAGAACAGAGGCCATACCACCTCCTCTGAGCTCAAAAAGAAAGAGCAATTGCCTCTGCACAGACCATTTGACTCCCTCACACCATGACCCAGGTCCTAAGAGCAAGACCCCAAAGAAGACGGCAGAGGCCCATGGTACGTTTATAACATCACCTTGGAATCATAACTTGCTCGTTCTAATTTTCTCTGTTGATGGAAGAGGTAAAAAAATGTTCTCTACAAGCTGGGTGTGGTAGTGCACACTTTTAAACCCAGCACTAGGGAGGCAGAGCCTGGAGGACCTCTGAGTTTGAGGCCAGCCGGGTCTACGGAGAGAATTCCAAGACAGCCAGGGCTACAAACAAACAAAATGTCCTCCACATTGGCTGAAGCTGGAGTTGTAAGGGCAGGTGGGACATCACATTGTTCCCTTTATACAGTGATAAACCTCTTCCTCAGAGAGCATCCAGGGCAGGTGTCATTGACGTGACTATCTTTGGAAAACACAGTCTGCCACATGTGGGTTTCTCTCTATGTGTGAATCTGTCTGTGTGTGTGTGCACATGCTTGCACACACTTATGTGTCCAGGAGCGTGCGTGCGTGCGTGCGTGCGTGCGTGCGTGTGTGTGTGTGTGTGTGTGTGTGTGTGTGTGCATGTGGAGGCCAGAGGATGAGATCAGGTCTCATCCCTTGGGAGCCATCTATCTTTTTCTTCCTCTTTTTCTTTCTTTCTTTCTTTCTTTCTTTCTTTCTTTCTTTCTTTCTTTCTTTCTTTCTTTCTTTCTTTCTTTCTTTTTTTTTTTTTTTTTCCGAGACAGGGTTTCTCTGTGTAGCTTTGCGCTTTTCCTGGAACTCACTTGGTAGCCCAGGCTGGCCTTGAACTCACAGAGATCCGCCTGGCTCTGCCTCCCGAGTGCTGGAATTAAAGGTGCCACCACCGCCCAGCCATATCTTTTTCTTTTGAGACAGAATCTCTGGCCTGGAACTCACCAGTTCAGCTAGGCTAGCTAGCCAGTGAGCCCCAGGAATCCAGTGAGCCCCAAGAATCCAGTGAGCCCCAGGAATCCAGTGAGCCCCAGGAACCCAGCGAAGCCAACTGTCATTGCTTCCCCAACACTGGAGTCACAGGGGCATGCCAACTCTCCCAGCTTTTTGATCTAGGATCTGGGGACAAAATCAGGTCCTTATGCTTCCAAAGCAAGCACTACATTGACTGAGCCCTCTCCCCAGCCCGTGACCTGTCATTTTAAGTGACAGAGGGTAGTCCTGCCTAAATGTTAGGGTTTGGACCCTAAAGGCAATGGTGTAGGCGCAGTCACCAGCTTGTGTTGCCCCTGGGGTGTGGCCTTTAAGAGTTGAGCCTAGTGCATGAAAATGAGGTCATTCTCCTCATTGGGAAATGAGGAAACACTGGGACCCTGGCCCTTCCTGCCTCTGTGTTTTACATCCTCTGTCACAAGCTTGCTGCCCTGGTGCAAAGGCCTCACCACAGGCTCACGAACACAGAGACAACTGTCCACAGCCTGGACACTGAAACCATGAAGGAAACAGAGCTTTCTCCTTCAAGTTGGCAGCCTCGAGTATTTTACCACAGCGACAGAAAGCTGACATGACGGCACGTTAGTAACCAACATCACTCATTCTGATTCTTGGAATCCCCACCGTTCACAGCCAGATGTGCCTGGCCAGGGCCTGGAGGGCGAAGTTACACAGATTTTAACTGGAATAATCCCAGGGGAGGATTCTGATGGGCTCAGCTAAAGTCATATAGAAAAGAGAGGGGAAAAAAAGAGCAGAAAACACTCAAATGCCCACCTGCCTAGAGGATTCCAGGTATGTAAACTGTCCTTCCTAATTCCTCCTTTTTACATGGAAGAAGCATCGGGCCAGGCTGTGGTGGCGCACACCTTTACTCCCAGCCTAGAGGCAGAGGCAGGTGGATCTCTCTGAGTTTGAGGCCAGCCTGATCTACAGAGTTCCAGGACAGCCAGGGCTACACAGAGAAACTCTGTCACAAACAAACAAACAAGGCTTGCCATGGGCTGGGAGGATGGCTCAGGGGTTAAGTGAAAATGTTCTTGCAGAGGACCCAGGTTCGGTTCCCAGCACCCAGATGGGGGCTCACAACTGTCCATAACTTCACCTCCAGAGAGCACAATACCCTCTCTGACCTCAGCAGGTACCAGGCATGCACATGGTAAACAAGCATACACGAGAGCATGACATTTATACACATAAAATAATATTCAGAAATCTAAATTTTAAAAATTACATTTATGTGTGTGTGTGTGTGCATACATGCGCATGAGCAAACGAGTATGCATGTGTGTGCCACTGTGCCCTTGTGGAAGTCGGAGGTCAACTTGCAGGAACTTTGTCCTCCACTGAGTGACCCTGAGGATTAATCTCAGGCCTTCAGACTTGGTGGCAAGGGCCTCTGCCCACTGAGTCGTCTTGCCACACTTTCTTTAATATAAGAAAAATGATTTTTTTGTCTGGGTCTCACAGTGTTGCCTGGATAGCAGCCGGGAACATATACACAGCAAATACAAGAAGAAGACTGTTGGTTCTGGGAATTATATGGTGTGGCCAGGAGAGAGTGGTAGCAAGCATTTTCTCTCGATTTAAAAAAAAAAAAAATAGTGGCTGGGTGATGGTGGTACACACCTTTGATCCCAGCACTCGGGAGGCAGAGCCAGGTGGATCTTTGTGAGTTCGAGCCCAGCCTGGTCTACAGAGTGAGTTCCAGGACAGCCAAGACTACACGGAGAAACCCTGTCCCGAAAAACCAAGGGTGGAGGTGTGCTTGCTAATGTCTGTGTGTCACATGAGCATGTGGGTGGAGGTGGAGGTCTGAGTTGACCTTGAGTGTCCTTATCAATCACCATCTCTACTGTTTAAGACAAAATCTGTCACTGAACCAGAAGCTCTTTGATTCCCCCAGCCCTGCTGGCCAACGCATTTCCTGTTTCCTCCTGGAAGCAATGAGATTACAGATATGCACTGCCAAATTCAGCTTTTCAATGTGAGTTCTGGGTATTTGAACTCAGGACCTTGTGCTTGCCTACCAGGCACTTTGGTGATTGAACCATCTCCACAATCCAGGGGTAGCAATCACATGTAGAGGATAGAACATCGTCATGAAGATGTGTCTTAAAGAGCACACTCGTACCCAGTAGTGGCAAACACCCGTAATCTCAACACTCAGGAAGCCCAGGAAGTGGATCAGGAATTCAAGGCCAGCCTCAGCTACTTAGTGAGTCTGAGGCCAGCCTGGACTAATGTAGTTAGTGGTTTGAATGAGAATGTCCCCCATAGGCTCAGATGTCTGAATACTTGGTCCCCAGTTGGTGGAGCTATTTGGGGAGATTTTTACAGTGAAGATTTGTTGGAGGAGGTGTGTCATTGGAGGTGGGCTTTGAAAATCTAAAGACCCTGTGCCCTTCCAGCTCATTCTCTCTGTATAGTGCTTGTGGTCCAAGATGGAAGCTCTCAGCTTCTTGTTCCTTCATCATGCCTAGGGCTTGTCATCATGTCTCCATCATGGACTAGGACCTCTAGAACTGTAAGCCAAAATAAACTCTCTCCTCTATTTTTTGTTTGTTTGTCTTTTTGTTTTGTTTTTTGAGACAGAGATTCTCTGAGTAACATCTTTGGCTGCCCTGGAACTCACTTTGTAGACAAGGCTGGCCTTCAACATGCTGAGATCCACATAGATCCACCTGCCTCTGCCTCTCAGCTGGGATCAAAGGTGTGCACCATCACCACCCAGCAAACTCCAGCATTGCTGTAGAGAACAGGAGTGGGGTGTCACTGTAGAGAACAGGCGTGGGCATTGCTGAAAAGAACAGGAGTGGTTGCTGCCATAAAGAACAGGCGTGGGCATTGCTGTAAAGAAGCTAACCATGTTAGCTTTTGGAAAAATAAGAGTGATTTTTGGAAAAATGCCAGATGGTGGTGGCTCATGCTTTTAATCCCAGCACTGGAGAGGCAGAAGCAGGTGGGTCTGTGAGTTTGAGGCCAGCCTGGTCTACAGAGTGAGTTGCAGAACAACCAAGGCTACACAGAGAAACCCTGTCTCAAACACACACACACACACACACACACACACACACACAGAGACAGAGACAGAGAGACTTTGGAACTTGGACTAGAAAAGCAGTTGGACTACTACTCTATTTACATATCCCAGAAGATAGTAGTGCTGAGAGCCATGTGGACCAGGGAGGCACAGCTCAAGATATTTCAGAGGGGAGAGAATTAGCAACTGAGCTAGAGGCCATTTAAGTGATGTTTTGTCAGAGTCTGGCTGCCTTCTGCCCATGACCTGAGAACCTGCCTGTAGCTAAGTTTTAAAAAAATGTTACAAACTTAATGTCACATCCCAGGTATGTGCAGGAGCACAGGCTGTAATTGTTAAGATTAGTAACTTTAATGATATGATTGGATCAAATGGAACAGTTCTCCCAGGCCAAGACCCCACACAACACAGCCATTTGTGAAAGGAAAGGCCTAAAGAATTTTCTATTCCTAGAAAGAATCTGAAAAAGGAAGGAAGGAAGGAAGGAAGGAAGGAAGGAAGGAAGGAAGGAAGGAAGGAAGGAAAAGAAAAACCTGTTGCTAATTGACCAATTTCCCGGGCAGAGGAAACTTGGAAACATAATACTGAATCTGAGGCATGGTCATTATTAATCACCCTTATTCAGTTCTCAATGAAAAAGTGCAACTGGGGTATAAAAAAGTACAACATGTACAGTTTGGGGAGAAAAGTAGCAAGAAGGGCTTAATGTTCCTGCCAAGGCGGAAAAGAGGCTGTAATGGCTGAGACAGGTCTCGAAGAGTGCCAGACTGCTACATTTCCAACCTGTGAAAGGGAAAGACCAAGGCATTTTCTGCTCCGACAGAGAAACTGCAAACAAAATCTGCTGCCAATGTGGTTCAATGGGGTGAGAGTCCAGGCTGGCCATGTCATCCACTTGGGGCTGACTTTAGAGACGTAAAAGATGTAAAAGTGTCACCGAGTTTTCTTCCATGGCTTTAGAGAGCCATTTAAGCAAGGCAGTATGTGGCAGGGGAGTCCCTGTGTGAAGTCCCCAAGAAGGTAGAAAGCCTTTGTGTGATACTGTAAAAGCCTGGGTTACATTGGAGACCTTCAAATGTTGTCGATGCCAGAGCCATGGTATGTCCACCAAGAAGAGCTGCAGACGGGCAGGGAGTGGAACCAGCCTAAGAGAGAAATGTGCTGCAGGCAGCTGAGACGGAGGGGATAAGCCTTTGACATCGGACACGGAGTGTTTGCCCACCGTCATCCCCGCCCCCCCCGCCCTTCCTCCCTTTTGGAATGGTAATGTACATTCTGTGTCACTTTATGTTGGAAGTATGTGATTTGCTTTTGATTTTACAGGGGGTTACAGTTAAGAGACTGTCTTGAATCTCAGAAGAGACTTTGGATTTTTCTACGGTGTTGAGACTGTGGAAGACTAAGGGGATGTTTGAAGCTGGACTAAATGCATGTTGTATCGTGATGTGGCCATGAGCCTTTGTGAGCCAGGGAATGGAATATGGTAGTTTGAATGGGAATGTCCCCCATAGGCTCAAATATTTGAATAATCGGTCCCCAGTTGGTGGCGTTGTCTGGAGGCTTAGGAGGTGCAGTCTTGAAGAAAGCATGTCCCTGGAGGTGAGCTTGGAGTTTAAAGACTTTGTGCCACTGTCTGCTTTGTGCTGTGGGTCAAGATGTGAGCCCTCAGCCTCCTGCTCCTGCCAGGATGCCAGTGGCCCATTGCCATGCCTGTGTTCTCCCCACAGGGACTCACCCTCTGGAGCTGTAAGTCAAAGGGAGCTCTTCCTACAGCTGTGTTTGGTCACGGCGCTTTAACTAATGCAGCAACAGAAGAGAAACCAATGTTACTACCTAAGACCTGTCTCAAACAACCACAAGACGAAGGCTGGGCAAGATGGCTCAGTGGACAGAAACACCTGCATGCAGGCCTGGCCACCTGAGCTCCATCCCTGGATCCCACAGAGTGGAAGGAGAGAACTGACTCCTGAGAGTTGTCCTCTGACCTCCACACACGTGCTTATACACACACACACACAGACACACACACAGAGACACACATACTACACACACACACACACAGACACACACACAGAGACACACATACTACACAGACACACACACAGACACACACACACACACACACACACACACACACACACACAAATACATAAACAAACAAATAAAAGAAACCCAGGCCAGGCATGGTGGCGCACACACACCTTTAATACCAGCACTCTGAAGGCAGAGGCAGGCAGATCTCTGTGAGCCTGCTCTCCATAGTGAGTTCCAGGACAGCCAGGACTACATAGAGAAACCCTGCCTCAAAAAAACAGAACAAAAAACAAAAGCCAAAACAAGCAAAGAAAAAAAAAAAACCCAAAAGCCCACATTAAATTGTATGCTGTATTAGTTTGCTTGTCTGTTATAGAGATAAAACACCACCACCAAGGCAACTTATAGACAAAGGTTTTTTGTTTTGGTTTGGTTTTTGTTTTTATTTTGTTTTGTTTTGTTTTTTGTTTTTTCGAGACAGGATTTCTCTGTATAGCTTTGGAGCCTGTCCTGGAACTCACTCTGTAGCCCAGGCTGGCCTCGAACTCACAGAGATCTACCTGGCTCTGCCTCCCGAGTGTTGGGATTAAAGGTGTGCACCACCACCGCCTGGCTAGACAAAGGTTTATTTGAACTTCCGGTCCCAGACAGTTAGAGTCCACGATGGCAGAGTTGGGGTAGCAGGCTGAGTGAATCACAAGTGAGAAGCAGAGTGAGCAGCCTGGAAATGGAGTCATTTTTGTTTTTGGTTTTATGTTTGACTGAATGTGTGTATGTGCACCAAGTGTGTGAATGTGCACTATGTGTATATAGGAACCTACAAAGGTCAGAAGAGATGTTCGATTCCTTGGAACTGAAGTTACAGGTGGAACTGAAGTTACAGATGAGCTCGAAGGTGCTGGAAATCGAACCCGATCCTCTGGAAGAGCAGCCAGTGATCTTAACTGTGGAGCCGTCTGGAGTCTTTAAACCTCAAGCCACCCCCAGTGACAACAAGGCCACACCTGCTAGTCCTCTCCAAACTGGAGACAAAGTACTCAACCCACAGCCGGCAGGGACCTTTGAACCATCCATCGCACATGCTTGTCTGGTTTGGCTTCTGTCTTAGTCCATCTCACATGGCTAAAACAGAATCCCTGAAATCAGGTAACTCATAGAAAACGGAGAAGCATCTATGTTGTTACGTTTATTTATGTTGTGTTTTTTGGGGTTCTGGGAATGGAAGCCAAGGCCTGGGCCATGGTAAGCATGTATTCTACCCCTGAGATCTGGAATATATATGAGCAAGAGGCTGACCTCTGTGTTGCAAGATATATGATTACACTTGTATAAATCTATGTCACCATGATTGGTTTAATAAAAAGCTCATGGCCAATAGCTAGGCAGGATTTTTAGGGCAGAGAGGATGCTGGGAAGAAGAAGGGCAGAGACATGAGGAGACTCCTGGGATGCAGAGCAAGCAGCATGGGCTTTACAAAGTAGAGTAACCAAGTCACATAAAAGAACGTAGATTAAAAGATACGGGTTAATTTAAGTTAGAAGAACTAGTTAGAAACAAGCCTAAGCTGTCAGCCGAGCTTTCGTAAGTAATAGGTCTCTGTATTGTGCTTTGGGAGCTGGCAGGTGGGAGAGAGAAAGATCCAGATCCACCTACACCTCTGCCTGGTTCTGGCCAGGGTCTTCCTCCTGTGTTGTGATGTGGTAGAGGGGACCACGGTGGGCCAGAGTAAACATGCCATTGCAGGTTTCTTTTTCATTTCATAGTCACCAACAGCCAGGCAGTGGTGGTGTACACCTTTAATCCCAGCGAACAGAAGGCAAAGGCAGGCAGATCTCTGAGTTCAAGGCCAGCCTGCTCTAGAGAGTGAGTTCCAGGACAGCCAAGGCTACACAGAGAAAACCTGTCCCAAAAAACCAAAAATACAATGAAGTTGAAGTCTCCAATGCCACTTTGGGACCCTGCCCTTACCTCATGGAATCCCAATTGCCTCTCAAAGTTGCACCTGGAAATCTCATTAACATATAATTTGAGGGTCAAATCTGCAGCACATAGACTTTTAAGGGACACATTCAAGCCTTATCCTGGTGTGGGGTGTTGATAGAGATGGGGCAGGTAGGGAAATAGCTCACCAATAACCATGAGAGCATTTGAATGTTTTGGGGGAACTTTAGGAGTGTGGACTCATTCAACTGCAGGAGCAGCCCCAGGAGGTTTTCTGTTTCTGTTCACACTTTGTTGTTCTTCCTTGAGACAGACCTTAAACTCAGAGAACGACCTTAGGTGCCTGGTCCTTTTGCCTCCACCTGTAGAGTACGCAGATTACAGGCGTGTGCTTGCTACCACATCCTGTTTATATGGTGTGGGAGATTGAACCCACAGCCTTGTGCATGCTCGGCAAGGACTCTTCCAACTGAGCCACATATGTTGAGTCCTGTCATAGCCCCATTTCACAGATTGGGGAAACATTAGTGTGCAGTGTTCAGTTGGAACCCCTGCTCCTCCTTGCACAAGTTGGGAAACCCTGTCTGCCCTACATCCCCTAACACCACCAGCACTCTGAGAAAACTCTAAACAAAAGAATGGCATCCAAGTGCTTGCCAGGGACCTAGCTTTTGACCATACTTGGTCACAGTCCCAGTTCTTGGCTGGCACATCATCATCCATCTCCTGAGGTCTATAAAACCTCCTTGCCTTAGCCTGGGTTCTTGACTTCTCTGGCCCTCTTCTTTGGGACCCGTGAATCTGCCCAAAAGCTAAGCTCAATAAACCTGTATTTAGCTGTTTTTAATCTGGTCTGATCTGGCCTTTTGCATAGGCAGAAACATCATGCAGTGCTTGGAAACCCTTCTGAGCTCTCACAGGAGCAGATGAGTGGCAGGGCTTCTCCCACAGGCAGCCAGGCTGCAGAGACAGACACTGGTCACAGCGGCTCTGGGTTCCTTTACTCTCGGAGACACATAGGGTGAAAGAGTGTGAGCAAGCTTGGGCACCCCCCTGGCCTTCTGAGAGCCTGGGCTCCCTAATGGGAATCACTGGGAGCCTTGATCCCACCCATTGGAGGTACTCATTGGGAGGCCATGTTATCACTGCTCCATGGCTTAGGGTTTGAGCAGTCAGTGTGTCTCAGGGACCCTGTGGTTAATTTCTCCAAATGGCAATCTCACTGCTGGGAACAGGTGCTGCTGCTTGGTGCTCAGCAGAACTCCAGCTAAAGCTGGATGGATGAATACGTCACATGGGAAGCTGCTCCAGCAAACACCATGACACTGAGAATTCTTCTTGGGTCCTCTCCCTCCCTCCCTCCTTTAAATGCCCAAGCAAGTGGATGCCTTTTCTTAAGTAGCTAGGTAAACAAGACAGGTAGCCAACTCAAGGGCAATAGCGCTCAGGATTAAGGGAGGATTAGGTCCTTTGTCTGTTTCCCATCCCCTCTCTGTGGAGACAAGACCTGAGGGTTGCTAAAGAATTCCTTGGAAACCACAGGTTCTTCAGCTACTGTTGGGTGAAGCTTCCAGCAAGTACCTTGGTGAGGAAGTGGGTGAGGCTGCCAACCTTTGAGCCAGGGGAGGGAGCTGGGGCTCTGGGCCACCCATCTCTCAGTGGTTGCTGCTGATCCCAGAGGCGAGTCAGGGGCTTCTGACTCTCAGGTCAGGTGACCACCCCAGCCTGCACCCTTGGGGTGGTCCTTCTCCTGGTTTACAAGGAAGCACACGCTGTGCTGTGTGAGCTGCTGGGTCCGTGCTGGAACCCAGGACCGCACTTCTCGGCCTTCTCCAGCACCCTGACCATCTGTTGCCCTGACCCCTTGCTCAGCCTGTATCATGGTTCCGAAGACCAAACTGTCCAGTGTGCAGACGCTCCTCATCCCGCACCCCATTTCTTTGGTCCCCTTTAGATGCAAAGCCCTCTACACCCCTGTCTCTATATCTTCCTCCCCAGGCTGGCTTCTGTCCATTCCTCTTGTGGTGGGTAGGTTTAAAAGTCAGCTTGACACAGTCTGGAATCACCTGGGAAAAGAGTCTCCATGAGGAATTGTCTAGGTCAGTTGGCCTGTGGGCGTGTTTGGGGGAGGTGTCTTAATGGAAATCCCAACCCACTGCGGGTGGTGTCTTTCCCTGGTTTGGGGTTCTGGGCTGGATAAAAGAGGAGAAAGTGGGAGCTGAACTGCAGGCACACATTCATCCTCTCCGCCTTGACTGTGGATATCACCAGAGAGTGCTTCAACCCCTGCTTTCTGTGACTTCACTGCTGGAACCTGGAACACAGAGCTAAAATAAACCCTGTCTCCCCCAAACTGCTCTGTCAGAGTATTTTATTGCAGAAGTTGGGACAGAAACTGGAACACACCTTTCCCAGCCCTAGACTTAAGGTGACTCACAGTTTTTGGTTTTGGTTTGGTTTTTTACCTTAATTAAAAAAAAAAAAAAGTGTGTGTGTGTGTGTGTGTGTGTGTGTGTGTGTGTGTGTGTGTGTGTGTGTGTGTGTGTGTAGGTTAAAGGACAGTTTTGAGGAGCCTTCTTATTGCTCCACTGAACTCAGGTCACCA